>NC_086318.1:246250021-246918236 GCF_036172605.1 Pelobates fuscus
CCACCAGGGAAAAAAGATGACCCCCCCCCAGCATTCCCAAAGGTAAGGAGGCTGGGGGGGGGGGGTGTCTAAATACATTTTTAAAAATGTGTTAATGTGGGTGAGTGTGTGTGTATGTTAGTGTGTGTGTGTGTGTGTATGTTAGTGTGTGTCTGTGTCTGTTAGTGTGTGTGTGTGTGTATGTTAGTGTGTGTATGTTAGTGTGTGTCTGTGTATGTTAGTGTGTGTCTGTGTCTGTTAGTGTGTGTCTGTGAGTGTGTTTGTCTGTTAGTGAGTGTGTGTGTCTGACTGTGTGTGTGTGTGGCTGTCTGCCTGTGTGTGTGTGACTGTTTGCCTATGTTTGTGTGTGTGTGTTTGTGTGTGTGTGACTGCGCGTGTGTGTGTGTGTGTGACTGTCTGCCAGTGTGTGTGTGTGTGACTGTGTGTGTGTGGCTGTCTGACAGTGTGTGTGTGACTGTGTGTGTGTGTGTGGCTGTTTGCCTCTGTGTGTTTGGCTGTCTGCCTGTGTGTTTGTGTGTGGCTGTGTGTGTGGCTGTCTGCCTGTGTGTGTGGCTGTCTGCCTGTGTGTGTGTGTTTGTGTGTGACTGCCTATGTGTGACTGTCTGGGCAGACTAGATGGGCCGAATGGTTCTTATCTGCAGTCACATTCTATGTCTGTGTGTGTGTTTGTGTGTGGCTGTCTGTGTATGACTGCCTGAGTGTGTTTGTGTGTGTGTGTGTGTATGGCTGTCTGCCTGCCTGTGTGTGTGTGTGTGTGACAGGGTGTGTGGGAAGGGGTAAGGAGTGGGGGGGGGGGGCGCTGTGAAGATTTTTTGCACAGGGCGCCCAAATGCCTAAGGCCGGCCCTGACAGTACCCCCATGTCCAGGTTTTATGGTATTTTAGAAAGTTACTGGGTCAAATAAGGCTTGTCCAATTTTTACATATTTAAATTTGCCGGATTGGATATGTTGCCTTTAAGACTGTATGGCAGCCCAGGAATGAGAATAACCCCATCATGGTATACCATTTGCAAAAGTAGAAAACTCAAAGTGTTCAAAATGGGGTATGACCAGTCTTTTTTTTACTAGCCACTTAGTCACAAACGCTTGCCTAAGTTAGCATTTAGATTTTTATTTTTATTTTTCTCGCATAAAAACTGTACTTTTACTGAAGATATCATGATATGGTTCACTGTTTTAAGATTTTATTACATATATACAATGATTTCGATATATTTGCATTTTTCAGCATAATTTTCATTCTGCAGGTAGTACTTCAAACTGCTGATCCAGTCATCGATGTCATCGCGATCACATGGCGCAAAAGAGCCAGATTCAGGATCTGGGGGCTGCAGACTGTTATGGCGTACTATGCTGCCATAACGGCATCTATGCCCACGTTGTGCAGGGCGGCGTTAAGGGGTCAAAAAAGAAAAAAAAAATCCTGATCCCTTCTATCCTGCTGTCCTATGAAAGACTTAGGCCTATGTCTTCAATGTGAACATGTGATAGCAGCAGCAAGTCAAGTCACAGTCCCACTGTGCAGGAAACATCTGATGATGCTGTAATGAGGAACTCATTAAATCCTCCCACTGTGCACTCAACAAACTTGATGATTCAAAAAGCTGGAGTTATAATGTGAATTATTGAACTTGTTAGACACAGAGGCACCCATCCTGACTATTCACTAGTCTGGGGGTAGGCAACCTTCGGCACTACAGATGTTTTGGACTACATCTCCCATAATGCTCTTACATTCATAATGCTGGCAAAGCATCAAGGGAATTGTAGTCCACAACATCTGGCGTGCTGAAGGTTGCCTATCCCTGACCTAGTCTTTTGCATTTATTAGACCACTTTGTTATTCTCCATGGTGACATTGCAGAAGATGGCCAGTACAAAAGCTGTGGCATTTCTACCTCTAAAGAGGATTTATACAAATACAATATATAGATATAGAGACATTGCTTTCTAAAATTACACATGTCTAAACTTACCTCACAGCTGAAAACATGAAAAGTTCAACAGATGTTAAGAGAGATACAAGCCCATGTGGCATTTCTGCCAACTTGTGGCTGGCAGGAATCTTGATGGAAAGCGGCATTTCTGAGGGGGAGTCACCAATGACGGAATTTGTGTCACTAGTGATGACCCTAAATTGGCTTACCTATCTGAGAAGTGGCAGGTCCACCCACTGAAGGGGCATGTTTATCACAATGCTCAGAGACAGCCACTCAAGCAGCTTCTCTACTTAGAGGACCAAGCAGGGAGCAGTTAAAATGCTCCCTGTATTGCCCAAGTGTCCGCTGAACAGAGAGAGCATGTCAAATGGTGCAGTTACACAGTGCTGCCCAGGGATAGTACCCTGTTGTCACCAGATGCCGGACACCAGAGAGCTAAAGTAGAACAGGACCCCAAAATCGGGACAGTTCTGCTGAAACCCGGGACAGTTGGGTGGCATGCCTTGTGGTACACACAGTGGACTTTGAATCTGTAAGATCACAGTGTCACATAACTGTGACACTATTTCCAGTCCAAATAACTTATCAGGCAGCCTCACTGATATGTAAAAGTGCACCTTTACAGCTCAACCAAAACTAGCTCCTGCTTCCTTGCAGGGACACTCTAGGCACTATAACCATTTAATCTTATTGATCTCTCTTCGAACAATTTAACACTAAATAAAGGTCCCTGGTTACCTACAGCGCGGCCATTACTTGAAGTATGGCAATACAGACATTACATACTTCCTTCTAGCCCTCAGTGGCGGATCCGGGGGGGCGGGGGGGCAACGGGGCAATTGCCCCCTCCCCCGAGATAGAAGTGCAGTACGATGACAGGGCTTTCCATACTTTCCATCCTTACTCCTTACTACACCCCTAACCCACACTACAGTCCCTAACAACCCCTTCTAATGCCCCTTACTCCTTACTACACCCCTAACCCCCACTACAGCCCCTAATAATCCATTCTAATGCCCCTTACTCCTTACTACACCCCTAACCCCCACTACAGCCCCTAACAACCCCTTCTAATGCCCCTTACTCCTTACTACACCCCTAACCAACACTACAGTCCCTAACACCCCTTCTAATGCCCCTTACTCCTTACTATACCCCTAACCCACACTACAGTCCCTATCAACCCCTTCTAATGCCCCTTACTCCTTACTACACCCCTAACACCCACTACAGCCCCTAACAATCCCTTCTAATGCCCCTTACTCCTTACTACACCCCTAACCCCCACTACAGCCCCTAACACCCCTTCTAATGCCCCTTACTCCTTACTACAACCCTAACCCCCCACTACATCCCCTAACAACCCCTTCTAATGCCCCTTACTCCTTACTATACCCCTAACCCACACTACAGTCCCTATCAACCCTTTCTAATGCCCCTTACTCCTTACTACACCCCTAACCCACACTACAGTCCCTAACACCCCTTCTAATGCCCCTTACTCCTTACTACACCCCTAACCCCCCACTACAGCCCCTAACAATCCCTTCTAATGCCCCTTACTCCTTACTACACCCTTAACCCACACTACAGTCCCTAACACCCCTTCTAATGCCCCTTACTCCTTACTACACCCCTGACCCACACTACTAATCTCCCTTACTCCTGCCCCTAACCCCCTACTAAAGTCCTACTACAGACCCTAACCTCCCCTACTAAAGCCCCTTAGTACAGCCACTAACACCCCCAACTAAAGTCCTTTACTTCAACCCCTAACACCCCTATTAAAGCTCCTTCCAATTTACTGGAGCCCCCAATTGCAGTCCCTATGACCTACATCCCTAAGCCCTCTACTACAGCCCTTTTAACCAAACGGCAGCCCCTGTCACTACTACAGCCCCTTATCCCCACTGCTGCTTTTACCCCCTATGGCAGCTCCTACCCACATTACAGTCCATACTCTCCAAATGTAGCATCTGTCCCCCACCATAGTCTCTACCCTCCAAATGTAGCTCCTATCCCCCACTACAATCCCTAATGCAGTTCCTACTCCCCCACTACAGTCCCATTCCCCCACTACAGCCCTTAACACCCATACTACAGTCCCTAACTTTTCTACCACAGTCCCTTACTCCTCACTGCAGCCCCTATCCCACACTACAGTCCCTACTCCCTATCTGCAGCCCATATCCCCCCACCCTACAGCCCCATTCATCCCAACTTCAGCCCATACCCCCACACTACAGCCCCATTCATCCTAACTTCAGCCCCTTATCACCCCATTACAGCCCCTATTCCCTTACTATAGTCGCTACCCCTACTACAGCCTCTCTCACCCAATTGCAGCCCCTATCCCCAATTGCATCCATTCCCCCCACTACAGCCCCTATCCCCCTACTACATTTCCTAACCCCCCATTTACAGTCCCTAACCCTCCCACTACAGTCCTTACCCCCACTACAGCCACTATCCCCCCCACTACAGCCCCTGTACCCCAATAGAGCTCCTAGCCCCTAATTCCTCAATTACAGCCGCTGTTTCTCCATTACAGCCCCTATCACCCCACTACCAGTGCCCCTCCCGAGCTTAGGCTCTGGATCCGCCCCTGCTAGCCCTACCAATTATTTTATCCAACCCTAGCAACCCCTAATGCTTATGCTGCTATGCTTAAACCACTCAGTAAAAACATAATTACTCCAACATATTCTCAACTGGACACCTGAGGAGATGTGTATAAGCTATATTGATTCTTCCCTGAATTTCAACTTTTTTTATATAATTTCTCTCTGGGACTTTGTGTATAGTGATGTCGCGAACATAAAATTTTCAGTTCGCGAACGGCGAAGGCGAACTTCCGCAAATGTTCGCGAACCTGGCGAACCGCCATAGACTTCAATAGGCAGGCGAATTTTAAAACCCACAGGGACTCTTTCTGGCCACAATAGTGATGGAAAAGTTGTTTCAAGGGGACTAACACCTGGACTGTGGCATGCCGGAAGGGCATCCATGGCAAAACTCCCATGTAAAATTACATAGTTGATGCAGAGTCTGGTTTTAATCCATAAAGGGCATAAATCAACTAACATTTCTAAATTGTTTGGAATAACGTGCTTTAAAACATCAGGTATGATGTTGTATCGATCAGGTAGTGTAAGGGTTACGCCCGCTTCACAGTGACAGACCAAACTCCCCGTTTAACGCACCGCAAACAACCGCAAACAGTCCATTTGCACAACCGCAAACTCCCCATTTGCACAAGGTTGGATAACAAGCTAGCCATGTCCCGTTCCTTGTCCTCACTGATGTCATTGAAGGTCTCTTCCTCCACCCAGCCACGTACAACACCAAGGGTCATCGAAAGGTGACAATAAGCCCCCTGGCATGCCCTGAAACGCACATGTGTGAAGGAAACTGACTGCTATTATATTACAGTCCAAAAACGTTTTTTTTTTGTTAAATGCAAGCTATTGTGACACCAGTGAGTGAGTGGTGGCACTGGGCAAGTGGGCACAGTATACGCTGTGAGCCTGACACACACGCTGGCAGACAACTAACTGCTATTCAATCTAATACAGTCAAAATTTTTTTTTTTTTTAAATGTACACTACTGTTACACCAGATATGAGTTGCACTGGTGTGACACTGTGCCCTGGCAGGCCCTGAAACGCACATGTGTGAAGGAAACTGACTGCTATTATATTACAGTCCAAAAACGTTTTTTTTTTTGTTAAATGCAAGCTATTGTGACACCAGTGAGTGAGTGGTGGCACTGGGCAAGTGGGCACAGTATACGCTGTGAGCCTGACACACACGCTGGCAGACAACTAACTGCTATTCAATCTAATACAGTCAAAATTGTATTTTTTTTTAAATGTACACTACTGTTACACCAGATATGAGTTGCACTGGTGTGACACTGTGCCCTGGCAGGCCCTGAAACGCACACGTGTGAAGGAAACTGACTGCTATTATATTACAGTCCAAAAAGGTTTATTTTGTTAAATGCAAGCTATTGTGACACCAGATATGAGTGGTGGCACTGGGCAAGTGGGCACAGTATACGCTGTGAGCCCGACACACACACTGGAAGACAACTAACTGCTATTCAATCTATTACAGTCAAAATTGTATTTTTTTTTTTTAAAATGTACACTACTGTTACACCAGATATGGGTTGCACTGGTGTGACACTGTGCCCTGGCAGGCCCTGAAACGCACACTTGTGAAGGAAACTGACTGCTATTATATTACAGTCAAAAAAGTTAGTTTTTTTTAAATGCAAGCTATTGTGACACCAGTGAGTGCGTGGTGGCACTGGGCAGGCCCTGAAACGCACACGTGTGAAGGAAACTGACTGCTATTATATTACAGTCAAAAAAGTGTTGTTGTTTTTTTAAATGCAAGCTATTGTGACACCAGTGAGTGAGTGGTGGCACTGGGCAGGCCCTGAAACGCACACGTGTGAAGGAAACTGACTGCTATTATATTACAGTCAAAAAAGTTTTTTGTTTTTTTTTAAATGCAAGCTATTGTGACACCAGTGAGTGAGTGGTGGCACTGGGTAGGGCCTGAAACGCACACTCGTGAAGGAAACTGAATGCTATTATTTTACAGTCAAAAAAGTTTTTGTTTTTTTTTAAATGCAAGCTATTGTGACACCAGCGAGTGAGTGGTGGCACTGGGCAGGCCCTGAAACGCACACTCGTGAAGGAAACTGACTGTTATTAAATTACAGTCAAAAAAGTTTTTTTTTTTTTTTTTAAATGCAAGCTATTGTGACACCAGTGAGTGAGTGGTGGCACTGGGCAGGTCCTGAAACGCACACGTGTGAAGGAAACTGAATGCTATTATATTACAGTCAAAAAAGTTTTGTTATTTTTAAATGCAAGCTATTGTGACACCAGTGAGTGAGTGGTGGCACTGGGCAGGCCCTGAAACGCACACTCGTGAAGGAAACTGAATGCTATTACATTACAGTCAAAAAAGTTTAGTTTTTTTTAAATGCAAGCTATTATGAGTAGCCATAGCAAGCTATTATGAGTAGCCATAGCTTTCTGTCCAGTTGCCAATCTAATAAAGGGGGTCGCCCATGCACAGGTAACCCATGCCTCCATGGTGGGGACCTAATACAATGATTAATTGAGAGGGAGCATAGGGTCCCCCTGTGCCTCTTGAGAGATGGGACACAGGTGGAGACTATGGGGCTATTCAAATACATGGAGAGGGACCTAATGTCCCCCTCCAGACCCCCTTTTACAGCTCTAAGAATAATAACAACGGTTGAACATAGTGTCCAACCAGCCCCAGGGGACCTACTGCCTGCCCCCACCCACCAACCACTGGAGACAGCTTTTAATAGTAAAGGAGTGTGGACCAATTGGCAGTGGGTGTGGTCTCTAAAAATAATAAGAGTGGAGTGAACCTATTGCCTCACCCAGCCTCCCCATATCAGTGGCAAATTTAGGGCTCTAAATGAAGGAAGGTTGGACCCATTGCTATTGGCAGTGATGGGGCTAACATAATAAAAAAATCCCCCCCAGTGACTAGGTGTCTCAAAGCCCCTAGTCACCCCACCAAAGAAAATACTCTATCCCTCACCATAATTATAGTTAAGAGGAACCAATAAACTATATACCTGTAAAATACACATTTACTACTTACCATTAGATTACTTCTTTTTTGTCAGCCCCATAAAAGTCCAACTAAAAATCCATAAAGTCTCATTGAATTATTAAAATACAAAAAAGACCTGTGCGCAACCCCCCCCCCCCCCCACCACCACCAGTGGGCACCAGTGGGGGGGGGGGGGAGTGAGTGGTGGCACTGGGCAGGCCCTGAAACGCACACGTGTGAAGGAAACTGACTGCTATTATATTACAGTCAAAAAAGTTTTTCTTTTTTTTTAAATGCAAGCTATTGTGACACCAGTGAGTGAGTGGTGGCACTGGGCAGGCCATGAAACGCACACGTGTGAAGGAAACTGAATGCTATTACATTACAGTCAAAAAAGTTTAGTTTTTTTTAAATGCAAGCTATTATGAGTAGCCATAGCAAGCTATTATGAGTAGCCATAGCTTTCTGTCCAGTTGCCAATCTAATAAAGGGGGTCGCCCATGCACAGGTAACCCATGCCTCCATGGTGGGGACCTAATACAATGATTAATTGAGAGGGAGCATAGGGTCCCCCTGTGCCTCTTGAGAGATGGGACACAGGTGGAGACTGTGGGGCTATTAAAATACATGGAGAGGGACCTAATGTCCCCCTCCAGACCCCCTTTTACAGCTCTAAGAATAATAACAACGGTTGAACATAGTGTCCAACCAGCCCCAGGGGACCTACTGCCTGCCCCCACCCACCAATCACTGGAGACAGCTTTTAATAGTAAAGGAGTGTGGACCAATTGGCAGTGGGTGTGGTCTCTAAAAATAATAAGAGTGGAGTGAACCTATTGCCTCACCCAGCCTCCCCATATCAGTGGCAAATTTAGGGCTCTAAATGAAGGAAGGTTGGACCCATTGCTATTGGCAGTGATGGGGCTAACATAATAAAAAAATCCCCCCCAGTGACTAGGTGTCTCAAAGCCCCTAGTCACCCCACCAAAGAAAATACTCTATCCCTCACCATAATTATAGTTAAGAGGAACCAATAAACTATATACCTGTAAAATACACATTTACTACTTACCATTAGATTACTTCTTTTTTGTCAGCCCCATAAAAGTCCAACTTGGGGCTGACTTACTTTGATACTTTGATTAGTTGACTTAAGCCCACCAATTAGGCGCACTGACTCAAATTGCACAGTGTTCACCCCCGTAGGTCTAGGGTAACGGGGGCATAAGGAGATTTATTAAGCATTTGGGAGCACAGTTCTCCACCACTTTTATTTTTAAATATTACATGGAGGGACCCGTGAGCTACCCGGGGGCAGAGAGACATTGTAGTGTTCCTTTAACCCTGCAATGTAATTATTGCATTGCAGAAACAGCAATGTTTTAGATTACAGTATTAAGGGGACAGGGGCACTGCAGCCAGATCAGTTCAATGAGATGAAGTGGTCCCTTTAAGTAAACAACTCTCACTTACTCTATAAAATTCTGAATGCTCTGCTATCATTTCAGATAAGTTAAGAAGGCACTCACGCTTTTAAACTAAAACTCCACAGTAACAGGTTAAACTGTACTCCTATTGCTCAGTTTCATTTTTCATTTTTATTTCCTCCAGTTTCTAAGTTACTTGCTTGTGTAGACATAATAATAATATCCTGCATGTGAACATGTTATTGCAGAGGTTTAGCCCAGCCCAATTCTACCCCTACATGAGGTTGTTTTTGTTCGACACAGGCATACAGAGAAGGAGATGGGCTTTAATGATGGGAAAGTTCCTGATGTCCATATCTTACAGAATGTGTCTGTCTGAACAGTCCCTCTCACTTCTCTAAACAAGCAGAAAATCCCTATGAGAGAGCTCCCAAGAGGGTCAGTCACAAGCCGTCATGTAAAACTTCTGCGTCTTTCCCAGCTTAAGAATTTCCTGCCAGGATGTGGGATCCTCCTTCCTTCCTTGCATCTCCCGTTTTCTACAATTCCCTCCTCTCTTTTAATTATTGTCTTTTCCGACAAAGTCTGGTCAGGGCCACGTTGTGATCTGTCAGGAAGAAAAACAAAATAAAGTCAAGTTCCTCTAGTATTCGTAAAAGCCTGGGAAATTTAATGCCTAGACGTCTGAGATCCTACTGCATTTTTAGATTTCATTAATACATGAAGACATGGAATACAGAACTCTAGCAACATACATCAGACCTAAATGAAAAGGATTTATATATATATATATATATATATATATATATACACACCTGCATGTAACATAAACATTAATCATCAAATAAGAATAAGGATTGTTGCAAATACTTCCTATCCATCATAAATGGAAAAAACAAAAACTGATTTATATATATCAGCCATAAGATGAAGGAATAATTACATGACATACTTAAATGGATTCTATAGTGTTAGGAATCCAAAGCTGTATTTCTAACACTATAGTATCCTCTGGATCCCCCTTCCTCGCCCCCCTCTCCCCTCCCTCCCCCAGCATGGAAAGGGCAAATTCAATGCTTTCCTTGGGGATTTCACTGACGCTGGATGTCTTCGTGCAGACAATGAAGACGTCAGCTTCAGTTAAGTGACCTGGAATCCATTAGAATTCAGGAAGTGCCTCTAGTAGCTGTCTGATTGACAGCCACTAGAGGCAGTTGTGGTGCTGCACAGTAGTAGTGTTGTAGTGCTAATTATTGCAGTTTCTCTAAAGCTGCAATGATTTACATTGCAGAACTAAGTTGGACTGGGACACTGTACCCCGATCACTTCAATTAACTGAAGTGGTCTAGGTGACTATAATGTCCCTTTAAGCACTGAACAGATTTTAATATGTCTGATTTTATTCTATACATTTCTAGTATATAGGTATTTTATATCTTGTTTCCAAATTTAAATTCTGTCATTATTAAATATTTCCATAAAATACAAAGTATTAATTGCACATGTTAAAAGATGCTCAAGGGGGGGCAGGGCCTGACTCGCAAGCTGGACAGACATGTTTCTGTGAGCTCCTGCCAGCACAAGCTCTAAATCAACCAAACTCGTGTTTAATAGTGGCAGAAAGCTCAGAATCGGACACAACAGGCACAACAGGCACCACACTTTTCACTCCTGGAAGCTTAATCTGCCTTCTGGCCTTGTGGCCTACCAGGACTGTGGGCCCAATGGCAGGTGGAGGCGGCCGATCTTGCACATGAGATCACACAAGATGTCATGTGGGGAGCTAAAGATGAGCTAAAACCAGCTTGAGAACTGAGTGGGGACCCACCAAAGGGCAGGCTATTTCAGCTGCTGCCTGTTCTCAGTATTAACTTGCGCCCCGTTTTTTGCTCTCCCACATGATATTACGCTTTCCAAAGTACAGCCACAATCACCCCTTTACCCCCACCTCCCTTCGGACCGGTGGGGGTTATTCCGGTCCCCACTGGGCACTATACCTACCTGAACAGCCTGCAATCAACTAAGTCTCAGACCATGTGGCGGTTCCAAGATGGCTGCCATGCAGAAGCCCTCACTGCAGCAAACAAACTTAGAAACCCTGGACTGGATGCAGAGCTTTGAGGCCAGATTTGAAAAGCTCTGCCAAGATTTCTGGACCCGCACTGCCAGCAGCTCCGAAACTCTTATCTCACCTGTCCAAATCCATCACAGAAAGCAGAGGCCTGTCACAGAGGCAACACTGCCCCATCCCTACATACAGAGAGGCAAGGTCACGACAGGACCTGCTGGGAACCCTGATACAGAGCAAAAGGAAAGAATGCGGAGACAGGCGCCTCAAACATGGCCACGTCGCCGAAAGCCCTGTCATCCTGTAAGGTACAACCTGCGTAAGACTCGGAATGGCATGAGAAGTCCCCGTGCACACCACTCACGGCCTCACGTGGCTCCTACGCACCTCACAGCAGTCACTCTGTGTGGCGATATGGAGGGAGTCGAACCCATGCTCGCAAGCCACTAGGTCGCCTGACACACACCCGTGATCTACGAACACTGAGAGTCCCTGACCCGGCACTTGGACTATGCCCTTGTACCTCTAGTATGGCATGGGAGCCCACCTACACCAGTGGATGGTGGCTCCCTCACATGCACAAGGGTGGACACATATCTTCCAGTGTTAACAGCCTGCCATCACTGGGCATTGGCTAATCAAACCCACACAGGTCCTCTAATGCAAAGTTTAGTTTAAGTGTGTTATATGATTGTTTTGCTGCTCTAATATATGCAATAACTTTAATGACTTGGTGATAATCTTGGTAACTTTAAGGACTCTATATGATTCGAGAGGAGAAACCCAGTGGTTATTTTACTCTATCTAAGCTGCTTTCTGCTTTTCATAATACGCCTCTTATCAATCCCAGCTCATACTTTACCATATTATGGCATGTCTAACAGCATCCTTTAAACCTTGCTTGACCTATCATATACAAAAATGTGCATTTACTCTGTAACCCATGACCATGTTCTACTAAGTTTGTTATTGAAGAGTTTGCAATAGCTGTCGTGGCATTTCAAGCTCGTTGTTCATCCTTGCATGTAAAAAAAAAGAACTAAAAAAAAAAAGATGTTCTAAATGCACAAAATCATGCAATATCTAAAAGAAATTACACTTGCAGTTCACCATATACATTACTTAATTCTATGCTGTAGAATAGACCCTTTCTTTTGCGTTTGTTTCCTATACACAAACTATATCAACACAGAAAAATTGAAAGTTGCCGTTCAGCTATTTCTAAGAAAGCAATTCTTTAACTCTGGGTCTGGATCCGGGTCGGACACCTGACTGACAGCTTAGATGTCAATATCTTCTCTTTGTGAAGGAGGTCGTAAAGTGTAAAGAAGCCCATTTAGACCACAGTATTCGTATTTTATAGATTTGAGCAGGACGAAAAATGTCAGTTATAAAACAATCTGGCAGAAACATAATTCATTTTTTGGGGGGTCAACAGAATTGAGTTCATGTAGTTCAATTCAGCAGAATCTCGTAATGCGAAATACTTGGAAAGACATTTCAGAAGGGTAAGACACAAGTCAAAATCTGAGTTTATAAAAACACTGACAACATATAAGGGAACCAGCTACTTTCACTCTTGTTTTGGGTTGCTATATCTTGTATACAGAGGGAACTAGCTATAATTTTCAATGTGGACTGCAATTATGGATGAGATCATTCTGATATGGAAATAACATAGGGTCTCTCCGTGGGACTTGTGAGTAAAATGTGTTCAAGACGTGAGTGGGGACTAAACAAAGGGCAAACTATTGAATTTTCCCCATTTGATCATTTTACCTAGACCCATCAATTTTATCATTTTACCTTAACCCATCAATTCTATCATTTTACCTGACCCATCCATTGTATCATTTTACCTAGACCCATCAATTTTATCATTTTACCTGACCCATCCATTTTATCATTTTGTCTGATCCATCCATTTTATCTTACCCATCCATTTTATCATTTTACCTTATCCATCCATTTTATTTTACCCATCCATTTTATCATTTTACCTAGACCCATCAATTTTATCATTTTACCTTAACCCATCAATTCTATCATTTTACCTGACCCATCCATTTTATCATTTTACCTGATCCATCCATTTTATCTTACCCATCCATTTTATCATTTTACCTGATCCATCCATTTTATCTTACCCATCCATTTTATCATTTTACCTAGACCAATCAATTTTATCATTTTACCTGATCCATCCATTTTATCATTTTACCTGACCCATCCATTTTATCATTTTACCTGATCCATCCATTTTATCATTTTACCTAGACCCATCCATTTTATCTTTCCCGTCTATTTGATCATTTTACCTGATCCCATCCAACTGAACAGTAGGTAGCATTTGTGCATGTTTTATTCCAAATGATTCTAACAACAAATTAAACTATTTTGGAGGTGACTTTAATGGGGCTTTAATTTACAAATGTACAATCATCCCAAAATAAAGTTATGTTGCATTTAATGGTCCTAATACCACCATGGTCAGACATGGTTTCCTGAAATAGTTTTCTATGTTACAGACTTTTATCTGGTCACCTAATGAGCCATAATCTAAGTAAGCAGGTGTTTTTTTTTTTTAGTTTGAACCTTTTGAGAAAGCCGCATCAGGTAAAATTTGGTGTGATTTCCTGTTGAATGTAGCTTTATTTCCACAACTATTGAAATAAGCAATACTAACAATGACAGCAGAGGAATTAAATGCTTCTGCAAAT
The DNA here is from genome assembly GCF_036172605.1 of Pelobates fuscus. Taxonomy (NCBI): domain Eukaryota; kingdom Metazoa; phylum Chordata; class Amphibia; order Anura; family Pelobatidae; genus Pelobates; species Pelobates fuscus. Next base: position 246,263,791 of record NC_086318.1, read on the forward strand.
TCCTCCTCATAAGGGGTGCTGCTAGGTGGCAAAAACAACAGCAACCCTCCCATATATATTGAATTAACCTCCTCCTAAATCCCATTCTGTATGATACCCTATGTCTAACCCAAGGTGGTGATTTAAAGGGACACTATAGTCACCAAAACAACTACAGCTTATTGAATTTGTTCTGGTGAGTAGAATCATTACCTTCAGGTTTTTTGCTGTAAACACTGACTTTTCAGAGAAAATGAAGTGTTAACATTACAGCCTAGTGATCACTTCCCTGGCCACTCCTCAGATAGCTGTTAGAGATCCTTCCTGGGTCATGGCTGCCTAAAATGCATCCAAACATTCAGTATCTCCTCCATCTGCATGCAGACACTGAATTTTCCTCATAGAGATTCATTGATTCAATTCATCTCTATGAGGAGATGCTGATTGGTCAGGGCTGTTTGAATTATGCTGGCTCTGCCCCTGATCTGCCTCCTTGTCAGTCTCAGCCAATCCTATGGGGAAGCATTGTGATTGGATCAGGCCACCACTTCTGATGATGTCAGAGGAAGTTCACAGGCAGAGGCAGCAGCTTTAGACTTGAACACAAGTAAGATTGTACTATTTTTAGGGAGGCAAAGGGGGCCAATGGGGCTAGATAGTGGTTCTAACACTATAGGGTCAGGAATACATGTTTATGTTCCTGACCCTATAGAGCTCCTTTAAGAACTGCTAACCAATGGAGATCTTTTTTTAGTAATTTTTGTCCTGAATGAATTGAATTAAAGGAACATCTATCGGTGCCAGGAATATAAACATGTATACTGACAGTATAGTGCCTGTGTGGTTGTTTAACCCCTTAAGGACTGAGCCAAATGTACATGTGATCAAAACAAAACGTAAACAATACCTGGCATTTGCGCTATATGTCTGTCCAACCGTAATTCACCTCTTTCATATTAAATGCCCCCACACTTATTATATATAATTTTATTCAGGGGAAACAGGGCTTTCATTTAACATCAAATATTTAGGTATGGAACATAATTTAATATGAATAAAATATAAAAAAATGGGAGAAAATAAGATTTCTTAAAATTTTCTTAGTTCTACATGACATTTTAACTGTGAATGTCAAAATACTGTTTGCTTTTACTGCAATAAAATACACATAGTTACATAGTTACATAGCTGAAAAGAGACTTGCGTCCATCAAGTTCAGCCTTCCTCACATTTGTTTTTTGCTGTTGATCCAAAAGAAGGCAAAAAAAAACCAGTTTGAAGCACAATTTTGCAACAAGCTAGGAAAAATTCCTTCTTGACCCCAGAATGGCAGTCAGATTTATCCTTGGATCAAGCAGTTATTACCCTACATTGAAAGATTATATCCTTGAATATTCTGTTTTTGCAAGTATGCATCTAGTAGCTGTTTGAACATCTGTATGGACTCTGATAAAACCACTTCTTCAGGCAGAGAATTCCACATCCTGATTGTTCTTACAGTAAAAAAAACCTTTCCTTTTCCTTAGACGAAATCTTCTTTCTTCCAGTCTAAACGCATGGCCTCGTGTCCTATGTAAAGTCCGGTTTGTGAATAGATTTCCACACAATGGTTTGTATTGGCCCCGAATATATTTGTATAATGTTATCATATCCCCTCTCAGGCGACGTTTTTCTAAACTAAATAGGTTTACATTTGTTAACCTTTCTTCATAGCTGATATGTTCCATTCCTTTTATTAATTTTGTAGCCCGCCTCTGCACTTTTTCTAGTGCCATAATATCCTTCTTCAGAACAGGGGCCCAAAATTGCACAGCATATTCAATGTGTGGTCTTACCAGTGATTTATAAAGAGGCAAAATGATATTATCGTCCCGAGAATGAATGCCCTTTTTCATGCATGACAATACCCTACTGGCCTTGTCCACTGCTGATTGACATTGCACATTGTTGCATAGTTTGTTGTCTATAACAATTCCCAAGTCCTTTTCGTGTGTTGTTATCCCTAATTCGCTTCCATTAAGGGTATACGTTGCTTGTGTATTCTTTACGCCGAAGTGCATAACTTTGCATTTTTCAACATTAAATTTCATCTGCCATTTGAGTGCCCAGTCCTCCAGTCTATCTAAATCCCTCTGCAGCAAAGTAATATCTTGCTCACATTGTATAATTTTACAAAGTTTTGTGTCATCTACAAACACTTAAACATGACTTTCAATGCTGTCTTCTGAGATCATTTATAAACATGTTAAATAGAAGGGGTCCCAGAACAGACCCCTGAGTGACACCACTTGCCACCTCTGTCCAGCTTGAAAATTTACCATTAACGACAACTCTTTGTACTCTGTTTTTATGCCAATGTTCTACCCAAGAACAAGCATTTTCATCTAGACCGATTTCCTTGAGTTTGAACACTAATCTTCTGTGTGGAACTGTATCAAATGCCTTGGCAAAATCCAAATAGATCACATCCACTGCAACACCCTGATCTATACTTCTAGTTACTTCTTCGTAGAATGCAATCAAGTTAGTTTGACACGACCTGTGCTTCATCAAACAGTGCTGATTTTTGCTGATAACCATGTTCTTCTCAAGGAATTCTTGAATATTATCCCTTGATAACCTTTCAAATATTTTACCAGCCACAGAAGTTAAGCTCACAGGTCTATAACTTCCAGGCAAGGATTTGGAACCCTTTTTGAATATAGGAACCACATCTGCCTTCCTCCAATCCTCCGGAACACTTCCTGAAAGAAAAGAATCTTGAAAGATTAAAAACAGAGGTTCACTTATTTCTACACTTAGTTCCTTAAGTACACGTGGATGGATACCGTCAGGCCCTGGAGCTTTGTTTATATTAACTTTCTTTAGTTGCTGCAGCACCTTGTCTTGAGTTAACCAATTACAATTATTCTGCAAGTTTTTAGTAGCAAACATTTGCACATCTATTGCCATGGGTTCTTCCTTAATATATACAGAGGAGAAATAGTTATTTAAAATTCCTGCCTTTTCCTGGTCTTCATTGACTAACACCCCCGTTTCAGTTTTTAGTGTACCTACACTTTCATTTTTGTTTTTTTTAGAATTTATGTACTTAAAAAATGCTCTGGGGTTGGTTTTGCTCTCTTTAGCTATCATTTTTTCATTTTGAAGTTTAGCAAGTCTAATTGCCTTTTTGCACGCATTATTTGCTTCCTTCTATCTTTTATAAGATGCATCTGATTTGTCTGATTTAAATGCTTTAAATGCCCTTTTCTTATTTTTAATCTCTGGTTTTACTTTTCTACTAAGCCACATTGGTTTTAATTTGTTTCTTTTATACTTATTTCCCAATGGTACACACTGAGAAATGTACCTTTCTAATATTTGTTTGAAGATGATCCATTTATCCTCAGTGTTCTTTTCACTAAAGAGTTTATGCCAGTCAATATATTGTAAAGCTTCCCTTAACTTATTGAAATTGGCCTTTTTAAAATTATATGTTTTAGTATACCCCATGTGCTTTTGTTTTTTTGAGTTTACTTCAAAGGACACTATATTGTGATCACTATTTCCCAAGTGCTCACCTACTTGAATGTTGGTCAAAAGATCAACGTTGTTTGTTAAAACCAGGTTCAGACAAGCGTCCATTCTAGTTGGTGCTTGTACTAGTTGTGACATGAAGGTGTCATTTAACAAGTTTAAAAACCTAATTCCCTTTGCTGAGCTACTAGTCCCTCTGTCCCAATTTATGTCCGGGTAATTAAAATCTCCAATAATTAAAGTGTTACCCAGATTTGCAGCTTTCTCAATTTGCTCAAACAGCTGTTGTTCCTCGTCAATATTAACATTAGGTGGTTTATAACATATCCCAACCAATAGTTGGTTTCCCTTCTTTTCCCCCAAGCAGATATTTACCCATAAAGCTTCCCCATTTTCCTCATCGCATTCCATTTGCTTAAGATTTGGCTTTAAATCATGGTTGACATACAAACATACCCCACCACCCTTCTTGTTTTTCCTATCCTTCCTAAATAACATGTACCCATTTAAGTTAACTGCCCAGTCATGTGTCTCATCCCACCATGTTTCAGTTATGCCTATTATATCATATTGTTTAGTGTATGCTAATGCCTCTAGTTCCCCCATTTTGTTATTTAGGCTCCTTGCATTAGTAAGCATGCATTTAATATCATGCGTCATTTGTATATTTTGTTAATTATCAACATTACATAGATTCTCTGTTCTGAGCTTGCCCCTCCCCCGTCTCCACCCTCCTTATACTGTGCTAAAGCCCATCTCCTTTCTGTCCTATCTCTACACATATTTGTATTCAGCGATGTCTCACGTGTAAAACAGTACCCCTTATGTACAGGTTTTATGGTGTTTTGGGTAGTTATAGGGTTAAACATAGTGCTAGCAAATTAAATTCCCTATGCTTTTGGCCTGGGTTGTCAGGCAGGTCCCGCAAATTGTAATTAATAAAATGACCTAATTATGTAAAATTATTACATAAATATATATGTAAAATTATTATATACATACGTGTGTATATATATTTATATATATATGTATATATTTTTTTATTATTTTTATTTATATATAGGTATACATATATGATATATACGTATGTACTTATGTATATAGATATATATATATTATTTGTTCTACGTGTATTTTTATATCAATATATACGTATATTAATATCAAAATACAGTTAGAACGAAATTACACACATATATTTTTTTATTATTTATTTTATTTATTTATTTATTTTTACGTATTTACATATTTATATTTTTCTATTATATATAAATACCGTATTTATCGGCGTATAACATACACCGGCGTATAACACGCACCTCATTTTCAGAAGGAAATTCCAGGAAATTTCCCCCCCTCCCATAGTATTCCCCCCCTCATCCCATAGTGTTCCCCCCCTTTCCATAGTATTCTCCACCCCCTCCCATAGTATTCTCCCCCCCTCCCATAGTGTTCCCCCCTCATCCCATAGTGTCCCCCCCTTTCCATAGTATTCTTCCCCCCCTCCCATAGTGTCCCCCCCTTTCCATAGTATTCTTCCCCCCCTCCCATAGTATTCTCCACCCCCTCCCATAGTGTCCCCCCCTCATCCCATAGTGTTTCCCCCCTTTCCATAGTATTCTCCACCCCCTCCCATAGTATTCTCCCCCCTCCCATAGTGTTCCCCCCTCATCTCATAGTGTCCCCCCCTTTCCATAGTATTCTTCCCCCCCTCCCATAGTGTCCCCCCCTTTCCATAGTATTCTTCCCCCCCTCCCATAGTATTCTCCACCCCCTCCCATAGTGTCCCCCCCTCATCCCATAGTGTTTCCCCCCTTTCCATAGTGCCCCCCCCCCTCCCTTGGTATTCTCCCCCCCCCTCCCATAGTGTCCCCTAGTGCACTTTCCCTCTTGTCCCATAATTACTTACCTGTCTTGAAGCGTGGGCCGGCTTCACAGCGCGCACCGCGGTACTGGAACTATAATTTCAGGTTCCGGTTACCAGCGGGACTGAAAGGAAGTATGCACACAATAGTGTGCACACTTCCTTTCAGTCCCGCCGGAAACCGGAACCTGAAATTGAAGTTCCAGTACCGCGGTGCACGCTGAACACCGGCCCACGCTTCAAGACAGGTAAGTAAATATGGGATATCGGCGTATAACACGCACCCATGATTTTCCCCCTATTTTCAGGGAGAAAAAGTGCGTGTTATACGCCGATAAATACGGTATATATATATAATTATAATTATATATATATTTAGTCAATATCATTCTACGTGTATTTTGATATATATATATATATATATTAATATTAAAATACATATGTGTAAATGTGTGTATATATATATATATATGATGTAGAATTATTGAAAAATCTTTATTGAACCGGTATTGAATTATTGTACTAACTCCATTTTAATCTCACACTATGACAGACCCTCCATTTTGTCCACATTACATGACAGAATTTCCTAACAGCATTTAGTATAATGAATAGAGACTGTATTTTCTATAAAGACATGACTAACCCCGGAATTGCTGAATCTCCTGTAATTTGCAACATAGTATAATCTGAAGGCCATGAGAACACTGTACTAATGAAATGTTCTATTCATAAAAGAACCTTGCACCTGATCACAAGACTGACATCACTAACTACGTAAAATGACGCCCAAGCCCCCCTTTCCACCGAGTAAACCTCATGCTGGGAAAGATGGCGCTTGAGCCATCCGTCCACACCCGTGTCCAGAACAATACCACCTCTTGGTGGGAGGACACCTAGCTAACCACTTAGTTTTTGAGCCAATTAATCATATTGATGGGTGGACATTGACACAGCCACTTAACAATTAATCCAATTAACGATGTTTATTTACTGATATCTTGATAATCAATGATGATGCAAAATTCCCCTTATAAGGGCCTGCAAGCCCGTTTTTTCCTCAGATGCCAATAAATTTCCTCGAAGTTATTTTAATCTGAACTCCGTGTGTCAGTCTGAATTACTTCTGCGTATACGCAATATAATCATCTCAAATTTGGACAGGAACAGATAGACATTTAAACATCTTTGTTTATTTCTAAATTATACTATAACAATTTGGCGCCCAACGTGGGGCATCGGACTATGGCCTCTGGCCGGTAAGCCGTCCTAAGGAAGACGCTGTTGGACGGAGGAATCCGGGGGGAAGGAAAGGGAGACTGATCACCTCCGATTACACGGTAGAGACTTCTGCAGAGCCACCGGTATGTTCCGGCCCCTTTGATTGACCCGTCCACGTGTCTGTGACTGCTTCCCGGGAGGACATCAAAGACAGGTAATATCTTGCCCGGTGTCTTGTTACTCACTTGTTTACCTGCATTTAGTCTATCTGTTGCCTGGGTGTGTTTGTATTGGCCTGTTTTAGTTTAAGTGCCCGGGTTGAGTGTTCATTTGTGTCCCCTTTTTGGGATAAAAGGGGGGTGGACCTGGGGGTGTTTGCCTGGGGTCCTCTGTTGCCTGTTTACTCCTTTTAGGAGCCACGTGGCTGTAGGGAAAATGGGGGGTGGACCTGTGGAAGTTTTCCTGGGGGTCTTCTTTGCCTGTTTACCTCTTTTAGGAGCCTCGTGGCTGTGGCTGTAAGGAAAAAGAGGGGTGTTGGATCTGTGGAGATTGTGTAGACTCATAGTTTCCTGGGGATCCTTCTGGTGTCACTTTGATAGCCTAGCTAGCCTCATTGTGCACATAACTCTGCTTGCAGAGAGGTGGTACCCTCCAGCTTCGAGCGCTGAGGCTGGTGGCATTCCAATTGTTATTTGTGGTGCGTGGATTCGGGCAGGCATTGCTGTCTCCATCACCACGGGGTAGTGAGACTTATGAGTGGGTTCATAGGGGCGCTACGGGGGTGAGGATAGAGGTGGCCACACTTAGTGGACTGCTGTAACGAGGGAGGCTTACGGATCTCGGACCGGTGTCAGTTGTTTTCCGTGGCCGCTGGTAGTGAGACTTGAGGAAGTCATTCTCCGAGCGGGGACACTACGAGGTTGAGGGAGGTGACTTTGGTCACACGAGTAAAGGAAAGGGATTACTGTTGATTTTATTTGAACTGTGATGCATGCACTGTATTTCAATTGAATTGTTGTGTTTTTTTTGTTTGTTTGTTTAATTGGGAGTCATTCAAACTCCTGTGTCTGTCTCTAAAAATTTCACCTTACTTTTTACTTTTCCTATACTTCCTGTATTATTTACTCTATCCACTCCTATTTCTCTTGATAAAGAAGTGATTGGTCACACACTTCTCACCCCGCTCCAATCCGTGACTACCACCTCGGGTAGGCGGATTTAGTGACTGGTCTACGTTTTGGGAAGACGCACTTGAGGGGGACCCACCCTTCTTGAGTGGCAGTCGAGCATTGTAGACGTTCTGTTTCACTTTTCTTTCCCTATATCTGGGATGCCTGTATAGGGGGGATATGGGACAGGAATTGAGTAAGCCCGGTAGGGGCTGGCTCGCATGTGATTTAGTTGAAGATAGAAAGGGTGAGGAGATGGCTAAAGGTGTTGAAAAGATTGCTAAAGTGTGTAAAATTGCTGTGCCTTCATGTGGTAGATTGCAGCCAGAAAGCTGGCGTAGATTACTGACAGAGAAGAAAGGCAAGCTTACAGATAACGATTTATTGCGTACTGCTGAAGCGTGGTACAGAGTAGCGAAGGCTATTCAGCAGGAAGGTTGGGTTGAGGAAGATATAAATCACAAAGGTGTGAAATTGTTTGTGTATCATAATAATTGTGTTACTGGGGCATTCCCTCAGCCAGCGCCCCAAAATGGCGCCCAGGGGATGTCTATCCCCAAGGTTCAGTCAGCAATAGGTGATAGCCAGCTGACCATGTTCCCCACTCCCAATCCTCCCAATACCCATCCCGTCACCTCCCCTGTTTGCCCGGTCCTGAATTCTGATGGATCTTTCTTTTCCCCTTCACCATCCCTAACATTCCCATCATCCTCATCCATCCCTGCACTACCTTCTGTGTCTAATCCAAACATTTCATCTACCATTCCTTCCCTACGCTCTCTCTCCGTTGAAAATCCTACCCTCCCATCTGCATCCACCCAATTCACTAACCCCTCCTCCCTTGCTACTGCCAATCCTACTGCACCCGCTCCGGCTCCACCTTCTACACCCACCTCTACTAATCCCTTTCCGTCCTCTCCCTTACTCACTCCTCCCACAGCCCGGGTTCCCACCTCCTTCCCTAATCCTTACCCAACTATCCCACCCTCCCCAGGTTCCGCCCCAGCCCTCACCCAGATGGCCTGGCCATACCCCTTCCCATACCCCATGTCCCTGCCCTATCCAAATTATCCATACCCCCTTCCCCAAGCCACTCCCCAGACCCCGGTCATGCCCAGTCCGGCACAGTCTGCCCCCGGATGTGCCCACATCCAACATGGCCGCCACTTCCTCCCTTAACCCTAACGCAGTTTCCTTTCACGCCTCCAATATGGCGGCCCCCAGTCATCTAGCACCCCTGATGCCGGTACTTCCCGATGACTATTCACCGCAAGCTCATAACCCACTAGCCACCCCGGCATCTGGGAATCCCTCATTTCCCCCGGTTCTGACACCTCAGGTGGTCCCATTACGCAGAAGGGCCCAGACCACAGATGAGGATGAGGATGAGGATGACGAGGTATCCCAGGACTCATTGGAGGCTGCGGGGCCCTTGGCCCGCCGTTCCATCGATGATCCTTTTGGACATAAAGGTCGGGGAGAACGGGCCCCTTCTAAATATGTTGCTTTTAATCCTACTCAAGCTAGTGCTCTAATGAAATCACTCCCTGACCCAGAAAAGCAGCCTATGCCTTTTTACCGAGGGATAGTTCAGATTCAAAAGACTTATTCCGCAGCATGGCGTGATTTACTGAGCATTTGTGCTATTAAAGCCGGGGATGCATATTGGCCCAGCATGGCCCGCCACCTCAGTACAGATCTGCTTGTCAGTGATATTGATTACCCCTCCGGAGTAACTTTTTGCAACCAACTGAAAGAATGGGCTAAGGACAAACTTGCAGATCAGGCTGCTGGCCTTACTGATATTATACAAGACAAAGGAGAATCAGTGGAAAGGTTTCATGCAAGACTGTTCCAAATGTTTACAGATTTGGGTTTTGATCTTACTGACAAGATTCATTCACAAATGCTGTCTGGTGCATTTGTCCAAGGTGTTAAAGACTCCATACGCAAGGGAATCATTGCTGCACGCCCTGAATATAAGGTAGTCCCTCTGGATACCTTACTCTTAGTTGCTAGAGGTCTGGAATCTGCCCAGACTCCCAGAAGGCCCAGTTCAGCTCCTCTCATGGTGTCCCGCCCTGCACCAGTTCCCAAAGGCACTAAACCTGAGGATGGTTATTGTTTTAATTGCAAGGCTAAAGGACACTTCAAAAACGATTGCCCAGAACCTAGGAGAGAACCCAAGAAGATGTCCAAGCCTGCCCCTGCCCCCAAGGCCACAATAACAGTTCCAATAGTTGAGGAACCTGATGATTAGGAAATTGGCAAGCCTGTGTCATTAACCCCTGTCATGGCAGTGTCTTCAGGGGATAAGGGGGGGGCCACTTGCCACTGTGACTCTACCCATTGAAGGTCAACCTACTATATTTCTTGTTGACACAGGTGCAGCCCGCAGTGTTCTACGAGAACAAGACCTGCCAGACCCATCTTTTCTGTCAAATATCGATGTCTCTTGTGTTGGAGTGGATGGCCAACCAAGACACAGTCCTTTAACAACTCCATTACGAGTTGGCAACTATCCTAGCCTGCTTGCTCGTTTTGTGGTATCCTCCACATGCCCAATTAACCTGTTAGGCGCTGATGTCCTCTCACGCCTGCAGGCATCTATCACCTTCACTCCAGATGGACAGGTAGAACTGTCTACTCCTCTATCTGAATCAGACACCTCAGCCTTGTGCTCCCTACCTCTGATGCTGCATTTAGAAGAACCCCGTGGGGAAGCACAGGAACAGAGGTCCAACTTTCCAGATGTGTTAAAGACAAAGGTGCCTGCTACATTATGGTCCTCAGGCCCAGAGGACATAGGTCACCTAAAAGTTCCACCTGTGGTGGTAAAGCTCATTCCAGGAGCAAAGTTACCAAGAAAACCACAATATCCTTTAAAACCAGCTCAAGCTGCAGCTATTTCAATTCAAATCAAAGCACTCTTGGAGAAGGGTGCTCTTGTGAAATGTGAATCAAAATGCAACACCCCATTATTTCCTGTGAAGAAGAAAACCCCAAAAGGTGAACCAGTAAAGTATAGAATGGTTCAGGATCTCCGTGCAGTCAATGAAGCAACAGTCCTGGACACCCCTATTGTGCCCAACCCACACACTTTGCTCTCTGGGGTTCCACCTTCAGCAAAATACTTCACAGTCATTGATTTGGCTAATGCCTTCTTCAGTGTACCACTGGATCCAATTTGCCAATACCTGTTTGCTTTCACACACGAAATGCAACAGTACACATGGACTGTCATGCCCCAAGGGGCACAAAACTCTCCAAGTCAGTTTGCAAAAGCCATGTGCTCTATCCTTGACCCATGGCAAGCAGACCACCCAGAAGTTGTCTTGCTCCAGTATGTGGATGATTTACTACTCTGTGGAGATGACATACCCACAACTGAAGAATGTTCAATTAGTCTCCTTTGCTACTTAGCAGAACAAGGATGCAAAGCTTCACTTCTCAAGCTACAATTCTGTCAACCTACAGTAATTTTCCTTGGTCATTGCCTATCTCAAGGTACCAGACATCTCACTCGGGACCGAGTCAGAGCAGTTCTGGATATTCCACCTCCAAGGACTTCAAAATCTCTTCATGCCTTCTTAGGCCTCATTTCCTACTGCAGAGCATGGATCCCAGAAGCCTCTCTGCTTATGCAACCACTCTATGATGCACTCAAAGTCAAACCCATTCTGCCTGACCAATGAAGCTCTGGACAATTTCCACACTCTAAAACGTGCCATTGCATCTGCTCCTGCTTTGGGCCTGCCAGACTATACCAAACCCTTCAAATTATTTGTTTCTGAAAGACAAGGCCATGATACAGGAGTCCTTACCCAAACAAATGACTTAAGAGGCCGCCAGAGGCCTATTGGATATTTCTCCTGCCAGCTGGATATCGTGGCCAGAGGGACCCCTTCCTGCCTTAGGGCTGTTTTTGCTGCAAGAGAACTTATTGAAAGAACTGCAGACCTGGTCCTCGGCCACCCTCTGGTTGTCTTGGCCCCTCATGACATTTCTGCCATCATCAACCAAGTCCAGCTCAAGCATGTGTCTCCTGCCAGACACCTGCGTCTACAGTGTCACCTACTACCTGACAACATTACCATACAAAGATGTCAAGTTCTTAATCCATCCACTCTTCTTCCACTCCCTGTGGGGGGTATTTACTATGGGTTTATCATGGATGAAACCTACATCTACCTTCTCGCTGGATGCATCAAGAGAATGCATCCAGATTTAACATTTTATGAAGAACAGACACCTCTCTGTGAAGGCCCTGATTATGCCTTCTGTACCACGTGGTACAAGCCAAACATCACTCCTGAACCTTGCTATGAAGATGAGCTTTATCACTGGGTGGGGGTGAAGCTCACTGCTCAAGACTTCTACTGTGATTCTGAAGGCAATAGCATGGTTCTGATCCACCTACCTCCAGAACTCAATTACTTGTACCGTCATTGGGATACTGCTATTCCACATGTCCCTGTTACCAAGTTGAAAACAAGATCATGGAATGATCTTGGGCCCATGGCAAAATTATGGGCCACCATGGATGAATCACAGCTACAGGAAAATGGCATTGCCAAGTACCCAACAACTGATCTACTTGAAGCATGGCCACGCCACTTCCTGGAAAAAGAATTTCAAGATCTGGTCATAGTGAATAATTATGACCCAGAGACACCTCATGACTGTTTTGAACAGATGAAAATGGAGACAATACACTTACCAACTGTGCATGAGAATCCATTACCAAATCCTGATTTCACCCTGTTTGTGGACGGTTCAAGGTATGCTGATGAAGAAGGAAAATACCACACAGGATATGCCGTAACCACAACAGATGAAGTTATCAAATCATCATCTTTACCACCAGCAATGTCTGCACAAGAAGCTGAATTACAAGCCCTGACTTCAGCATGCAAAATTTCTGAAGGAAAACGTGCCAACATCTACACGGATTCAAGATACGCTCTGGGTGTGGCACATGACTTCGGCCTCATTTGGAAGACAAGAGGATTTCTTACCACTGCCGGTACACCAGTCAAACACAGCTCTGCAATCAAGGAACTAATGGATGCCCTCCTACTCCCTGAAGAAGTGGCCGTCTTAAAAGTAAAGGCACATGGGAAGTTGGATACAGATGAAGCAAAGGGCAACCATTTGGCTGATCAGGCTGCTAAACAAGCAGCAAGAAATTTGCAGGAAGTGGATGAAGAAGTGTCCGGACAAGAAGAAGTTCCTATTTTTACCCTGCAGACCCTTCCTACTGACTTAAGAATTTTGCGGGAACAACAAGCTGCAATTACCCCCGAAGAAATCCAGAAATGGAAGAAGAAAGGAGCTGTCCTAAAGGACGGAATATATTATAATAACTTTAAATTCTGCCTTCCTAAAAATTTATATCCAGCAGTTGTCCAATGGGCACATGGACCTGCACATCTGTCAAAAGATTTAATGGCCGCCCTCATACAAAAGTATTATGAAGCACCTGGAATCACAACATTGATCAACAGCTTCTGTAGGGCCTGTGTCATTTGTGCAAAATGCAATCCAGGAAAGCCAACCAAGGTGCCCTCGAAACACCTGGCTAAACCCATGTACCCATTCCAGAGAATTCAGATTGACCACATACAAATGCCCAAGAGTGGGTTTAATGAATATGCACTAGTAATAGTGGACATGTTCTCAGGCTGGCCAGAAGCCTACCCAGTGGCCAATATCACTGCAAAAACAACTGCAAGACGTCTACTTACAGATATTGTATGTAGATTTGGACTTCCAGAAGTCATTGAAAGCGACCAGGGCCCGGCCTTTACAGCAACTGTGACTAAAGAAATTTGGGCGGCTCTGGGGGTGACCCTAGCCTTTCACACCCCTTACCACCCACAAAGTAGTGGTAAAGTGGAACGCATGAACGGCACTCTAAAAGCCAGAATGTTAAAAATGTCACAAGAAACAAAGATGCCCTGGCCAGAAAGCCTGTCAATAGCTTTATTCAGCGTTAGGCACACACCTAGAGGGAAGCACTCACTATCCCCATATGAGATTCTATTTGGGACTGCACCCAGACTAGGTTGTTATTATCCGCAACAGTTGCAGCTTCAATCTGATGTTTTAGTAGACTATGTAACTGAACTTGCAAGTGCCTTAAACAAAATACATGCCCAAGTTTTCTCTTCAATTCCAGATCCCGATTTGGATACAGGTACCCACAACCTGCTTCCCGGAGATTGGGTTCTGGTCAAGAAATTTGTGCGGAAACATACCCGTGAACCAAGATTTGACGGACCATTCCAAGTTCTCCTGATCACCGCAACCTCCGTCAAATTGGCCGGCAGGCCACACTGGATCCACGCTTCCCATTGCAAGAAGACTCCTGCCCCAGAGGAAGCAGATACCGCACAACCATGTACCTCTGGTACATTATCTCCTTAATTAATTTAATTAAGGCCCAGCAAGTAGCCATCACCCAAGATGCCAGTGGGTACACCTTCTGGTATAATTCATCATGTACCCGTGTGGCTACTTACACTTTTGATTATTGTGACATTGTAGAATGCCCATTCCCTACATCACAGATTCAGAATATCTATAGAGATATCCCTCATTCAAAGGACCCCTACGTTTGTGTAGTTGACAAACAATGGGGGCACAATTGTAACCATTGGGGGGCGGCGGGATGGAATGCCGGGCCTGCCTGGGGTTACAAACCAAAAAGTGCCTTATCTAAAGTAGATGATCATGGTAGATCCCTTCTCCAAAGAATGACTCTGAGAAAGCCTGGAGGAGGTATACCAATGAAATGAATCCTAAATATTGAGCATCCAAGTCCAACAGATGCAGACCAATATGTAATGGGAATGTATTGGAAAAAAGGTTCCTATAACAAATTAGGGCATTTCTACCTTAAAGATATGTGCAACTCTTCCGAGTGGCAAGGGACCACCCATATGGTCTCAAATCCATTAAAACCACACATCCAGTCCTTCAAGGACATGATGGCCATTGCTAACCCCACCTTTGAAGATACCATGGCCGCTGAAACAGGTTTTAATGATGTTAATCTATGGTTAGAATGGATGAAATATAATGCCAACAAGCATAACAAAACCGCATGCTATGTGTGTGGCGGTGCCCGGCCTCACCTGGGCACCGTGCCTTTAACTTTGCCAGTAGATATAGAAGAATGTGTTTTGAGTCTTTTTGCCTATCACTACGATTTCAACAGGTCCATATGTAGAGCATGGACAGTAGAGTATCCTCTTCTAACCAAGGATGTCAAACCCCCAGATGGTGTTACAGTCTATAGAGGTAATTACACCTGTTATGCTAATTATGATGGAATTGGTAAATTCTTGGGTAACTTCTCTAAAGGGTATTGTGCCACCTACAGAAATGTCTCCATGAACTTGTTGCAGTTCCATACTAGGTCATTGGGGGATATTTACTGGTTGTGTGGGGATTTACAGCTAAGATCCAGAATGGACAAGGAATGGTGGGGGGAGTGTACTTTGGCTAAAGCCATTATGCCTATACATATTATCTCTGACACACACCCTGACACACATGAGTCCAAACACACACCAGCCAAGGTTAAGCGCGAAGCCCCATTAAAAGGAAGTTTTGACCCTCACATTTACATTGATGCCATTGGGGTGCCTAGGGGGGTGCCCAATGAATTTAAAGCAAGAGATGAAGTTGCTGCAGGATTTGAATCACTTTTCACCATAGCTACTGCAAACAAGAATTTAAATTGGATAAATTACATTTATTACAACCAACAACGCTTTGTTAATTACACCAGGGATGCCCTCCAGGGTTTAGCCAAACAGCTGCAGGCTACATCTCAAATGTCCTTCCAGAATAGAATGGCCTTAGACATGATTCTAGCCGAAAAAGGAGGAGTATGTAAAATTTTGCCCGACACCATGACATGTTGTACTTACATCCCAGAAAACACAGGCCCTAATGGTAAAGTTACCTTAGCCATAGAAAAATTAAATGAGCTCTCTGAAGAGTTAAAAAGGAATTCTGGGATAAAAGATCCCTGGGAAAGATGGTTTGGTTGGATGACAGGATGGCAAAAGGCTTTAATGCATATTGGTATAGCAATACTAATTTTTCTTTTTATCTTTGCTCTTCTCGTTTGTTGTGTCCTCCCTTGTCTGAGAAAATCCCTCATGAAGACTGTAGACCAAGCGGCACCCACTTTCGCACATCTCAAAGTTGATGACCAAGATTTCCAAGATCTCAACTCACCCTGTATACCGCTGCAAACTATCCCTTTTATTGATAAAGTGCGAGAATTCTAGGTAGGGACCAGTTTAGGGACAGCATTTGTCTGTATGGGAAAGACTACCGTGTGGAGAAGTGGTGGGTTAGCCAACGTGGGCCACCCATGGTAGTGAAGCGTTCGAGTGCCCTGCAGACGGATGAGTTAGCCTACTAGGGTCAGATGAAGGTACAGAATTGCACTTTGCAATAACACCTAGCTAGCGGCCACGGGGTTTCTGTGCCTTTGGGCTAACACGTCTTCTGATACTAACTAATAAAGTTTATCTTTTAGAATCTAACATTTCATAGGGGGGACTGATGTAGAATTATTGAAAAATCTTTATTGAACCTGTATTGAATTATTGTACTAACTCCATTTTAATCTCACACTATGACAGACCCTCCATTTTGTCCACATTACATGACAGAATTTCCTAACAGCATTTAGTATAATGAATAGAGACTGTATTTTCTATAAAGACATGACTAACCCCGGAATTGCTGAATCTCCTGTAATTTGCAACATAGTATAATCTGAAGGCCATGAGAACACTGTACTAATGAAATGTTCTATTCATAAAAGAACCTTGCACCTGATCACAAGACTGACATCACTAACTACGTAAAATGACGCCCAAGCCCCCCTTTCCACCGAGTAAACCTCATGCTGGGAAAGATGGCGCTTGAGCCATCCGTCCACACCCGTGTCCAGAACAATACCACCTCTTGGTGGGAGGACACCTAGCTAACCACTTAGTTTTTGAGCCAATTAATCATATTGATGGGTGGACATTGACACAGCCACTTAACAATTAATCCAATTAACGATGTTTATTTACTGATATCTTGATAATCAATGATGATGCAAAATTCCCCTTATAAGGGCCTGCAAGCCCGTTTTTTCCTCAGATGCCAATAAATTTCCTCGAAGTTATTTTAACCTGAACTCCGTGTGTCAGTCTGAATTACTTCTGCGTATACGCAATATAATCATCTCAAATTTGGACAGGAACAGATAGACATTTAAACATCTTTGTTTATTTCTAAATTATACTATAACAATTATATATATATATATATATATATATATATATATATACGTAGATCATATATATATATATAAATGATCTAAGTATATTTTATTTTTAACAACAATTTTTTTTATCCTTAAGGGGTTAAGAGGGGAGGGGCAGAGACCGTGTCAGACAGTGATTTCACATCATTGGCTGACACACAGGAACAGTGATCACAGTGACTGGCTGTCACTGTGATCACCTCCTGCAGGGGGATCATGCCTGCAGTTACATGTGTCAGCCAATAGTAGATCAGATCGCAGTGAGAGGCTGTTTCTGCGATCAAATCACAGTGACAGCCTGTCACTGCGATCAGACTGAGCAGATCGCGGTCACTGACCGCAGGGGGACTGTCTGGGGGGGGCAGGCATGCCCCCCGACAGCGATCTGCAGCGGGCTCATGGTGCCGGCCACATGGGCGGCAAGAACGGCTTGGACGTTCCATGCCGCACGCCGGCATTTAGAGCCAGCCCCTTAAGGACGGCATAGAACATCCTCCGTCCCCTGCCCCGCTTAAAAGAGATGATTTTACTTATTCTCCCCATTGAGTTTGGTCCTGCCTCCGAGATCATCAATTTTGTCTATTTCAGCTAATGCAATGCTTTCCCATAGGAAAGCACTGGGAGGCTATTGCACCAATCAGCATCTCCTCATAGAGATGCATTGAATCAATAAATCTCTATGGGGAACGTTCAGTGCCTCCATGCAGACCATGGAGATGCTGAATGCACTCAACTAGGAATCACCTCTAGCAGGCTATCTGCGGAACTTCACCAAAAAGTGTTACTAAGCACCAATGTAACGCTGCCTTTTCTCTAAAGATTCAGTGTTTACATTGAAAACCTGCAGGGACAGGCTAAAGATAACAGAACCACTTCATTAAGCTGTAGTTGTTCTGGTGACTATAGTGTACCTTTAATATTGGCAGTTTATTACAAATGTGATTTTTTCCCCCCATGTTTTATTTTCTTCTATGTTAGTTTTTGTATATTGTATCAATATTTATACCTTTATTTGTACTAGAAAGTATCCTATTTGTTTTCTTACACCCTATATTGTGGTGTAAATAAAAATCTAAATAAATATAGAATATTCACACAATATCTTTGTTAATGGTGCATTATCAATATAAGAATATACAAAGAAGAAGATTTTGAACCTCCAAAAAAGCCACTGAAATTATTGTTTATTTAATTACATTGTAATCTAATATTGATGAAACTCTTATGTAAAAGTTAAATACGTTAACGATGAAACTAAAGATTTATGGCAAGGAAAAAATGCTCTTATAGGCAGGGTCATCTTTAATGTGGGGCAAACAGGCCGACAGCCCCAGGCCAAGTTACTCTTGGGAGGGCCCAAAGCAGCTGCCTCGTAGGCCCGATGCTCGCAATTTATTTTTATTTTTTCCCCATGGGCCCACCGAAGCAGGCCCCGCATGCTAAGGATGTTCACCACGTGACCCATGCACCCGGGTCACCTGGTGGGCATTTTTCAGAAGGGGCCCGGTTAGTCACTGTGGCCCTTTAACAAAGCAACACCCCCTTGTTTTTCATCAGAATTGGAGGAAGGGAGGACACAAGTTACTTCCTCCCAGAGAGAACAGAGAGCCACAGGGGAGGGAGGAGGAGGCAGTAAGGAGGGAGGCTGGAGATCCAGACCCCAACTCATAACAGCCGCAGGTACCACACTGGACCCAAGGGATGCCACCCTCTAGCAAAAGGTAGGAAACTGGTGGGTGGGTTTAAAATGTTTTATTTTGCACTTATGTCAGTATGTCTGTCAGTGTATGAGGTTGTCAATATGTCTGTCAGTATATGTGTTGATGTGTGTGTAAGTATGTGTGTCAGTGTGTGTGTCTGTCAGTGCGTATGTCTGTGTGTGTATGTGTCTGTATGTCTGTCAGTGTATGTGTCAGTGTGTGTCAGTAAGTCTGTTAGTGTATGTATCTCTGTGTGTGTCAGTATGTCTGTCAGCTTGTCAATATGTCTGTCAGTGTGTGTTTATGTGTGTGTGTGTGTGTGTGAATGTATTCGTGTGTGTCGGTATATATGTCAGGGCATGTGCCTGTGTGTCATATGTGTCTAACAGTATGTGTCTGTCTATCTTTATGTGTGTGTGTGTGTTTGTACGTTGTCATTGTGTCAGTGTTTGTATCTGTGTGTCAGGTTGGGTATCTGTCTGCATGTATTTCCGTATGTGTATGTGTGTGTGGCTGTCAGGTCCACTACCCCTGCGCCGCTCGCGGCATCCTTGCTTACACCATCACCGCGAGCAGCATATTCCGGTTCCTGTCCACAGCTTGCAGCTATTCCTGCTGCCACTCCGCAACCTGACAGTGTTTCTGACACTGCGCGCTCCAAGGCAGCTTCCTTATATGTGTGTCAGACCTGGTCATGTGACCCGGCACACAGTAATGACCTCACTGATCACAAGAGAGGGAAAGGACACCTCCCACGTGTTGTAATTAACACTAGATGGAAGTTAGCCAATCAGACAAACCCTGTGTGTATATAGGTTCACCTCCCCCTTGCCTCAGTGCCCTGTTGTGGTCTTTCTTAGCGCAATAGTGCATTTGTATTGTGGTTTATGCTCTGGTTACTTACTTTGGCTCGTTTCTCGCTTACTCTGTTTTCTGTGATCCTTGACCTCAGCTTGTAAACTGACTACTCTATCTCTTTTGCATAGCCCGGCCATTCTAAGGACCGGTATTGCAATAGCTTTGTGTCTGTGATCTGTCTGCGTGTTTAGGTTCTCCTGATATTCGTGACAGTGTATATGTGCACTGTGTATATATGCATACATCTCAGCATTCAAACACCAACACTACACACAAATACACCCCTGCATTCAAACTTCAACACTACATATAAACACGTTCCTGCATTAACCCCTTAAGTCCGGCGGACGTATATTTACGTCCTTTAAAAAGCGGCTCTAAACGCCGCAGGACGTAAATATACGCCCGCCGTTTTTTTTTAACTTACTCGGTCGCCGGTGGTCCCACGCCGGCGACCGCGGTTGGGGAGACTCCCAGGGAGCCCCCCGCGGCAGATCTGCCTCCTCCGGTCCCTCCCGGTCATGTGAGAGTGAGGTCCTTGCGAGGACCTCACAATCACATGGCCGGTATAGCTGGCTCAGGCATTGCCAGCATTGGGACCAACTGTAATGACAGTTGGTCCCCCTGCTGGCTGAAATCAAATAAAATAAAGTTAAAAGTGTAAAAAAAAAAATATATATATATACTTAGATCATATATATATATTATATATATATGATCTAAGTATATATATACACATATACACACATACACATACACCGTCTAGGTGTATTTTAATATTAATATATATATATAATTATATATATATATTAATATCAAATTACACGTAGACTGATACTGATTAAATATATATATAATTATTGTTATATATATATTTATAAATAATATAAAAAAAATAAATATGTAAATACGTAAAAAAATTAAATAAAAAAAATAATTAAAAATAAAATATAAAAAAATATATAGATGTGTTTTATTTCGTTCTAACTGTATTGTGATATTAATATATATATATTTATATCAAAATACACGTAGAACGAAATAATATATATATCTATATACATAAATATATACGTATATATCACTATATATATACCTATATATAAATAAAAATATTTTAAAAAAAATATATATATATATATACGTATATATACACATATGTATATATATACATATATTAATTCTACACATATATTTATGTAATAATTTTACATAATTAGGTATCCTAATTAATTACAATTAGCGGGACCTGCCTGACAACCCATGCCGAAAGTATAAGGAATTTAATTTGCTAGCACTATATTTAACCCTATAACTTTCCAAGACACCATAAAACCTGTACATGGGGGGTACTGTTTTACTCGGGAGACTTCGCTGAACACAAATATTAGTGTTTCAAAACAGTAAAATGTATTACAACGATGATATCGCCAGTAAAAGTGACGTTTTTTGCATTTTTCACGCAAAAACAGCACTTACACGGACGATATTACTGCTGCAATACTTTTTACTGTTTTGAAACACAAATATTTGTGTTCAGCGAAGTCTCCCGAGTACAACAGTACCCCTCATGTACAGGTTTTATGGTGTTTTCAAAAATTACAGCGTCAAATATAAGGCATTTTTTTCACATTAAAATTCGCCAGATTGCTTACGTTGCCTTTATGACCCTATGGTAGCCCAAGAATGAAGATTACCCCTATGATGACATACTATTTGCAATAGTAGACAACCCAAGGTATTGCAAATGGGGTATGTCCAGTCTTTTTTAGTAGCCACTTAGTCACAAACACTGGCCAAAATTGGCGTTTTTTGCATTTTTCACACACAAACAAATACTAACGCTAACTTTGGCCAGTGTTTGTGACCAAATGGCTACTAAAAAAGACTGGACATACCCCATTTGCAATACCTTGGGTCGTCTACTATTGCAAATGGTATGCCATTATGGGTGTAAATTTATTTCCTGGGCTACTATACAGTCTCAAAGGCAACGTAACCAATCTGACAAATTTCAATTTCAAATGTAACACGCTATATTTGACCCTGTAACTTCCCAAAACACCATAAAACCTGTACATAGGGGGTACTGTTTTACACGTGAGTCTTTGCTGAATACAAATATGTGTATTTTATTGCAGTTAAAGCAAACAGTATTATGACATTGACAGTTAAAATGTCATGTAGAACTAAAAAAATAAAAAAAAATCTTATTTTCTCCCATGTTTTTCATATTAAATTATGTTTCATGGCTAAATATTTGATATTAAATGAAAGCCCTGTTTCCCCTGAATAAAATGATATATAATAAGGGGGGGTGCATTTAATATGAAAGAGGTGAATTACGGTTTGACAGACATATAGCGCAAACAGTGGCGTACATACCAGGGTCGCAGGGGTCGCGGCTGCGACCGGGCCCGGCCCACCAGGGGGCCCGGCCGCCCCTGCGACCCGGTATGTACCCACAGGGCCAGCCTCTTCTGCTGGGGGGCCCAGGAGCCGGCCACCTCCGGGCCCCCCGAGGCTGGCCCTGCTGTCACCCGGCTGGCGGGCGCGCGAGGGAGCACTGTCCCCTGGGTGCTCCCTCTTCAGCTCCCTCGCGCGCCGCACTGAAACCAGAGCCGGAAGATGACGTCATCTTCCGGCTCCGGTATCAGTACGCGGCGCGCGAGGGAGCTGAAGAGGGAGCACCCAGGGGACAGTGCTCCCTCGCGCGCGCGCCAGCCGGGTGACCAGCAACACCACTGGACCCCAGGGAATCCCCCCAGCTCTCACACAGGTAAGGAGGCTGGGGGGATTAAATTAAAACAGAAAAAACGTGTGTGTGTGTTTAGTGAGTGTGTTAGTGAGTGTGTGTTAGTGAGTGTGTTAGTGTTAGTGAGTGTGTTAGTGAGTGTGTGTGTGTGTTAGTGTTAGTGAGTGTGTTAGTGAGTGTGTTAGTGAGTGTTAGTGAGAGTGTTAGTGAGTGTTAGTGAGTGTGTTAAAGTGAGTGTGTTAGTGTTAGTGAGTGTGTTAGTGTTAGTGAGTGTGTTAGTGAGAGTGTGAGTGAGTGTGTTAGTGAGTGTGTTAGTGTTAGTGAGTGTGTTAGTGAGTGTGTGTGTGTGTGTTAGTGAGTGTGTTAATGTGAGTGTGTTAGTGTTAGTGAGTGTGTTAGTGTTAGTTTGTGTTAGTGTGTGTGTGTGTTAGTGTGTGTGTGTGTGTTAGTGAGAGAGTGTGTTAGTGAGTGTGTTAGTGTTAATGTGAGTGTGTTAGTGTTAGTGAGTGTGTTAGTGAGTGTGTTAGTGAGTGTGTTAGTGAGTGTGTTAGTGTTAGTGAGTGTGTTAGTGAGTGTGTTAGTGTTAGTGAGTGTGTTAGTGTTTGTGAGTGAGTGTGTTAGTGAGTGTGTTAATGTGAGTGTGTTAGTGTTAGTGAGTGTGTTAGTGTTAGTTTGTGTTAGTGAGAGAGTGTGTTAGTGAGTGTGTTAGTGGTAGTGTGTTAGTGGTAGTGTGTTAGTGGTAGTGTGTTAGTGTGAGTGTGTTAGTGTGAGTGTGTTAGTGTGAGTGTGTTAGTGTGAGTGTGTTAGTGTGAGTGTGTTAGTGTGAGTGATTGTGTTAGTGAGTGTGTGAGTGATTGTGTTAGTGAGTGTGTTAGTGAGTGTGTGAGTGATTGTGTTAGTGAGTGTGTTAGTGAGTGTGTTAGTGTTAGTGAGTGTGTTAGTGTGTGTTAGTGAGTGTGTTAGTGTTAGTTTGTGTGTGTGTTAGTGAGTGAGTGTGTTAGTGAGTGAGTGTGTGTTAGTGAGTGTGTGTTAGTGTGTGTTAGTGAGTGTGTTATTGTGAGTGATTGTGTTAGTGAGTGTGTTAGTTTTAGAGTGTGTTGGTGTTAGTGTGTGTGTCTGTTACTGAGTATGTTTGTGTGCGTCTGTCACTGAGTGTGTGTCTGTCACTGAGTGTGTGTCTGTCAGTAAATGTGTGCGTCTGTTCATGAGAATGTGTGTGTCTAAAGCACTTACCTTTCTCCAGCGCCGGGCTCCCTTGGCGCTGGGAATCTCTCCGTCCCGATCCGCCTCTCAGCTCCGAATGCACATGCGTGGCAAGAGCCACGCGCGCATTCAAACCGCCCATATAGGAAAGCATTACTCAATGCTTTCCTATGGACGTTCAGCGTCTTCTCACTGTGATTTTCACAGTGAGAATCGCAGAAAATCCTCTAGCGGCTGTCAATGAGACAGCCACTAGAGATGGATTAACCCTCAGTGAAACATAGCAGTTTCTCTGAAACTGCTGTTTTCAGCTGCAGGGTTAAAACTAGAGAGACCTGGCACCCAGACCACTTCATTGAGCTGATTTGATCTGGGTGTCTGTAGTGGTCCTTTAAGTGTATGTGTTTATGCATGCACTGGCGTACATACCGCGGTCGCACGGGTCGCAGCCCTGCGACCAGGTGCCCGCCCGCCATGTGTTGCGGCCCCAGCCCGCGCAGAGTAAGCGGGGGGGGGGGCCCACAGATCAGTTTTCGCACCGGGGCCCCATGGGTTGTGTGTACGCCACTGAGCGCAAATGCCAGGTTTTGTTTACATTTTGTTTCGTTCACAACTTGTACATTTGGCTGCGGTGTTAAGGGGTTAAAACGTCAACACTGCATACAAACACACCTCTGTGATAAACAACAAAATTAAATATAAACACACCCTTGCATTAAAAAACACTACATATAAATGCATGCTTGCATGCAAACGCCAACACCACATACAAACACACCCCTTCACACAAACATACTCCATACAAAAACCCTGCTCAGTGCTAAACACAACCCTGCAAGCATGGGAAAATGGTAGCGCCCAAGCTGTCAAAGCATTGTTGGCATCTATCTTTTGGCCACCCTTGCAATCTCGCACCAGGGCCTTTTCTACTTTAGTTTCACCAGTGCATTTGGGTGGATGGCGTGATTGCATCCCAGGGAGTGGCAGGAGGCAAAGTCCAGGGGGCCCAAGCAAATAGTTGCCCAGGGTCCAATCAATATTAAAGACGGCCCTGCCTATAGGGATTACCTTGATAGGTGTTTCAATATTATGATGAATGGCAGCTATCGCATCAACTTTCTGCTCCATGGAGAGAATATATATGAAATTCAAAGTGTACAATTATTATATGGAAAAATTGGTAGACATATGACCTATTTCCTCTATATCTGCCATTAAAAGGTAATATGTCTAAAATTTAGACATATAAATAAAAAATACCTGTATATAATTAATTTGGAGAAAAAATATTTGATCATTAATAAATGTTGAGTAAATGACATTTGTTTACAATTCATTAATTGTAGTTTAGTACTGATATATCAATAGGATGCAGAGGTAGGCAATCTTTGGCACTCCAGCTGTGAACTACATTTGCCCTGATGCTTTGTCAGCATTATGGTTGTAAGGGCATTATAGGAAATGTAGATTACAACATCTAGAATGCCTACCCTGAGCTATTTTATGGTTAATGTGATAGGCAGAAGCCTTTATACATCTTAAAGGTAATGTGTAGTTGTTCATGCTTGGTTAATGTAATACAAAAATTGCAATATACCTTTAAAATAATAGATGGTTAATAGAACACTTCAAGCACCAAACCCATTAAAGTGAATAAGCAAGGCCCTGCTTAGCTCAGTACACAAGACAAACACTAAAGTTTAGCAAAACACTACTGAGATACTGGAACAGTAAGTGAAGAGGGCCCTGCCAAAACGAGCTTATAATGACATAGATGTGTGCCATGCCAGCATAAAATGTATTATGTTTTATGCCAGTAATACTTTGAAGTCAAAACACCCGGACCTATGAAATTACTCATTTCCAAGTCATTAATAAAAATATATATGTACAGTTAGGTCAGAAAATATTTGGACACAGACACAATTTTCACAAGTTTGGCTCTGTACGCCACCACAATGGATTTGAAATGAAACAACTGAAAAACAATTTCAGAACTGAAAGTACAGATTTTTTGTAGCTTTAATTCAAAGAGTTAAACAAAAATATCATATGAAATGTTTACAAATTGCAACCATTTTCATATACAGTAACCTTTTTTTTGGAGCTCAAATATTAAATAAAATGGTAATTTTCAATACATTGTCGAGAATCCTTTACAGGCAATGACTGCTTGAAGTCTAGAATGGATATCACCAAAAGTTGTGTTTCATCTGTTTGTAATGCTTTGCCAAGCCTTTAATGCCGTTCTCTTCAGTTGTACGTAAGTTTTGTCTTCAGCAAGTGAAATGCATGCTCGATCGTGTTGGGATCAGGTGATTGACGCAGCCATTGCAGAATATTTCACTTCTTTGCCTTAAAAAAACTCATGGGTTGCTTTTGCAGTATGTTTTGGGTCATTGCTCATCTGTGAAGTGAAATGCCGTCCAATCACCTTTGTTTAATTTGGCTGAATCTGAGAAGACAATATATCACTATATAAAAAGGGGTTGATTGATTTAGCGCTGACTCCAGAGGGCAGCAAACACTGAAACTCGGATACCCTAACAATCCAAGAAGATGAAACGAATGAAGAGGAGAAAAACAGGTTGCAACAGATAATAATGCAATTATGTTAGTACTTGGTAACTAAATAACAAGGTAGTAAAGATGAACAAAAAGCAAAAAAGTCCCAAAGACAGTTCTTGGTTGGCAGCAAGAGATTTTGATAAGGATGGTTAAATCAGGCAGGTAGTTCAGTATATTCACCAATTTAGACAGGGTCCATGATGTGAAATGATAGTAAACAACAAAAAAGACATAATAGTGTGATATTATATGCAACATAAACAAAGATTTGAATGTTTGAAAGTACACTTACAAACAAGGAGCTATTAGCTCTCATGCTTCAGCGTCTGACAATACAATCCTTGTCACATAATATGTGGTGGATTTTCAAAATGTACCACTCCTAATGTTCCCGCTATCTCTGATGGATTTTTTTTGCAGCCTAGGGATGACATGTTTTATTTGCATTGTGAGCTACTTTAACCGCATGTTGTAGGCTCACAGCAACAGCTTTCAAATGTGATTACCACACCTGGAATCAGTTCCAGACCTTTTACCTGCTCCTGTCCATAAAACAGATTATGAGTCAATAGTCCAAATACTTGTGGTCCCTTGAAGAAGAGGGGACTACATATTAAAGAGATGTCATTCCTAAAACCTTCCTCCAAATTGGATGTGAATACTCCCAAATTAAATCTGAGAAATTACACTTGAAGCCCAAGTTCATTACTTAACTGTTACTTGTATTTATTTTGGTAAACAGGCAAAATAACAAAACTTGTGCCAGTGATCCAATTGTGTATATATATATATTAAAAAAAACTATATATACACTTTTGCCTTTTGTCACTTTCACTGGAAAGAAAAAAATAATCTTATTTAAAAAGAAAACAAAAAAAAACTGAGACTAAAGATAAGGGGCGGAGCTAACCACCATATTGCATGGTCGCACGTCTCCTGAACTCTGGCAAGACGGAGGCGATATCCAATAATCAGACCCGCATCACCGCTACTTTCACCCTCACTGAGACATCGTCTTATATTCGAACAACATGAACTCAGATTCTTCCAAGACCTCAGTGGATCGCCGCTGCAATGACAGGCATCCTTGAAAGAGGTGACGGCCTAATTGCAAAAAGCAGGGATCCCATATAGATGGAGTTGACCAAGGATGCTCACGGTGGAACAGAATGGGCAACGCTTCAAGATAACTTATTGCGGACTCTTCAGGCGGACTCTTTCCTACAGTCTTTGGGACTTGCACTTGACACTGCCTCGAAGAGCAACATGTCTACTGATTGCTGGGACGTGGATAATGTGGAGATCTTTACACCTGCTGGTCCTATGACTCCGGGATGAGGCAACAACGGGGACATACCTGTACCCATTCACCAGTGTCATCATTGTTTTAATCGTTCTCAGTTAAAGTAGTTTTCTTTTCATTAATTTTAATTGCTATGCTCAGTATGCTCAGTTACTTATAACACCCTCCAGTGGTCCCTCAACTACTCTGAGCTTCTTAGCCTTCATATATGTGGCTATGAAAGTGACTTACCCGCCATCCACCGACCCCAAGGCTCTGGGGTTATGGAGCTTAATAATACGACCCATAGGTTGGGTCACCTAACTAGCAACACTACAGCTTTTACCATACCTAACTTATGGCACTTAAGCTTCAAATGCAAATACCTACTGTGTTTTATTTGTAACCTTTATATGTGACTACAACTGTATTACATTGTTACGTTTTCTTGTACTCAAAAAATAAATTGCAGTTTTCCCGTATTATAATGCGACAGAGATTGTTCCTCTTATTGTAAAATACAATATCTATAATGTACCAATGCACTACAAAATAAAGAATAAAAAGAAAAAAATTGAGACTAAGATGAATTAGTTTAAGAAGTATTTGAATATAGTATGTGATATCTGGCACAACAACCCCGTGTTGGGCATAAGTGATAACATTTTATGATATTATTGGGGTGAGGGGAAAAGAAGAAGGGAAATAGAAGTATAGAATTATTATTTTTTTTTTATCAAAGCCAATTATTTAACTTATTTCACACCTTTTAAAACTGACTAGATATTTTAGTTTTACTTACTTTTTTGTACCATTTGCTTTAAAATCATATTTTTTCTAAAGAGAGAACATGCTAAAAACCAAACCTTTCACACACATGATTCTTGCAAAGCTGTTCCTGTTAAAGGATGTTTGAAATCATGATAACTTGTGGTTAAATACAAGGCAGGAGTTAAAGGAATCTATTGAGTTGGTTTTATCTTATTTTCAGACGTTATATTTTCTCAGCTAAAATACCCTGCTAAAATAATTTGCTCCTTAACTGAAATATGCTGGGGCAATTAGGATGCAATTTTATGTTTGAACAATGTCCACATTCCTATAATTTGCAATGAAACTGATCTTTATTTTTATCAGGCACCAACATTGTCCAGACTTAGATTTTGCTAATTCAAGACAGCAACCAGTATTTTCAACCTGGAAGCAAATAGGACCCATATGGGTTTTCTTAAGAAGGTAAATCTATTCCACATAATAATCGCATACTAGCAAATATTCCCAATGTAGGTGGGCAGGCAAGAGTGCAGTCTGCACATAGCATTGTGGAACAGATGAGTAGGCCTGTGAAAGTGTAAAATTGGTGGCCAGGCTGACTGACAGTGGATGCAGTCCCTTCCTGCATCTTGACCTCTCCTCGGCAGATTTCAAAAAGGAGTACAGTTCCCTGGGACCTATTTTTGCTGGGACAATACCCCAAAATAGGTGACTGTCCCAGCAAATTCAGGACTGTTGGCACTTATTTAACTGTATGATTTTCACAAGAACAAAAAAAAGAAATAAAAGAAGAAAATAAGGCACTGGTTCTCTCAGCAAATCCCATTTAGCTGTGGTAGATTTAATCTGTTAAGCCATACCAATTCAATCTACTCCATACAGGCTTGTCCCCTCCGAATTTTGCAATCTTTCTCTTTAAAAGGGACATCCCGGGGGCGTGGCCTAACCACAGAAGCGGACAGTCGCACGGCCTCAGAGCTCCGGCTAAACAGTAGACAAAACCCCTAAAAATCGAGGTAAAGGGCACCTAAAAAGCCTCTAAAACTCACACAATGGGCAAGAAAACGAAAAGGCTAAAGCCCGACCGACCCCAGCAGGGGCGAAGCATTGGCGACCTCTGGCAGCAGGCACGTGGCGCCCAAGAGGCCATGATGGCGTCCCTCCACGGAGGCTGCTCCGACTTCTCCGATGGAGCGTCGGAAGAGGAGGACGGAGACCACACACTGGCAACGGAACAGCAGCCAGCAGTAAGAGGCGCCCCCGCACAAAACACCCAATGCCGCCCCAGTGACACTGACAGCCATTAGGGAGATCATGGCGGACTTCCAAACAAAAATCTCGGCGGATGTGGCCTTGATCCGCATATACCTGCAGGTATTGACGGGCCGCCTCGGTGAAATAGAACACACCACACAGGCCCACACACAACAATTCACTGAGCTGAAGTACAGGGTAGAAGAACTCACAAAACAAAACAACAAGTATGAAAGCAAATTTGATACGCTAGAAGACATGAGACGACAGAAGAACCTAAAACTCAGGGGAGTGGGGACCACGGTGCCAGCGGAGGAACTCCCGCATTTTGCTAGGTGCCTTCTGACGGCCATACTTACACCTAAGCAAGCCAAAGCAATGCCACTGGAGGGCATATTCTGACTCCTAAAACCTACCAGGGCACCGCCCACAGCCCCAGGAGACCTAGTGCTGCAGTTCCAGAGCCTCAAAGACAGGGCAGCCATGATGGCGGCCATTAGGGGACAAACACCCTACAACTTTGAAGGGATGGCCCTAACCTTCTTCGCTGATTTATCGGGGGGGACCCTCGCTTGGAGGCGGTCACTCCGACCCCTTACCTCCCAACTACGCGCGAAGAAAATCAGCTACCGCTGGAGCCAAGCCCGAACACTACAAATACCACACGGAGAAACCATCATTACTATACGAGACCTGCCAGACGCAACAACTCACCTAGAGGCACTGGGATTGCCGCTGGACTCACTAAGCCCAACAAACCCTCACGGATGGGACCCCGCGGCCACACGTGACTTTGTACCTAGGGACAAAGCCTTGACATCTCGGGCTGAGGCCATGACCGGACTACACAGAGGACCAGACCCGGTGAAGCCGGGCTGACCCCTAATGACACCCGGCCCCAAGCACCCCTGGCCTCCATCCCTTTTGCGGACCGATAGAGAACCCACACACCAGGGTACACGGAGGCAGGAACCTAAAGCCTCTGAGATTAGAGACGATATCAAAGACCACACTGTAGCTTACAGTACCGGGACTTCATATTAATATGACACCCTAAAGTAAGACTCAAAGACTGCTCGTTTATTTTTGTGTTTTTCCCTTTTTTTTTTTTTTCTCTCACCACCGCCAGGCAGGCGGATCCCTACTACCAGACTACAGGCTTTGTGAGCTGGAACCGGCCGAGTACCCCTAGAATCTGGCAACCTGAGCCTGACGACTACTCAGCGCACTACAGGAACACCTGCTTTCGACTATCAGCACAGATGTCATGCATAACCCCTCTTTGCTGAGGACCCTTTACTGCAGCTGCGCAAAGTTTTCCTTAAGTACTTTCCTTTTTCAACCTTAGCTTATCGATTTATTTGTCCTATCGCTGCCTTAGTTATGCAACTTAATACTACGGGCATTGCCAATCTGTATCTAATTCACTGATTCCAAGGCCCAGCAGTCTGCTAGCCATGTCACGGTAGAGTCAGAACTACACAACCCCATTTACAAACCCTAAGTTGCCAATCACTCACTCACAGGGGAGGGCTGGCAGCCTTAGGCCTGGGGGGCAAATCCAGTCAAGTGGCCCATTGCACCAAGAGGAGAGTAAAAACACCTTTCCCATGTGATTGAAAGTGTGTGTGTGTGGGGGGGAGGGGGGGAAGCAGTCACCTAAACAGACAATCAATGACAGGCACACACACTTGCTGATTTGGCACACACTAAAAAACACACACTCACTGACAGGCACACAGACACACACAGAAAGACACATTGTTGCATGCATACTGACTCAGACAGACAGACATACTTGCACACAGACATACTGACACACACATAGAGATACATACTGGTACTCACACAGACACACACAGAAAGACACACTGTTACAGGCATACTGACTCAGACAGACAGACATACTGATGCGCACATACAGACAGACATATTGATGCGCACACACACACACAGCCATACTCATGCGCACACAGCCATACTCATGCGCACACAGCCATACTCATGCGCACACAGCCATACTCATGCGCACACAGCCATACTCATGCGCACACAGCCATACTCATGCGCACACAGCCATACTCATGCGCACACAGCCATACTCATGCGCACACAGCCATACTCATGCGCACACAGCCATACTCATACGCACACAGCCATACTCATACGCACACAGCCATACTCATACGCACACAGCCATACTCATACACACACACCCAAACTTTACACTTTTAAAACCAGTGGACAGGGGCTGAGTAAGGGGACAGGGCTGTAGTGGGGGACAGGGGGTGGTAGTGGAGGGTATAAGCTGTAATTGGGGGTTTAGGAAATGTACGGGGGGATAGGGGCTGAAGCAAGTTGATGGCTACAATTTGGGGAAAGGGGCTGTGGTGTGGGTAATATAGGTTGCAATTGGGGGAGAGGAGCTGTAGTGGGGATGTTATGGGGCTGTGGTGGGGGGCATGGGGCTGAGGAAGGGGGCAGGAGCTGAGAGGGGGGAAAGGAGCAGGGAAAGGGTGGGGCAGGGGCTGACCAAGGGGACAGGGGCTGACCAAGGGGACAGGTGTGGACAGGGGCTGAGGTGTGGACAGGGGCTGAGGTGTGGATAGGGGCTGAGGTGTGGACAGGGGCTGAGGTGTGGACAGGGGCTGAGGTGTGGACAGGGGCTGAGATGGGGACAGGGGCTGAGGAAGGGGTACAGGGGCTGAGGAAGGGGTACAGGGGCTGAGGAAGGGGTACAGGGGCTGAGGAAGGGGTACAGGGGCTGAGGAGAGGGTACAGGGGCTGAGGAGAGGGTACAGGGGCTGAGGAGAGGGTACAGGGGCTGAGGAGAGGGTACAGGGGCTGAGGAAAGGGTACAGGGGCTGAGGAAAGGGTACAGGGGCTGAGGAAAGGGTACAGGGGCTGAGGAGGGGGGACAGGGGCTGACTAAGGGGACATGGGCTGAGGAGGGGACAGGGGCTGAGGAGGGGACAGGGGCTGAGGATGGGACAGGGGCTGAGGATGGGACAGGGGCTGAGGATGGGACAGGGGCTGAGGATGGGACAGGGGCTGAGGATGGGACAGGGGCTGAGGAGGGGACAGGGGCTGAGGAGGGGACAGGGGCTGACTAAGGGGACAGGGGCTGAGGAGGGGAATAAAAAAAACACTAAAGTGTATTTCCCCCTCCCTGAGTCTTACCTTAGGCCAGGGAGGGGTGGACAGCAGCCAACAGTAGCAGCCAACAGTAGCAGCAACCAGCAGCAGCCAGTGAAGTCGTCCTCTCCTGATGATGTCAGGAGGAAGGCCGTGACTTCCTCTGCTCTTCTCCCAGACTCCCCAGCGGTCCTGTGAGAAGAGCAGTGGAAGTCACGCCCCCTCCTCCTGACATCATCAGGAGAGGCCGGCCGACTCCACTGACTGCAGACTGAAGGAAGAGTGAGGGAAGTTGAAAAATCTGACTCCTCAGCCAGAAGCAGGGGATTCAGATTTTTCATTTTTTTGCTGGATGTGTGCAGCCCTGGGTTTAGGGCAGCCTGGGGGGCAATTGCCTCCCTGCCCCCCTTCCCAGCCCGCCCCTGCTCACTCACTTCCACAACATCCGCATGCTGCCGCCTTACTGCGGCTCTAGAGGTCTCCCCTGGCACCTATACGTGAAAGTTAACCAAACAAGTTACCACTCAAGCAGCCACTAAGATCTACCCTGAGACCCACACATAAGGCAGCACACTCTACGTTACATGCCCACGAGAGTAACTCGCTCAATACACTCCCTCAATTAGCTTCACAGGACGCTTTGACATATCAGTCTGGCAGGCTTAACAGAGTATAACCCCCGATGGTGCCTCCTGTTTATACAGACCACTAGAAACGTACATATGTACTGACCCATCGCTATGTCTGTCACAGTGCTCTAATCAGTGTGTTCGACATTAAGCTAGTCTCATGAAACCATTTTTCATCATAGTGCAGTTTCATATTAAAGGAAGGGCCTATCGACACTTTAAAAAGGCTATAGCCTGTTTATACACTGCCACTACAAATTTTGATTGCCTGGGACGCGCTATAGGCGCAGGGGCTATCTAAACCTGCTCCATTATAACTGTTACACGCATAAAATGCACAGATTGTACTATAAATGCTGATGACAACGCTTGTTTCTTACCATATGTTATGCTTTCTCCATTGTCTAATCCGCATACTGTTATATCCAAAAAAGTTGTACTGTCTATTCTTATGCCACATTAAGCTCACTGTGCCTGTTATCACTCTGCTTGTGACGGCTATTGTGGCTGAGTAAGCTTATTGTTACTACATGTACAACAAAAAAATAAAGAATTAAAAAAAAAAAAAAGGGACATTCCACTTCCATGCACTCCCTCTCAATGTTTCAAGCATGACAATTTCATATCAATTAAGACAATTTCAGTTTAACACCCCTTGAATGAATGAAATGAATCAAAAAAATATCACCTACCACAACCTATTCATGAATGGGGGCAAAAAAAACAGAGTGGGGCTCATATCTACCTTGGTTCTCTTTCCCATATTAGCTTGGCTGTGGGATGGAATCTTTGGTCTTTGTAAGTGCAGGGATATTCCTGCAAGCACATCTATGATCAGTGAGAGGTTAAAAGAACCATCCTCACTAAAGGTCAGTTTAATGGTTATAGGGTAAAGAGTCTTTGTGCACCATCTCTCCATTTTTTTTCAAACTATTTGAGCACGTTAATAAAAATTAAGGCATATCATTGCCATCCAGGGTTACAAATGTATTTAAACTATCAATCTTTCTTCATTTGTTGGGTTTTATCGGTGAACAAAAATGATTACCAACTGACATCTGTTGCCTCCCTGGTGGTTGACATATGCTTTGTTGTCTAACCTGAGCTTTACCCAACCATGTTTCAGAAGTGTCTAGAATTGAAACAGAGCTAGAGCTGCCTTGACATCCTTGAAGGTGTGGGCACTCAAGCGATTTGCCTGGCAAATGTAGTAACAACAAGCCAGGAAATATCAATGA
Organism: Pelobates fuscus; assembly: GCF_036172605.1. Classification (NCBI taxonomy): domain Eukaryota; kingdom Metazoa; phylum Chordata; class Amphibia; order Anura; family Pelobatidae; genus Pelobates; species Pelobates fuscus. Next base: position 246,298,282 of record NC_086318.1, read on the forward strand.
GTGGGAAATCCTTTGTCTAGGTTGATTTTGGAAGCACCACCGTAATTTCATTTTCAGCAAGCCTGGAATATGTAGAACATATGCAGTCCCAATCTCTGCTCTTGGAGCTGAGGTTTGCAGAAAAAAAAGAGCTGGAAAGTGGCATTATCATTTCACAAGGCCTTTGTGTAAGGGCTTACCTTGGTTGGAGTCCATAGTGCAGAGATGTTTGCTCACCCTTGCATATAATCACAGCCAGGGCCGGACTGGGAAAAAAATTAGGCCCGGGCATTTTTCAATCAGAGCGGCACCCTAAGAAGGGGGCGGGTCCAGAGAGGGCATGTTTTGTCATCACTAATGACAAGCACGCCCCTTCTCAAAGTGAGCAAGTTGGTTCAATGTGCAGAGCACCGCATTAGAAAAAGGCCCTGTATTTGTTCTGCGCAGCGCAAGCAAATTTAATAACATGCTTGCGCTGTGTTTGCTTTTAAATTGTCTCTGGTGTCTCCACAAGTGGGATACCAGAGGACAAAAGCGCCAGGAAAGTGTATGGTGCATGTGTTTGGAGCCTGCTTGTGGGATTGCGTGTGTGTAGAGTGTGGTGTGGTATTGTGTAAATAGGTCAATTTCATTTGTGTTTGTGGTGTAATATGTGTGGCTAGGGGCTGTAGAGAGTGTGTGTATAGGGGGCATAGTGTTATAGGGGATGTAGCGAGTGTGTGCTGTGTGTGAGTGAGGGTGCTGTGTGTGTCTGAAGGTAGGAGCAGGGGTGCAGTGTGTGTGTATTTGTGTAAGAAGGACTGTGTGAGCAGTGTGTGTGTGTGTGTGTGTGTGTGTGTGTGAAAGTTGCAGTGTGTACGTGAGGACTGCAGTGTGTGTGTTAGGGGGACAGTGTGTGTGTGTTGCAGTGTGAGTGGGGGGCAATGTGTGTATGGGGGGAAGTTTGTGTGTATGGGGCAGTGTATGTGTGTGGGGGCCAATGTGTGTGTAGGGTGTGTGTGTGTGTGTGTAGTGGGGGCCAATGTATGTGTGTGGGAGCAGTAGTGTATGTGTATGGTGGGCAATGTGTGCATGGGGGCAGTGTATGTATGTGGGGGCAGTGTGTGTGTATGGGGCAGTGTATGTATGTGGGGGCAGTGTATGTGTATGGGGGCAGTGTATGTGTATGGGAGCAATTGTGTGTATGGGGCAATGTGTGTGTATGGGGCAGTGTATGTATGTGGGGGCAATGTGTGTGTATGGGGGCAGTGTATGTATGTGGGCGCAATGTGTGTGCATGGGGCAATGTGTGTGTATGGGGCAGTGTATGTATGTGGGGGCAATATGTGTGTATGGGGGCAGTGTATGTATGTGGGGGCAATGTGTGTGTGTGGGGGCAATGTGTGTGTATGGGGGCAGTGTATGTATGTGGGGGCAGTGTGTGTGTATGGGGGCAGTGTATGTATGCTGGGCAATGTGTGTGTATGGGGGCAGTGTATGTATATGGGGGCAGTCTATGTATGTGGGGACAGTGTGTATGTATGTGGGGCAATGTGTGTGTATGGGGGCAATGTGTGTGTATGGGGGCAATGTGTGTGTATGGGGGCAGTGTATGTATGTGGGGGCAATATGTGTGTATGGGGGCAGTGTATGTATGTGGGGGCAATGTGTGTGTATGGGGCAGTGTATGTATGTGGGGGGCAATGTGTGTGTATGGGGCAGTGTATGTATGTGGGGCAATGTGTGTGTATGGGGGCAGTGTATGTATATGGGGGCAGTCTATGTATGTGGGGACAGTGTGTGTGTATGGGGGCAGTGTATGTATGTGGGGCAATGTGTGTGTGTGTGGGGCAGTGTATGTGTATGGGGGCAGTGTATGTATGTGGGGGCAGTGTATGTATGTGGGGGCAGTGTGTGTGTATGGGGGCAGTGTGTGTATGTATGTGGGGGCAGTGTGTGTGTGTGGGGGCATGTGTGTGATAAGGATAGGGGGCTTTTTTAATGTTTTTTTTTATTTTGATAAAATGATTTTTTTTATTTTTATTTAAAATATACATAATGTCCCCCCTCCCTTCTTACCTTTGTTTAGGGAGGAGGGGGGACATTTCTCGATCCCTGGTGGTCCGGTGGGGAACGCTCCGTGCTCGCGAGAGAAGGACCTGGAGGAGCTGCAGACTGAGCTCCCCCGAGTCCTCTCTCTCTCTCCCTCCCCTGCCGGCGGCCAGCAAACAGTGCCTATGGACCGGAGAGGGAGATCTCTGATCTCCCCTCCGGTCCATGAAGGCACATTGCAGGGCTGGCGCTTGGACAGCGCCAGCCCTGCATTAGCCGGCAGGGGAGAGGGAGAACCTCAGATTCTCAGGGGGGGGGGGCAATTGCCCTGTTGCCCCCCCCCCTGGATCCGCCAGTGTGCTGTGTGTGTCTGGGGGTGCTGTGTGTATCTGGGTGCTGTGTGTGCCGTGGTGGTGCTGTGTGTGTCGTGGTGGTGCTGTGTGTGTCAGGGTGCTGTGTGTGTCTGGGGGTGCTGTGTGTGTCTGGGGGTGCTGTGTGTGTCGTGGGGGTGCTGTGTGTGTCGTGGGGGTGCTGTGTGTGTCGTGGGGGTGCTGTGTGTGTCGTGGGGGTGCTGTGTGTGTCAGGGTGCTGTGTGTGTCAGGGTGCTGTGTGTGTCAGGGTGCTGTGTGTGTCTGGTGGTGCTGTGTGTGTCTGGTGGTGCTGTGTGTGTCTGGTGGCGCTGTGTGTGTCTGGGTGCTGTGTGTGTCTGGGGGTGCTATGTGTGTCTGGGGGTGCTATGTGTGTCTGGGGGTGCTGTGTGTGTGAGGGAGTGCTATGTGTTTCTGGGTGCTGTGTGTGTCTGGGGGTGATGTGTGTGTCTGGGGGTGCTGTGTGTGTCTGGGGGTGATGTGTGTGTCTGGGGTGGCTGTGTGTGTCTGGGGGTGATGTGTGTGTGTCTGGGGGTGATGTGTGTGTGTCTGGGGGTGATGTGTGTGTGAGGGGGTGGTGTGTGTCAGGGGCGATGTGTGTGTGAGGGGGTTGTTAGTGTGATTTTTTTAATTTTAATTAAAATATATATTTTTTATTAATAATAAAAAAAAAGTTATATTCCCCCCTCCCTTCTTACCTTTAGCCTGGGAGGGGGGGGGACGTTCTACCTGGGAGGGGGACCATGCTTCCTTCCCTGGTGGTCCAGTGGTGAGAGTGAACTCTAACCTGCCGGCTAGAGTTCACTCTCGCGAGGTCTGAGTGTTGCCGCGGCAACGCTCAGACCTCGCGAGAGGACCCGGCGGAGCTCTAGCCAGGTCCTCTCCTCCCTCCCTCACACCCTCCCCAGCCAGCGGCCGCCTGGAAGTGTCTCTGGGCCGGTGAGGGAGATCTTTGATCTCCCCACCGGCCCATGGAGACACACAGCAGGGCCGGCGCTCGGGGCCGGCGCGCTGTGATCTCCCCTGCCGGCCTCGGCCCCACGGCCATCGCGGCCCACCGGGCATTTGCCCGGTATGCCCGATGGCCAGTCCGGGCCTGATCACAGCCCATGGTAACCAGGTAAGAAACCATCTGGGCTGTGAATCTGTGCACGGGGGCTTGGCAGGAACAATAACCGTTGAAACAGACAAGGTAAAATCCAGGAGAGTAGTCAGGCACGATTCCAAAGGTCAGGGCAGGCAGCGAACAGAACAGACATGCCAGTATGGATATCCCTGAGGAATTGAGCAATGCATTGTCACCTGTCCCCTTTATCTAGATCATCCTCTAGGTAGTGGATAGGTACTTTTTGAGGCGTTTTATGCTGGTTCCACAAGGAGCGGCCATTTTCCTCAACATCCAGACACGCCCTCTATAATTTCAAATTTTTGTATAATTTTTTTTATATAATATATTTATATAATGACTATACCATTTTATTATTTTTCATTTTCATAAAATGTTTTTATTCATAATTTTTTATTTGATTATTTTCTATATTTTAATTGTATTATTTTTTAATTTGATTATTTTTGCTCTGGTTTATTTTCTAGATCGAATACCCAGAATTTCATAGCTCTGGACATTGCTGACATAGGGGCCACTGGATGACAACCTGTGCCTGCTGAGGAAAAAACCTTTGCATCCATTTTCTGATCCATTGGATCACTCAATAAGGAGGATAGACAGCAGTGCCACCTTAATGACCGGGGCATCTAGCTCTGGAACATGGATCAATAGTTTGGAATCAGACTATTTAATAGGTTATAACTTAGTAAAACTGTCATATGGAAAAAAATGGAAGGGATACAACCCTCCACAGGAAATGTCAACATAAATATTGACAGATGAACTAAAAATAAAGAGACGATCTTGTAAAGACTTCAGAGCTGGAAGGACAGAAAAAAAAAAGACCATGAAACATGGCTTGAGGGAGTCTATGCATATTCTTATTTTATGTCCTCTCAGCCAGTGGGAGGAGCTAACCCATTAGTTACATGCTACATCATTGTCCATCTTGTGCCACTTTACCCAACTCCCTCCAGAATGTAAGCTTGTTTGAGCAAGTACATGTTTGATAGTCCATCTACTGTACAGTGCTATGAAATTTGTTAACACTTTATAAATAATAATAATAATAATAATAATAATATTAATAATAATAATAACAGATCCCTAGATCCGATAAAAGAGAAACAAAGGCCCTATGGACACAAATAAAATCATGATTATGTTTCTCTTTGGGCTACAAAATAAATACTAATAAAAATAATTAGTAAAAAAATGAGTATAAAACTAAAACAATTACATCAACAAAAAGTATGAAACAAAAATGTGGAACAGAAAAATAATGGAAACCTGAAAAACCCTTAAAATAATAATAATTAAAACCAAAAAATAATAAAATAAACCAGAATAAAAATAATAAAATTAAAAAATAATAACATTAAAATATAGAAAATAATCAAATTAAAAATGATGAATATTTTTTTTTAATGAAAATAAAAAATAATAAAATGGTAAATTCATTATATAAATATATTATATAAAAAAAGTACACAAAAATTTGAAATTATAGGGGGCGTGTCTGGATGTTGAGTAAAATGGCCACTTAACTCCACAGCTCCTTGTGGAACCAGCATAAAACGCCTCAAAAAGTACCTACCCACTACGATTCCATTAGCCATGGGATGCACCAAGAAACCTTCAGACCTCGCCCGCACCCCCAAACCGTTGTGGTCCGGCTCGGAGTCATTGATCCGCTACTATCTTATGACTCCACAAGTTCTGGCCTCCCTCAGTGAAGCGGAGACTGAGACCACAAGCCCCAGCCCAAGGTCTCGTAACTCTGACCCAGCAGAGTTATCACCCGCTACATTCCACTCATCTAGAACCTGCTCATGAAAAACAACTTTGCGGCCTTGTCGGATAACCTTAGCCGTGGGGTGAAAGAAGAAATCACTCTAGTACAAGCGGACATCTCCAAGCTGGATACCAGAATAGCAGTGACTGTAACTGCAAGACATGCCCTTTGATCAGTCCTTGATTCAACACAGGAGGCTGTTACCAACTGCAAAATGGACCTTGCGCACCTCACCACCTGGGTAGATGACTTAGACAACAGAGGCAGCAGGCTGAACCTCTGAATCCGAGTTATGAAGGAGCCTGGCCCTGGGAAATGAGTGCACAAATCATTTCCCTGTTTGCCCACATCCTTGGGAAGCCACCAGAGTGGAATATTGGCCTGGTCGCACGCTGCCAGCCCCAGGTGACCCTCCATCCCCATGAAATCCCTTGTTGTCTGGAGAGCTTCCCCGTCAAGGAGGATACAGTCCACTTTGTATCTAGCACAACTTATAGGTGCATGTCAAGATGAACAAATAATTAATGACCCTAGGGTGGGTTCCATGGAAACCTCTAGGGAGTATTTGTTAACCCCTGCGGTACACGTATGCCCCCCCCCCCATGCCTGGGAACAACAAAACACTGACTGCACATTTCACAATGGATGTATATAGCAGACAGGCAAAAACTCCCTCAGCCCGGACAGGGGTGGTGATTGGGGATGATGCCACCCCATCCCCCTTCACTAATTTTTCCTTTTTTTTTTTTCTTCTTCTTCTCTCTCTCCCCCTCACCTACCTCCCTCCCTGGTTAGCGCAACCCTCCCTACTTACCCCCACTATGCCTTCCCCTGCTTCTTTAGTAGCCGTGAATGAGGCTCTTCTTCGACCTCCCCATTGGCAACGAAGCCCCAAAGGAAAGACAGACCAAATAAATAGCTTGCCAGAAGTCACAGAGCAGCAAACTACTGCAAGCCCCTCCCCCCCCCTCATTCCGATTCTTGCTTTCCTAATTTAACCCTATCACAAAACACTCAATAAATCAAAGCCTACAAAACTATACAATGAGTAAAGGGAATTCCCAGAAATGGGAGACTAGAGTTTGATGTAGGCAAGTGGGGCCGAAGAAAACTAAAGCCCCCAAATGGTGTGGAAAACCTGGGAGTAAAACACAGCTCACTTACCTTGGGATAATTCAACTTACTCAGTCACACCCCTACTAACACAACCCATGTATGACAGAAGCACAACTGAAATTGGGAGGGGCATACGCCGACGGACATGCTATCCATATAGTACCCCATTCAATCCTCATTTCTTCAGTTGCACTAAGAGAATTCTGTACGTTTTCACTGTTTTCATATTTTATTCTAAACCTTAATGCAAATTAATATTATTTTATTAATGTCTTAATCTGAACTCCCCTGAGAGGGATGGTCTTTTAAACAAATATGTGAAATTATAAAAAATAGATTATATCAAAACCAACATTAAGCCCATCACCACATCAACAAGTTAGTAAATACAGAACATGTGTAGAAGAGCAGGATATAAGACCTTTAATTTTAAGCAATTGCCCTGTTTTAGTGCTTCTGAAGAATGTAGTGATTTTTGGGAGTTATTAATATCCCATATAATGTCTTTTTCCTGATCTTATTTATTTGTCCCTCTAAATGCACTGGGGGCTAATGTATTCTTAAAATGTTTCCCTTTTCTAAAGAAAATATGTGGTACAAGTGGCAGTTTAAATTTTAAATATTCATCTTCCACTAAAAAGGCTAATATTGTTTAATAATTATTCCGATATTAAACACCTGGGAACTATACTGCATATAGAAAAATAATTCAAATTCATTATCAATTCTCTGCATCAATATGTTACCTTTTTTCCAAAATTCCAATTTGAGTAATTTCTTTGTCTGGAAATTTGTTGCCATAACTTTTATCTAAAACTTTTTTAAATGTTTAGCTTGCTTAAAATATTGTTCCTATTTTCTGCAGTTTCTATGTATCTTCTTGAACTGGCTTTGTGGGACATTAGATAGCAATTTTGGGTGATGGCTACTATTTATATCTATAAAACTATTTGCATTGGTTGGATTAATAAAAGCCATAGTTTTATTCCACTCTCATCAATATAAATTGTTAAATTGAAAAAGTATATTTTTTTTCTTTATTAACATGAGGGGAAAGCTTCAAGGGCAGGTCAATATTATAAATATATCTTAGAAAATATTGTAGGGTTTCTTCAGACCCTTTCCAGATTACTAAGATGTCATCTATATATTGTCTCCAGAGTCTGTATCATATGGATTGTTGCCCCAAATACTAGATATCTCCCAAACAATTCATAAAGATGTTGGCATAACTTGGTGTGAACTTGGTGCCCATGGTATTCCCCTTCAATTGTAGAAAGAACTCAAGGGCAAAACAGAACAAACTATGAGTTGAAATAAATTCTAATGAATATATTAAATATTCTCCAAAAAGGAGATTGTGACAGATTGCCATGTCACTAGCAAAAACTGGTGCTGGACTCTAGTCACCTTCTCTATAAAATAGTTATCTTTTATTATACCAACACCTTCATTGCTGTGCTTCCCAGCTAGAGACCAAGACTTTTCTGCCTTAGTTCAAAACCATAGTGTTTCATTAAACTTCCGAATCCCATTATGGCCTTCATTTGCGAACAAGGAAACCAGTCCATTATTTATGTGGTTGATATCCTTCTTCTTGCACAGAATCTTTTCCTGCTTCAACATCACATTGGAAAACATTACAATTGGGGCAGAATATATCCATGGTTCAGACTTTTGGATGGCGTATTGGTTATCCCGTCAGTGGTGCCACTTTTTTATTGTCTAAACTACTTCAGAGTTCCTCTGTCCCTAAATCTATCTGCATCTAGGTTGAGTCATCAAACAAACCGCTACTTTAACAGGCTTCCAGATCTGGACTTTCTCGCCGTAGATGCTTTCCCCCAATCCTTCTCAATATCAGGAGTTTACACTTTTCCTTTGTTAACCACTATCACTGCTAAAACACCAGTGAATCTCAATTCTACAATTCATATTCCTACACACACACACTGCAGTTACTAGATGCATGTACATGCACACTAAAGCCCCTATACACATACATTCACACTACAGTCCCTACATTCAAAAACACTCTACAGTTCCCACATAAAGAAATAAATACATTACACCAATCTTTCTCTACTGCCTCTAGCCACACACCCACACACTTTACAACACTTAGACACACATACAAAATACAGTTTTTAGCCACACATAGTACACCCCAAACAGACCCCTTCACACAGACTACAACACAAACAGCTGCCACTACACACACAATTTAACAAGCAGCCTACAGACACATACAACACCAAAGGCAGTATCCCCACACATGCACATACACCACATGAGGCACCACTAAGGCATTTCGTGTTACTGCTCTGTCCCTCCTATGAGAATTAATCAGAGGCATTTATGACTTTTAAAGGTAAGACCAAAATAGGCAAAGTGGAAATATTATTAAAATCAGGTATGTTTCTAGTTTGGTTATATTAGCATTAAAAACTTCCCACTGAATTCAGTTGAAATCCACAACAATCCTCAAAATAGTGAATAACCCTTTATGTGTATTTCTGGAAAATAATCTTTCAACACTAAGTTTGTATTACAAACAAGCGTTGCTGAGTTTTCATGCCAGAAATAAAAGAGATTATATTTTAACTGCAGTGTAAGAGATGACAATCAGGAAATGGCCAAGCCACTCAAGGGTTTTCCATGAACTTTGCCCAGATCTATATATAGACTTGAATGTAGATAATGGAACTCTAATCTTATTTAATTATGAAGTGCATATCTTTGAAAGCGCATGAGCAGGGGTTATTCCCTAAACAATAAGTTTTGGTAAGTTTAGAACTGATTTGTAATATGTAGGCCAAAGAAAACAAAAGTTCAACTAATTTCAGTTTAATTGATAAAGCTCTAGAGCAATGGTTCCCAACCTTTTTTCACTTGAGTACCCCTTGGCAGCTCATTATAAATTGTATAATTCTATAAATTGTACCCCGCTCATTAACAATTTTTTTGTAACGAATATAGTTGCATTTATTTCAAATTTATACATTTTTCTCTGTCCCATATCCCCTTCTCCTCTGCCCCATGCTCTCCATGCTTCTCCTTCGCCCCATGCTCTCCCTGCTTCTCCTCCGCCCTAGACCCTCTATACCTCTTTTCCGCCCCACCTCTCCCTGTTTCTCCTCTGACTCAAACTCTCCCTGTTTCTCCTCTGCCCCAGACACACAAACTGTCACACATGCAGATACTGACACAGGCACACACACACCTGCAGATACACAGACTCAAACACTGACACACATGCAGGTACAGATGATACAATTATACACAAACATACAGATGAAAATACAGACATACATAGACACACACACACACAAACATTCATACAGATACAAACACTGACAAGCATACAGATACAGACAGAATAAAACACTGACACACATGCAAATACACACACTGACACACATACAGGTACACAGATACATACCTTGACACATACCTCGATACCTCGACACAAAGATACATATGCAGATTCAGTGAAACACAGATATATACACTGACACACATGCAGATACACAGATACACACAATGACACACAGATACATACACTGACACACATACAGACACAGATACAAATGGACACAGACATACAGATACATATCCTGACACACTTACAGATAAACTACCTGACACACAGACACACTGACACCCAGATACATACCCTGATACACATGCAGATACACAGACACATATAAAGACACATACCCTGACACACATACAGACACATACTTTGAGACACTTACAGATACATACCCTGACACACAGACACACTGACAAATAGATACACACTCAGGCACACATGCAGATACACAGACACACATCCATATGCACAGAGATGTATACACTGACACACATGCAGATACACAGACACATATATACATACCCTGACACACTTAAGGATACACACCCTGACATACAGATACACACATTAAAACACATATACACATTGACACAGACATGCAGATACACAGATACACACATGCAGATACACAGAGATACACACACTGTCAGAGATTCACACACTGACACACAGATACACACTGACATACATGCAGATACACAGACATATAGTTACATACCCTGACACACACTGTGCGGTGTGTGTGTATGTGGTACTGTGTGTGAAGGGTGCTCTGTGCGAGGGCTGCTCTGTGCGAGGGCTGCTCAGTGCGAGGGCTGCTCAGTGCGAGGGCTGCTCAGTGCGAGGGCTGCTCAGTGCGAGGGCTGCTCAGTGCGAGGGCTGCTCAGTGCGAGGGGTGCTCAGTGCGAGGGGTGCTCAGTGTGAGGGGTACTCTGTGTGAGGGGTACTCTGTGTGAGGGGTACTCTGTTTGTGTGGGGTACTCTGTTTGTGTGGGGTACTCTGTTTGTGTGGGGTACTCTGTTTGTGTGGGGTACTCTGTTTGTGTGGGGTACTCTGTTTGTGTGGGGTGCTCTGTTTGTGAGGGGTGCTCTGTTTGTGAGGGGTGCTCTGTTTGTGAGGGGTGCTGTGTGTGTGAGGGGTGCTGTGTGTGTGAGGGGTGCTGTGTGTGTGAGGGGTGCTCTGTTTGTAAGAGGTGCTGTTTATGTGAGGGGTGCTGTGTGTGAGGGGTGCTGTTTGGAGGGGTACTCTGTTTCTGAGAAAGCATCATGAGATCACGTTGTTGCAGTTAATGTGTAAGCGCAACTGAGATTTTTTTTCTTACCTATTCTGCTTTATTTAGATTGGTAAACACTGTAATAGCATTAACAGAGGTGTAACTAGAAACCACAGGGTCCCGGTGCAAAAATTGCCCTGGGGCCCCTCCCATATGTCTACCCACTCCCCATTTGTCTCCCCCATGTGTCACATTCAAGCCCCCTAGCTCCTCCATGTGTTTCATTTATGCCGACACACTCGACATACACGAGACTGGATTACTTCCTAATAACACACCACAACCTAAACCTGCTTAATACAGCAGAGATCCTGCCGATGACCTGGTTGGATCACTGCCCGATCCGAATGACGAACCGGGAGAACCGCAACCGAACAAACTCATTGACATACACAGATACCTAGACTCTGCACATATGCCAGAAATACCGGAGGCTGACCAAGAAGCACTAGAAGCCCCCATCACGCCGGAAGAACTGGCATACGTCATTAAGAAGGCAAAAACGGGCAGGGCACTGGGACCAGACAGGCTGCCCCTTCAATACTACAAAGTTTTCACACAGGACGTCATACCGAAACTACTGAAAGTCCTGAATTCCATTCAAGAGGGAGCCACACCAACTGCCCAGTTCACCTCGGTGAACATCACTCTGCTTCCAAAGGAGGGAAAAGACCCAACACTATGCCCAAGCTACCGCCCGATATCGGTGCCGGACACTGACATCAAGCTCCTGGCCAGCGTTCTGGCGTTACGACTGGCGCCTCTACTGCCGGCCACAATCCATCCGGACCAAACGGGGTTCATCCCAGGCAGGGAGGTGAGGGACAACACCATTAGGGCCCTGAACATCATAGCGCACGTCAGAACCCAACAGAACCGAACCCTTCTCCTGTCCACAGACGCGGAGAAGGCGTTTGACAGGGTGGACTGGGACATGATAATGGAAACCCTCCACACCATAGGCATAGGACCGAAATAAGGTATTTGGGTGAAGGCGCTATACACCTGCCCGACGGCGCGAATCAGGATTAACGCACTGACAGACCCGTTTCGGATCCATAACGGGACCAGACAAGGCTGCCCACATTCGCCATTACTCTTTGCGCTGACACTGGAGCCATTCCTAAACAGGATCAGACGCAATGCCGACATCCAGGGGCTTACAATCGGAAACAAACATCACAAAATGCTAGCGTACGCAGACGACATGCTATTTGTAGTCACGAACCCAGAAACCTCCCTACCAGCAATACAGACAGAATTTGAGGAATACGGACGAATCTCAAACCTCCAAATTAATTATTCAAAATCAGAGATACTGAACTTAACCATCAAACACACGGACAGACAAACACTTCAGAAGCAACACCCATAACGCTGGTGCGAACACTGCATGCGATACCTGGGGGTTTGGCTCACTCCCAACCCGGCAGACCTGTACACACAAAACTACCTCCCCATATTAAAAAAAGTGACGGAGAAACTGCATAGATGGAGCTCCTACTACATCTCATGGCTGGGAAGGATAAATGCGGTCAAGATGACACTACTGCCCAAATTACTCTTCGTGTTCCAAACAGTACCAATACAAGCCCCACAACCGTTCTTCAAGGCATTGAAGGCAGAGGTCCGCACGTTTATATGGAAAGGCAGATCCCCACGCATAGCACATACCCAGTTAATCCTACCCAAACTCCGGGGGGGCCTGGCGCTCCCCGATTTTGAAAAATACTATCACGCAGCACACCTTACATGAATCATCAGCTGGACGGTAGCCAACAAAACCATGGAGCCAACTGGAATCCGATACCACCAACTGTGACCTCCGGACACTGCCGTGGATCTCCACGGCGGCGTACAGACACAAACGCATCACCAACCCCTTCATGGCGGCAACCATGAGGATCTGGCACAGGCAGGGCACAAAACAATACCTGACGACAGACCAGGCCCGCTGTTGCCACTAAGAGGCAACCCAGACTTCCCAGCAGGCAACCTCGGCCCCACACCGGGCCCAGTAGGACGCCCAACAATTCCTCGCATGGTAGACATCCTCGTGCACCCGTTCGACATTCGCCCGTTAACTGAACTCTTCCCGGACAGACCACTCACTTTCTCACACACACTGGCGAGAGCGCAAATCTTCCAATACGCCCGATCTATCCCACAAAAACCATCTCTGCTGAGGGAAACTACACGATTTGAACACCTTTGTGAGACACAGAAATACCCCGAGCCATCTCACAGATATACACAATATTGGTCACCAGTAGGTACCTATTAGCCCCGCCCTGCATAAGGAACTGGGAAGAAGACCTTGACGTCAGAAGCGGACTGGGACAAGTGCATAACCCTGATACAAAAAACACCAAGCTCAGCACGCTTGCAAGAAAACTCTTACAAGATACTCACCGGATGGTATCTGACACCGACGGCACTTCACGTCAGGAACCCAGACATACCAGACACCTGCTGGAGATGCGGGGAGGAAACAGGCACATTCCTGCATATCTGGTGGGCATGTTCACGGCTCCGGCCCTTCTGGGACACAATTAGAGACATAATACACAAAGTAACAGACGAGATGCTCCCAAGGTCCCCAGCCGCCTTTCTCCTCCATCACACCAGCATGACCACGCAGACATACATCAGATCCGTAATACAGCGGTTGCTGAACGCAGCCAAAGCAATCATCCCCATCTATTGGAAGCAGGCAAACAGGCATAGGCGTGCGCACGGGGTGTGCCGGGTGTGCCTGGGCACACCCTAATCCCCGCGGCACGCCTATGGATTGAGTCCTGCAGGAACGGAGTTGCTGCACTTTTTTTGTGCAGGAACGCCGTTCCTGCAGGCACTCAGCGCCCTCCAATGCCCCCCTTCCTCCCCCCATGTCCCCCCTGTCATGGATGGGAGGGGGTGGGCAAGAGGGGATGGACCCCCGGTCCCCCGGTCAGGCGACTCTCTCCATATCAGCCGCGGCGAGGGAGCTGTGTGCTGTCTGCTCCCTCTCACCGCGCGCCGCTTGCTGATGCTGGGAGCCGGAATATGACGTCATATTCCGGCTCCCAGCTACAGCGGACAGCCCGCGCGGTGAGAGGGAGCAGACAGCACACAGCTCCCTCGCCGCGGCTGATATGGAGAGAGCCGCCCGACCCACTGGACCCCAGGGACAAGTCAACGCCAGCACTCCAGGTAGGGAGGCTGGGTGGACATTTTTTTAATTAAAAGAATTATAATTTGTGTGTGTGTGTGTCTGTGACTGTGTGTGTGTGTGTGTGTCTGTGACTGTGTGTGTGTGTGTGTGTGTCTGTGACTGTGTGTGTGTGTGTCTGTGAATGTGTGTATGTCTATGAATGTGTGTGTGTGAGTGTGTCTGTGAATGTGTATGTGTGTCAGTGTATGTGAATATGTGTGTCTGTGAATGTATGAGTGTGTGTGTGCGCGTGTATATATATATATATATATATATATATGCACACACACACACACATATACATACACACACTGGAGTGTATATAATTTTTTTGGGGGGGTGGGAATCTTGGTTCCCACACTTTATTCCCCAGGACTTTATTCTCCCCTGTCGGCTCACGCAGAACCGGCGCTGAGTGTCGGCTCTGCTCTAAGCCTCCATGGGCCGGCGGGGAGATCAAAGATCTACCTCACCGGCCCACAGCAGCATGAAGGGAGGCAGGAGAGGACCCGGGGAGCTCTAGACAGCAGCTCCGCCAGGTTCCTCTCGCGAGATCTGAGCGTTGCCGCGGCAACGCTCAGACCTCACGAGAGTTAACTCTAGCCCTGCAGGCTAGAGTTCACTCTCCACTGGACCACCAGGGATGGCACATGGCAGCAAGGATCCCCCCTCTCTACATAAGGTAAGAAGGGAGGGGGGATATTTACTAATCTGCCCCCACCTCCACAATCTGTCCAAACATACAGCACACACACACACATACAGCACCCACACACAAAAAGCACCTACAGACATACAGCACTCTCACACAAACAGCACGCACACAGCACCCTCACACACACAGCACCCAAACAGCACCCTCACACACACAGTACACTAACCGCACCCTCACAAACACACACAGCACCTTTACAAACACAGCACACTAACAACACCCTCGCAAACACACACACACAAACAGCACCCTCAGAAATACACGACACCCACACACATCACACAAACAGCACCCTCACACACACAGCACCCTCACACAGCACACTAACAGGACCCTCACACGCACACACACAAACACCCTCTCACACAAACAGCACCCTCACACACACACACACACACAAACACCCTCACCCACATAGCACACTACCAGCACCCTCACACATACACACACACAGCAGCACCCTTACACACACCACCCCCACACACACACACAGCAGTGTATGTATGTATATATATATATATATATATATATATATATATATATATACATACATACATATACATGCGGCGTGTGTTTGTGCTTTAGGGTGCACACCCTAATGCAATAGGCTGCGCCCGTCTATGCAAAAAGGTAACCGATAACACGATGGGTGGAAGACGTAGAAACCACAGAGACCGATACTCCAAACACTGGTTTCACTGGACACGATTAACCACATCAACTGACTTTCAATGCCGCCTGGTCACGCAGTAGCCAGAAAAGACGGGAGAAGGGAAGCCGGAATCTGGGGACCGGGCGGGAGGCGGAGGGGTGCGGCGGACTGGGGCAGCGGCAGGGGATGGAAACACTCATAAACCACTTTCTCACACCCCCCCCCACACCAATCCCCAACCATACCCATTAACACACCTCAAAGGACAGACACAGAAGCAAAATGAGACCAAAAGACCTTAACAGGACACACCCACACAACATGACTAACAGGCGACACTATAAAAACAATGCAGTCCTACACAGCGCCACAAGAAACCCGGCACAAAATACACTCATAGACAATCAACACGCAGAGTTGGGCGACACCGCAGTCAGCATAGGAAGGAAGAACACACACGGGAGTCCATCACACAAACATACAGACACACACATACATACAAAAACACATACATACATACAGACACACATACACTAACACACACACATGCAAAATGTTTTATTCCCCTTCCTGTTTCCTACCTTTTAGATGCAGGAGGGTAACTTTCCCTGGAGTCCAGTAGTAGCTCTGACTCCCTCCCCTCCTTCCTCCTCCATTGCGCCACGGTGATTGCTGGGAGGAAGTGACCGGGGCAGTCATTTCCTCCCAGCTATAACATCATCAAAGGCGGCCCGGTCGCGCTGTTAAAGTGCTGCTTCGCTGTCCCATGAAAATTCATTGCCATCAGGTGGCCCAAACAGGCCATTTGATGGGCCCTTGAACGCGTGGCCCGGTGGTTATACCGGGCGGGCCAGGGCGGCATTACAGAGCCGGCGGGCAACCCGGTCGCACCTTAAAAGGTAGAAACATATATTTATTAACCAAACTTATTTCAAACCGTGAATATCTTTCATTTTTGATATGATGTGAAATTCTAATGGTCTACAAAGGATGCTGTAGCCAAGAAATGCAGGAATGATCTAATGACACTTCTTTTTGATAGTCACTTAGGCAGTTAGTAATTTAAACAATGTATTTACTCAAACAAATGTATGTGTTATTCGCTAAGATATGGGGTTATTCAGTCTGCAAAATCCAGACATTGTACACATGTTTAACAATGTCCAGATCATGTACCCGGATGGCCAGACGGATGAAATTTGGACTGAATGCTTCAAATCCAGACCTGGTTTTAATTTTTAATTTAATAAAAGTATTTGCTAGCACTGCCAGCAGGAAAATTGCTAGCAAAAATCCTTGGCATCGCAAGGATTATTATATGGTAGCTGGAAAGCGCTTGCCATTGCTGAGTTGCTAGAGAGGCTCCATCCTTTAGGTATCAGTCCTGTGAAATAATGGGGAAGATACAATCATTCCCCTGTGCGCCCAGCCGTGGGCATTGAATGAGGAATAATCCAATAAAAATAATGGGGTTGTGTACAGAACACTGTTCATCCCCTACCCCAACCAGTGGTCAGGTGGGCGGGGACTATTTAAAAGGGCACTATATGCACCTAGACCACTTCAGCTGATTGAAGTGGTCTGGGTGCAGTGTCCCAGGCCCCTTAACCCTGCAATTGTAATTATTGTTGTTTTTGATACCAGAGTCACTAGAGGGACATGCAGCGTCACCCAAAACCCCATAGGAAAGCATTGTACAATGCATGCACACTAGGTCCCTCCCGCCGGCTAACGTTGGTTGAGGAGGAGCGGAGACGGAGCCTGAACTAGGGCCGAAGGACATTGGCATTGGAATCAGCTAAGTGACAGAAGTTTTTTTTTTAACTCCTTCTGTACCACAGAGTGGAGGCCCAAAATCCCATAAGAAAGCATTGAACAATACATACGCATTAGGTCCCTGCCGCCGACTGATGACGGCAGAGGAGGAGCGGAGATGGAGCCTGAACCTACACCGAGGGACACAAAATATCATGTTTCCTACCTTTTAGGTGCAGGAGGGTAACTTTCCCTGGGGTCCACATCCATTTAATCTGGACGTTAAATGAATGCAGGCTATTACTGCAGATTCGCTCAGGCCAACCAAATTCCGACTGTATTTGGGTTTAGTAAATATGAGAATTACCACTGCAGTCAGAGTTCACTCGTTTTCACTGGATTTTGTCCATACAGACACCCAGTGTTTAATGAATAACCCAGTCAGTGTAGTTTGAGCACAATATATTTGGTCCAATAGCTGCATGACATTTTGTGATACATACCAGCACAGACCCATGTTCATTATGCCGATACACAGTGGCGTACCTACCACGGTCGCAGGGGTCGTAGCTGCGACCGTGCCCGTCACTTCAGGGGGCTGGCCGCAGCTGCATTCTCTGCGACCATGGGTACAGTCACTTCACTTATAAGGGGCCCATGCCACCTGAGCGTACAGCAGACCTGGTCAGGGAGATCCTGGGTTTTTGCAGAGTTTGCGCATCAGGAAGGGGATAAGGCTCATTGCCTTCACCTCTGCGCTGAGTTCCGGCTTTCTGAGCGTTGCTGCGGTTACCACGGCAAAGCTTAACTCCACGTTGGACTCACCGGGAAGAACCTTTACCCAGCAGAGGTGAAGGCAGAGACCCTCTGCAGCACCACCGGACCACCAGGGAATATGCTGCCCCCTCCCTGAATGCTGGTAGGACACAGGAAAGGGGAGCTATATTAAATTTTAAAAAAAATGAAATTACATTAGAAAATAAATATTTACAAAAAGATGCTCCCTTTTTAGCCCCCACAGCCCGATCATACCCAGCAAACACGCTCTCACACACACAATGCTTCCCTACAAACACACGCACACACTGTATCCCTATGCACACTGAATCCCTACACACACACTGCATTCCTACACACACATTGCATCCCTACACACACACACACATACACACTGAATCCCTACATACACACTGCATCCCTACACACACAATGCATCCCTACATAAACACAAACACACACACACAAAGCATCTCTACATACACACACAATGCATCCTTACATACACACACACACACAATGCATGCGTACACACACAATATGCATCCCTTACACACACAGACACACAAACACACACACAATGCATCCCTTACACACACAGAAACAGACACTACTTACTTTACAGTAGTGGGGAGAGAATGACACACATGGAGGGGGTGGGACGGAGGGAATGACACACATGGGGGGGCTGTAACGGAGGGAATGACACACATGGGGGAACTATGACGGAGGGAATGACAGACGTGTAGGCACTGGGATAGTGGGAATGACACACATGAAGGGGATGGGATGGGAGGAATGACACACATGGGGGGAGCTGGGACTGAGGCAATGACACAGATGGGGGGATGAGACACAAGGGGGGCAAAGAGCGGCTATGAGACACATGGAGGGGCTGGGGGTGTATTAGATGCTTGGGAGGGGCCCAAAGCAATTTTCACATCGGAGCCCAGTCATATCTAGTTACGCCAACCAAAATAAAAGGTTGGCACAGTAAATCTGGGAAATTGCATTGCCCTGTTGTTTGTTTAAAAAAACTTTTTGGAAGTGGTATTCAATCCCTAGTATGCTTCTTTGTAGCTTCATTAGCTTCTCAATCACTGAAAAGTCCTGGCCAAAATTACTCCCACCACAAAATCAGCCCAACCAGCCTAACCCACCCTAAGCTGTCTCTGTTTTCTTCTACAGCCATTGTATTGTCTATCCACATTTAAACCCTGGCATTTAATAAGTGGAAACTAACAGCCAAGAAGTGAACCATGTCATATAGCATCACATATGAACTGCGAGCACTCCAATCCCCTATCTTCTTTAAGTGACTTCTCCTGATGGTTAAGCTAGTCCACACTTTTTAGAAATATACGACAATCACTTTGTTGTCCTAGTTCATCTTAGACTGCTATTTCTTCAGCACTGGGTTTTTTTATGTGAGTATTGTGAGTATTCAGATCTTCCAGTATCTTGCCTCCTATTTTTTAAATTCTTCATTTAGGTTTCAGAAAGTTGACTAATTAAAATTGCCTCACATTCTTAAAACTGGATTCAGATGCATTTCCCATGACTGAATTCATTTATGTAATTCCTCTGAATTTAAAGAGGAAGACATGAGTTGTCTTCGTTATCATTCAGTTCAGACTCATAAAGCCTCCATCATATTTGTTTGTGGGCCTTGTATAACCCCTGACACTCAGTATTCAGGGTACATATATTTATGGTCCTTGTACACTGGGTCCTGCATCTTTGGCTAGCATTATTGCTTACTTTTAAATGTCCAATGCCATTTGATTTTCCACTTTAAATTTCACATCAAACCTGCTTGCCATTTTCTTCAATTCAGTTTCAGCAGTCTGAATGCAGTTTGAAAGTTTTTGTATTTGTGTTAAAGAGGCACCACATACTTTCTTTCCATTCAGGTTTATTTCAGGCATGTTTTGGCTTATAAACTGTTATTTAAGCTTTCTGAAGGAACTTAAGCAGTGTTTAATTGAGTACAGTGCATTAAACTTTAAGACACAACAGGGATTAGACCAGGACAACGGAAATAACAAGTTGCCATTTAAAACAAGAGAATCGACTAGTCATAAAATCTTGGAGAAATAAGGGTAAAAAGTATTTCAATGGTCAAATCACATTCATTATACACAATTATATGCCAGCATAAAAATTAATAGTAAGATCAGACAATATACATCAATCCAATATGACAACCCCGATTCTGGTATATGGGTAAAAGTCACTTAGTCACATTTATTATATATGATCAACATTTTTTAACATTATTTACTGGATATCTAACTCCTCATGACTATAAGATGGGGTTAAACATATGCTAGGTTATTCATTAGGAAATGTAGTATGGTGCCAAAATGCAAATATTGGTCACACTATTTAACAAGTTGCTGTCTGCTCACCGTTACCCATTGTCTGTCAGCATGCTTTTTATTTTTACAAAAAATGAGGCCGATTCTCTAAGGAGTCTTGCATTAATCAACAATGTTCTCTTCTTGTGTTTCACTTAAATTGAAATGAACTATGCAAGAGTAATATGCTATAATTCCTCTGTACTTACCTGTCATGTATTTCACTCTTGCCTCAATAAAAAGAAGAGAATAACAAACAAAATGACATACACCAACAAATGGACAAAGTAAAAATAGAGAAAATTAACAGAAATAAGCTAATATTCCCTGTACTAGCAACGTACCCGTCTTTCTATCCCAATGGACAATGGAAATCCACAAAAATGCAATTTTATCTCTCAACATGAATTCCAGTAATGTATTCCAAAACCTGGCTGGAAATGTGCAATACTACTAAATACATATGCATAGATACTTTTGATCTATTTTTAACCGGGCCAGAGTATATCTGTGAATTGTTGCAATTATTCTGAGCCTAAATTGACCTATATTTCATACATAATGCCCCAAAACCAAAAACAGCATCTAAAATAACTTGCAAACTTTAAGTGAATTACTCTTTATTGAATTTACAAAAAACAAGGCAAATGTGGGCATTTATCTAGCTCTCTCTGATACCTAATCTGATAAAGTCCAGTACTAAAGGGCACTCATCATCGGATCAGCACCAGTTATAAAAAAAATACCTCTAAACTATTTGTTTGACACACAGGAAAATAAAACATGCTTACAATGCTGTACCATTGCAGAATATTTTCCAGACACCAACAAGATTTAACCCATTGTTTTCCAGACACGGTTAACCTCATAGGACTTAGTTAAAGGCAACAAGCATGACCCTTATAATGCTCTAATCAATCATTCCACCTTTAAGGACCACTATAGGCACCCAGACCACTTCAGCTTAATGAAGTGGTCTGGGTGCCTGGTCCAGCTAGGGTTAACCCTTTTTTTTTATAAACATAGCAGTTTCAGAGAAACTGATATGTTTATACTGAGGGTTAATCCAGCCTCCAGAGCCTCTAGTGGCTGTCTCATTGATCACAAGGGAAGATCTCAGAAAAGGAGGAAAGTGAGGAAACTTTAATGTGCTGGATAACTGGTGAGTATTTGAAACAGATAAAGGAATGGAGTCAAATTTAGGATTACTCCATCCACCATTACCACTTCAGATTTGAAGTGGTCATGGTAGTAGTAGTCTGTGTGTGCAGCGTTTCTGCTTGGACCACTGCCCATACAGAATTTGCACATGTTCACTAAGGGCCATAGTGCCTGCAGTAGGTTCCCCCTCCTCTACTCCCTCTTTCCCTCAGCTGAGAACACGCACATTATTATTATTTTATTATTTATGTAGCGCCAGCGCTGTACAATGCATAAGCGCTCTGAGCCAGCGAAATGGCCCAATCACAGACTGTATGAGAAGTCTGTGATTGGCCTGCGAGATGCCCCTGCTAATGTCAGACAGAGGAAGGAGATTGACGCTGGGAGCATCAACTGGCGCTGGATTACAGGTAAGTTCAAACTCTTTTTTTTTTTCTCAAAAGGGGGGTGACCTATTAGCTATTCTAAGCCCAAAAAGTGAAGTGTCAAAAAGAGTTGGAGAAGCCCTTTTAAAAAATATATACTATTTTATCCTTGCAGTGTTCATTTAATTTCTATTTTCACTGGTAATTGAAGTATATAGATCAGGGCAGATGCTTCATGAAGATGTACATTGCCATGGAAAGCAGCAGTTTTTCTTAGCAGTTGGTATAGATGATATATGACTGCCATGGCAACATGCATCGGCATTAAGCATCACCTGCTTCAATAGGGACTATTAAATATTATCAAATTCACTAATGTGCATGACACACTGCTAAAATGATTTACATGTACAACATGAAGTTTATGCAAAGAAATATAATATGCAGATTGCTCCCAGAAAGATATAATTAGGATTGCCACATCCACTCATGTAGGCTTTTGGGCAGTATATGAGTACTGTTGGGGGTTACTATTAATTTGGGTTGGTCAATGGCATGTCCACCGCCCTATTTTATGACTAGGCCCCCCTCTTATCATATACATTAGGGCCGCTCTTGTAGCAAATGAACTCTACATGTTGGATAAAAGCACTTTATATATAGCCCAAGAAAACTGGCTGATGTGGCAACCCTATATAATAATCAGCTCACAGTTACAGTACTAGAATTTCATGTAACCATTTGTGGGAAGCCTATATAAAATACACACCTCAGAGCTGCTTTCAACATTAATATGGTGGATTCTTCATATGCATCCTTATATCAAGGAATGATGATCTGGAAAGCTTAGTAGCCCAACACAAATAAGCTATATAATTCTCACACTAATGACCTGCAGGTTCACACACACTGTGCATATCCCAGCTATAGAGACACATAGATACAGATCCATAGATCCCCTGTGTGGCTCCCAGAGGTAGATGATGCATTTGGCAGTCACGCACAGGCACACTGAATGGAGGTCACACAGGTAAACATGGTTACACGCAGAGCAGGCACACACACACACACAGAGCCACATGTGCCATGATGCAGTCACACTGGCTGTGTTGCTATGTGCTCTCAGCTCCGGTTCCTCCTCTCTCAGGGACGCGCTGGGGGATCCGATGACGTCACTGACTCTCTCTCACTCTCTCTCTCTTCCTCCTTGTAACTCCTGTTCTAGGAAGCGCTGCCAGGAATAACCCTGTCTGTCTGCAGAGCTCAGCAAGGCTTCCTCAACTGCAGCCTGCCTGAGCCTCCAGTGCCACAACCCCCTTCTACCCTCACACACCAGGAACAGCCTCCAGCTCTCTCTCTCTCTCTCTCTCCCCGGCTGCTCTTCAATAGGATTATTTTTAGACTATACACACACACTGCACACTGTCAGCGAGCGGATAGCATGACTGTAAGCAGCCTGGGAGCCCACCGTCTCTAATGATAACAAGGTCTGTCTGTCAGCACAGCTCCACAGAGGACTTCACAGGTGATCATCCACTGCAGGGAGGGCAGAGCCAGGGGAGGGGGGTCTGACAGCAAGCCTGCAGGAGGGCTATGCACATCCCCCTTTACAGTAACTGTATCTAGCCATACATTGATATATATATAGATCTGCACCTTCCCCTTTAAATCTACAACATCTAGCCATACATTAATATACACAGATCTGCACCTTCCCCTTTAAATCTACCATATCTAGTCATACATTAATATACACAGATCTGCACCTTCCCCTTTACAGTCACTGTATCTAGCCATACATTGATATATACAGATCTGCTTCCTGCACCTGCTCTTACACGCCCACCACTGGCCCTTTCATGTTTTCCAAGATTGGCATTAGGTGCCTCTCCATAAAGTAACCCTCCTCCCCCCTTCCAAACCCCAGGTATACCCCCATTAAGGCAGAGAGCCTTCCCTTCAATTCAGCTCTGCTACATGCAAGACTTTTTCTGCTACTGGTTTACCTGTCCCTCTGCTTACTGCAAGCTCCACCATCATATACATTCATTCACATATAGATAGAAAATAGCAATTTTCTCTCATGTATATTCTGCATTAGGGATTCCCTCTCTAGATCACTTGACTCCTCCTCTAAATATCAATCACTATTAATGAAGAATAGTGTGTCCGGAATAAACAAACCCTGATACAGTATTCAGGACAAGATGTCTCTGCATGTATACATTCATCGAACATTGTGATATCTCATTGCTGCACCAGGGATCCCCCTGAAAACACCACCCCTTTTCATCAGCACCAGCTCTCTCCTCCTCCTCCTGTGAACTCTCCCTTACCCTCTCTCTCTCTCTCTTACTGCTTGCCCCTGATCAGCACACACACATCATGCTCACACATAGATCATGCTCACACTGACAACCTGCTCCCTCCCTCCTGCTGCTGCTAGCTTTGCTGATCCCCCGGCGTTCTGAGGAAGAAGATCCCCTCTCAGCAGTGTTCCACTAATGATCTGCTCACCCACAGACCAGCGCTCTACATACTGTGGATCCCCAGAGCATTTCTCACACTGTCACTGACTGCAGATCAGCTTGGAAAGGACACTGATCAAGAACAACTTGTTACACTTTTTTGTATATATTGTTATTGGGCTCAATTTCTTTTGGAAGGAAGAAAAACAGGAAGGATCATACAGAGGAAGAAGTGCAGAGGATCTGTTTGATTTTTTTTTTTTATTATTCTTTTTAAAATCTTATTGTTTTCGGATTGATTTTGGTGTTGGACTGTGAGAGAGAGCTTTAGATCCGGTGAGTCATTGCAGCCTCCTCTTACCTCCATTTGCATGTGAAGGTCTGATCGGATTTAACCCTTTTGCTTCTCCGTTGAACGTTCCTGTAATACTGTTTAAAGGTACTGTCCTTCTGATATGACAGATAATAACGGGGGGCGGGTAGAGTGGGTATGTGAACCCCAACTAATGCACCACTTGAAAAAATATATACATATAAAAAAAAAAGCTAAACAGTCCACATATACTTATTGAGAAATCCTATCTCTGATCCATAATGCAGCATTATTTGAAATGCATTCATGCCTTTTGCTCACGACATTACAACAGCAGGGGTTTATTCACTAAACGATGAGTTGTCATCGTTGGAAAAAAACAAACACGTTTGATCTATATAATGCAAAATAGTCAATATGAAAATATAGCTGAACTCAGCTATTAGATACCTTAGTCCTACAATTAGGTGATGGATGAGCATCAAATAACCGTATACTAAACAAACACTACACTATAACTATAATTTGTTATACAATGTTTATATTGCTAGCATATCATAATCTCGTATATGATCAAACTGGTATAAGGCAGCCTTTTTTTAAATAAGTGAATAGGTAGAATTTAAAATTAAATGTAAGATCTCAGGCGACATTAAAATTATGGTATGTTTTTGTTAAACATACATTTGATTTATTGTATTTAGTGTAAGTGTAACTACTCTGATCCTAGTGTCATTATTGAGCCACTTGGATATTAATCTGTTTTGTTATGGGGGTTTAATAGATTATTGGTTTTTTTAGTTCTTAGCAATATCTTTTATGACATTACAGACAACCTTTGCCAGTTCTGTACCTCAAGTGTGATGTTTGTGCTGGTACTATGTAAGTTTGAGTGTTAGCCTGTGTGCAGGGTTTGTCCAGCTCCTATCTGCAGAGAGCTGGAGGGCATCAGGGGAGAGTAGACTGTAATATGGGAGGGAGGTGTTTTCATTTGGAGCTTCTGGTATCATTTTAGGCAGTGATTGTGCAATCCACTTCAGTGTGGCATTTCAAGAGATCATGGGTTTATCTGCTAAACAGTGAGCCATTGTGAATGGAAAATTAGGTTAAAAAAAAGAAATACATAAAATGAAGCCATATAGACAAGTTGTCAATGGAGCAGTGTTGGCCACCATTTAAAGCTCATTTATCAAGGCCTATTTTTATTTTATTTTAATCAGTTTCCACGTCACAGTATAGTAAATAAAGCCCAGGTGTTTTGTTTGTGCAAGGGATTTTCAGGGCATTGTTGCATTGGAGCTTTTTTCACTTACCCTGCCAATGAATCATCTCGTCAGTTAGTGCCCCCTCCCATAAAATGATTTTCTTAAAACATTTTTTAGAAAACAGCTTATTTTCAGTTCTCGTTTTGTAAACATGGCCTCATAATTAAAATCTTTCCAGGAGCGATCTGTTTGTATTATGGTAGTATCCTAATAACCTCTAACCACTGTGAACTCTGACAGGAGAGCCTCCCATTGGTACCTGTCAGTGTCACCTTGAATCAAACTGTGCATGTAAGGCAATGGTAACATATACACACATATTGATGTAAAAATACTGTATCCCAATATTTTTTGCAGTATGTACATTTCAAAGTCAAATCAATGTTTGGACAATTTGGTTATATATATATTATATGCTGCCATCTAAATATCTGGGGCAAATTAAAAGTCTCTTTTAACCTCCCCCATGGATAAGCATTTCACAACTAACACAGATAAAACTTAAACACCCCCTGTGTTTAAATTTTGTCTGTGTTAGTTGTGAAATGTGGGGAATACCCACCCTGTAAATGTATGCAGATTAGGGAAGGTTTGCGTAATATGCAGAGGAATTTGCATGGCTGCTAATGACAGCTAGGGAGACAGAGAGGGGCAAAGATCAGCAACTGCCTGAGCACAGTCTATTTAAGGCTTTCTAGTCACCCTTGGTACTAGCAGGGAAGGCATGGTGAATCTTCAGTTTTACATGTGTTGGTTTAAAAAACTCTCTCTCTCTCTCTCTCTCTCTCTCTCTCTCTCTCTCTCTCTCTCGGCTCTGCTAGATGTTATTAGCTAGAATAGGGTTCATGAACACGAGAAGGGGTTTATTCACTTAACCCTTCATTGTGGACAAGTGAGAAGATAATTAGGCCAAGCAGCTAAATTAGAGAATATCACTAGGGTGACTATTTAGTGAAAACACCCTGAATCTCACAAATAATCCCCTTTGTGTCCCCTGATATTTTGTAAACATATACAGTACTAATGTATTGGTAAGCTCGTGTATATCATTATGGCTGTATCTGTTTCTCTCTATTTCTGCTCAATACCTTAGCTACTATGTAATAATAGCATTATGGAGTATGTTATCACACTTTGCATACAGATGCACAGCTGCACAGATATATAGTCATATCATTTTAGATTATGCTTTGTATGTGCATCAAGACAGTCCCAGTATATGTATGTCTAGTTTGACATGTGCCATATAAAAGTATCTGCGTGCCCATTTCACATTGTGTACAGTATGTTTTTCTTATTGTATTTTTTAAGAATCCTTTAGTATAGATCTGTATATTTTCTTTTGCTGTACATTTCTATTACTTAACAGACGATCTTGGTAACATAATAACAATGTGAATGATATATAAAGTGGTTCTAAATGATACTTATATCACCCTATAATCTATGTAGAGCTTCCTCTGCTGCATTCTACCTAGTCTCCCTGTGTAAATATTCACTGTCTATGTGTTTGCCTGTGTGTTCTCAGGAGTGGGCGGAACGTTGGCCCGTTCCGGGAATGTTCCATGACGTGTAATAGTCACAGGAAGGGGGTTAACAAGGGGCTCTGCCTGCCATCAAGCCAGATGTTCTCCCTCTCATTCTCTCTCTTCTGTATTTGCAAAACATTGCCCTGCGGGTAGAAAATTAAACTCGCTTTCTGTCTGGATTTCGTTTTAATCACACATACTGTATATCAAGTAATAGAGATAGTGCAGGCATACAGCTATCTAGCTAGCACAGAGCTTGTTAGGCTTGTGTCCCAGAGGGATTTCCCATTTGAGGACAACACTCCTGTATCTTTGCTTGCTCAGGGGTTCACATTATGTGAAGATCAGAATATGTTAAAAAAAAAAAAAAAACTACTTGTCTGTCTCGTCCTTCACCAACATATTTTTCCTATGTTTAGCATAGGGAATTAAAGGGACACTGCACTGCTCAAATAAAAAAATAAAATATATAATTTATTTAGTAGCTATATTCCCCTATTTAAACATGCATGTATTGAATTATGCTTTTTCTTAGTAGGTTTATATGTAAAACAGCCTGTGTACGCTGTAGATCTGCTATCTGCAGCCATTGCAAACTCTCGCCTTCTTCTACAGCCCAGACTTTCTGTGGCTGTCCACTCACAGACTCATCAATACAGCTCAATGAGAAGTCTTTGCAATGCAGGTGCTCTGTGCAATTGTTGCCTATTGTGTTTAGCTCCACTGAGCTACCCAAACCAGGAGGTACCGGAAGGGATGTTTGATTGATGGAAGGGATGTTTGATTGACGGCCAGAAGGTGTAACAAAGTTAATTTATAAAAGTGCTAACTTTTTTAAAAATGAAAATGAAAACACTCATAAAACACTTAAAAAGGCTAAAGTGCTTTAGATATTTGGAGTATTCCTGGAGTATTTACTTTCATTTTGTATTTCTTCTAAAACAAAAGCCCCACTTATTTGCACAGCTATTTTGCAGTGTGATTTAGGTTGTCACTATCGCTGTGAAAGACTACTAAATATTTGTCATTCCCTATACTATTCAAGGCAAAATTGATGATTGGAAAATAAAATTACATTGAATGCAAAATCTTAAAACTACCTAGTCACAGTTAGCTATCGTAGCAAATATACAATCTATTTAGTAAATGAATGCCACAGACAGCCATTTTCACATTTAGTAAGCAAAATATGCATTAAATGTACACACACCTTAAATACTGTGGGAAATGTGACAATCATTTGGAGTGAGAATCAAGTATGTATAACAGTACTTATTTAATTTTCGTACTGCACTAAAATGGCACTGTACAGTGTTAGGGCTGATATGCTGAATCCCCCCTGCATTTGAAAATTTAGAGATTGAACTATTTAATTACATTTAAATTAAGCTAACCCAGCAGTCATTCAGAATTATAATACTAATGTGTATTTGTTGATTACAAAGGGGAGTCTATTCACTAAACAGCACGTTGTGAGGCGTTAATAAAAAATTAAGTTTGGTTTTGTATTTCCCACCGCAGGTTGCGATAGAAAGCAAAATGTTGTCTATTAGCTTTAAATAAGTATATTACCATAAATAAAAATTTTATTTTTTTTCAAATATGTTCTTTTACTTTTCTAAATTACTGCTTAGTTTTTAAAAATTTACAAAAAGGCATAAAACATAGCAGCAGTATTTTAGCGCCATGACAGTCTCCTCACTGAAGCCCAATCCTCCTTTGGTGCATGCATGCCGGTTGCTGAAATCTTCCAATCTACAGAGAAGCATTGGAGACGCAATGTGTTGTTCCTTTAAGCATCTTTAAAAGTCGGGTTGGTCTTACTAAAATGTATGCAAAAGCCAGCTTTGTGAAATGCAAGTTTCTCAAAAATTGTGTATGCCTTGTTTGCAAACTACACATTGAATTGTGCACAAACTCAATAACTAGATTGTAAAATAAGCAGGATCCTCATCAACATATGGTCCCTCTAACATTATGCAAGTGTCTCCTTTCTTGTTAAATTTCCCCTTTTATATTATGCTATTGTAAAACACTGCAGAATAAGTTGCCGCTATATAAATGACGGTGAAAAAAAACTAAAATGAGCCCTCACATGTGATAAGCACTTAGTGTAAAGCAAAGATACCCAAAAGGTAGATTCCTAGATGTTGTAGAAATACAACTTCCATGATCCTTTGCATTCCTTTAAAATGCATTTAGAATCACAAAGCATCATGGGAGCTGTAGTTTTTTTTTTAAAAAAAATTGGGGATCTACCTTTTGGGAACCCCTGGTGTATAGTCTGAAATGGTGTACATTCCCATCTAGTGTATAATTACATAGTGTGAACACATCTGTGTAATAAAAATTACACAGTGATGAACTAGTATTTGATATTTACCTGACTGTGTACACTGCAGGTTAACACAGTCACATTGTACCTTTTTTCATGTGTGAATGTATCTATACTTTAACTAGTCAGTTCTGGACTAGATGTGGAAGCCTCATTAGATTCATATTGCTATTTTTTGTTTGGTATTACTGGTTATGTTATAGAAAATATATTGCTTAAAAGATAGCACCAGTAGACTGTAAAATGAAATTAACATACATACCATATGAAAAATAATTGATACCAGTAATTAATGTGTTCTGTTTTTTTTATATTGGTTGCTTCATTGAATAATTCGACTTAATCTCTTGGAGCATTCTGCCCAAAAATTCTTCATTACCACTTATTATGCTGCTTGCCTCCATAGAAACCATCAGAAAACAACCAATTGTCACACTTTCTGTCATGTATGTGTCAACATGATGCTTCTTCTGATAAAAGTACTGATGCCAGATGCTGTCCCATGGCATCTATTTATATGTCCCCTGGTCAGCATCAATCTGACATTGCATGCTCCACTGTATCAATTCCCACTTGGTAAATCACACATCCGTGTTGCTGTAAAAATAACGACATTTGTGATATTTAGGCCTATTTCTTATATAGTTTTGGCTGCCTTTGTGTAATGAGTTTATGGGTTTACTCTGTTTTTATCTTTGTGGTACGCCCCAACACCTTGTATTTATGACCTGGCCAGTTGAACATTGACAAGTGTTTCTGGTGCCTAGATTTTTATCACTCCCATTTAGGTACTTTGTCTCGCCATCACCTTTTAAGTTATTTCAAGTTTGTCCATTCTAAATACCTTTTAATATATCATTCTCTCCCTTACTTACTTTTTATCTCTCCTGGTTGGTATTTTAGCCTGTATTGTCCCAGCTGTGAGCCAATAGTTTCTTTTTTACTTCCTTAACATCTAGGTTGTTGTTTTTTTTGTTGTTGTTAGGATTCAGTCTGTTCATCCAACATTTATTGAGCTAATAGATAACATCTGCGGTCTAATAATAAACTGTTTATATGGACCAATTTTTCATTTTAATTTGTCATACTTTTGAAAAACAGGACAGTAGTTCCAATTCATCAAAGATAGCCAACTGGTACCATATATACCTAGTATTTTTTTTTTTTTTAGATGCCATATACATATTACTGTAGCTAATAATCGTTCACCATAGAGTACCGTAGCTAATAAATGCTCTAACAATACTTTTCTGTGCAGTGTATAGTTATTGAGAAATGTGTTGAATATTCAGCTGAAGAGAAACCTATTTTTATTTGCCACATTACCATGCTGTTTTGCATTATTTAGCATTAAAACATCAAACAAACCTTTAGTTATTCATTACATTGTATTTTATTAATTTTTAAACCATGCTTTGAATAAGTCCATTGTCAGACTGCTTGGACACCATTTCATGTAGGCCCCTGCAGCACAAATAAAACATTTTGTTCCAGCAGTAGTGTTTTTCTTTTACTTGCATGCTTATGTACACGTCATATTCATGGAATCTCATGCTTCAATGCTGATTAAAACTCTCTGCTGTAAGGTAAGGGCTTTCCTCACATATTTGAATTCTTGCCCAGTGGACACAATGTGGCTACTCGTCCAGCCTGATAACTTTGGGACAGAGGCTGAACAAACTTGTGTAATCTTTCATTTTTCATGAAACATTAGGACATGTGACACATTTACAACAGGACAGTAAAGGGGATGTGGATCATTTTTGTAGCGTGAAGTAATTAAGAAATGGCAAGCCCCAGCCATAAGCTTTTTTACTCAATTCTTGCATGTTTATTCATGAACGTTTACTTTGCGTTCTACAGATTTTTTAATCATTGCCCTAATAACTCCACTAGGACACCATTTTTTTTGTTAAACCTTGGAAACAGAGTTAAGGGGGGAAAAGGACTACACACTATCAAGAGCTCAACTATGTGGTTTACAAAAAATGCCATTGGCTTCACATTGATAATCACTGAGTGCAGGAACTTTGCTTATGTAAAACATCCTGATTTTCTATTCACAAATTGGTACACTGTGGCAAGGTGCAAATGTGCCCACAATGACAATTTGATTTGCCATAATTTTCCAATTGTGTCTAGTTCTGAAGATCTTATTTATTTAATAACGTACATTTGTTAGAAGGAATCTAAGTAGGGAATATTAGTATTGACAACATTTGAGTCAAATCAAGGGAGACTAAAAGTTCTGAATGTATATAACCTTTATAAGGGGTGCACCATTTATTTTGCTTATTAATATAGAAATCAAGCATCATGTAAAGTTACTGCTCACCCTGCAACTGGCACCCATTATTTTTTTATGAATTATGTAAAAATGTATGCAAACATTAACAAAAAAAAAATGCCCCTGAATGTCCCATTCTTCTTGCATCGTCTATCTCTCTGAGTAACAATCTGTGCCAGTCCCTGGTCTCAATATTGTCCTATGAGGATGTAACAGGAATTGTATTAATTAAAATAATTTCATTAATGACTCATGTAAGGGAATTAATTGATGTTCCCATGGTTATTTTAATTAAAGGGACACTATCATCTTATGTCATCTATCATTGAAGTGGTCTGGGTGCAGTGTCCTGTCCCTTTTGCACTGCAATGTAAAACATTGCAGTTTTAGAGAAACTGCAATGTTTACATTGCAGGGTTTAATCTTCCTCAAGTAGCTGTCTTCCCCACAGCCACTAGAGGTGCTTCCGGGCTTTCACGGAGTTTAACTCAGTTGAACGACTCTGGATGTCCTCACGCTTTGATTCAATGCTTTTCTACGGGGAAAGACTAAAACACTCTGCGAATATGCACATTAGGTTTCCCCCAGTCGGAGATGATGGAGACAGAGCCAGTGCCAAGTAACCTCAGCATTGGAATGAGGGTAGACAATAACTTTAGGGCAGAGGGCAATATAGCGTTAAGAATAGTTTTGTATTCCTAACGCTAAAGTGTTCATTTAATGCAAATGCTGGGTTTTCAGATACATCATGCTCGTTCACCTGGCACAGGTTACCTATAATGGAGATTGCATTATTGGGGTATCAAGCTGGTTTTACAGCCACTTCCTATCACTTTTTCCCCTGGAAGTGAGAGACTGGGGAATCAAACTAGAGTTAAAAAGTAATTTGATGTTTATTCATTGTAGGCACTAAATAACTTTTAGAAATTAAGAGATTGACTTTAGTGGCCTTGCAAAGAAGGCTCCCCCAGACACTCATCTTGTAATCAAATTATTGAGATAGGTGTTGTACTTAGTTGATGGTGGGTATAAATTTGATATAGTCAGAATTTTTTAACTTATGAAGCCTCTAAAACTGAATAAATGAAGGACATAATTATTACAATTATGTTAAATTTCTCCTGCCAGATTTAAATCCTTACTGCCAAGTTATGGTGTTAGATTAGAATTAGATTTTTTCGATGCTGTTTTTGTAATTTTGTCACTAAGATTAGAGCACCTCCTATTTAGTACATTCTTCAGTACATTACAAAACATTAGATTTAAAGGGACACTATGGTCACCAGAACAAATACAGCTTAATGTAGTTGTTCTGATGTCTACTGTCTGGCAATGCCGACTTTTTATTGTATACACTGCCTACATTACTGCCTAGGAACACCTCTGCGCATTCTGTTTAGTCATAAGAGGTCTCGTTTTGTCTATCTCCACTTTTTTCTCACTGTGATGTCACCACACAGATGGGAATGTGCACTGTTGTCACTGTTAATGTCATGAAGTAAACTGCATGCTCAATAAGGTTACCATTGATGACATTTTCACATATGTGCTCAAGCAGCTCTGAAGTGGGGGGAGAGATTGGAAGGAAGGCATCATATCGTGTCTCCTAAAATTTGCTGCAGAACACATGTGATTCAGTTTAAATAGAAAGTGGCTGGGGAATATGCTTGCTACACTGATGTAGATTTCCAAATCGGATAGAAAGTATAACTTTCAAATAGGAATCCTAAGGTTTCTTGTTTTTATTCGTTATATTACCAAATTTGATCTCAATTTGCAGAGACCTGTAATGTAGATGTTGCTCCCTCCAGCTAAATTACGTTTCCGTAGATATGATTTGCTGCTGTCTAAAAAGAAAATACAGCATACCAGCAGAATATGGTCATGTTGCTCCACTGCTAATGTAAAACTGACCTGTGAAAAGGAGAATATGAAAATAAATTTCAATACTGGAAACACCAGTTTTCTGTTTTCTCTCCGTCTTGTAAGAATTTACATACCAACACCCCCTATGTAGTGGAACGCCAGTTTATGACGCACAACCTTTATCTTCCTATGTTCCCCAACATGTTGTGCTGCCTCAAGGCAATTGTTCGAGTTAAAACCGTAATATCCAAAACAAATTGTGGGTTAGACTAGGGGAAAGCAAAAAATTAACTAACCACTTACCAGAATAACAACTGTTAACACTACGTGTGCCAAATGAGTAAATCGAGCAGTTTGTTGCAACATTCCTCTGGATTTCAACAAGGTTATAGAGAGAGATTTTGTAAAAAAAAAAAAAAAGTAACAAAAGTAATATAGTGACAAAAATGGTAATTGTGTTTATTAAATATCATAAAAGTAGTAGGACACAACATCCACAGCAAGATACAATGTTAAATCAATAATAATGTAAAGCTGTAAACAAAACATTCTAGGTAATTAACCATCTCAGATGTAGAATTTTAGGACACAGTAGTAAATTTAGGGGAAAATAAAATGCATAGATGGCAACTTGAGGCACACTGAGAAGTGTGGGTTTTGTAGTTTATCTGTGATGGGAGACTTTGCTTTGACACAAATTGATTAGATGAGAACATGATGTAAAGCAAGTTTTTGTTCCTTTGTCAACTTCTTGTTAATTTCTGCCAGTCACTTTATTACAAAATCATGGCCAGATTTGCATTCCAGACACCCAAAACCGTCAGGAATTCCCAGTCCCTAAACTTTGTTTAAATTTTCTTGTGCTCGTTTGAAGAGTAGGCAGAGAAATAACGAGTAATGATCAGGGGAACAAACATTGAAAGTGGACCATGCAACCAGGAAGCTTCACCCACTCGTAATCTGCTCTTCCAAAAAAAACACAAAAAAGTGGAATTCTAGGAAATTCCAAGACCGTTTAACGGGAAATTCAAACCTTTCCAAAGTACTTCTGGTAACCATAATTAAATGGTAAAATATGTTGGATTGAGCATCGCTGTACATAGGAACATTTGCAAGCAACAAACAAGTACAATAGAATCCTGAAACTATTATTGGGGAGTGTGCACTGTTTTTGCACTGGCAAAAAAATGCCAATTTGTATGTACAAATGATCAGAATTTGAATTTCATGCAGAGTATTCTATATACTGCAAAACATTCTCATATATTCTTTAATATTGGTATTCTCATAAACGTCATCAAAGTCTATATGCATAATGCATGCTGTGACATTTCATCATCAGAGCTCCTACCATAAATGCTCGTATTCAGGGAGGGTGTTACTGTGTTCAGGGTTCTCAAATATGATTGTAAACTCTTGGGATTAATTTAACTTAAATCTGGTCCACATGGTGCCTGGTACTAACCATCTGGAAACCCTCAAACCATATTTGAGCATTGATTTTGTCATGTGTTGGACTTTGGAGTTTTTTTTCTAAGCATATTTTATTTATTTAGTTTTACTTTAATATTTTACCTTTTATTATGAGTCTATTGTGCACACTTTACTGTGTATCTTACAATTTATAACATATTCTAGAGGCTCTAGATTTGCCCTGTGTGCTCTAGATATGACATCTTATTGACGGGTATCTGAGACATACATGGACATACATGGGAAGCTAGTATGATGAGCCAAAGAGATAGATGCACCATCTCCTATGAACTCAACAGCCCCCACTTTCGCTGGGCACATTGCTAGGTCCTGAACTAATTTCAAGGCTTTTTGAAAAGTCTGTAACTAGAGGCCATTTCGAGAACAAAACTATGAAAACAGGAGTAGCGGAACGCGGCTAGTTAAGGCCAACACAAACTGTGAAATGACCAAGTAACTCTATGGGTTGCAAAGCCTGACTGGAACACGAGTCTCTAAGGACAAAGCTAAAGGACTACATCATAAAACATAGGAAACTAGGCAAACCAAGATGGATAATATATAACCAAGAATAACAAAGATTCCTTATGGGGTTTAGGCATATTAAGTAACAAATTATTATTGAAACAAAGTAGTAATGAAATTCGGAAACAATGACACTAAAGTTAGAGCACTTGTGGGGGTTTTGGGCAATTTAAAGGGAAACTATATTGCTAGGAATACAAAGTTGTGTTCCTAGCACCGTAGTACCTTTTGTTCCTTTCTTGTGGTTACCCTAGCGTTGAAAGGTTTGAAAACCCTTTTGTCACTTATCTGATTCTAGCGCTGATGTCCCTCAGCGCTAGGTCAGGGTCTGCCTCCACTCCTCCTCCTCCACGATTAGCTGACTGGGTGGACCTAATGCGCATTGAATCAATTATTTTAGCTGATGCTGCACGTCCTCATGCAAAGGGTGAGGATGTCCAGCGTCAGTTAGTGGACCAAAAGTTTGCTAAGGACCCGGATGTGCCTCTAGTAGCTGTCTCAATAACTGCAATAATTAAAATTGCAGGGTTAAGGGGACAGGGACAGTGCACCCAGACCACTCAAATGAGATGAAATGGTCTATGTGCCTGTAGTGTCCATTTAAGCCTATTTTGTTGTCAGTTCATCATTGTTCACATTTTACTGAACAAATCATTTACCGGTAGTTGTTTTTCACAGCTGGCATTTTACAGTGCAGTACTATTCTAAAAGTCTTAAATATATTTGTTTAATTAGATACATTTTCTATCATAATATGCTGGTATTATCATTGATTTAGCCTGCGGCTGAGCCAATTTACACTTTCAAATGCTTTTACTTACACGTAAGGCAGCTACATACCTCCTGCTGCAGCACACCTCTGTTGCTTTCACACACCCTGCTGCCAGGCTTCTCCTGCTGACATCAGTGTGTGAAACTCGTAGCCTGTCAAAGAAGGGGAAAGTGAGAAAGTTTACTAATAAAGTAATTTTGCCGCACTATTCCGATTTGGCAAGTTAGACTGGAACTGCAATTTTTTACACTTGCTCTTTGTGCTACTTTCAAACGTGTTTTTCAACGTTTACAGAATGAAGGGCAATGTCTTGCCCTCGGACCTCTGTGCAAGTTTTTACTTGATGTAGATAGAGGCTAGAAATACTGCTAAATTAACATATGGTAAAAATCTAAATGCACAGTAAATGGCACTTGATATTCATAGATATGTGGCTCATGTAACATAACACAAGTATCTGAAAAATGCACAATACAATTTGTGAAAATTAATTTAAAAACACTGCTTCGTCAGTTACCAGAATGTGACAATCAACTTAAATAAATACATATATATATATGCATTGACATCACAACCAGGCTGTGGAATAAATGAATAAGCATTTTTGCCATGGTTTCCCATGTCTGTTGAATTCCCTGCAGATGGCGGTGACACTACTTAAACGCTACCACAATCCTAAAATTATGTTGATTTCTTTTTTTCAATTCTTTATTTATTTGCAACAGCAATGGAAATAAGATTGACACTCAGACATAGATCCTAATAAAACAAAATGTAATCGAACATAAGCAGAATGCATCAGAATAAACGTACATTGACCTCTTACAATATTTCCTCTACAAACAGTGAAAATGTCTCAAATAAGAAAATTAACACAAGAAAATAATACAATAGAAGGAAAGAAAGAACAGAGAAAATTAATTAGAAAGGACTTATCTCCCCTCCATCTTCCCACAGGTCAATAGCAAAAATACCAGTACTGTATTCCGAAAGAGCCAAAGACGCTCATTAGCCTATGCTATTTTCCCAAGGCCGCCAGACTGTCTTAAAGGTTTTCATATTGTTCCTGACCAGAGCTGTAAGCTTTTCTATAAGATAGTTATCTTTTTAATATTTTTTAATTTATTTTTTCTACATTTTTCATAACCTTTTTAAAATGGGCCACTTGATTTATTAATGGTCCATATGCTGGTCTAAAATGTAGCCCTTTTTTGTCACAAATGATCTTTTTAGCATGGATAACAGACAATTTATGCGCTGTTTCCACTGAGCGCTTCGGATCGGTACGATCTGGTACGCTATTTGAGTGTTTCCATTATGAAAGTGGCCAATACAAGCGAACCAAACCGCACCATTCCTGGGCCCCCTTCAGATGTAGGTCCATAGAAAATGGTACGGTACGGTTAGGGTGGAGCTACTGTCGTCACACCATACAATCCATTGATTGGCTGACAGGAAAACGTCAATGCTCACGACAAATGACATGCTAGGCATATGGTCTAAACCCTGCATGCCCTGGTGGTCCGACTTGCAGTGGAAACGCTCACCATTCTAACCCATCCGAACCGTAATGCCCCGAACCATACTGCTCAGTGGAAACTAGGCATTTTATATTAAAGAATCAATTAGGGAATTTGAGAATTGGTGAGCCAGAGAAAATCTCATCCATGCATGGCCAGTTGCTCTGTCAATATCTGTATATAAAAACTGTGAACCAGGCTATGTATTGACTGATGGCTTTGTAGTATGGCTGGCTATCCGTTTACAGATAAATAACTTCAAACTACACAGACCAGAATGAGGCTTGCAATTTTATTTATGTGTTTTATAATCTGTATACATCTATAGATTGCATTAAAATATGATGTTATGATGTTTCACTTTAAAGTTGGCAGGCCTTGGTGTGCTTCCATTGGCCAACAAGGAATTGTGCAAGACAAACATACTCATGCACAATTCAGACTTACAAAGAAGTTCTGTGATTCATCTTTTTTCACAGTAAAAACAATCTTAATAATTTAGAAATGAATATACAAGTTAGACATCATTATTTACCATATTTACATTTTAAATGTAGTCATTTAAAAAAAATATATATATATTTTCTATGGGTTAGATTATTCCTAGCCTCTAATTATGTTACAGATCTAGAACATTCTTGTAGATATTCTTAAACATTTTTGTGTTTAGTTTATCTTTATTATTTTGGTTGTCTCATAAAATTACATACCTTCCTTATTTACATACAAAATAATAAAGCAATCTACTTGTCCAAGGTGTAAGACCAGTAATAAATGGTCACATGAATATAGTACTTCCATTCACTTTAGTACCACGGTGTGAAAGAAAAGAAAATCCCAGCAGAAAATGGTTATGTTCTACGCATGCTGTAATGCAGGAAATATATAAAAAATTTGCTGTTTTCCATTCTAAAGAAATTAATGTCTATCTTTTCTCTAATTTTGAGTTACAGTTTCCACCACACCCATGGGTTTCTGTATCTATTGTCATTCAGATGACGTCTTTGCCATGAGAAAAATATTTCAGTTAGACATACAATATGTGGAATCTATGCATAGTATTCTTAATATTTGACAGTATGTCATGCAAGATGATTAGTGAAATTTTGTCAATCTTTCTTTTATTGAAGCATATCAGATGGGGTACAAAACAGAGAGAGGGAAATGCAATATCTGGTTACATTACAGGGTGAATACATCGGTAGCTTAAACAGTAACATTTCCAGGTAGGGGATGCTTCATTTTTTCTTTTTTAATGTTAGCAAAAGCGTGTTACAGTTAGCAGTGGTGCCCATCCTGATAAATAGTTAGAGGGTGACAGTAGGTTATGCAACACTGGGGCACAAAGCTAATGAATAAAAGATGAGGTCGTATTAGTTAAAGTAGCAGTATGAAATGCCATAAACGAAAAATCAGATAAGGTAAAGCAGGTACATGTCAGAGGGGTCATAGCTTATGCGTTGCAAATATAACATGGCAGTAGCTCATAATCGTATACTTATCTAATCATGCTTGTTCGGCTGCGAGGAGTGACAGTATGCGAATATTTGATATCATGCCCTCCGAGCAACCACCAAGCAGGGGTCGCACACGCCAGGCAGCTGAAGACAGAGTAGGTTTAGGACGTTGAGGTTACATTTAAGTTAAAGACCCGTACATAGAAAATAAAGTACCATACAGTAAGAAGGGAGATATGAGTGGTAATAAGCTTCCAAGCAGTGTCCCTTACAATACCGGCAACTTGACTAGCCAGTGCGTGAACCGAAGAGAGTTCTTGCGGTGAAGGGTAAAAATAAAAGGTGTCGTGAGTCCATAAGCCAGTCCCTTTCAACTCAAGTTGGTTGCCGGCCTGCAGGGTTTCGGTGCCTGCCTGCAGGTGTGCGTGCGGTGCGTAACTGTGGCTGGTTTCTGTACCTCTCCACAGAACTGGTGTTGGTGGGGGTGACTCCCTTGTCCCGGGAAGGTGTGCAGGCTTGCGGCCCCTTGCTCCAGACTTTGTGGCCAGCTGGGTCTGCACTTTCGAGAGGGATGTAGAAGCGGGTCTGGAGTGATGGACTTTCGAGTATGTAAGTACCGAGCAGCTGGTACAGGTGGATAATCGCTGGTGTTTCTTAGCGAAGACAGGTTGGGTGATAGGCATGGTCGGTGCCTCTGTTCCTTTAACGGTCACTGTGGGCAGGTGCTACAGCGTCCTATTCCCCGCTGTGGCTCCTCTGCGTCCGAGGGCAGCTTGTCTTCGGCCTGAGGCCTGTGTAGGCGCTCGCGCCTTTTGCCATTGGACCCATCAACAAGTCCGTGGGCCCAGGGTTCTGCCGGGACCCAAGCTTCTCCCTGGGTGTAACCTCAACATCTGAGGAAAGGGATTTAGGGGTGATTATTTCTGAGGACTTAAAGGTAGGCAGACAACGTAATAGAGCAGCAGGAAATGCTAGCAGAATGCTTGGTTGTATAGGGAGAGGTATTAGCAGTAGAAAGAGGGAAGTGCTCATGCCATTGTACAGAACACTGGTGAGACCTCACTTGGAGTACTGTACACAGTACTGGAGACCATATCTTCAGAAGGATATTGATACCTTAGAGAGAGTTCAAAGAAGGGCTACTAAACTGGTTCATGGATTGCAGGATAAAACTTAGAAGGAAAGGTTAAAGGAACTTAACATGTATAGCTTGGAGGAAAGACGAGACAGGGGGGATATGATAGAAACATTTAAATACATAAAGGGAATCAACACAGTAAAGGAGGAGACTATATTTAAAAGAAGAAAAACTACCACAACCAGAGGACATAGTCTTAAATTAGAGGGACAAAGGTTTAAAAATAATATCAGGAAGTATTACTTTACTGAGAGGGTAGTGGATGCATGGAATAGCCTTCCAGCTGAAGTGGTAGAGGTTAACACAGTAAAGGAGTTTAAGCATGCGTGGGATAGGCATAAGGCTATCCTAACTATAAGATAATGCCAGGGACTAATGAAAGTATTTAGAAAACTGGGCAGACTAGATGGGCCGAATGGTTCTTATCTGCCGTCACATTCTATGTTTCTATGTTTCTATGTATGGCAGGCTGTGGGGGGGGGTTCCTCCCCGTGAGCGCCCGGCTCAGATGAAGGGTATGCGGGCCTCTCGGCAGCGGTGTCCACAGGTGAGGTAGTTGGCGTGCAGCATATGCCAGGAGTTTCTCTGGGTGTGTGAGTCTTTGCTTGGTATAACCCCGTGTGCCCGGGTAAGCGATGGCTGCCGGCAGACCTGTGCTTGAGGGTACATGTTCTGCGCACATGGTCTCCGCCATCTTGCGCGCGGGTCTCAGGCTGCTTGTCGGTGGCGTCTCGGAGGGCCGTTTGGTCTGGCTTAGTTTAGCTTAACTTAGCTTAGCTTGGACCGGGATCACCCCCCCGGTCCAGTGGGGGGGGGAACAGGACCGGGCCGGTAGGCTGTCAACGCGTGTCGGGCCCCGTCGGGCAGGATAGCGTTGCGGCGGCCGTCCGCTTCACTCACCGCCAGCATAGGTCCCGCCTGTTGTAGCAGGCCCCATCCTCCGAGGGACTAGAACTTCGGGAGCAAGCCTCTCCCCGGCTCAGGCAGCCCGATTACATCGAGGGTCGCAGTAAATCGCCAGTATTTCTTGCGAAAAGTCTCGGTTTTTAAGCTGTTTGGGACCCTGTTTGCAGGAGCCGAGCTGTCCTGCGACCACTCAGCTCGGCGGCCCGGCCCCACCCCCATGATTAGTGAAATTGGTTATAATATTTTTCCTTTAATACACAATACCAGTAATTGCTTTTTTGATAATTATTAGAATTGTATTTATGGTGATCGTTATCTCTCATTTTATAATTTTTGTGAAATCTATGTCTTATATTTCTTTAAAGGGACACTCTAGGCTTTGTAACTGCTTCATCTCATTGAATTGGTTATATTGCCTGGAGTCCCTTGGTACCATCCTTTCATTCAGTGTTAAAAAGGTTTTAATGGTTTTAAGTGGCACTGTCACCCCTGCTGCAAATTTAGTTTTTGAATTTCACTGAAAACTGAGAAGATAGACTGAGACTGAGATGGCTGCAGGGAATAGGATCTGTCTATGGAGTATCCTCAATAGACCTTAATAATGCTGTAGTCTTGCGCATGTGCAAGGGTACAATGCCGATGTCAGTTCCTGGCAATGAAGTGATAGGAGCAAAAATTGTTTGTACAGAAGATAATGCCAGAGCTCGCGAGGGACAGGTTCAGGTAAGTTAAACTCGCCTTTCAGTAAATTGGACTCCAGACACTGTAACCAAGTTAGTAATAGGAAAAGGTTATAGTTCTTAGAGCATAACTCTCTCAAATCGGGGTGCCATGACCTCATGTCATTAAGAGGTGACATCTCAATAGTGACACTGATTAGTAAATAGGCCCTGAGCACATCAATAACTACCTTTCATCTATGAAAGTAATTGTGTATGTAGTAGTCAAATTCCAGTTATATGTAGTGATGAAGACTATTTGGAGTTTGAGTCCTGAATAAGTCACACCATTTACCATTACCAGATACAATGCAAACTCTTCTTGGTGTTTTCTATTTCCATTCTGTTCCGCATTTTTTGTTATTGTTGGGACAAACATCAAGCACACACACATTCCATGTTTACCTGAATGCTTACGCACATGGACATCAGCATCACCTTTCCCCAGGCTCATGTTGTCATTTCCTGGAAAAGCTAACCCTTACTACTTATACATGGAAAAGTCTACAAAAAAGATTGATACCCTTAGGCAAGGTAGTCTGCATAGTTACAATGTAAATGACTTGCAGTGCACAAGAAAACGAGAAGAGACTCCTGGGATGCAACAATGAAATAGTTAAAGTCGTGTTATCTTTTTTTTAGACACCCCCAATGTATCTTCAGATATAATATATGAGTCGTGAATTCTATAAAAGTTGGTCACTAAGGTGTGAATTGTTGGAAATTGAGGGGGAAAAAATCTAATTTTAGTTTATCCTAAAATTTTAAATTCACTTTGATTTTGCATTGAATTCCCACTTTGGTAAATAACCCTTCACACTCCTGTGTTGTGGATTCCTTTAGAAGATCCAAGGCTGAATATTTTGTACAGGAGCTACCTAGACTCCAAAATCGTTTGTTTATTCATAAAACATCAACATTTTCCTCAGTCCTATATATTTCATTAAAAACCTTTAGCTTGCAGCAAACTGTCCGCTGTTATCTGGAGTCACAACCAAACCTGTTCCCGATGAGAGAAATTAAATGATTGTTCATGCCCACAATCCAGCAATTCCAGATATGATTTTCTCTCTTTTGTTTTGTTATTTACTTGCAAATGATTGTAAAGGTACTGGAGATGGGGAGACAGCTAACTAGAATGTATGTGTGTATATGTATTTAGATAGATAGATAGACAGATAGATTTATTAATGGTTGAGCTAGCAGTCATCTGACGCTGGAGCAGTATTTGATCTAAAACTGAATTTTACCAAATTTCACAGGGAAGCACCTCTAGGGATTGTCAGGAAGACAAAACAAGTCACTAGATGTGTGTTTTTATATAGCTTCATGAATGCTTTGGTCCATGGATGTGCACATCACATGCCTCTACATATCTGGCGAACAACAGACACA
The DNA here is from genome assembly GCF_036172605.1 of Pelobates fuscus. Classification (NCBI taxonomy): domain Eukaryota; kingdom Metazoa; phylum Chordata; class Amphibia; order Anura; family Pelobatidae; genus Pelobates; species Pelobates fuscus. The sequence goes on from NC_086318.1 coordinate 246,342,275, forward strand.
GCTACTGATAACTGTATCACCCTCACAAGGGCTACCTGCTTGGCTCACAATACCTAATGCAAGTTACACAATGTCTCCTCTAAGTTTCTGGTTTAGCTTAAACAACAGCAATAATGTGAACCATTACTGCAAACACAATGTGCTCTCTGTTGCACGAATGCATACATGCATCCCTTATCTTCTGTTGACCTCTATTACGGTCAAAACTTTGGAAAATTTAAATAAAGATTGTCAATAAAAAAAACTAGAGGACACTGCACCTAGACCACTCCATTGAGATGTAGGCTTAGGATCTTTCAGTCCTATGACGTTAGTGGTAAAGACTAGGAGTGGCACTTGGCTAACCTGATTCAAAATTGTTTGACACCTTACAATTTGGGGTGGAGGAGCAGGGCACTCCGGGCACCATTAGCACTACAACAATCTGTAGTAGTTATGGTGCTAGCAGTGTTTCTTTAAAAGAGACATGCCTTCTATAGATAGTGAATTAACCCCTTAAGGACCGTGGACGTGTGAGGTACGCCCGACAAAAAACTGGCCTTAGTGACCACGGACGTACCTCATATGTCAGCTGTAAATTTGAGCGCTGGAAGCGATCGTGATCGCTTCCAGCCACTTTAAGGGTATTACACAATACCGAGGCATTGTGGAATACCTCCCCACACTGCCGGGCACCCGATGACTGCTCTCCCCTTCAGGCAGGCTTACGATGCTCTGCCTGTACTGAGTGCCTCGAGGGGTCGAGGCACTCAGTTAAAATAAAATTTTAATTTAAAAAAATATATAAAAGTTTAGAAACTATTTAGCACGGGTGTTTTTGGCGGTTTTAGATGCGTAACAGATTTTGGCGGTCAAAATTAGAGAAGTGTGTTTTTTAAAAAAAATTCATCCTATTTTATAATTTTTGTTATAGTAAATTATATAATATGATGAAATTAATGATATCTTTAGAAAGACCATTCAATGGCGAGAAAAACTGTATATGATATGTGTGGGTACAGTAAATGAGTAAGAGGAAAATTACAGCTAAACACAAACTCTGCAGAAATGTAAAAAGAGCCCTGGTCCTTAAAGGTAAAAAAAAATTGTAAAACGGTCTGGTCACTAAAGGGTTAAACATCTGTGGGTGCCTGGAGTGCCCCTTTAAGTAATCATAGGGGTTTGTGGCTACGACTGGTAAACGCACAGGTGCGTGAGGTCAGTTGTTGGTTTTAATTAATGGATGGAAGCTTTGAAAAATAAAATGCCAACTAGCTTTGTAAAATATATCTCATGTACATATTGCATTTGAATTAAGCATTGCCAGAATAAAACGCTATGTTAACCGCAGCGTCATTCTTTCTCCTTATATGGCACAGGCTATCGTGTGCAATTTAGATTTGTGAAAGCAAAACCAACAAATTCTGGCAGACCTATTCATAGGAAAATTGAACACTGGCGTCCGCTGCAAAGCACAGCGTATTTCACAGTTAATATCTACGTGTGGAATGTATTCTATTAAAACCGTACTGCCAAAAAACAATAGTCGGGCCTAGCTTGAAATGTCACATTTCAAACTTAAGTAGATTTACTAAGGTACAGTTGTTTGATATACTTGAATCTAACTTTTTTTTTTTTTGGCGATATTCTTCGGACAGATTTAGCTTAAAGGAACTGTCAATACTAAAGAAATTTGTAATGGAAACATCAAACATCAGTTTTTATCATTCATTTTACATTTACATGTATATGATGTTGCTGAGAGATATACTATTAAAAGTCATCCACCTGCTCTTGTCTCTGACCATGACATGTAAACCTGAAAAAAAAATTTCACTGACATGGACAGTGTCTCCTGAGGCAAGTCATAAATTCATCAACCTGGGAAATAGGATGCACTGAGAGATTATTTATTTATTTTATTTTACTCCTGATGTATTGGAAAGGTGGTTAAAGGGACACTCCCGACCCCTAAAGCACTTTAGTTTGCAGCAAAGCTTTGTGTGAAGAGTGTGTCCTCTTTTTTTTTTTCATTTTACAAAAAGTGCAGATTTCAGTAGAAATGGGCACTTTTATAAATTAACCTGGTTACAATCCTCAAGCTGTCAGTCAGATGACCAGTCCTGTTACTTCCTGGTTTGGTTAGCTCAGTGGAGCTAAACTCAAAAGTCAGCAATTGCTCAGAGCACCTGTCTTGTAAAGACTTTTCATTGAGCTGCATGTGATTGGGCAGCCACAGGAAGCCTAGGCTGCGTAATATGGGGAGGACTTGCAAAGGCTGCAGACAAGACATCTACAGCTTTTGCAAACTGTTTTTATATTTACCCCAATGAAAAAAATGGTAATTAAATGCATGCATGTTTTCATTTTGGGTATATATACTAAACAGGTTTTTGTTTTTTGTTTTGTATTTGGACAGTGGAGTGCCCCTTTAAAACATGTACTTAAACATTCATGCAGGTCTCCTTGCAAAGCAGGTTCTTTAATGAACCTCCCGTCTCTTGGAAGGGATAGAAGTTACATCCACTAGTAACATTTCTGTGTCAAATTCGTCATAGAATCTTGAAAGTTAGACTGTAAAAGGATGACAACAAGTATGAGGTAACAAACAGAAAATCCATCACTGCTAAATTAGTCCAGCTTCCTATGATCCATTGATTGTCTAATGGATTGATTATCCATTGACTGGAGGTTAGAAGAAGAGGTCAACCGGAGCTATCATCTCTTAAATAAAAGCAGATGTTTGGATTCTACTTTAGCTATCTCTAATTTTTTAATCACTCTCTATGAATGACCTAAAAACTTAAAGCTAAAGTGGAAACCAAACTTTTTCTTTACCTGTGTGGAGGAGACCCAAAGCAGTTCTGGTATTTTGGGTAGGGTGTATTAGTGCGAGTGTCACTATGGATTTTTCTCTCCCACATACACGTCCGGTTGCTGGGTGTCCAGTAATGACAGACTGCAATGCAGGCTTTCACCCCAGCAGTTGCATAACCCATTTAGCCTCTGTGTCTGTAGTACCGCCTCATACATCTTACTGCTTTACATCACTGTCGCAAGACAAGAGAAGGCTTTATAGCACCTGCACTTTGTTAATAAAGTACATGTATGTGGGCATGAAAGAATGCTGTGTTTTTTTCATACAGGCACCCTCTCCACAAACCTAGGCAAGGAAATCTGGCTATAATAAATGACAAAAAAATGAGGAGTTAGTAAGTATACAGCCTCCCTGCAGGCGCTTTACCCTGGCATCGTACGATTAAATGCCACTAAACACCAGGCAGTTGCTTCTCATGTCCTTAGATCATCTGAAGCTCTTCTGTATGGTGGAATTGAAATGTATTGTGCTTAAAGGAACACTATAATGTTAGCAATACAAAACTGTATTCCTAACACCATAATGTACACAGCGCCTGTGCCTGCACTGGCAAATAAAATATGAAACATTATATTTTTCACTTACCTGATTCCTGGATCGGGCTCCGCTGACGTCATTATATAGTGGTTATTATACATTTATTTTAGAAGAAAGGGTACCGTGATAATGCCTTGTAAATATGTCCCACCTCCGATACAATAGCTCCCACAATAAAAGATAGATTTGAAAATCTAGTCTCACTGACCTATCAGAACAAATGTTAGAGGGCAATGTTAACGAACTCTAACATTGCATGGAGTCCATAAAGACTCGCCGAGCATCTTGGGAGATCTAACCCACAATCAGCAGCAGCAGCAGTGCCAGGGTTAGCCATCACTGCTATAGGGCATCATAATCATCAATATTAATCTTTTCTTCAATAAACAGACCTTTGGCTCACATCCTGGAGCAATGAGTAGTTGCATTTTATGTACTTTAATTATAAGCTAATCAAGGTGTACTTTATTACCGAAATGGTTCATTAAAACAGAGTAGCACATGATTCAGGAAGCTAGACTCATTACAGAGCCTATGCATAGCCATTTCCATTCACTATAAACTAATGCCAGATGTCAGAGAACTGTGCATTAAATCAGAAGAAAACCTATACATCTCCATTATTTGTTTACTACCACAGGCAGAGTCATTCCAGAACATGCTGTCTTGCAATGAAGCTGTTGGAAGATAAGGAGAGTAGAACATCTTGACATATTGAGAAGGGTCTGATTAGTAAATGATTGTCATATTATAAAGAAAAAGTGCTCTGTGCAAAGTGTAAGGTGCTTAATAATAAATATACAAAAGTAGTTCAACACACATGTAAAATATCCCAAGTTTACACAAATAGATATGCCAAGAAGAGTGAACCTGGTGGAGTACACCACCAAAGAAAATCTCACTCAGTGGAGCGCTAATGAAGTATGCTTACCCTACTAAATACTAAGGGGGTCAAATGACAGTATTCTCCCACTCGTAGGGATATATAAAGACAATACTTTCTAAAACAGAAAAATGAAACACATAATGGTGTAGTATGTCACTGTGAGGAGAGTCCACTTCACAGCTTTCTGGGACTGGTATCACTTATTTCAGTTTTATATTTATTTTTGTATATTACAATAAAGTGTTATTTTAATCAAATACCAACCCAGTGGATCCTCAACTGTTTCCTGTTCCAGTTAAGGCTCTATACCATGTGAGTTTGATCTATATCTCCTGCATATCACATTTTGGTTTCATTGTCATACTACACCATTATGTGTTTAATTTTTCTATTTTAGAAAATATTGTCTTTATATATACTTGTATATGTTTGTATAGCGATAAATGGCTTCTGTAGGAGTAATTGATTCTAGTAACATTGATGATAAAGATGAGACTGTGTATTAGGCCAATTTGAAGAACCAGATGTTGACTAATTGACTTTCAAACTTTTGTTTATTTAGTAGCAGAAAAGGTAAACAAAATCCTCTGTATATAAAGATTAAATAGTGTCTATACAATTTTCTAGTATCATAACTGAAAAACATAGAAGTATCTTGAATTTTACATGTTTGTTTGTTTGTCAAAGCCAGGTATTGAATATCCTAACAATGTGTGAGGGCACGGAAACTAGTGATAGTGTAACATTATCTTGCATAGTTTTAAAATGTTCTAATCTGTAATAACAAGACTCACCTGTGTGATTCATGCTTTCAGTTCCAGTGGATGCTACACTCCCTTTAAAATGTTTTTAGTTATTACCTTGTTTTTTAACACCTTCATTTCTATTTTAATATTCTACGACATTAAAATATGTTAAACTAATCCCACAATGTCAACCAAAGTAAATTGACAATAGAGCTATAGAATGCAGACCAAATACCAGAAGTGGAAAAATTATTTTACTTGGCTAATTTGAATTTCCAGACTGTTTTTTGGGCATAGATTATGTGCTGTGGCTGTGAATACATCTTTGCATTGTATTGCATTGAATACACCTTTGTAAGGGTCTAAAATGTAAATAATAAGCAGTTGTAGAACTGCAGTAGCCATGCTGCTTTTACAACAGTTGTGTGTCTATTGGAAAAAACAAACAAACTGTAATTTGCTTGTTGTCTTTGTTTAAAATGTTGGGGCCTAGTTAATGCTATATCTAGGGGCAATATCACGTTTAACCCCTTAAGGACCAAACTTCTGGAATAAAAGGGAATCATGACATGTCACAAATGTCATGTGTCCTTAAGGGGTTAAATAGCCTGGCTGGGATTATAGATTGTTTTGTCTTGAAGTATATTGGGTAAATATTGAGTCTGTTTTGAATCTTCCTCTCATTGTTTTAGTATAGCATACATTAATGCATGTGATGTGAAAAATGGATTAACAGGTGTATAACGCATGTTAGTATAGTCCATATATGATACCAAGTAGTGATAGTAAAACATAGCAAAGTTATTCATTACCTGATACAGCTTGAAGAATGTTCTGTACCATTATTTATATACTTATTGACCTATTTTTATGTAAGGCTTTTCATAGTGACCCAGTTTATATGCATTCTTCAACTCTAGCTCAATGGCTCATTTTCAGTAGCTAGGTAATATAATATACAATTAGTACAGTAAAATCTGAATTAGACCCAGAGCAAAATGGGTCTTTATTGCACAGAAAAGGAGATAAGTCTGTAAACTGCTTATTTGACAATATCAAAATTAGCAATACTTAAAGGGAAACTATAATGCCAGGAAAACAAACTCCTTTTCCTGGCACTATAGCTTCCCCCTCTGTCAGTGCTCCCCCCCCCCCCCCCCCCCCCCTGGTGGTGCAGAAAGGCTTAATAACACCTTCTGTCACTTACCTGGGTCCAACGCCGATGTTCCTCTGCGCTGGCTCAGCTCCACCCAGGCTCTGTCCAATGGCCACTCTCGACATAAGATTTCACTCTAGGGAAGTATTATTCAATCCTTTCCTATGGGGATTCCGGTGACGCTGGAAGTCCTCATGCATAGCCTATCCACCTGGAAGTCCCTCTAGTGGTTGTCTGGTAGATTATTGCAGTTTATAAAATATTAATAAAAATGAAATGCTCGAGGTTAAGGGTGATGAGCTGAAGTGGTCTGGGTGCTTACAGAGTCCCTTTAAGCAGTAATACAAATAACTGCACCTTGTGTCTTAAAACAAAATAATAAACCACTTTCTGATTCCCGACACTCATGCAGTTCCAAACTAGTAACCCACATTCAAAACTATTTCCCTTTAGCATGGGATTCCTGTGTAACTCTTCAGTCAATGTAGAGCAACAATGATGTGGTCATGATTTTTCTCCTTAGCTTTTTTTTTTTCTTCTGGAGTAGTTAGAGTGCTTTACCGGGAGATTTCAATGCGGTAAAGTATGTGGGCAACTCTGGAGAGAGTGTTATATATTGTCCATCTTTGTGACACCACCGTTGATGTCTCTGCACACAAACTAAAACATCTTTGTTGGGAGGAACTAATGAAGAGTGTCATGTGATGTATCTCTTGATCATCTAGATAGCCACCTAGGAATCCAGTGCAGAGAAGGAACGGATGTGGGTGGAAGTTGCTGCTTTTCTACTGATGTCTATTTAATACTGGAAAAAAAGTGTTTTTCTTTGTATCGAAAGCAGCTTTTTAGTTTTTCCTTAAATAAGTCTATATTACCATGTAAGCAGAAACTAATATTGCTGTTTCTGTTTAAGAAACCATGGTGTAGAGTACATGCCATGAACATTTAGAAAATTACTCTTGTTTATCTGTGCCTCTGCATGTTGAATTTAAACTGAAACAATGACTAAGAGTTTAGTGCAGATTGATAGATTTAATTTGAGGGTGTTCACATCCATAAACCATGTACTTTGTGGGAATAAAAAAGTCCTTTCCGCCCACAGTCCCTGTAATGTACATTAGAGTTAATAAAAGGTCTACATGCGAATCCAGGTGTGGTATTTGAATCTGAAGCTTGTTACTATTGTCTCGCTTTTGTTCAAATACCTCTAGTGCTTCAGTTAGATGTGGTACAATAGTCCTAACGCTATAGTGTTCCTGCCTCTACTGGTAAGCAGGTCACCTTCCCGCAGGTGGGGAAAAATGCCAAAATTAAATATTTACTCTTTGTTCCACCACTGGGGTTCTTTTGGCACTGCTCTGCTCCCCTTCCCCGGCAACGTCCAAGCCACTAGAGGAGGCGATAACCCTGCATTATATTTTGGCGTTCCTCAAAAACTGCAATGTTTTACATTACAAGGTTAAGGGGACAGGGACACTGCACCCAGACCACTTCATTGAGATGAAGTGGTCTTGATGAATATAGTGTTCCTTTAAAAATTGTGTAAGACTTCTGATTGTCTTGGTTCCTGCTTCCCAGTCACATCCTGATGAATCACTACAAGAATAACTGTAATTTTATAGTAAAGAAATTGGTAAAACCATCTCTTTTTTTACCAATCCTTTCTGAAAGGCTTCCATCAAACCAAGAGAGAAAATAATACATCCAATACTCATGTATGCAAGATTGACAGTGAAACAATGATTTGTTTCCAAATGAAATAGTTGCTTTGCTGTATCTGTGTTCCTCCGCCAAAAGTTACACTACTTATGTTACTATAACTCAAGAGTGCTCTAAATGTATCCACATTTTCTTCTATACATTATCATTGAAAGAAATTAGATTCTGCATTTGGACAGACAGAACTAACTCTAATCTGTAGGTACTTTCCTTCATATATTATAGCTGATCCTTAACCCCTTAAGGACCAAACTTCTGGAATAAAAGGGAATCATGACATGTCACACATGTCTTGTGTCCTTAAGGGGTTAAAGGGACCCTATTGTCACCAGAACAACTTCAGCTCATTGTATTTATTCTTTTAAGTATAGTCAGTCCATGCAGGTGTTTTGTTGTAAACACTGTCTTTTCTGAGAAAGGCAGTATTTACATTAACGCCTAGGACCCCCTCAAGTGGCCAATGGACAAAGCTTTTAATAGAGGGTTCTATTTATAGTCACTCTGGCCTGGGATGTGGTGGTGTAGGATTTACTATTTGTGTCTCTTTTCCATCCACAATTCTTTACCCCAGGTTCCTTGTCTGTCTTTTGAGTTATCTTTATCACTACAGCTACATTACCTCCCCCTTTGGTTCTAAGTATGGGCTGTGGTTTACCATCCAGGATGAAGGACAATGGGCAGAGCTATTCCTTGACCATTGTCATCTACCACCACTGCACAATGATGTTTCTTCTGCTTAGTAGAGTTGGTGATGGGTGCAGTTTTTAGTTTGGTGTCTGTTTTCATAAAAATGCTTCCTATTACTTAGAGGAAGTATATGAGGGATTTGTGGTCAAACGCGGTTGTGTTGTGAGGGCGGATACTTAACGTAGCAATTGCACAAGAAATATTTGTTTTTTTGCCTTTGGAGGTGACACAAAAATATGTTCCTCTCACAAAAATGAACACTTGAGTTGGTCTAGAGTAAAGCTGGAAAATGCTGGGTGGTGGTGCTTCAAACTGAGACCTTTACTCACACAATAAATAAATCTGGCACTCTTGTAAACTATGCGATGTGAAGGAAATCATAGTGATGCATGTTTCAGGATCTTACATAGTTTCATCTCTAAAACAGTTTAGTAAAAAGTAACCTTTTTTCTCCCGCTGCAGTCACAGTAATATTTCCTTTACGTCTATGAATGCGCTGACTCATAGAGTGTTTGCGATCTCTCCATATCTAGAAAATGCAAACATACCAATGATACAAGTAATGCCTATAGTTTGTATTCCAATACCAATCCTTCAAACTATAGATTTTAATTGATAAACTATATTTGCAGTCAACATAACAAAAGCAACCATCTGTAAATATATATATGTATATTACTCCATATTCATTAGATGTAGCTTTATCTATAGGCCTTTTGCTGATGTATACATTGAAATGAATTACAACTTAATATCACAACTGAAGAGCTAAAGATGTAAAATTGGTTACTGTTTTAAGGGTGTCACTACACTGTAGATCAGGGGTAGGCAACCTTTTAGCAGCACTGTGCCGATATAGGATTGTGATGTCCCGTAGCGTGCCGATCCTATTTTTTTAAATCGAGGTGTGTATGCTGCCGTATTCTGCTTGTTATTTTTACTGTTATTGCTTTGTATCGTTGTATTTGTGCGTATATGAGCTATTATATTGTATATGTTCATTAGTAGTCTATGGTATCGTGTATGATACATATGAATGTGGGCTGTGTATGAGGGCTGCTTGTGGAATTGTGTGTGGATGGATATGTCACATTGTGTGTTTAGTAGTGTTTGGGGGCTGTTTGGGGTATTGCACATGAGAGGCTGCATGTGGGGTTGTGTGATTGCTAGTGGTGTTGCGTTTGTGGGGATTGTGTGGTGTGTGTGTGTGTGGGGGGGGGGCTGTTCATATTATTTGTATGAGGGGAGGCTTATTCTACAGGTCTGTGTATATCTAGCAGTGTGGGTGGGTTCCAGTGGGGCCAGGCTGGCCAGCTACAGGTCAATGACAGGAGCTGCGATAGCTGTCGAGGGCTGCTCTACTACAGTGTGGATTCCCATTCACAAGTGCTGGGAGGAAGTGATCTGAGATCACTTCCTCTATGTGCTGCAATGCATAAATTGAGGATTGTCCTTCACCCCCTCTTCATATTAGCAGATATCTGAAGTTTTACTGGGACTCCTGATAGGCCAGAGTGCGTTTGGCTCTAGCAGCCTTGAGTGCCGTGCAAAGACACCTCGAGTGCCGTGCATGGCACTAGTGCCGTAGGTTGCCTACCCCTGCTGTAGATAAAAATAACAGTCAATCCCATGTCAGTGTCAAAGCAGATGCATTGTTAAAATGTAAACTAAATGGCTTCTCTGGAATGTGGGCTTGAACTTGGTCAACAATGGTAGCAACATTGCAGGAATGTCAAACTACTTTTTTTTATTTTTTATGGAGGACTGAATTTTAAATTGAAGTACCAATTTAGGGCTGCATACATACTTACATACATACCACAAACAGGAAACAAATGGGCACAAACAAGGACTTCATATAATATGTTAAATATAATGTATTACTGTACCTTACAATGACAAGATGTGAAAACTGTCATTCTATGTGTGTATGTTGTTGCTGTGTGTGCATAATATAAGTATGTTTATATATTAGTGTCCCTGCGTGTTTATTGGGGTGGTTTTGCGTGTTTGTTGGAAATGTCAGTACACATGTATATTGGTGTTCCTGTATTTGTGTGTGCACTGTCAATGATGTATATCAGTCTTCCTTTGTGTGCAGCGGAAGGTAGATTATAAATCTCTGCAACAATAATTAACCGATTGAAGGTAGACAAAGACAGCACTATAACTTATGAAACATAAGTAGTTAGGATAAGTGTAACATCTCTTCAAGAGCAACTTGTTAATTACATTTTAATCTTACTATTTTGAACTGGCTTTCATGACATATAATAACATATATAAGATCCCTTGTAAAAAGTTTGAGTGGTTAAACATTAGTTTCTTTAAATATTAGAATCTAGCAGTATTCGGCTAGCCTAGTGTTGATAAGAACTTTATGGACAAATAGAGGGTACACCAACAGTTAGACGGATGAGAAGCAAGTAAAACATTGAAGGATCAAGGTGTAAGATTTTTACTGAGAATGAGATGGGTTAGACTGAGGGAGGGTGTCAAGAAAGGCATGGTGAACTGGTACTTGTTTTGAGAAGTCTGTTAATAAAACATTGAGGGGATGTCTGTGTAGATGCAGGAAAGGAGGTTACAATTACAATTATGTATATAGCGCCAGCATATTATGCAGAGCTTTACATTGAGGAGCAAGATGGACATTTAACACAAAACATGTAAGACATAAGGGAACTCTATGTAAAGTGCCCTGCCTTATGAGCTGATGGGTCCTAAAAGGAGTACTGAGCAGTTTTAGGTTGATGGGCCAAGGGGTAATTGCTTGTGGGTTTTTTGTTTTTTTTATACTAACTATGTACTTAAGCAGAAAAAACACTCTTAAGAAAACTGTTCAAAATTACAAGCGGCCCCATGTAGCGAACACAGTTTATTGTAAAGGAGTGATTACAGGTCTAGGAGATCCTAGTTAGGATTGGTAGGTTAGTGTAGGGGGTGGGTACATATGTATATATAAGCAGAATTATAAGTGTCGAGTTAATTTTAAACACTTACCAGCCTGGGTTTGTCCCTCCCACCCATCTGTAGTAGGCTGGATGTGGTCTGTTCTTTGTCCCTGTTTGGTCAAAGTGGCAGGGCTGGTGAGATGAAGGTTAATGGGGGGATAAGGTATTTTACTAAGGAAATGAGCAGGGGTAGTTAAGACATTTGGTTAAATAAATTTGGTCATACAGTTGGTATTGTGTTGGGAGGTTTTGAGTCTGTCGGTGGTTCAGGACCTCAGGGGTGTAGGGGTATTTGGGTATATCCCTACCACATTTCTGTTACGTTAATATATTTGCACTTTATGTTTATTTATGTGTTATATTCATATATGCTATTTATGGATTTGGATCATTGCCTTGGATTGTCATGTGGGTCATGTTCAAATACAATATGACTGGGGGTGGGGTGCAATGACCTTAGTTATGTTAAGTTATATATAAACTTCTATATATATATTTAAGCTGTGGACAATATTTCCCATACACTGGTAGTGTTAGTGACTTTTTTGGGGAGGTGGGGGAGATTATAATTAAAGGAGCACTATAGGGTCAGGAACATAAACATGTATTCCTGACCCTATAAGGTTAAAACCACCATCTAGCCACCCTGTCCCCCTCATGCCTCCCTAAAAATAATACAATCTTACTTGTATCCAAGCCTGAAGCTGTAACTCTGCATGCTGTTTGCCTCAGAAAAACAAACTGCTGACATCATCAGAAGTGGTGGCCAGATCCAATCACAATTCTTCCCCATAGGATTGGCTGAGACTGACAAAGAGGCAGATCAGGGGCAGAGCCAGCATGATTCAAACACAGCCCTGGCCAATTAGCATCAGTTCAGTGTCTGCATTCAGAGTGAGGAGACACTGAATGTTTGGATGCATTTTAGGCAGCCATGACCCAGGAAGGATCTCTAACAGCCATCTGAGGAGTGACCAGTGAAATTATCACTAGGCTGTAATGTAAACACGGCATTTTCTCTGAAAAGACAGTGTTTACAGCAAAAAGCCTGAAGGTAATGATTCTACTCACCAGAACAAATCCAATAAGCTTTAGTTGTTCTGGTGACTATAGTGTCCCTTTAAGAGGTTTCCGATCGACCCGCCCTTATGGCGACAATGAACCTGTCATGTGACTTATTTTGTTTGCTTATTTCAATGTATAGGTGCAGTTTAGTTACCGTACATACCATGGGGTAATGTTTGTTATGTTGTATATGAAAGAACAAGTCTTGCAAGGTGCAGAACTTTGCGTGTCTAAAGAGATTGAAAGGAAGGTATTTACTGGGTTTCCAAACACTCACTTTCTGTACTAACAATAAGTGAACCAGTACCCGTCATGCACAAATTAGAAAAGCTTAGTCACTGGCGACTGCTGTGTACACTGGCGCAATGACAATGAACTGCTGGCGTAATGCCAGAACACCTGAAGTCAGGTGACTGAGGCATTATTAACCTTTTTGCTACTTAATGAGAATACAAGAAATAGGAAACAATATGTTTCTTATCAGTGTCAACATTTAATGTCAAAACAGGAAATAAATGAAAGGATAGGAAAATTGTAAATAATGATATATCACAATATTTTAACTACTAAAATATGCACAAAGTGGAAATCTGTAATTTGTTAACCATGTTCTGCTAGTGGTTAGTTTTAGCGGTAAAGTAAACCTCAGTTAAGAGCCTTGGGTAGCAGCTCCAAATTAGCCATCCATAATATTGATGTATATTTTTACACACCTAACAAGCAATTAGTACTCCAGGATGCTAATCATCATGGGATGATCACAGTTATTTAAGATTCCAGAACAAAACAGTATTATCACACATTCTTGTTTTTCAAAGAGACCCATGTTCAGCAAAAGACTTGTGCCATAGCTCAAAGATGACCCAAATTAAACTAGCATTGTACTACTGGCTCACAAATAGGAAAAGCACAACTCCCCAGTCACAGCAATAAATCCTATTAAGCGGAAACCCTGCTTCCTTGTTCTGTCAGGGAATACCTAAAACCAAAAGCACAACTTCCTCCTTAAGTCGTTGGACCCTGCACGGCAAAGGAACTATATTGTTTAAGAGAAGGGGATTCTGTTTACTAAAAAATCAGCTGTTTCCCTCATTGGGAACTCCTTGTTCACACAAGGTAAAAAACACACAAAGAAGCGGAAAAAATTGTACAGTGTCAAAAGGTCTGTTTCAAAATGTATTCCTGGGTTCTGGAATCCATAAGGTGGCATACTGTTAAATGTGTTTTGCAATGAAAAAACAATTGTGACTTTGTGAATTGTGAGTTTCTTCATAAACAGTGAATACGGGTGAATTGAGATCATATTTGAGAAATGTAAGCTACATTTGTAATTTGCAAATATGGCTGAGTTTGATAATTTTCCATATCAAATATGTTGCGCTTATTTTGATTTTTTTTTTTTTACAAATGTGACCACTTACCTTCCCACAGTTCACATTTATTGTATAAATATTAAATCCGGTAAGTGCACCTACATCCTAATATGGTATAGTACTGCACTAAATACCTGACAGAAAAGTCTATTTAAATAAACATAATAATATGAATGTTACTCCTGAATTTGCAATGCCCATTAAACCCTTTCTTGATTAAGGCTTCTTCTTGTGCAGCTTTATCAGTCAGTGATCCTATCGCTCAAAATACAATCTTCAAACTTTATAAAGCAAGCACACACAGAGGAGCCTCTAATCATGAAATACCCTTTATTATAATAATTGTATTATTATTATTAAACAATATGTAAAAGTATATATTGTACTCACAAACAATAGTGCTGGAGAAAGCTCTTCAAGTCCTTACAAAGCTTTATAGAAGCATCTACTTACTGCATAGAGGTTGTATTGAGATTTAAATTCACCCGTATTCTTCACTGTGTCTGCTATTCCTGGTTCTGCCTCCAGCAAAACAACTCATTTCAACGCATTTCGCAAGATTAACGTAGTTCATCGGAACATAGGTTTCAAGACATCACTCTTCATTGAAACCCATGTTCTGATGAAGTAAGACGTCAGTCTTACAAAACGTGTAAATAACCATAAATGGTTATGTTGTAGGAAGTAAAGCTGGGTACAAGGAGTGAGGAATACCGGTTAATTTGAATATCAAAACAACCTCTAACGCTTCAATACTGCTTTGCAAGGACTTGATAAGTGCCTTGTCTAGGACTGTTGTGTGTGAGAGCATTATATACTTTTACATCTAGTTTTATTATAATAAATTGTATTTAATGATTGGAGTTTTGATTGTGTGTGTTTATATTGTGAGGATTCCTACAGTTCACTGTGAAAATAATCACATTTTTTTGCATTATTTGTTTTGTTTCAGCAAATATTATATATTTTTATTTCATGCAATTCAGCGACTAAACCTGTTGTTGCATGTATAGTATTATTATTACCAGATGCAGTAGCAATAGCAAAACATGTTGTTTTGGTGGTACAAAAGAATATGCTTACTATATAGCACACTAGAGAAACACCCCCCCCCAAAAAGTGTACCTCACACACACTATACAAAATACGTGCAAAAACATGTATATGACCCCAAGGGTAGTATACACTGGTAGAGGGTGGTACAGAACAATACAACCTGGATATGGCTGATAGTGAACGTAGAATCTACAAAATGACAAAATACAGAATATGGTGAAGTAAATAAGGATAAAATAAGTGGCGCACGTGGTAGAGAACTTACAAAAGAGAAGTAGTGATCATGCCTGTCACCCTGTCAGGGGTACTGTCCAAACCAGAGACCAGGTTTATTTAATAGGAACTGGATAGCAGTGGAAGCAGATGATTATCCCACAGTATGTAGAAAAGGAAACTTCCAAGCTCGTTCGTTTATACGATAATGTAACTGTAATGTTGTTTTGGTCATAATTACATTATCTGCCCACAGGTGACGAAAGAAAATATATTACATTGTTTACATTCATTTGAAGAGTGTGCTAAACAAAACTATGACAATCAAGTTCATATTCAAGAATAAAAAGTCATAAATATGTAACCAATTTTGCGTAAAACCTAAGGTACACTTTAATAAATAATATATCAGTAGGTGCGGATGCAAAAATAAAACCAATGCAAATGTGTTTAGTATTATATATAGCATCTTGCCTTGTAACTCTGCCAACATACATCTTGCAAAGAGACCAAGGGTCTTCCAAGGTTGCAGAAATACATATTTAAACTATGTCGAGGTTACTATCTTTTAAAGCCAATTTGAAAACAATAATACATAATGTGTTGATTTCAAAACTTATTGTAACTCACACTGTAGCTTAGATCAATAGAGCTAATTTTGCAACACATTTTGAAATTGGTTAAAATGGAAGTATTTTATTCCTAACTCTACTGCACTAGTCTAAATTTTAAAAGTGGATTGTCTGTGCACAACAACTTTATTTTATAGAACAGACCATTTTTTATTTAAAAATGTAACATTTTTATTTAAAACACTGAATGTGAATCCTATAGCACTTTGACTTGGCCACTCAAATCCTGTTCATGTACTGATTGGATCTGTACTGGATAGTCAGCTACACAGCACATCATTGCCTCTTTGCACGCAATAAATAAAGAATTACAAACAAATTCAAAGATAATAACACTTGGGAGCTTTTTAACTGTTTTGACCTTTATTTTACTATTAGTTTTGCCAGCCAGGCAACATTTTCCCATACATGGGTAATTAAAGTTAAAGAACAAGAAATAATGGTACACCCATCCAGCTACTCTGGCCTAAAAATTTAAATTTACTCCAAATTCACTTTGAATTCTCTCTTAAGTAAATAACCCTGATGGTGTTAAAGATATAAAGGATCTCTTTTTTCTTCTGCCATATGTTATTATTTCTACTTTTTTACCACTGCCACGTTATATATATTTTTTTACTTTATGCATACATTAGTATAGCAACTCAACTTCCTTTCTTGAAAAGTCTAGCTGCATTGTTATGTATTGAATGTGTGGGGCCTGGGTGATCTCTGTGCTTTGTTTCTTAATAATTCCTACGTATAACGCCTAAAGGACCAATGATGGAATAATTCAAATAATTATAATAAACCAGCAATTAAATATTTTGTATCATAATGGAATGTCCCATTCATTTAGTGTGACAGGGTTACATGGAACTTCGAATGCAAAATCAGCAGGAAGGCTCTATGCAGGGTCTGTCAGTGTGATGATGGCCTGCAACATCTTTTTTAGCGATAATCATGAGTATGTCAATCACTAAATATTGATTTTAGTCACATATGAAGTGAGAATCTCTCCTCCTGTTTTAATATTTTTCCGGCAAGATGACTGCAGGAAATAGATACACAGTATCATTAATTGTATGATTGCATCATTAGGAGCATAGAGATGCTCTTACATAGTCCCACATTTTAATCCGTTAAAGGAACACTCCGAGTACCATAACCACTACATGCCACTGTAGTAATTATGGGACACAATCCCAGTGCAACTAATCAAACCGTTCTTAAACGCAGGTTGTAGTGGTTATGGTTTTTGGAGTTCTACACTGACCATAGATTTGTGAGCATCCCTCTAAAAATTGTAAAGGTTGATAATGTCAATGTTTAGGTGATGAGATTTCCTTTAATCTAAATATAGTGTGTGTATTCAGTATGTTTTCTTGTAGTGTACTACTGATTGTCATTATTGTGTTTGTGATGTAGGATTGAGCCTTATGTACACATTCTCCTCCCTGTCTTATGATATTTGCTCACTTGAATAATAGCTGCCATTTGTAACCTCTTCAATCCTATTACTGTAATCGAGTAATACCTGAATTTAAACTCAAGGCCGAAACTAACCTCAATTTTTAATGCATTATATAAATAATGGATTAATAATGCACTAAATCAAAATAAAATATATAAATAATGCAAAATTAATTGGGTAAGAGGATCACAAGTGATCTTCATAGTAAACATTCTTATGCCTTTACATGATAAAATAATGTAAAAACACAACAGACTTTGACCAGTAAAAAAACAAAACATCCCTTCATATTGTAAAAAGTGTTGAAACAGTTTTTTTCCCCAACTACGTTATAAATGCATAGTCAATGCTTTATGTTTAGAACAACATATGTTAAATTGTGATCTAGTTAACAACAATATTTAAAACAATATATATATGACTTCTGTTATTATGCAAATACTTAGAGAGGAACTGTCAGTTTGAATGGAAAGAAAATGTTTTAACAGTTAAATTTGAGCTATTAGAGGTACTGTATTGATTATGTTTTATGTTGAAAGCAAGCCATTGGCAGTACATTCAGATAGAGGGCCGGTGCAAGGATTTTTGCCGCCCTAGGCAAAAAAAAATTGTCGCCCCCCCCATATGCTCAGCCATGTGACATCACAATGCCCCACCCATATGATCTTCCTGTATGATTGCTGGGGGGGATGCGTCCCCCACATCCCCCCCGGTTCCTACGCCCATGGTAAGGGGTGCATTGAGTGTCTGTAAGGGGTGCATTGAGTGTGTGTAAGAGATGCATTTTGTTTCTGTGTGTGTGTAAGAGAAGCAGTGTGTGTGTGCGTAAGGGATGCATCGTGTGTGTGTGTAATGGATGCATTGTGTGTTTCTGTGTATGTGTAAGGATGCATTGTGTATGTGGTTGAGTATGTTTTACTAATATTCAGTTAATTCCAAATGCCAGAACAAAAGACACAAAAATCAACCGGCATATATCCCTTTGAGAAGAGCTTTATGATTCAGTGGGAATTTCTAAGAGCTCTCTTTCAAATCTAGAGAGAGAAGTATGTTCAATATATTTTACTGAATTTAATGGCAGATTGTAGACAAGGGACTTATTTTTCAATGACAGTTCAACACAGTTAATTCCAGAAAGCAGCAGAAATTTCCTTGTGCTATAAAATAACAGAAAACACCAAAATTTCAAATCTAGAGAGATGAAGATATGATTAAATATATTTTACTGAATTCAATGGCAATTTGTAAAGAAAAAGCCTTATTTTTCAATGGCAACTCATGGAGGCACTGTTTATGTTTGAGTATGTTTTACTGTTACACAGTTGATTCCTAATAGACAGTAGAGATCGCCTTGCAGGAGAGAGAAAAAATAAAGCAGCAGTAGTGTACCCCTTTAAAAAGAGCCTTATTATTAAATGGCAGTTTATAGAGCTCTCTTCCTCTCCCCCCCCCCTTTAGTGGTCCTATTTCTCCCACCTCCTCCCTCTAAGTGGTGCTACCTCTCCCCCACCCCCCTCAGTGGTTCTCTCCCCCCACCCTTGTCCCTCCTACCTATCTTTGTAGCGTGGTCAGGCAGCGCGGGATTCGGACAGCGGTACAGGAGCTTATGATTCCTGTACCTACCTGGATTGACAGGAAGTGCTCTCACTTCCTGTCAGTCAAGCCAAGTACAGGAAACAAATGCTCCTGTACTGCAGTCCACCGCCTGGCCACGCTACACTGAGTGACAGGTAGGATGGAGCACTGTGCGCTTCCCTTCTGCCGGATCACTCAAATCTTACGCCCCCTGGGCCGTTGCGCCCTAGGCGACTCCCTAAGTCGCCTATAGTACGTGCTAGCCCTGTTCAGATATATAAAGCAAATTCCAAAATGTTGCATGATTCCCTTGTCGGTACCAACAAGGAACCATGAGAAAATGTATGGCCAATATATGCAGAGCATTTTCTTGGAAAGATGGCATCAATAAGCCAGATGTCCTGTGGAAGTGCCATACCTCTTCCCTGTAGATATATAAATTATCGCAGTAGATCCCTAAATTATCAACAAGTCACTTGTTTCTGTGATGCAGATGGGATGTCACACAAAACTTGTTACAAAGGTAGGAGCAATACAAAAATGACACCTTAATATCACATTAACATTCTGCTTTATTTTACATTAACTCTAAATGTATATGTATATTAGTGTGTGTATGCATATAAATATATAAATAAATATTAAACTTTTTTTGTTTCAATATATTTAATTAAGAAAAAAAATGATAAGAGGTACACAGACAGAAGATAAGTAAGAAAGACATAAGCATGTCAACATTAAGTATATGGAAATTAGCTGTTATTCTGTTTAGACAGGAAAGGCCATTTATAGCAGTTCTTGCTGTTGTTTACCTTTGTTGACTTTATTACTATATGGCTCTAGATTCTCTATAGTCTAGAAGACTAAATATAAAACAGAAGAACAAGCTATAGAGCCAGATTTCCATTTACGTTTGCACAAGTGGTTGACATCTACAAGTGACTGTACTGCACATGCTTATCTTTCATTTAAAGGAAGCAATGCTGCCATACATTTCCTGTGAGGTGTTCCATTATTTCTCTCTTGCACTTTTAGTGGTGACAGGGTCTCAGTATTTTCCCTGCCTTGATAGGAAGAATGGAAACTATAATGTCGAGTACCGCTTCCACTGTCATTCTGGCCTGTTTGGGAAGCTTAGTGTGATACATGAGAGTAATATTGATCTGAGCAGTCACTGGCAGTGCTCTTTATAGATAATTTCCGGTCTCTCCGCTAATCACAATCATCCAGACTTTATGATACTAGAATTCATAATTAAAAACTTTAATTCTATATATTAAGTGCGGCAGTAGAGGTGCGGTCCTGGGTGCTGTGGAGATACCAAGTTTTCGGGGTTCTATTCCCAATGACTGTAGGCAACATAACCGCTCCTCAGAGCTGTAGTGGTCGTGCTGCTTAAAGTACCCCTTTAAAGACAGTTTGGGTGAGAATTCTCATAAATTCAAAGTGATTTCAAATTCAAGGCCAAAGTAGCCAAAATGGAAGCATTTTGTATAAAGTTTAGTTACTTTGGCTTTCCATTACAAATTCACTTTGAATTCCTGACAATTCTTTCTTAAAGGAACACTATATTCACCTAAACAACTTTATCTTAATGAAGCAGTTTTTGTGTATAGATCATGCCTCTCAGGTTTTACTGCTCAATTGCCATTTAGGAGCTAAATCACCTTGTTTCTGTTTATGCAGCCCTGGCCACACCTCCCCTAACTCTGATTGACAGAACCTGCATTAAATAAAACTGGTTTCACTTTCAATCAGATGTAATTTACCATAAACAATTGTATCTCTTTCTCTGTAAATTGAACTTTAATCACATACAGGAGACTCTTGCAGGGTATAGCAAGCTATTAACATAGCAGGGGATACGAAAATCGAAATTAAACAGAATTTGCAATAAAGGAAGGATAAACTTTAGATGACTCTTTACAGGAAGTGTTTAGGAAGGCAGTGCAAGTCACATGCAGGGAGGTGTGACTGGGTTTCATAAACAAAGTGATTTAACTCCTGAATGGCAGAGAATTGAGCAGTGAGACTGCAGGGACATGATCTATACACCAAAACTGCTTCATTAAGCTAAAGTTGTTTTGGTGGCTATAGTGTCCCTTTAAGTCAGGGATGTCGAACATGCGGCCCCCCAGATGTTGCTGAACTACAACTCCCATAATTCCCTGGCTATCTGTTTCATTGAAAGAATCATGGGAGTTGTAGTTCAGCAACATCTGGGGGGCCGCATGTTTGACATCCCTGCTTTAAGTAAATAACCCTGTGTATTCTGAAGCTAAACTAAAACAATTGCTATTAGAAAAACAAAACAAAAAAAATCAATCCTTTTTCTCAGCAGTGTCAAGTTATTCCATAGGCTTTTAAGCTATACAATTATATTTTTACCGATGTGATAAGTACTAAGTATGATATGCACTTTAGTATTAACTAGCAATAGGCCATATTTGTCTTAGTGATAAGATAATACTAATCACATACTTCTTTTCCCATGACACTAATATGACAGCAGAGAAGGAGATTTATCAAGGGAAAATAGATGTTACTCTGGGTGCAAAGTACTAAATGTCGTCAATTTTTTTCCACAGTGATTGAGCATTTTTCCCCAAAAAGGCACTTGAGTTTGCCTTGATAAATTTCACTCACTGTCTCTATAGTGGTTTATACATACTGTCATATGTGCCATATTAGATATTTTGGAGATTCTGTTTCTAAAGGAATTTTCTGGTATTTCTTTTTGATTTTACTTGATATTCTAAATTGGGTTACGAAACTGTTATTAATTACTTCCATGATACCTGACCAGTCACCTTCTTCACCCATGTTCTGAAAAAATATACACGTACAGGTAATATTGTCTCAACCAATCTATACTGGCTTTTGAATCATGGCAGGGGAATGAGACGCATACCATACACAATTT
This sequence comes from Pelobates fuscus, assembly GCF_036172605.1. Taxonomy (NCBI): domain Eukaryota; kingdom Metazoa; phylum Chordata; class Amphibia; order Anura; family Pelobatidae; genus Pelobates; species Pelobates fuscus. The sequence goes on from NC_086318.1 coordinate 246,364,107, forward strand.
TTGAATCCAGTAAAGCAATATATAAGATGAGCTTTAAGCTGTATTTTAGAGCAGGTATGCACGTCATTAAATTATCTTAGGCTGTAGCATTGTAGAAACAGACATCTGTGTACAAGGATAAGCATGTATTTTATGTACTTTTTATGGTCTAACTGAACCTTCCGTAATGAGCTCATTCTTAGTTAAAATGGAATATTATTATTTATGGATACTGTATCTGAATATAGATCAATGATAACACAAAATGACCTGTGTTTTACCAGTTCTGTATTGTATTTACTTGAAATTGTATAAACACCTGTTATACTGACTTTAAATATGATGATAGCACAATCATTATCAGTCAATAAACCAAACATGGTGTAATCGCAGAACTTTGACTTGGGAATGACTTGTTAAAGGTAGATGAAGTAGCAGATTTTGTGAAATGATGACTGTATGGTAAAGACAATTTGATTACAAAATCACTTTTTGTAATTGACATTGAACAAGTTAGTTGAAGTCATGTATTGTTCACTTTCTGGCAAGCTACTTTCAGATTCTCCAAAGTCTCCAATGTGGTTGGGAAGGCTCTCCAGTAACCCCAAGCAGAAGCCCAAAACTGCCAATAGACCACTACTTAAATAACTAATCAGCATCCCAATGGTCAACAGTTTTCCAAGGGTCAACAGCAGGCCAAGGGTCAACTAATCAGCATGCCAAGGGTGAACAGTATCCCAATGGCCAACTAATCAGAATCCCAAAGATTGGTTTTACCACAGGTTCCAAATTGCAGTCACCACAATCTTGTACCTAAAATCTTATACAAGATGCACCAATACTAGCAATCTGGAATATTGATGGGTTTAACAAAATAATGTGTAAAGATCATATTAGCATATTTTTGTAGTAACATTAGAAGATTTGTTTGATGTTGTTCTGGGTGTGCCCTAAATCTAATTTTCCCCCTTAAAGACCTAAATTAGCGTTTTGAACTCCATAATACCCTGCTGTGACTATTTCAGTAGGCTGGTTTTGCAATAAATTAATGAAAGGTGCACTCTCTGCAACCTAACTACTATGCACACTTGCTGTAGTGCATTTGCTGCTAGGAGTCCACTGGTGATGCCTTAGTTTAAAGCCACGCCGTTTGATAATTGTTTGATATAAACTGAAGGTCTTCCCACTGTCTTGGGACCACCCCATCTCAGCTCCTTCGATGATAAGGAATGAACACATTGTCAGTTTTGTTAACCATGGAAGACATTGATTACCTGAGAGCACAGGACACTCTCAACCAATTACTGTGTTCCCCAATGGACAAAGATGACACTGATAATGCAGAAGCATTAATACCAGTGTTAATTTTGGCGGCAAATTTCAATTTAGTTTTAGTCATAGTCTTTTAACTAAAAAGCCATTTTAGTTTTAGTCGTATTTTAGTCATCTGAATCGTTTTAGTTCTAGTCTTGTTTTAGTCGACTAAAATTTAGTCAACAAAATTAACACTGATTAATACCACATTATCAATACAGGGCCAGGAAGACTCTCCATTTATATCAACCAATTTCTGAACAGTTTGATATTAAACCAATAGACAATGCCAGGGACTCTGGACAGCATAACCACTACAAGTATCCTTTTATCCCCTTAAGGACACATGACGTGTGTGACATGTCATGATTCCCTTTTATTCCAGAAGTTTGGTCCTTAAGGGGTTAAAGAAGAGGAGATCATTCTAATTGCTACATACACATCTCACAGACAGAAAAGATAAAATTTCAATTGTACAAGGCTGTTTAAAATCACCTATCTTCATCAGATAAATATGGGGATTTATTCAATTTACACAATGGACATATTGTGTTTAAGCCTACAACTGCTTATAAATAGCGTGATATTAAGGAGATTACATTTTCAACTAAATTGTCGAACATTTTCTTGTTAGCATAGACGCTGTTTTTTTGTTTTGTTTTTTACAAAAAGGCACCCTACATATTACAGGGGATTTTATGTGTGACATATTTGTTACTGTTTATCATTAGCGTGAGTATACATGTAAAAAAATCGATATATACAGCATGTACATGTAAGTGTAGAAAAGAGAGTGTGTATATATTTATTTGTAAATTTTGATTGTCACCAAGTATATAATGGTTTTTTTTACACATCAACTTCCTTTTTGTCTTGTTTTGCTATTTTACTTTTTTTTTATTCTTTTTGTATTATTTCCATTTTGTACATAGGTGAGTCCGAAGTAATTATTTGAAACCTCCCATAAATGGAAATATTGTGTAGAACCGGCTTGCCAAGATATAACAGAGATAATGGCTCCTGCAGTAGAATATATCAGTTTTGTGAGCTTACAGCAGTTGTTTAGAGAGAAATTCGCTTTCCCTGGAAACAATAGTGACATTCTCCACTCTATCTTTATTGCTTCACAAAAGGAGCAATGACTGGAAAATCCCATATCTGTTACATAACTTTCTGTAAACAGAAGAGCATACATGGTAATGGTAAATGTTAGTGCTGGTGGCACTCCCCCAACACAAGGTTTATCTTGGAACACTCCTGGTTGCCTTTACACGCAATCTGTGCCGGAATCTCACAAAGGCTATGCCATTTTACTGCATGCACGTTTGCTAGGCAATAAAGTTAGTCCGTTGTAGGTTAAGACAATCTCCGATAGTACATATGAAGCTTAAGTTAATTAAGAACAGCAGAGGTTTCATAAGGGGAACAAGGTTTCCGTGAATTTTGTGATATTCTTACTAATCCAAAAGATGTACAGTCATGTTCTTTTCTTTATCTGCATTGAAAGCATGTAGTAATGAATATAAACAGTTACTTGCTTTAACACTTGAGGCATTTTCTGTACCTTACGTCTTTAAATATCCACAGGGGCTGAATTCCTACAGGTGCTGGGAAGACACTAGTATCAATGCCCGGGTCTCCCCTGCTTGGACCATAATCAGTGTAGATACATACCCTAGGAGGGTATTCCCCTTAGGGAAGTAGAGCAGAGACAAAGACCTGGACAGAGGGACAGGGGTCTAACTTGTGACTGTCTCATCAAATGCAAGACAGTCGTGAGGTGTGGTATCCTAACTGTATGGGTCTAAGGGTAAAATGTGTGCTTACAATATTCCGATACCATAATGTTTATCTCTTAATAGTGTACACAGTACAAGGTCTCTCCAAGAAATGTTATTGCTACCCATTAAACACCATAAATGCTGTATGCATCACATGAGATGTTTTACTAATGAATGGTTCATTCTGTAACGTGGCCTCTGTCTGGCTTATTCCCAGACGAGATATTGTATTTGCATCTTCATTTTGCACTATATTTGCATGCCGTTTTTTTGTGGTCATGTTAATAAGTATAACAAAACTGTCATCAAACAGAACATTATCAAATACTGTTTTCAAAATTGTATTTTCTCTAAGTGTTTACCTTTGTACTGTATTCTGTATTATTCTCTTTTTCAGGAATAGTATTTACTATAAATGAAATCTTTAATTGGAATGCAATATTATTTAGTTTGGGATTTAAACTGCTATATTTGGCTATTGGTCCTTCCTATTTACTGAGATAATTGTATTTCTAGTTGCTGGTACGTTTCCTGGAAGTGTTAACGTGGCAGACACAGACGTCAAAGGGGAACCTTCAGTGTCATGACCTGTGAGATTTGGCGCCTATTGTGATATCCTGAATTCGAAAGACAAACGGCAGCTAAATTGTAAGTGCATTTTATTACACTCATGTCCTATCGTCTAGAAATCAATAAAATCATTGTAAATGATGGTGACCTCTTGCTAAAATGATACCTTAAAGGAACACTATTGTGTCAGAATTATAAATGTGTATTCCTGATACTGTAGTTATAACAGTGCCATTTGGGTTTCTGGCTCCCCATTTCCCTCATTGATACAGTGCTTTCCAGCGCTGCACGAGTCTCCTCGTGGCTGGCTCTGCCCACGCTCCACTTTCTTAACTTGACGATCTCAGCCAATGCAATACATTCCCACTGGGAGGCTATTGAGTGGCAAAATGCAGCGCTGCCCCAATTAACATCTCCCCATAGAGATGCATTGAATCAATACATCTCTATGAGGAACGTTGAGCGCCTCCATGCGCCTGAACGACCCAGGAAAAAATGTCTGAGTAACTGTAAATTTCCTGCAGGGACAGGCAGTAGACACCAGAACCACTACATTAAGCTGTAGTTTTTATGTGACTATATTTTCCCTTTAGCATAAAATAAGTTAAAATCTATGGGGAGGTCAACATGTTTTTTTTTTTTTTTGTTGGTTGTTTTTTGTTTTTTAAGTTTGGATTGTATTGAAGGTCTTGCTTTTAACCTATGTTATGTTTAATAGGTTATACCTTAAGGTTTCTATCTTTATAGTTCCCTTATGGCCTGGCAGCTGGTTTCTGAGTGGCCTACAGTTCCAGGCTTTGCAAGAGAACCTGATTGGAGACATCTATTCTTAGAACTGACTTCTAGTAAATAATCTTCAGTGCTGCATAGGGTTTGAGAAAGGGTGTTGCATGTTATAATAGCTTCTGTTACTGAGAGGTCAGAGTTCTTTCTGTACTTGCAAGGTTTAAACAAGGGAGGTGTATACACAACTGTACTGACCATGTGTCCCAGTTGTTAAGAAGAAAAGCTACACAGGATCCAACAAGCCTGCTTTCTTGAAAGCTTTTTGTGGTGTTATTTTTTTGTGCCCCCACGTTGGATAAAATTGAGTAAGCTTTATTTTTTTTAAGATTAAAGCAGCTCATTCACCTTCTACTGACCTCACTGCTTGCTGTATTGTTGCTCCATGACACAGGGAAGGTGCATTTTAGTTAACTGAAGCTGTCCAGCGTGATCACCACCATGATCATCTAGTGGACCCTTTTCGGATCCTTATGCTTCATCTGCCAGAAGCCCATGTCAATGTTGTACTCTTGCGCATGCACATGATGTCTGTGGAGGATCACACAACACCGCGGGAGGCTACATAGACAATATCTTTTTCAGAACTGCTTTGTCAAGTTTAGTCAAGCGTAGGAAAAATACTTAAGACAAAGTAGTCCCTGCTTTGTCTTGCCATTTGACTGTGTTTTACATTCCTACACATGTGACTACTTTCATAAAGATTTTATCTTTAGAGCAGCTTTAATTGGTGCAAACTTTCCAACGTGTGTATTTTTCACTCAGTTCACTCGATTACCATTATTATTATTATTACTATTGTCTGTATTTTGGGCTTTCTAAACAGTGGAAGTTTAATATCAAACATTGTACCACAACTGTCAAGACAGGTTTTCTTTGAAAAAAAAAAATGCTTTTTTGGGGGGTGCATTTGCAGAAAATATCACTGTGTACCTTTTTCTATAAATTGTAACGATCAGATATGTATAAATATAATCTAGAGCTCCACTGCACACAGTAATTGCTATGTGTATTTCAGAGCTCCACAGCAATAAAACTCACAACAATGCAACAATGAAAGCATCACTGAGCTCAACAACTTTAAAACTCACAGTAATGTGAAATGGGTATCAGTGTCTTACAGTACTCCACAGAAATAGAATTCACAGGAATGTGTTTTTGTATAGCTTTTTGTATAGCTTTTTCACAGGATATATCTTAATCTGTGTAAAAATAATATTTGGTTCTATTTGTTAAATTACCCAATCAAATTAGCTGTAAATAGGCTACAAAACCGAAATAAGCTAACTAATGCTCTCACCTTACTACATGCCCCACAAACACAAGTGTATCCCCTTTCAGCCTTTTGATGCGTTGAGCTGTCTGCACATCAAAAGATGCAATAAAGGAAGGCGCTGTTGTATTTTGTGTATCAGAATCACTAAACAAAGTTATAAAGTGAAGTTGTTTTCTTTGTGGTTGTGCCATTTGGCTTTACAATTAGTTTATCTGCTTGTGATAGAAATTTACTATGACCGAGGAGTGAATAAAATAAGCCCTTGACAGTTATTGCCAATATAAAATTGCACAAGGTACAATAATCGGTACCAGGTGGACGTGCCATAAATGTGTTTTAGTATGCTTAGACAAGCTGTTCTTGCGCTACTCCCAGTGGCAGCTTGCAATTGCAATAAACATACTTCAAGGCAGACATATTGTTTATATTGATATGTTTTACTAGAGATTAATGAACATCAGACTGGTTTGACTACTGTCAGAGCAGTCATATGACGAGTAGACGTGTCACTACAAATTTGTACTGATTCAACCTGTTTGTTTTTTTCTGTTTGTTTTTCACTAATTACATAAGTGGGTCCCAGAGGTAATTACTCTCAGATTACATTATAACCTCGTGTTTTTGAGGGGAAAAAAACCCCATCAACTTTGTCTACTTTGGTCATCTGGTTAACCTGCCTTGACTGCTCCACCTAGTAGGGGAAATATCCCATTTAGAGTTGAAGTCACATTTGTAGTCCCTAGAAACTGAGAGAAGATTAAAAAAAAACCTGTTAGATAGTCACAGTGATTTTATCCAAGCAATGTCCGTATGTTGCTTGAAACCTGTACCTAACCCTACAACATAACTTTTCTACTTAATCAATTTTAGGTTATTTATTTATTTATTATTATTATTTTTTTATTTTTTTGCTTGTTTTTATTTATTTTCTTTTGCAGTGCAAGATGATTGTACAAGCAGGTTAAGACATATTAACCAAGAGTAAGATTACATAGAAGGTTAACCAAATATGTCACTGATTAATACTGCACTTATTTTGTTATATTAAGTATGTGATGAGGACAAGATAAGGTAAGTCCTGAGGCAGATAAGTGTGAAGGCCGGGAGACTTGTAAGTGAGCTGTGTTGCCCAGGACTATAAGCGATTAAGTAGCTCAAGCCTTTAACATACAAGCATATCGGTTTAGACAAGTGTGCTTATGCCTTCCCGGGAGGCCGTGCATCAGGCTAGTGGCAGTCTAAAGATGCCTACATAATCATTGAGGCATATTAATAAAAGGTGGGAAACAAAAACAGAATAAGCCAAATAAACATAGTGAGCTGTTGCAACTGGTCAGCTTGCCGTGATGAAGAGTTAATGCGGGATAGTCCCTCACAGCCTATTCCCATCAAGAGCCGTTTGTACACCCACTGAAGCCTTAGACACAGTCCAATGCTCCCCCTGAGGAGTTGCTGTGGCATTATTGCGGTGAGGAGAAGGGTTAAGCCTTGAGGTACTGAAAGCTGTGGTTGATTGCTTGTTGTTGCGCATAGTCCCAGGTGTAGAGCCTTTGGGCCCAGGCCTAAGGCATGTTTGGATGCTTTCATGCCATGTGGTAGGTAGAGCTTCTTACTCTATTTGATCCTGCCTCTTGCAGGGATCACTGCCGCTCTCTTCCTCATGGCGCTGGGTGGTGGATGCCTATTGGAACCACTCGTTCAGCACGCTCCGTTCACCATGGTGTGTAGGTGATTGTATCCGCTCGTTCAGCATGCTCCAGAACCTTGTGAAGAGAAGAACCAGCTTAGTGAGGGTATCGGCAGTGTCATGGCTGGGAGCGTTAGCACACATGGTGTCCGCCATTACCAGAGAGTTCCAGATTTTAGTAAGCTCGATTTCACCACCGCGGCGGCTTGCAGGGTAAGCTAGTGGGCCCCTGGTGTTGGACCGGGATCACTCCCGCCGGTCCAAAAGGGGGGGAATGAAGCAGCAGTCAGATTTGGCGGTAGTCCAGTGTCCGGCATGGCAGGAAAGCGGCTGCCTCTCCTGCACTACAACCGCATCCTCTGTAGTTTGTATAAGGTAGGCCAGATTTTAGTAGCCCTACAGGAACCCTGTCATTGCAGGGTGTCAGTAAGGCACAAACAGCCAAGAAATAAGTGCCCCAAGGGTCATAAAGCGTGACAAATTCAGTGGCTAAGCTTGGAGTTCCTGCAGGACGCGTCTACCGCCATGCAGGTCAGGCCCCACCCCCCTTATGTTTGTATTTATGTATCTATGTATACTATGGCTTTTTTTTAAAATCAATAATAATACATTATATGTATTTATTATAATATTTTTAAGCACACATAATTCTAAATGTAAATACATGTGTGTATATACAAGTATATAGAACCTCTCTAATTTCTGCTTGCTCTGATACATACTTCCCCATTTTTAAAACTACGTGCTTCTTCTCAACAGGCGATTGATCATTTTTCTAAGGAAAAGTTACTTCCCCGTTAAGTATAATGATATGTGGGAAAACAGATTTTACTGACGATAATAAGAATTTCTTTTTTTTCAAGTGGAACATGTATTTTAACTTAATCAGATTTTAACAAATAAAATATTGCTATTGTTTAACATGCACCCACATTAAAGAGCTGGACATTACTGCACATGCATAATTTTAATTTTATGTTTTGAATACTTTTTTTTTCTTTGGAATCACATAGAACCAGGAAATGTTAAGTAATAATTTGCTTTCTCATTTAAAGCATCACTGTCACGCTGTACGTACCTTTTCCCAATCGCTTCCTCTTCTTTTTCCTACTCTGTCTTTCATTTTTTAACTTTTAATCTATTTCTAACTAAAACATAAGACAACATAAGACAAAGTAGTGACTACTTTGTCTTACGTATTTTTCCTATGCATGACTGTCTTAAACACTGGGCAGAGCTAAACTGTCAATCCCACAGGGAACTGGCTTTGTTTAAGGAGGACCCATAGACCTTAATGCTGTACTCGAGTGCATGGGCAAGAGTACAGCAGTGACATTGGCTCCCGGCAATGAAGTGCCAGGAGCTGAAAGGGACCCAGCAGAAGAAGTTGGGGGAGCCTGCGAGGCACAGGTTCAGGTAAGTAAAACTCACCTTTCACAGCCCCACCCCTGGCTACCAGATCCCTAGTGGCGAGGTCCCCAGACGGTGACAGTGCCGCTTTAAATGTGTGGTTTTTTTTTTCAATATACCAGCCTGACATTATCATCTATCGGTTCATTAAGTTGGAATAAGTCTGAGTAATGTGTCGTATAAGGCAATGTGCAATAAAATGTGCACAGGTTACATTTTGTTACCGTTACCACTTTTTTAAAATATTATATTTACTATCCCTAAATTTAACACATGTATTTGTGTATTGTGAAAAATAAAATGAAATGTAGAAACCCACGACACCTGTTTATCCTGCAATTGGAATCCACCATCTTAGCCCCCTGTCAATCATTTTTATAAACTGTGTTCTTTGTAGCTAGCAGTCAATATAGATAAACCATAGATTGAAGTGTGGAAACAAACACTGTTTCTATTTATCTTGTTTATTTGCAGCATTTGATCTTGATTTGCCTTGTCTGGACTGGATTACAGTGTTATTTGCTATTTTTTATTTAAAATACATTTTAAAAGAAAAGAGAGCATCTCAAGAAAAAGGCTCAAATAAAGTGTTTGGTGTAAATCCAGAAAAAGTTCAATTTCACATATGCTGATCATTTGCAGTTGTATTATACACATACTTGCTGTGCATTGTTAGATGTAGACTATTGGGTGTTCTGACTTTTGAACTACAAAATGTATGTAGTAATTATCAGATTTATTCTTCCAACTAGAGAAGGTAAAAGTCTCACTGGGCCTCTAAGTGGTCTTCTGCTTCCAGAGAGCCTTTTACCAGCAGACGTGCAAACAACTTGCATGATAACTAACAGCATCTATCTGCAAATGTATGTATATACATATAAAATGACTAAGACAGTGTTCTTGTACAGATATGACTTATTCTCTCCTTGTCCCATTGTTGAGTCATTTCTGCTGTTCTGCTGAAGGCTGCACTTCCCGTAAGCTCGGACAGTGGGGAATGATGCTTTATTGAAAATGTTTTACTAGCGTGTTTATCTTGGACTGCAGGGGACCACAGAGAAACCCCTGCAGATTTAATTATCTCTTAAATCCACAGATGGTACGGAAAAGGAGTGCACACGTAAACCACTCTGGACAAATAAACACATGCATTTTAAACTCACGGGTGGTAATTGAGTAAAAATGCAGTGTCAAGCTGGTTGTTAGTGACATGTGTTCACAGCGGTAAAAGACTGAGCTGACATTTTTAACCTCTATTTACATCTCCTTAATGTAAAATGTAATTCTGCATTTTCTGTGATAAGACAGTGTCACTGTTATTTGTAAAAATCCAGTGTAATTACAATTCATCTGTCAATTCTGATAGCAAACGAATAGGCCATGTACACTACATTTTGACAAGAAGTCTTGCTGACATTAGTGGAATGATGTGGGTAATAGAAACCAATGGCATGAATGAATGCATGTAAACTATAGTGTAAACTTGGCAAACCACATATTGAAAATGGAAACATGTAAACATATGTCTATGTGAGGTTTGTGTGTGTAAGCTGAAATTATTATTATTATTTTTTTTTTTTTAAAAAGGCTACCTCAACCCTTTTTTTTGTTTTGTTAACATTGGTTTCCTATGTAGAATTACTTATTGGGCACTATTCACTATAGTTTGCAGTAAAAACATTTTTGTACCAGGAATCCAGCAGCAGGTCAAACTCACAGTGCTGCCTTCCATGCCTCTATATATCCATAAGGGCCTTGTACGTTCAAGTCAAAGGCTTCTTATTTTTAAAATTTAGTAATGAAATATAGTTTTACTGAACTCAGCAGTAACTAAAGCCTGCCTAGAAAATGTCATTGTAATATCAGATATTTATAATAACCATATCCGCGAATTTGACATTTTTACCCAAAGTCTCAAGATTTGGCAACTATGCTCCAAATAAAGTAACCATTGGACCACCCGTTTATGTCTCCATAGAAAAGATCTCTATGGCAATGGGTATAGAAAAATTCTCAGGTATGGTATTACCTTGTATATATTTTGTTGTATACAAACATTTGTACGCAAGCTTGTCCTCTGTAATGAAAATGTTTATTTTGCTATAAAAATGCTATAAAATTCTGTAACATTTTAATTGGAAAACAGTACCAATCCATGATAGTTATCGTGCTATATCTAAATCTCACACCATTATTCTTTTTATTTTAAATCTTTATTTTTGCAATAATGTAGTGTGCACCATAAAAAGTTACTGTGGGTCTGCGCAGAGGCCCCTCCATAGTGCATATAAGTATGACATGTGTTTACAGAACGAAAGGTATGGTTAGGTTAATTGCTCATCATGTCGAGCACGACAGTGTAGCCATGGTATAGTGCGTCAGCAATTTTCTGTGGTAAGCGGTGACAATAGGCCTGTGCAAACTCCCATCTATAGGGTACATAAGCATGACTTGTTATTATAGAAAGGAAGTGTTGGCTAGGTCATATGTACATGTCTAGCATGTCAGCTTAACAGTGGCACAAGACGTCAACGTGTTTAGTTTTATATATACACAGAAAAATCATAAATGTAAACAGTAACTGTTGCTCTCCAGCTGCGTTTTTTATGTCTTTGAGTAATCCTGTTATATGTATGTATTTCCCCCCCGAGAGCCCTCTGCCGGGGCTCTCCTTATGGCTGTGCGCCTTGGCCCCCGTCGGCCGCCACCCGAGCGAACCCACACCATTATTCTATGTTTATTAAAAAAAAAAAATATGTTTTCTTAAATTCTTCAGGGTTCAACCAATAGCATATTTCTGTTTTTTTTTTATTTTTGTCAAAATCCACTGTATCTCTAAAAAAAAGAAAAAAAACAACACAATATATATAAATATAGATTTTGATAAAAGTAATTTCGCCAGTATAGTCTTCCAATTCCAATCCAGAAACAAATACTTTACTCTTGATATTGGTTCCTCCACAGGATAGCATTATATCTGAAAAAAATATATAAAGTAAATATGGTAAGAAAAAAATATGCAACTGCTCTAAAACCAAGGTAAGATAAGTAAAAATAATGTTGGTGCAATGTTTTTATTTTTTATTATTCGCTTAAGCAGTGGTTTTGAACATAGGTGGCATTTAATTCTAAAGGTTTAACTCCATGGCAACAAGATGGATGTTTGTTTCAAGAATCTATGTGCAGTACTAATGTTGGTGCCCTTTTCAGGACTATCTCTAGTAGATTATAACAACACTTAACATTACAGTTCACTTTTTTTCGAGAACATTGAAATGTTTTATAGATGTAAAAGCTATTCCAAATAAAAGTGAAAGATTATGGGTCCCCTTTTAAATTTTACATTTTATTTGCATAGCGTAAAATAAAGCTAAAAATTCACAAACCAATTTCCAAACACTTGTGAAAATAATTAACCAAAACAGAAGGGGTACGCTCAAATATCAATATAATATTTGGTATGAAACTCCTGGTGTTTTCATAACATTGGATAAGGTAGTATATGCAAATGAAGTAAAACCAAATCAACTATGCAGCTCAATTAAAATAAATATCATTATATATAGTTTTATCCTTAGCTGGCTTCTCTTTCTGTGGATATATTATAGACTGTATGTCGGAAGTTGCGATGTTGCTGTGGTAGAGATAAGTCATGCCAGCACATAAGTTGGTCCTGGTCATCCATGGTACTACAGTGTGTCAGAGAACACTACACATAAAGCCGCGGACCTAAAGTGAACTGTCATAGTGAGATCTATTATTTTATACATTTTTTAATTAATTTGCACTATTATTTGTACTTGTTTTATTTTATCTTTAAGTACACATATATCCAATGTGATTGTCCTCCCAATAAACCATTTTGCGTTGAGTATCATTGTTTTCCAATTTACCCCATATGTTGGAGCATCAAAGGTCTGAAGGAATAATATGAGCTTTCAGAAGTGAACTATGTCTTGCTATTGACGGTAATCTGAAAGACAGAATAAGATCACGCTAAAATTACATAGGATTTATTGACTAATAGGATTAAAAGAGCATGCGTAAACAAGAAACACCAGTAACTCCTAAATAGGTTACAAATAGAGCATAAAATATTATAGCAAATAACACTTTATATATATTTATATATATATAGTGCAACAATACAATGAAAGATAAACAAAATAAGATTAAACCAGATTAAATACTCAGAAATAATTGCAGGGATCAAATTGATAATATTCTCAATCTTCAATATAATCGTTTTTCAAAATATATATCCCATATGAGAATAACAAATATAGGGCCCAATTCTCTCTTATTGATGTCTCTAGCCAATATTTGTCTAACATTATATCCCACATTCTTTAAAAACCTTTCTGAATTTATATTTTTATTATTGAATGATGTTACTGTTTTAACAAATGGATTTTTAATTTAATCTGTTTAGGATTGGTTTGTGTATTTACCATTGTTAGAAATCTGCAAACCCAATACCAAAAAGTCTATATAAATCTCTGGCTTTTAAATAAGCTTTTTTAAATCAGATTTGCCGGATATACCATATCTAAACACCGGTAATCAAAGTTAAATATTCCCTATCAAAATCACTGATAAATGTGCAGTTGTCAGGTAGTGGTACAAATTGTCCAAAAGTGATGTTAGTTCCTCTGTGGGTGGTGGACACTATCGAAATGGAGGTAACCATTCACATCAGTTGGTTTGTGGTAGATGTTAATAATAATTTCCTAATTTCCACATCTTAAAAGTAAATTAAGAAACTTGATCTTTATACTGCCCTTTTTATGTGTAAAAGAAATGTCAAAACGATTGGCATTGATCCACCAAATAAAGTCTTCAATGAAAATGGTTTAATCCTCTCAAACAATAAAAATATTGTTAATGAAACGGTGATAGACGGCCAGATTCCATCTCAAATGGATTATTCTGCCAAATACAGAGCTCTTCAAAATAGCCCATGCAGAGGTTGGCATATTAAGGTGCGAAACTGGACCGATCGCCACTCCTTGTAAATACAATCTCTTGTTAAAAGAAAAATAATTATGTGTAAGGGCAAATTCCATAAATATTTTATTTACCTGTCTCTGTTGAGTGACTGTGGTCCATCCGTTCTACTGGAGAGGAAGTTCATTAACATACCAAAGTTTGGACATTAATTGAGAGCTGTCAGCTGATGCCAAAGAATTATGTCCAAACTTGGAATGTGTTGTTTGCTAATGCAAACATATATGCTTTAAATGATGTAGCACATCAGTGCAGACTGGAAGAATGGCAGCACCAACAACAGAGTGAATATGGTGGGGATTTAACAAACACACTGATATCGGCAGAAGATCTTCTGCACAAAATGAATCTTTCATTCTTGGACTACCTTTTGCGACATGGACCAGTTTCAGCTCTGCAAACACTGGAAGTAGCTGTTTCTTATGTAAGATCCATGCACATCTGAAGTGATTAGATAATATTTCATGCTAACATTTCATTATAAATTTTTTAAAAAAGGATAACACCTTTAATTGTGAAACCTTTTACACAGCTTCCTGCTTTCACAGTTTGGATGCATAATTATTATACTTTGTGCTTGTAACAGTGATAGCATGCAAATATATGTAAACTTGTAGCAATGCTTGTACTCTGTTCAGTTCTGTAAATTATATGACCTACCTTAAAACATGAGAATTGCAAAAGTCTGTCTATAATTCTTGCAACGTGCTCTGTCTATTAAAGAGAGGCTACAGGCAATCATAAATGCATGAAATTAGCAGGGCCGTTTGCTCTCAATTTGTTGTAAAACCTAAAATAATTTACTTACCTGCAATCCAGTGACCAATAAAGCTTCCGGCGTGGCTTTTCTGCACCCAGTCTGATTTCTCAGGGGCCTCGTGTGGTCCAATCACAGGCTTCTCGTAGAGATTGCTGGATTTGAGTGCATGCACGCATTCAGGGCTGGCGATGGGGTGAGAGGCTGAAGGAGATTGTGGGTAAGAGGGAGGGAGTTTTTAAAAAAAACAAAACACTCTAGTAAGCATGAAGGGAGGTGGAAGGGAACACAGAGTGGGAGGGAGGCTGGGAGGGGAGACCTATCGTCTTTTGTCAACGTGCAGTGCGTGAAGACACCAGATGCAATTTAAGCACAAAATTGACATTAGGCACCCGTGTTGGGGGTGCAACTTACCTCTGGTACATAACTGCCAATTACTCAGTACATGCAGTTTTTAAAGCTGAAACGCTGCACATACCGACTCCTACCACCATTGCCACTTCAAATCACTATGTATTCTGAATATTTCTTCTAAGTGTTATTGGACAAAAAATTGAGCTTTCAAAGGTGAGTATTTTACATTTTTCATGTTAAACCATTAATGAGTGTCCCTTTAAAGATTTATATTCCATGAAACTGCCTGATGTACAAATCAGCTGATTATTTTTCCAAGAACTTGTTATGGAGTTGCAAAATAAAAGTTTTATTTATATATTGCAATTTTATGTTTCAACATTAAAGTTATAATAAAAAGGATACATGTTGAAAGCTTATATATTCTACTATCCATGTCCTGTGTGACAAGCTAACAGCTTATCATTTAATGCAGAAAAGCAGATAAACCAACTCTCTGTAATATCAGACAGAGGACTAACTGTTCGTATGTAGTGGATGCTTAGCTTCACTATGGCATCTGGATCACTTTCAAAGCTCTCTCCCTCCAAGATGGAGAGAAACGAGATGCATGATGTTCTTGCTAAGTGACATAGGTAAACTCAAGGATTTGTTTTAAAGGGACACTATAGTAACCAGAACAACTACAGCTTAATGAATTTGTTCTGGTGAGTAGAATCATTACCTTCAGGCTTTTTGCTGTAAACACTGTCTTTTCAGAGAAAATGCAGTGTTTACATTATAGTCTAGTGATAACTTCACTGGCCACTCCTCAGATAGCTGTTAGAGATCCTTACTGGGTCATGGCTGCCTAAAATGCATCCAAACATTCAGTGTCTCCTCCCTCTGCATTCAGACACTGAACTTTCCTCATAGAGATTCATTGATTCAATTCATCTCTATGAGGAGATGCTGATTGGCCAGGGCTGTGTTTGAATCATGCTGGCTCTGCCCCAATCTGCCTCTTTGTCAGTCTCAGCCAATCCTATGAGGAAGCATTGTGATTGGATCAGGCTACCACTTCTGATGATGTCAGCAGACAGCTTGTTTTCTCTGAGTCTAACAGCATGCATAGTTACAGTTTCAGACTTGAATACAGTAAGATTTTTACTATATTTATGGAAACATGAGGGGGCCCAGGGGGGCTACATGGTGGTTTTAAGTCTATAGGGTCAGAAATACTTGTTTGTGTTCCTGACCCTATAGTGATCCTTTAATGATAGTGATGCCCACACATGCTCTGTTTAGTATCATATCCTGCTACAGGGATTGGATTGGGCGCATGGCACAAATAGTATTTTTTTTTATGTGAAATGCAATCAAATGCTTTAACAGCTTAAGACCTTTTTACTGATGTACCTTTAAATTTAAAATCTGTATATTTCACGGGTTCTCCGTTTTTTTTTGTTTTTTTTTATGGTTTCTTTTTTTTCTTTTATTTTTCTATTGAGGGTGTAGTTTGGACATAACAGATAATAACTGGATTTGCTCTAGACGTCTTCTCCCTGGTTCTGGATTAAGTAAAACAAAAAAATATTATTGATAAGTCAAGCAGAGATCGATATAGACAGACAGACAAATAGACACAAAAACATTCCCTATTAACTGCTATTGTTTAGCAATCCGTAGTGAATCACATTTTGTTAAACATATTCTTAAATCACAAACAAGCAAGACCTTTTGCTTGCTTTTCACACATCCGTTAATGCCACATAATGCCTTTACACATTTGTAATAAACACGTGAGAAAACAGAGCTTCAGGGTAACACCGAGTGCCAAAATAAGCGATAATTGAGTCTTGCAATAAGAACCAGTCATTGTTTAGTTAAATCAAGGGTTATACAGTATGTATAGATGCATATACACAAACACACAATGGTTGGCAATGCACCTACCTTACATTTGAATATTGACATAATTTCACAGCTCTTTGTAATTCTAGAACACTAGTGATAGGCCCTATAGTCCCCATAAAGCACAATATTAAACAGGATCGCTTGTTTCATTCATTGATTACTGCACAAGTTTTACTCCAGCGCATTGTGATTTGGTATCACTCTTTACATAGAGCATGTTTCTATTTATACTGTATGTATATTTCCTTGTTTGTCAAGTGAAACTGGATTTATACATGTGAACAAAAGATCAACATAACATTTCTACGTAATATATCTCATTAGGATCAAATAAATGTATACGTACATTCTGTAAGCATTATTTATGCTCCCAGACATATACCTGCCAAACTCCACCTTTCAAATATCCTCTTCAGACAAAGATAATCTGGCATCTATCTGGCTTTTTACCCTTTGAATTGAATTGGGAAATTAGACTTCGACAAACAATTATTTATGGTCATAGTGATGTGGGTTATAAGATTCACTGAAACTGACAGCTGGGAAATACCATGTGCAATATAACCAATTCAGCATGTAATATTGACCTGAATACAGTGAGAAATTAGTGTGATCTTCCTATTTCCCTTTTTCATGAGCTGATGAAATTCCTAGAACTTGAAATACAAATTGTTCAGGAAATTTGTTTATACTGAAACCACCGAAGGCCTTGTTAATGATCATGTAGTCTATTAAAAAGTTGTACTAAAAATGTGACCATGGCAATACATATGGTCTCACTTTCTTCTCTTGATTTTACAAATGTTAGGTGTATTGTGGTGCTTATGCTTATGTTAAAAAAAACAACAGACTGTTTTCTGTAGGTACCGGAAAATCTATCTAGAGTAACATTCTAAAAAGGAAATGTTCAACAGTAGCATTTATGTGCTTTATTGGTAATTGCTACAATTGCAGAGCATTGCCCAAGTATTGCTTAATGCATGAAATGTATTTTTAAAGACAATAAAAGCTCATAATACAGATTATTTTGTGTTAAAGGAGCACTATAGGGTCAAGAACACAAACATGTATTCCTGACTCTACAGGGTTAAAACCACCAACTAGCCCCCCTTGTTTCCTTTAGACCTACCCACTGTCTGCTGACATCAGCAGAAGTGGTAGCCTGATCCAATCACAATGATTCCCCATAGGATTTTCTGAGACTGACAAAGAGTCAGATCAGGGGCAGAGCCAGCATGATTCAAACACAGCCCTGGCCAATCAGCATCTCCTCATAGAGATTAATTGAATCAATGCATCTCTATGAGGAAAATTCAGTGTCTGCATGCAGTGGGAGGAGATACTTAATGTATGGATGCACTGGCGTGGCCAGTGAAGTTATCACTAGGCTGTAATGTAAATACTGCATTTTCTCTGAAAAGACAGTGTTTACAGCAAAAAGCCTGAAGGTTAACAAATTTAAACCTATTTAGTTTAGAAAAACGTCGCCTGAGAGGGGATATGATAACATTATACAAATATATTCGGGGCCAATACAAACCATTGTGTGGAAATCTATTCACAAACCAGACTTTACATAGGACATGAGGCCATGTGTTTAGACTGGAAGAAAGAAGATTTAGTCTAAGGCAAAGGAAAGAACAATCAGGATGTGGAATTCTCTGCCTGAAGAAGTGGTTTTATCAGAGTCCATACAGATGTTTAAACAGCTACTAGATGCATACTTGCAAAAACAGAATATTCAAGGATATAATCTTTCAATGTAGGATAATAACTGCTTGATCCAAGGATAAATCTGACTGCCATTCTGGGGTCAAGAAGGAATTTTTTTCCTAGCTTGTTGCAAAATTGGAATTACTTCAAACTGTTTTTTTTTTTTGCCTTCTTTTGGATCAACAGCAAAAAACAAATGTGAGGAAGGCTGAACTTGATGGACGCAAGTCTCTTTTCAGCTATGTAACTATGTAATGATTCTACTCACCAGAACAAATTCAATAAGCTGTAGTTGTTCTGGTGACTACAGT
The DNA here is from genome assembly GCF_036172605.1 of Pelobates fuscus. NCBI lineage: Eukaryota > Metazoa > Chordata > Amphibia > Anura > Pelobatidae > Pelobates > Pelobates fuscus. The sequence goes on from NC_086318.1 coordinate 246,382,945, forward strand.
GTCCCTTTAAAGGCTTTCTAGACAGAATTGAAGCATCACATCTGTTGAATCTTAAAGGTTGTATAATTGTGATATACATTAAAGGAACAAGCTAGAGAGGGAAGTACAAACAGGAAATCCAAATGCTATAGTTTTCTAGTTACTATTTAGATACCATACTCCTCCAACTGAAATTTTAAAAAAAAAAGAGTTGAACATTATTCCCTCCTAGTGTGGTAGTCTCCTGTGGCTGCCACAGCCAATCCAATGCTTGCCTATAAGCTTTGCAAGATTTGTGCACATGCACGGCAAGTTGCCTCTCTAGCCAATCAGCATCCTTTCATTAGTCATTGCACCTCTATGAGAATCGTTCAGCATGGACATTCACCCAGGATGTCCCTCGAATGGCTGAACAAGCTCTATGCCAAATAACCACTACATTAAGCTGTAGTGGTTCTAGTGTCTATAGAGTACATTTAAGATGCTTGTTTTGTCAATGACACAGCACAGGAAATAACTTGGCATTCTACAAGCTAAGAATGTTTTGACTTTTTGATTTCAATTATAGCTACATTTGGTACAAAATAAACACTGCACATTAATCAGTCAACCATGATCCCAAAAGTCATTCACAGATGTGGCAGTATCCCATAGTGGTAATTAATTGTCTTCACCAGTCAGTTGTCCATAGACAAAAAATTTACATTTTTGAGGGAGAAATAAAAAAAAATAGCAGTCTGTAAAATGTTTGTCATTCCAAATTAGGATCATGTGCATTGATTGCCCACAATTGCTTTATATCCCCAACTCCAAAATACCTGCACCAATCCTGGGCATCAGATGGCATGACATTGGTGAGGGTATCCAAGGGCAAGGTCATTGTGTGGCCAATACCACACAATGTAGAACATGAATGCTGAAGGAATGCTAAACCTATTTTACAGCCATAGTGCTAAAAATAATTATCTTTTGTATTTTTAGCTGGACAAAGAAAGCAAAATGTTTGTCTGTGGCTTCTCGAGGCCAGACTACATCCTGCCAGCAAAACTAGCTGAATTTATGGATATGTTTACTTTTTGCTGAAATTCTTTGCACTCTTTATGCAGCATAGATAGTATTGGCAGTGGCGGCTCTAGACTTTGTGAGGTCTTAGGCGAAACTCAAACATAAGGTCCCCACTAAAACTCATAGTAAAAAAAATCTAAAGGGGTTGCATCGTGTGTGTATAATGAGCTGTAGTTATATTTAAAGGCTGGCTTGCAGAGCTGGATTTATTTATTCATTGTTCAGTGGCTTGCATTGTCGCTGCTCCCTGTGCCGCTCTGTTGTGAGCTCTCTAGTTATGGCATAATTTGCAAACAATTAATTTGCAGTGATGCTGATTGTTTATACATGATAGCTGTGTATGTAGTCATGTATACAGAAGTGCCTGTGTGCAGGGGTTATTGCAAACAGAAATTAAAATTTTGATTGGGCAAAAAAAAAGCTTATAAAAAAAAAATCACCTACAAAATAAGATATGAAAACTCACATAGACATTTCCCCCACACATTCTGTATTACTTTAATAATCTTTGTTTGGGAATGTATGATTCTGTGAGCATGTGTATGTTTGTTTTTGGAACTGTATGTGTATGGGGTAGCTGACTGCTGTGCGTTGTGTTGGGGGGAGGGGTGCCTGTGACCATGATTGGGTGTATGGTGAATGTATTCAGGGTGTGACAGGGTGCACAAAGGGGTAACTGTGTCTGGGTGAGGGGATTAATGAGACAGGGTTTGGTGGTGGGTGAGACATGGTTGAGGGAGGGAGTGTGACAGGATTAGTGGCGTTAATGTGACAGGGTGAGTGTGACAGGTTGAGGGGAAGAAAGTGTGACGGGATTAGAGGCGTTAATGTGACAGGGTGAGTGTGGAAGAGTGAGGGCAGGTAATTGTGATAGGGGTGAGAGCGACAAGATTAGGAGAGGTTAATGTGAGCGTGGTTGGGTGAAGGGGACATGACAGCATGTGGGGGGTGACAGTGTATGTTCTGGAGGGTGACAGTGTGGGTGTTGACTGTATGTGTGTGGAATTGTGACAGTGGGTAAGTGAGAATGTGTGGGGCTGTTTTGGGAGGGTGCCAGTGTGTGCAGGGGCAGTGTGTGGGAGCGGTGACAGTTTCTGTGTTGGTGAAAGTGTGGCGGGCAGTGTTTGGGAGGGGTGACTGTATGTATCGGAGTGTGGAAGGGTGACAGTGTGGAGGAAGGTGACAGTTTGGGTTGCAGGGTGTGGGTGAGTGACAGTGTGGAGGAAAGTGACAGAGTCGGGAGGGGGGGCAGTGTGGAAGAAAGTGACAGTGTGGGGGGAGTGATGAGGATGGTGACAGCGGGGGGACAGTGTGTGTAACAGGATCTATGACAGTGTGGGGGGCAGGGTGTATGACAGTGTAGGGGTTTCAGGGTGTATGACTGTGTTTATGACAGTGTGGGGAGCAGGGTATGTGATGGTCACCGTGGTGCAGGGTATGTTGGGGTCAGTGTGGGGGGCAGGGTATGTGGGGGGAAGGGTATGTGGAGGCCAGTGTGGGGGAGCAGGGTATGTGGGGGTCAGTGTGGCGGAGCATGGTATGTGGGGGTCAGTGTGGTGGAGCATGGTATATGGGGGTCAGTGTGGGGGAGCAGGGTATGTAGAGGTCTGTGTGGTGGAGCATGGTATGTAGGGGTCAGTGGGGGGGCAGGGTATGTGGGGGGTCAGTGTGGGGGGCAGGGTATGTGGGGGGCAAGGAGTGTGGAGGCTGTGACAAGTCTCCACACACTGAAATACCTTTTTTATGTAAGTCCTTGGTGGTCCAGTGATCACAGTCCCTGGTGGTCTGGTGGTAGCAGTCCCTGGTGTTCAGGTGGTAGCAGTCCCTGGTGGTCAGGTGATAGCAGTCCCTGGTGGTCAGGTGATAGCAGTCCCTGGTGGTCCGGTGGGATAACTATCCTGTCTGCAGCTCCACTGCGCGCAGAGCTGCACACCCCGTTCTCACAAGCTCCGGTCAGAGCGTTGCCATGGTAAACCGCAGCAACGCTCTATGAGCTCGCGAGAACCACATCACATGATTTGCAGCTCTGCACCCGGCAGAGCTGCAGATCTGAGGCTTGGCTCTCTATGGGCAGACCATGTGGAGGGGACTCGCACCTGGCGGCATACTGGGCAAGCCGCCGGGCCCCCCGAGGACCCGACAGTTCAGTCTGCTCTAAGGTCAGCAAGCGCAAGGCCATAGGCGGCCGCCTAAATCACCTAATTAGATAGCCTCCTGAGTATTGTAGTATTTGAGCTGTAATTAAGCCCTCAGCAGTAGAGTAACTTTTGGTCCATTTCTGATTATTATTTTTTTTTGTAAAATCTTTTTAAGGCTGCTAAAATACTAGAATACAAGTATATTTTACAACATTGATTTACCAGGTTAACTAAAACAAAATACATCTTGAATATTCATAGGCATAGATATGTCAGTAGATCAGGTTATTGTTCTGCGTTAACAAAGATGTGCTGAGCAGTTAGGCCTTGAGGTATCAGGAAATGAGTCAGATGGAATGATGTAAAGATTTGTTGTTGCATCATTTAAATGAGAGACAGTGTTAGTTAATTCCCCAATGTCAGCATAAGCTCCCATCACTTGAAAACTACCAAAAGCATAAACATCAACATTTCCATCTTTATTGCTCCCATACCACCCAGGTGTTTTAAAGTCTAGTAGGAAAGTACAACTTTGGAATCCCTGTATTGCTTTTCTGAGTATGTTTGTCTACAGAAAGATTCTAGCATAGGATGAAAAACAGTAGCTGCTGCGCAAGGCTATTCTAGGGCATTTATACCAATACGGTTGCACTTCAGTTGTGCTCTGCACGTAAGCAGTCCTGGACAGTGACCTTGCAGAACTGTCACTTACTGGTATGGACCACTCCGGTCCAGGCCTCCTCTTCATCAGGTTTCAAACCTCCCAGTTGTGTTGTTACTTAGATACATTTCAAATTCCGTGTTGATATTCAACATTTAAAATGTTTAGAAATGTTTATGTTTGGATTCAGAAACTATTTGGCAGAGTATGACTGTGTTTTAATAGATACCAAATTAATCACACCTTCCCCATAGCTTATCTCTTGATTTGTGTATTCTGTATTTTTTATATCCTCGAAACACACTGTAAATCAGTTCTTTAATGTCCACTACTGTACTATACTCTTTTTATTGTTGCTTATGAAATGTATAAAACAATGTTGAGAGGTTCCACCAAAATATATATTTAGATGTATCTACATACATTCTGAATTATGTTTAATGATGGGACTATTTTAAAATATTACTGACTTGCACTGTTATAGTATTATCCTTTGATTTAATTCAATTTAATGGTCATTTCCTTTTAGCTACACAGTTTCAGCTCTTTCTAGTTTTCATTTGCTGTGCTAATAAACAGTTGTAGGGGCTGCCATCATCCTTAATATTTAATTGTGGTCCCAATGTGTCATTCCAATGATCTTCCTAAATAGCCCATTTAGGAAAAGTACCAGAATCTGGAGTTTACTTTAGGATATTTTAGTCTACGTTTTGCAATAAACCACAACTCTCTGTTTAGTTAATGAACCACCAAGCAATAGAAAATGACTCACAACTTTAAATATGTCCATAAGCTGCAGGGGTTGATTCAATAAAAATGAATTTCTACATAGTTAATGAGTAATCTTTGGTGAAATAAATTGTGTAAAATTGACAGAAGTTGACAGCTTCAACTTGGCCTGAATTCAAGACATTCTCTAACTGGTAAAAAGTAACATTTTAAAAAATCCCCCTAGTTGCGAGAAAACCATATTTAAAAAATAAAACCTTAACAGAAGAGTCACGGAAAGGAGTACTACTTTACCTCTACTTCATGTGCACGTTACTTCAAGTAACACAATAGCACAAGAATCATTCTATACCCTAGTCCCCTAGACTTTTCTATGGCTGGATAGTAATGCTAAAATACGAATATCTGTTTAAACTAAGAAATTAAGAATGATAACTAGATCATGTTTCACAAACCCCAAGCCCAACAATGTCAATAAGTAAAATCCCACCATCTCAATAAAAAAAAAAATATATATATATATATATATATATATATGTGTGTGTGTGTGTGTGTGTGTGTGTGTGTGTGTGTCCTAGCTCTACATTTCTTGGTAGATGTTGACATGGGTGGATTATTTAAGTTTCTTGTACTGAATGTAAAAACGTGGTGGAAATAAATGTCCTTTTGCCGGAATAATTGTTTTAAATGTACTTTCTTACATTTTATTATTTTGCAATATTTTTTTTTTTTTCAAAATGCATTTCAAGGTGGGCATGACTACTGACCAAGTTGGAATACGCAGTTTGTGGAAGCTCTTGTAGCGTTCCGTATATTCGCTCATGATAGTGTACTTTTTCCTCAGTTTGCTTTGACGCGATCCATGAGCTTACTTGGTTGTTCAAGTTTGTATCTTTGTAGCCTACTTGCATCCAAAGGACGGATGACGCAGTGGATTACCTGTTCCTCAACTGACACTACGGCAAGTCCCCCTTCCCCTCACCTTGGACATAGCAGGCCCACAGTGCTTCTGGTGCATACTGTGCTCGCTTCAGAAGGAGAACTTGGGGTACTTACCTGGTGTCCCCTTGGTGGTTTCTGTGCTTGTGGATTGTTTGGCTACATGCCTCATGGACTCACATTACCTTTAAGTTATTCAGCCATGTTCTGCCTGTGTATAAATTAACTAATCCAGTCACATTGTTCATTATTTATCTTATTGCATTGTAACTTGTCTTCCGTATTGCTATTTTAATGCAATAGTTACCACTCAATAAAAAGAGATTAAAAAAAGAAAATTCAGGTCTTGTGGCATCATGTTAAACTCATTCCGCCTTTACAGAGATTGTATATCTGGAGAATTTATAAGCCCAATTGCCTCCTTTAAGGTGCTGCTGTCCAGGTATCTTTCATAGTGAGATGAAGCTCCTGGAGTCTTGTTGATGGTCATAACTGTTTGTAGTATGTAAATGACCATACATTGTCAAAGCAGGTCTATTCACAACCAGTTGTGTATATGTACAAATCAAACCAATTATTGCTATATCGAATTACTATGTCATAACCATAACAATATAGAAATTAATAGTGACTAGAGATTGCATATAGTGATTTCTTACAATTGTAACTGCTTCAAATGAAGCACAACATAGGTCCATAGATAATGCTTTATATTTCAGATCAGTACAGCGTACTTGAGCTGTGTGTGAATTACTGCAATTACCTTCATTTTAGCTATGCCCTAAGTAAAGATATACTCTATACACATAAATTGAAATGTCTTAAGTTTGGCAACTGGAATCATCAGCTCCCTCCACAGATTTTCTATGAGATTAAGGTCTGGAGACAGAATAACAAAACAAAAAAAAAATTTCAGAAAAATGCATGTGAAAAAAGTTATAATTTGATTTGCATGTCAATGAATGAAATACGTATTTGACCCCTTCGACTTAGTACTTGGTGGCAAAACCCTTGTTGGCAATCACAGAGGTCAGGCGTTTTTGGCCACCAGGTTTGCATACATCTCAGGAGGGATTTTGTCCCACTCCTCTTTGCAGATCATCTCCAAGTCATTAATTTTTCAAGGCTGATGTTTGGCAACTCGAATCTTCAGCTCCCTCCACAGATTTTCTATGGTATTAAGGTCTCGAGACAGGCTAGGCCACTTCTTGAGCCACTCCTTTGTTGTCTTGGCTGTGTGTTTTGGGTCATTGTCATGCTGTGTGTTTTGGGTCATTGTCCACCACCCATTTTCAATGCCCTGGCTGAGGAAAGGAGATTCTCACCCACGATTTGATGGTACATAGTCCTGTCCATCATCCCTTTGATGCAGTGCAGTTGTCCTGTCCCCTATGCATAAAAACACCCCCAAAGCATTTCCACCTCCATGTTTGACGGTGGGGATGGTGTTCTTGGGGTCATAGGCAGCATTCCTCCTCCTCCAAACACGGCGAGTTGAGTTGATTCCAAAGAGCTTGATTTTGGTCTCAACTGACCACAACACTTTCACCCAGTTCTCCTCTGAATCATTCACATGTTCACTGGCAAACTTCAGAAGGGCCTGTACATGTGCTTTCTTGAGCAGTGGGACCTTACGGGAGCTGCAGGATTTCAGTCCTTCACGGTGTAGTGTGTTACCAATTGTTTTTTTGGTGACTATGGTCCCAGCTGCCTGGAATCATTATCAAGATCCTCCCGTGTAGTTCTGGGTTGATTCCTCACCATTCTCATGATCATTGAAACTCCACGAGGTGAGATCTTGCATGTAGCACCAAACGGAGGGAGACTGACAGTTATTTTGTGTTTCTTCCAAACTGTTGTTACTTTCTCGCCAAGCTACTTGGCGATGGTCTTGTAGCCCATTCCAGCCTTGTGTAGGTCTACAATCTTGTCCCTAACATCCTTGGACAACTTTTTGGTCTTGGCAATGGTGGAGAGTTTGGAATCTGATTGATTGATTGCTTCTGTGGACAGGTGTCTTTTATACAGGTAACGAGCTGAGATTAGGAGCACTCCCTTTAAGAGAGTGCTCCTAATCTCAGCTTGTTACCTGTATAAAAGACACCTGGGAGACAGAAATCTTGCTGATTAATAGGGGATCAAATACTTATTTCATTAATGTACATGCAAATCAATTTATAACTCTTTTCACATGCTTTTCTGGATTATTTTTTTTTGTCATTCTATTTCTCACTGTTAAAATACAACTATCATTAAAATTATAGACTGATCATTTCTTTGTCAGTGGACAAACATTCAAAATCAGCAAGGCATCACTGTAGCTGTTACTGTCAGCATGTACATTCTGTGTTTTATGATGAACACATTAAGATACAACTGGACTCCAGGCAGGATATGTTTGGGGTCTCTTCAAACTTAGACTTAGTGTAGGAACGGTGATTTGTGGGCAAAGGTGACCAAGTATCTTCCTAATGCCCATGTTCCTATAAGCCTTATGGTTAATCTGGGTACACTGGGGAATCATGCATAATACAGTGGTACCATAACCATACGTTGTAGTAGACTGTGCTCAATATAATATAGTCAATTTCTTCAGAAGAGACTAGGTACCATCTTCATGCTAAACCTCCAGGAATAAACCACTCATCCCCTCCATTTGCTATAGAAAGGGCTTAATATGACAAAAATGTATGTTTGGGTGTCTCGATTTATACTTAGGGGTCAATGAATTCTGATTAGGTAGGTGCTGGTGGGTGGAATGCCTGTGATGTGTGAGTATATTTGCAGATGCAGCAAGGTGAGTGGGGGCTGCTTGTTTTAATATCTAACAGCCATTAACATACTATGCAGACAAATGCTTTGCATAGCTAAAATAAATATTTTATTACTATTCCAAAATGACTCGCAGGCCTTCCTTCTATTACATTTGAAAGTAATTTCCTAAATTTAAAGAATTAAAAGATACATTTTCAAAATTTTGGAAGGTATATTATAATGGTAGCTTTGTATTTGACCCTATAATTAAACTGATGCATTAATAAAATAATTCATTACATAAATCAACTTCCTGCATATCAAATAATACATATCAAACTGATTAATTGTCCAAGAATTGTAGAGCGATGTAATGTGTCATTGTGTCTGATAAATACAATATACGGTAGCTAAACAGCAGTGGAGTGTTGTGCGTGTTCTGATAGCTCAAACACAGTTCTGCCACCACATAGCTGCTGGTCTGTAGTAAGCATATCTAAATGTGTCTGTTGAAGAATCCCTGTGGGGGCCCTGTAGCTATTTTTAAGCCTGGATATGCGTCATCAGTGGGTATTTTCTCTAGTGACTGCCTGACATCAGTAGGTTTCCTCCTGCACCCTGTATCAGTGAGTGACTTGTGATTGATGGGAGTTACGGATACAATTTAGAGTTATTTTTTGTCTTTTGCCTTATGGGAATGAATAACAGGAATTTCAAGTCAGTTGCATTTTTTGAATGGCTGGAGACACACGGTTGCAGCGCAGGAAAATGCAGGTAGTAATGATTAATTTCTTTAAAGGGTGGATGTGGAGCTATCGGACACAGGGCCAGTACTGGGGAAATGTACAGCTGTGTCATTGTAAATGTAGGATCTCTTCTTACATGGGAAAATACACTTTTGTTCCTGTGTTCCGTGTCATTGTAGTGTGAGGTTTAGAAATTGGCTGTTATCTATGACCTTGGGTAAGTCACATTCTTCCTTTGTATCCCAAATACAAGATATTTCATCTTATGGTCTTTTGGCACTAGTTCAATATGGCTGCAAAATACATTCTAAAAAAAATAGTAATTTTACCTTATTTATCCTGCCTTTTATATACATGCAGTGACATATTATAATGACTACTATTTTATGTAAAAAAATAATGAACAGATTCTGCATTCACTTCATGCTGTAGTGAAGGAGTAGACAACCTTTGGCACTCCAGATGTTGTGGACGACATCTCCCATAATGATCTTACAGTCATAATGACGGCAAAGCATCATGGGAAATGTAGTCCAGAACGTCTGGGGCGCCAAAGGTTGCTAACCCTTGTATATTGAATTACCCAGTGTATGAATGGTAGTAGAGCTACATGAATGACTTGAGATTGGAATTGCTGTGTCTGAGGCCTGCAGCGTTCAGGGGTTAACAGCAAATCCTCCCTAAGAGGGCGTTTTCATATAGTGAATCCATTCAAATGAAACTAGATCACACAGACACCATGTAGATCATAGTAAAATAAATTGTGTCCATTCCATTAAATTGTGTCTCTGCCTCTGTGCTCAGTACTGAAGAGGTCTGTGTTTTTCTGCAGTGCTCTCTATGTTTCGTGGGCATGACTTAGTGCCGTAAAATTGTGTTTTGATTTCTGATATGATGATTCACAAAGCCCTTGGGATTTATCACATTTACAGTACTATCCTGTACCTGTTAGTTGCTCAGTGGAAGGCTCTGTAAGGCTTTTCAGTTGATTTTGTTTGACTCATGCAGTCATTTTTCAGTTTACGAGGAATAAAGTTAGAATGTAGCTATATTCTACAGGAAGTGTGGCTTCACGTAGAGCTGTACAGTGAAATTCAAGATTCCCATTTAGTTATTACGCATTTGTGATTATAGTAGTATGATCAAATTGTTATTATAATTAGAATATAACAATAATTTTCTGACATATATATTATAACTGATTTATTATCTTGTTTTTATAGTACCCTTTTCACATTGTAAACATTGAGGTACAAAAGTATCTATAATGGGATGGAAAAGAAACCACCAACTTTATACAAAGCAATATTGTTGAAAGTGCTAGTGAAATGTCAGATATCAGGCTCTGTATGGTAATCCGGGGGGGGGCATTGTGAATTGAATACAACTTATGGAAGGACTTCCACCAACTCTTCCACCTTTTATAATTGGTGAACTCGTCAGCATTTGCAACATCTGGGTTGAAGGTTCAGTTCCTGGCAGGGTCAACTCAATAAAATAAAAAATAAAAAAGGGAAATATTAATAATTGTATCACAGGACATACTTCAGACTTTGGCAAACGTGACCTTCCTGGTTAAATAGAACACATTCACCTTCAAAAAAATGTTTTGTGGGAAAACATAAACTTTAATTTAGGTCTAATTTTACACATCTTTAAATTATACTATAATTGTTGCATCAACATACACACTATGCTACTATAATAAATAGTGTATTACTATGGGGGGAATTTAGTCATTAAACAGTAAGTTGTAATAAGTGGACACTTGATTTGCAAAGGTGAGGTTGAAAAAGTCGAACAGAAAACTGACTTGGAGAATTTTTCTAGTTCCGCTATTTTGAGCTAAAATTTGAAATTTACTTTGAATTCAGATTTAACTCCTTGCAAGTCACACTTTCCTTTTTAGAATGCTATATACAAGGGAGCTGCTTACAATTTGTTGTATTTAAAAGCAGTAATGTTATATAGACAAAATTATTTTTTATACAGAAATGAGATGAATAAAGTGAAATGCAACATCTTTGACAATGCAGAACACCTTGGGGGATCTGTATAAGAGTGTTGTTTTCCGAATAATATTGCTACAGCTAAAAGTGGGACTATCACCATGGCATATAGTGCAACTAGCAGGTATATTACATTAGTGACTCCTATTGTTTTCTGTCTTTAAAGATCAAGACACTTTGACAAATCTCCTCCATTGCCCTTACAATAAAATATAGCAAAGCTACTTATTAACCCCTTAAGGACCAAACTTCTGGAATAAAAGGGAATCATGACATGTCACATATGTCATGTGTCCTTAAGGGGTTAAAGAGCAAAAAAAATAGTTTTATGCAAATGCCTGTGCTACACACTAGACAGCTGGTTTTGCATTTGCTGAAGGTAGATCATGTGACACATGAGTTTATAAATAAATAGGTAGTAGGTCAGTTGTACTGTCACCATGATTAACCGGATAATACTTAATGCTTGAGACAAATCGGAATTAGAGTACTTGAAGGCATGAATTAAGATCTCCAGTGTCTGAAAATCTCTGCTTTAGCCGGAGGGAGAGACTTGTAATTATAAAGAGTGCTGTAGTTGATGTCATACTTCCACAGACTAGGGTAGAGGTAACTCTTTTTTGGGGGGGATGCAAATAGCTATTTTGCTAATAAAGCTTTTAGCTACTGCCCATACCTGTGCTCTTGCTATTGTCCTTTGAATGATGGAATGTCCACTTTAATCCAGCGTTGAAGCTGGAGAAAGGCGAAAATAACTTTCAAGTTGGACCTGATATATCCAGTAAAATGATTATTTATAATCTATATAATAATCTAGTTGTTAATTTCATGCCTTTGTTTCATTCATTATTATTAAGTATCATTTGTTTACTGTAACATATTCTTACATTTTGTCAACAGAAAGACATCGTTTTCTCAAAGTAGTTTAATTTTATAGATATCATGACTTAATAGCTATGAGGTTTTTTCACTTTTGCACCTCCGATCAATAGTGCCGTTTCCTTAGTATTTGTTGTGGCAATGTGACAATACTATACATCCACCTGTTTCACCAGCTGTCTGAGCATAAATAAGAGAATAACCTCTCTTAGAATGAAGTTTTAAAATGAAAACTATTAGCACTATGGAATGTATGTATGTATCAATGTGTATATATACTTTATTTATTTTTTTAAATTATTTTTAAATTATTAAAAATCAATTTGAATTGTGGATTCCCTGATTCTCGGTGCAGCACGGAGCTATATAGCACATGTCCCTGGCTGTCCGAAATGTAATTGTTCTTGGGAGGGTTTTAGTGACGGAAGTTCCAGATGTGTGGTTCTTTAGCAGTAGATCTCTACTGGTGGTGGAAGGACATCAGGATGCTAGTGTTTGCTTTTGGTTTTCTTTTCTTTTGAAATCAGGCAGCTGATTCTTAAGGCATCCACTTAATATAAACAAAGGTCACCACTCTTTAATGCTACCTAGGGGATGGGGAAAAATCCTCAATGTGACAGTCAGGGGGAGTGCTGGGACTGTTCTGCATCCGTTTTCCAAGGCTTAGTTAGTGTGGTCATTGAATACCTGGAAATGCATGTTCTTGTTTCTGACTATTTTTTTATTGACATTGCAGCTGAAATGTTTATCAAGGTTAGGTGTAGATATGGGCATATGGCTCCTATTGGGAGCATTATAGGAGGGGTCAGTAAGTGCTTCTTCTTCAAGCAACTCCCCTGATGTTGAAGCTGTCACTGGGATACTGGCGGCTACCTTTAGTTATACCTGTCCCATGGGTAATATGATGGGCTTCTGATCTGAGTAGATCCTCTGCATAATATAGGTCAACCCCTAACAAAAGTCACAATAGGCCTGATAGATAAGGCATATTACCAGGCCTTAGAATAGCATGGCTTAACACTTAGGAAGTATCAGAACTAACCTAAACTACAGGCCAGAGAAACAAAGCCATACATGAAAGTGCTGTATAACTAGCACAACTGCAGACTCAAAGTCCTGAACAAGCCATGTCTGGTACATGAGAAATAAGGACAACAAGTCATGTCTAGAACATGGGAAATGAGGACTAAAATCACTCAAAGTTAAGAACAAGCCATGTCTGTTATATGGGAAATGAGGGCTATAATAACTCAAAGTTAGGAACAATGAGGACTAGCATAACTCAAAGTTAGGAACAAGCCATGTCTGTTATATAGGAAATGAGGACTAGCATAACTCGAGGTCAGGAACATAGCTGTATCTGGTACACAGGAGGTAAAAAGATCAGAATCAAGACAAGCCGGAGCAGTAACAGAAAACCAGGAAAATGAATAAATGTGCTTACTGGCTATTTCAAAATTATGAACACCGCAACGTTTGTCTCCATTAAAGCACCTAAGAAGTATTATTTCTAATCTTCTCAACTACCGCTCATCCTTTGCCTAACCTCCTAGCCTGATGAAGAAGTGATGTGACATTGTTTGTATGCTGGTTATGTATGTTTGTGATTTACTCTGAACACTCATTGATTATATTATAGCCATTTACAAATCAAAATTTAGCCTTGGTGTGTAAAAATTCACCTCTGAAGAATATGCGTTTTACTCTCTAGACTTGCAGTGTATCTTGATCAGCAGTAATATGAGTAATATGAGACCACATACATATCTACAGGGCCCCTCACACAGCTTAAGGCTTGGGCCCGCCTCAGAGTCTGCACCTACAGGACCCACCCATGAGTTTGCTCACTCCGAGTGGAGTGTATTTGTGTAGAGTTGTGTTGTGTGTTATTGTAGAGGATGTAATGTGTGAGTGCTTATGAAATGTAGTGCATAGCGATTCCAGTTTGTATATGGGATGTAATGTGTGTATAGGGGATTACAGTGTGTGTCTGTGTAAGGGAGTAAGTGTGTGCATATAGTGGATGCAGTGCATGTGTATAGTCGATGTAATGTGTTTGTGTAAGGGATACAAAGCAGTGTGTGTTTATGTGTAAGTGATGCATTGTGTGTAATGGATGCATTGTGTTTCTGTGTGTCTGTGATAAAAGGGGTGTGTCTATGTGTATGTGTGCTGCATTGTGTGTGTGTAAGAGATGCATTATGTTTCTGTGTGTGTGTAAGAGATGCATTGCGTTTTTGTGTGTGTGTATGTGTGTGATTGAAGGGGCGTATCTTTGTGTGTCTGCCAGAGATGCATTGTGTGTTTCTGTGTGTGTGTGTGTAAGGGAAGTGGTGTTTCTGTGTGTGTGCCAGATATGCATTGTGTGTGTGTGTGTGTGTATGTAGGGATGCGTTGTGTGCATGTGTGTGTAGGTGTGCATTGTGTGAGTGTGTGTGTATGTAGACATGCAGTGTGTATGTGTGTAGGGATGTATTGTGTGTGTAAGGATGCATCTAATGATCTCCCTGACCGGGTCTGTGTGCATGTCAGGTGAAATGGTTGTACCCCCCCCTCCCCCTGACAGAAGCTCTGGTCCAGGCCCCTCAGTGCCGCCTGGCCCGTGACAACTGTCACAGATGTCATGCTCTGATGGCTGAACTGCATATCTAAAGGCAATGGTATGCATTAATAAAAAGTATTGTGTTCTGAAAAAGTGGTCTCAGGTGCTAAAAGTGGTGCACTCACCATGGAAACCGGAGAACCAGCAGACACTTTGCATTGGTAACAATGCCCCTTTCCCATGTTTGCTCACTTTTTACTTTACACCTTTCAAGACAGACGCTTTTTTATACATAACAGCCAGGTATTTTGATATGCAATAACCTGGTATCCTATAGATCTAGTGTGATTGGTCTGCAGAGCCCTGTTTTTACTGCTCCCTGTGTCCTGTGTCTTGTCTTCCTGTGCCTTGTTGGAACTATTCCAATTCTGGTGTTTTCTACTGTGTTCTGTACCAGTGTTTCTTGTCTGTGCACTTAGACTAATGTTTTGCTGATTCCAGCCTTGATCCTAGCCACAATTCCAGAGGCAGCATGGTTGAGTTTATAAAATGCTCGATGTTCAATCCTAAGAGAAGCCTGGGATTACCATGTGACAGATCCTAGTTGGTCAATATGGTTCCTACACCGGGACAGGTCCCAAACAGTAAAATATGTACTAGATTTCACTTTACTTACAATAAGTACCAAAATAATAAGGCAACAAAAACAAATTGTTCTAGTAATATAATAATAACCGTGTAAGCCACAGATATTGAGCAATGAATATATTGAGAACAGTCTGTCCAGTGAGGGAAATTTGTAAAAGTTGCCGTTTACTAGTTACATTGGAATGAAGAGAAACCTGTCTTATTAAAGCAAACTGACAATTAAAGAGGTTTCTCTTGCTGAAATCAGTGCGTACATCTAAGAATTATACGCACCTTTTGGAGAACCTTTACACAATTTAACATATATAGGGAAACCATTAACACTCCTACTGCGGTAGACAAGGTCTTCCATTGTGGACAGCCACTGGCAGCCTGAGCATCAATGACCACAGAAGCTACAGCTACAAACATGGCCCCACAGAACAATGTAGGTATCACCAACAATATCAACAATATAAAGTGTCACCAACAATTCTTATTAATTTATAAGGCACTTCACTTTAAAATAATGTTATCACTCTGAATAATTATTATTATTATTATTATTGCCATTTATATAGCGCCAACAGATTCCGTAGCGCTTTACAATATTTTGAGAGGGGGGATGTAACAATAAATAAGACAATTACAAGAAAACTTACAGGAATAATAGGTTGAAGAGGACCCTGCTCAAATGAGCTTACAGTCTATAGGAGGTGGGGTATTAGAAACATTAGGATAGGAAATATCAAGTAGGAGTGAAGCAGAGCTGGAGGAGAGAGCAAAGCACTATCCCATAGGAGAGCAAGAGACAGGTATGTAAGGGAGAGATTACTCTGGGAGGCCATACGCTTTCCTGAAGAGATGGGATTTAAGGCCCTTCTTAAATGATTGAAGACTAGGGGAGAGTCTGATGGCAGTAGGCAAGTTATTCCATAGGAGAGGAGCCGCCCGTGAGAGGTCCTGCAAGCGTGAGTTGGCCGTACGGGTGCGAGCAGCGGTCAGGAGGTGGTCGCGGGCAGAGCGGAGGGTACGAGGAGGGGCATACCTCTGGATCAGTGAAGAGATATAAGAGGGGCTGGAATTGTTCAGTGCTTTAAATGTATGGGTTAGCACTTTGAATTGACTCCTATAGGATACAGGGAGCCAATGTAAGGACTGGCAGAGGGGCGAGGTGTGAGAGGACCGACTGGATAGGAAAATCAGTCTAGCTGCAGCATTCATTACAGACTGTAGCGGGGCAGTACGGCTTTTGGGGAGACCAATCAGGAGAGGGTTACAGTAATCCATGCGGGAAATTACTAGAGCATGGACAAGCTCCTTGGTAGCATCTTGCGTAAGAAAGGGGCGGATGCGGGCTATGTTTTTGAGTTGGAACCTAATAATCTAATAATCATTTACATTTGTATCTGCCATTGTTTCTAATGAAAACAGATGCTAAATGATTTTGGATTCGGTCTTTGCGTTGATTTGAGGAGCCAGGTATTCCAACCTCTTCTGTGTGCTAGTCATTGTAGGTTCTGCAATCTTGAAAAGAAATAATCAGCACTTGGCCTTGCCGGTCAGCCTTGAATATGGTATATGATGTGAAATATTTAATGAATATACAATATAATTTCATAAATAATGAGTTACAGTTTTTTTCAGGTCACTGTAAAGATCCCTAATGTAAGGACATTAAAAAAAAACCTGTTTTTTAGTTGCAGTTCCTTGCTAGCATGGACTCTCCACTGCAACACAATTTTCTCCAATGTTGTTGTCCCCACTCACTGATTGTGCTGAGAGGAGAACTTGGGTGACGCGGAGGGTGTGCAGCGCCACATTTTAGCAGCCATCTGAGGAGTGGCCAGTGGCCAGGCTGTAATGTGAACACTGTATTTTCTCTGAAAAGACAGTGTTTATTGCAACAAGGGAATTATTCTTCTCACCAGAACAAATACAATAAGCTGTAGTCTATGTAGTCTAATGACTATAGTGTTTCTTTAACTCTCTATATGCAACTTTTTTTTTTTACTGAATTGCTGCTGGTTACTGGTAAATAAATACTCCTGGCTGCCTGTCAACCACCAATGGTAAACCATGCAGGGTGCATTGTATCCGTGCCTTGAACTTATATATACTGATAATTCGCAACTGAACACCAGCTACTTGTGTCGGTGCTCTAATTGCGAAAAAACAGCTAAAGTATCAAAAAAGAGACTCCAGGGGTCTCAAGGGGCTTAACCCCGGGAATAGAGAAAAATATATAACGAAAAACACAATGCTTATCACAATCTCAAAGAAAATTGTGACTCGCTTGTGTATCCTGGAGATGTACAGTAGTTTAAACGGAAATACTTAAATAATATTAGGATATCCCTAAAAGGTGAGGGTTATAAAATAAAAATAAAGTGCCTAAATGCTCCACAATATATGGAAAATATAGATATTAGGATTATATCAGGTATCCACTATGAGCTTTATTATATCTGTCTCAGTGGGTAACCGCAATGCTATCTATATAAAATCTAATATATTAACCAAAAAACAAATAGAAACAAAATACTCTAAAGTGCTACCTCTAATTAGCACAAGAAACACTCCATATTAGCATTTATATCTATCTATATATCTATCTATATATGTTGCCAAAAAAGATCCTCTATAGTGAGGTCCAAAGATTTAATTATCAATTAGTGCTGGATTGGTAATGCTGGTAATATTATAATCCAAAAATACACATATCAGAGAATAAAAGGAAATAAATTATATACAAGACTTCAAGAAATAAGAGTCTTGTCTCTCTATAAATGTCTAATGGAAGTAAATTATGGAGTGTTAGATATAGATGGCATGATGCTTATAATGCTCAATGATACATCTATAGACAGATAAATAAAGTATAGAGTGTATAGTTATAAGAAGGTAAAGTGCCTTGAACTTAGCACAAGCTCATTTAATGATGCATTCACCCTGTACTGTTTGGGGACAGTTCCCTGGTGTCCCCAAAAGCGTGACACCAGGGAACATAGACAGGATGGCTGGACAGAACCCTAAAATTAACACTGTTCTCACAAAAATGAGAATCTTGGGGGGCTTGCAATAATAAGCAATTACTTATTAAAATTTAACTGATTAGGTCTTGCGGAAACTGAACTGCTTACGTAAGGACATGTATAGATATTTATCCCAAATGACTTTATTAATTTATATGTTGGTATCAGGAAAAGCAAGGCCAGCAGATGACATCTGTTTGTGCATTGATCCCCTGCCTCATGTAGACCTGGCAACAGCTTGTGTCAAGATTTTACTGATTCTTCCTAGTTGTTAACCATTGTGTTCCAGTAAAAATGGACTTCGTACATATGATTGGAAAGGCATGCCTAAATCAAAAACACTTGTAAGCAAAAAAAAATAAATGAAAAAAAAGGAATGGGAAATGTATGATTAATTGCTCTCTTCTGATGTGAATCTATTTTTTTAAATATTTATTTGTTTTAAGCACTGTTTGTTTTTAGAGTTAGTAGTACAGCTAGCTCTGCCGCAGACAGGAATCCCAGGGGTCGTCAACATTTTTTCCAAGGACTTAATGCATCAGCTGTTTAAATGACACCAAGTCTTTCTGACTATGTTAAATGTTTTTTAGGAATTTCCTTCTATAGTATAAAACTAATAAAAGGATGTAGACACAGCATGAGTGGAAAATCTGAAGTGTATTACCGAGCATTCCTTCCGAACAGTCTTTGACCCATGCCACAGATCTCCAACATCTGTCGCAAACCACCATAACCAGAAGGAACCATAGATATGGGTATTGATGTTTATTTGTTCTTATAGTAGTGTAAAATAAACCTGACATCCACAGTTTAGTATGAATTAATCTATATACTGTGGTGGCAAAATCACTAGCAAAATGTATAGAGTGAAATATAAACGTACCAGTTTTCCTCCTAAGCTCATTGAATGATATACTTACTCGAAGACTGTCTTTTTCTTCTTAAGCCAACAGGGACTCATAAAGCAGCTGTGTGAAATAATTGGCTTCCCACAATTCTGGCATGTGGGGTCAAATTAGAACTTTTGAGATGCTGTAGTGTCACTTGGAGGCAAAGTGGCTGCTCACACAACTGTGCCATTCTAGATAGTCTTTACTAGTTCACTGACCGCAGTTAAGCACAAGAGGATGAACGAACTATCCATCTATGTAATTACCATCGATTTGGCTTGCACAATGTAGAAGTGAAATTTTATGACACTGGCATTTTGCTTATAGCGAGTGATCTTCAATTTTAATTCTTTTACAGAAGTAAAACATTTGTCTTTCAAAATCATTCAGAAATGGCATGTATTTTTGCATTAATTTTGTACTTGCATTGCTCACTGGTGATCTACTGAAGGTGATCTACTGTATGAACTCTGGAAGAAGCTTAGTCCAATCCTAAATATTTAGTAACACCGAATATGATGGCACATACGAAATGCGTTGTGTGTTTACTCAGCCCATTTCATACCTCTTTCAAACACAGTTTGGACCCAAGCTTCTTTTATGTGAAAGATGGACAACATATGCCTACATCACACGCATGTATTTCTTTACAACCAATATTGTTCCTGCTGGGCAGTTATTTTATGTGTCCATTGTATTTACAGTGAAGTAATTTCTACTTTTCTAATTGTATAAACTATACATGGTGGTGTCTATTTTAAGAAAGACTATTAGTTAAATTATTGATGTTGTGTGAGATGTATTGATAAATAGCTTACTGCTAGACTATTTTATCAGATGTATACACAGCTGATAGCAAGGGCTTTCACAGTACTCTGAGTGTAAGCTCTTTACAGCTCTTCTATCTAGACACTATGTGCTGAAAGAATTTACTTAGAGTTGTGATATTTGAGACAATTTATCTGCAGTTAATAAAAAAAAATAAAAAAAGTTGGTGTATGTTTAACATACACAAACTATCATAAATTATTATAAAGTTATATGCTACTATTTAAAAAAAAAAGTCCACATATGAAAATGTCTATAAATTATTTAGGACACAGACAAAATATTCAAATTTTAAAAAATGAAACCCATTAGTAATAGGCAACAAGGTATGGTTTTGGTCAGACCACTCCAAAAAATGTTTTGGTCAGACCACTCCAAAAATATTTTGACCAAGAGTCAGGGATGCTACTTTCAGCCTAATGCTTTAGAAGGGGTGTCATTCCTACCAATAATACAACTTTTTTTTTTTGGAGGTTATATACTGAGGTGTATGATGCACGGCCTTCTAAAGTGTAAAACCCTTGTGAAAATGTGATACATACTTCCTACTCCACCACTCGTACAATGCACTGGTCTGTTTACTTGGTAGACCATGAAAGTAAGGCAAACAATTAAACCCTTGGACTGGTTCCCAAGTTATTCACTCAATAGGCTGCAAATGATTCCGGTGATATGTGCGAGATAAGAGAATAGTCTGCCGGCCTTTACAAAGTCTGCATTGTTACTGGCATTGTGTACGACGCTGTTTGTGTGCAGCATATGTGAGTAATAGCACAGGTTGTGTATGCTTGCGACATGATCTCATTCTTTTGCAAGTCTGTTCTAGCATCTTATGTTAAACCACTTCCTGGGGTTTTCTCAGGTAATGGCAGTGATTCAGATTTCTGCATCAGATCATATTAATGCATGGTGTATTAGCATACATGGTTCATTATTCTTGCAAAGGTGCAACATAGCTGGGACAGTCAGAGAGTTTAAGCATTTTTTCTAAAACTACCCTATGTACACTGAGATAGAGAATATCTGCTGTCCTGCTATGTTGTGCTTGGACTTGCTACGAAATGCAGAGTGAAATGTGAAAACAGATCAGATTTTGCAGAAATGCACACAAATCTTTTTTTTAAATGTAAAAGTCCCATTTACAAATGGAATTTTTTTGTGCTTAGCTTCAAGCGTTTGAGTTTTTCTGCTCTTATTTATCAAATTTTTGTCCACAAAAGGGTCTGTTTGGTAGACAAATGGAAACTGGTTTGCTCAGAAACTTGGATACATAATGCTCCAAGCATTGTAACCCAGTGTACTGGAGAGGTGTTTAGTGACAGTATGAGTCAGGCTTACACTTTTGATTCATTAGCTAATTTTCACAACGTGTGGTTTGATTAGCACTCTGAGTGACAATATTGTAGCAGTGGCCAAAAGGTATACACCTGGCAAAACATTGAGTTCTACTTCTGCAACAGCTGAAGTCTACCATTGAGGCCAGCAATGGATCATTATGATACGTTTTAGAGTAATAGAACCATGATTGGAGGGAGCAAACGTAGATAAAATAACTGTAAGGACGGGATCAATAAATTAAAAAATCTTAAGATTTCCATAGGAGTTTGCTGATTCTAAGGCATATCCCAGGATGGTGATTGATAAAAAAGGAAAGCAGATCATACCCACGTGGAAAATTCTGTTAAAATCTTTTTTTCGCACAATGTTTTTGTGCCTTTTTTGATAGATAGAGAATAATTTGGAGGTACAGTAATCCACTGTCAATGCTTCTCATTGAAACAATGTTCTTCTGTGGGAAGCTATCACTTCCACTACTTTGAGCATAAGGAAGGGAACCATCTTGATGGCCTGGTTGACAACCAAAGGAATGTGATTAATGGGTTTAGAGTGTTCCTTTAATAAGTACTATACTTTTTGATTGATGATTAATGTCAGGGTAGCAATTTTAATTATCTGAAGGAGGAAGGTTGTCAGAACTAGCCTAACTGAACAAGTGAAATGTGTAATCGAGAGCAGAAGATCTAAAGGCTACCATGTTTATAAATGTGAAATCAAGTGAAAGCTACCGTATGTGAACAAATGCCCGACCGTCTTATGGTGTGTATTATACATGACTGCAACGCACTTCATTGGTGAATGCAGCATTTTTTAAGCTATGGTATGGCTCAATGTTTTTTGCCTTTCCTCTTTTTATATATGCTATATTGACCAATCGTATGTGGTGGTACACCACTCCCAAGAGGCGTTGCTGTGTTTATAATGAGGTGAACCGTCTCTTCTTTTGGTGTGTATTGAAGAGACAATACAGTGGCTTTAAGCATTGGCAGTGGTATTTGGCATTGTGTTACCCGTTATATACAGCTGAAGATGTTATTGTATTGTTTTGATTCATGTATGCTTTTTATGTGTTAGAACTACTGATGATTACGAAGATTAAGGGTGTATTTGTTTGCTGAAGGTGTGGACACAGTTACAGCTGTTATAACTGAATAGTGCCCTTTTCACACAATTATTATTTGTTTCTTGGATTACTGAAAACCACACTGGCACTTTCTTTTACACATGTGTTTTTTTCTATTATTATTATTATTTATAACACGGTTTCCCAAACTGTGGGTTGCGACCCACAGGTGGATCGCTACCTGATTTTTGGTAGGTTGTACTGACCCACGCCGGGGACTCGGGAGACAGTCAGGCCCGACACCCAGAGGGGGCCCAGCGGCTTGCAATATGTGCCGCATTGTTTGTAGCGCTAATCTCTAATTTACCTCACATTAAAGGGACACTATAGTCCCCAGAACCACTGCAGCTTAATGTAGTCATTCTGGTGTCTATAGCCTGTCTATGCAGGCTTTTTAATGTAAACACACACTTTGTGCAGCACTGGCGTTAGTTCATATGGCAGATCATATGGGTGGGGCATTGTAATGTCACATGGGGGGGTAGGCATCACATTTTTATTTTGCCTAGGGCGGCAAAAATCCTTGCACCCGCCCTGAATGTATTGTGTTTTACATTGCAGGACTAAGAGGAACAGGGACAGTGCACCCAGATCACTTCAATGAGCTGACATGATCTGGGAGCCTATAGTGTCCCTTTAAGACAGCCTGCTCTTCATATGTAAGCAGGCTGGAATGCTTAGATGGTTTTAGACTATGTGAATATATATTTGAGTTCTCTGATAAAATTGCATTTAGAGATATAGATGATTATAGCCACAGCAGGTTGGAATGCAGACAGTTGGATTAAGACAACTAATGGGAGGGTACAGTAGCTTCTGCTGGATCCGATACTTGTTTATTAAAATTTTTAATGGTATCGTAAGGGTAGAGAGGGAGTATCTTTCTGGTAAGAGAAGTATGCCTGTGATCAGTACCTGTGCTTTAGGAAAGGAATGTTTTGCTAATGTTTAAGTGTTGAACACATAACATTTTTCTGGCAGTATGAGAAATATTGGTTCCTGTGTAGATTTCTATGATGCTAAACATTCCACCTGGAAATAACTTAAAGGAACACTATAGTCACCTAAATTACTTTAGCTATATAAAGCAGTTTTAGTGTATAGATCATTTCCCTGCAATTTCACTGCTCAATTCACTGTCATTTAGGAGTTAAATCACTTTGTTTCTGTTTATGCAGCCCTAGCCACACCTCCCCTGGCTATGACTGACAGAGCCTGCAAGAAAAAAAAACTGGTTTCACTTTCAAACAGATGTAATTTACCTTAAATAATTGTATCTCAATCTCTAAATTGAACTTTAATCACATACAGGGTCTAGCAAGCTATTAACATAGCAGGGGATAAGAAAATCTTAATTAAACAGAACTTGCAATAAAGAAAGCCTAAATAGGGCTCTCTTTACAGGAAGTGTTTATGGAAGGCTGTGCAAGTCACATGCAGGGAGGTGTGACTAGCGTTTATAAACAAATGGATTTAGCAGTGAGGCTGCAGGGGCATGTTGTATACACCAAAACTACTTCATTAAGCTAAAGTTGTTCAGGTGACTATAGTGTCCCTTTAATCGTTGTACTTTTATTTAGGATTCTGTCACACTTATGGCTAATATATTATAGTATTTATTAGGTAGATATAGATCCACTACAACTATCCACACAGTGTAGTTATGTAACATTTTAAATGTACATGTTATTTCACAATGCTTAAAATATTAAACAGACTACAGCATACTTTTTCATACTTTATTGGATCTTGAATCTGGCAGCGCAGCCCCAAATTTGGACCCCCTGTGCCATTATTCTGTTTTTCTTCTCCAACATCACTCTTCAATGTGCAACACTAGTTAGTGTATCATTAAACCGCATTGTGACTGCGCAAGTATTTCTATCTACATAAGAAAGCTTTGTAGGGATGTGTCAAATTCAAAGCTCATACGTGCAAAAATGTTAGAGCTCCTTTCTGGCATTGATTACATTGCAGGAGTCCTCCAACCTGGCCACCTTCCCCTCCTCCCATTCCAATTGGATACCCCGATATTATAGTATATTTTGAACAAACAAAAGGAGGAATCGGCACTTATCAGGTTCTGGTGCATCTAGACCTTTGTCTGGCTAACCCCACTCCAATGGGAAAACAATAAATGTAGTCCAGGCACTTAGGATCACTTATGCGGCAGTTAATTGGCAAATCAGGAAAAACACACAACGTTTCGATCTCACTGAGATCTTTTTCAAGGATAGTATATTTTGTGATGTTTCAACTTCCCAGGTTATGTAAGTATGTCCTTTGTCGTTTGTTTGTATATAAATTATTGCAGTTATTTTGTTCCCACACAAAACCAGTAGCTAACTGAAATTCAAATATATATAAAAAAGATACACATATTTGAAGTTGATGCACTTGCGTTAAATCCCCAGGCTTTACACAAAAAAAAAGTGATCAGCAATTCAGGATGCTCTAATGACTTTCTATTGCAAGTGCTGACATTATCTCAGGAATCTTTACACATCAGGGCTTTATAGGGAGATCAGACATTTCTGGTAGTAATAATATAATTGAATTTAATTAAAGCGGCACTGTCATGCCGAATTCCGTTTTTTTTTTTAACCCCCCTCCCGCCTCAACTACATCCAATCGACCCCCTAGTCACCCCCAAATGCCCCTATGCCCCCCACATTACCTATTTTTTATTCTTTATTTTCTGCCCCGATCTATATTCAGGGCGCCGCCATCTTTGTGTGGGTAGGTGAAGTCCCTGTGGGACACGTCATCTACCCACACTACACAGACTGTGAGATTCCCGCACATGCCCAGTGAAACACCTGGACATGCGAACGGGAATTTCACCTATTCATTCATTCATCAGACAGACGAATGAATGAATAGAAAAAAATCAGACGAACAAACTAACACTGTGTATCAGTGTTCGTTTGTTTGTTCGGTTTATTACAAGGAGGGAGCTACCGGCGTGCCCTCCTTGCAATATGTAAAGACAGAAGCGGCAGGGAGCAGTGCTCCCCACCACTTCATTAGCCTCCCAGGTCCTCCCCTCACTCTATGGGGGTCAATATGACCCCCATAATAGCACAAGGGAGATTCAAATCTCCCCAATGCCCCTACTCGCTTTACCGCGAGTAGGGGCATGTCCACTAAACAGTGAGCAGCCTGTGGCTGCTCACTGTAAAAAAAAAAAAAAAAAAAAAAAGGGTAATAAGGGGGGGACGGGGGACCTACTGTCCTCCCCCGCCGGCCCCCACCCCTGGACGGCGGGTGGGGGCCATAATGGGAATGAGGGGGGACCTACTGTCCTCCCCTCAGGCCCCCACCCCTGGGCGGCGGGTGGGGGCCATAATAGTAAAAGGGGGGGGGGGGACCTACTGCCCCCCCCCCCGGCCCCCACCCCTGGGCGGCGGGTGGGGGCCATAATAGTAATAAGGGGGGGGGGGACCTACTGTCCTCCACCCCCCGGCCCCCACCCCTGGGCGGCGGGTGGGGCCATAATAGTAATAGGGGGGGGGGACCTACTGTCCCCCCCCCGGCCCCCACCCCTGGGCGGCGGGTGGGGGCCATAACAGTAATAAGGGGGGGGGGACCTACTGTCCTCCCCCCCGGCCCCCACCCCTGGGCGGCGGGTGGGGGCCATAATAGTAATAAGGGGGGGGATCTACTGTCCTCCCCCCCCCCCCCGGCCCCCACCCCTGGGCGGCGGGTGGGGGCCATAACGATAATGGGGGGGGACCTACTGTCCTCCCCCCGCCCCCACCCCTGGACGGCGGGTGGGGGCACTAAGTAAATTCCCCCCCCCCCCCCATCAAGGTGACTAGGGGTGCCCAAGCCCCTAGTCACCCACCCCCCACCCAAATAAAAAATGCCCCTACCTACCCCCCTCACCCTAAAAAATAGTGAGGGGGGAATAAAATTGCTAACCTGTAAAGTAAAATTAAACTTACCATTCGACGTCTTCTTTTTTCTAAAATCTTCATTTTTCAGCCCCAAAAAAGGCCAAATAAAAAACCATCATAGCCGTCGAACTAAAAATAAAATAAAAAACCCGAGCGCAAAAAAAAAACCCGACGAAAAAGAAAAAACCCGAGCGCACAAAAAAAATAATCCATCTTCACCCATGGAGGGCTCCGCGCAGACTGAGCTCCGCAGGGCGGGGCAAGGCTTATAAAGCCTTGCCCCGCCCTGCAATTAGCCTAAGAACACTCTGATTGGTGGGTTTAAGCCAATCAGAGTGCTCTTTGTCATTTTACAAGCGTGGGAAAGTTATTTGGAACTTTCCCACGCTTGTAAAATGACACAGAGCACTGTGATTGGATGGATTTCAAGCCATCCAATCACAGTGCTCTGTGTCATTTTACAAGCGTGGGAAAATTCCAAAGAACTTTCCCACCCTTGTAAAATGACACAGAGCACTGTGATTGGATGGATTTCAAGCCATCCAATCACAGTGCTCTGTGTCATTTTACAAGCGTGGGAAAGTTCCAAAGAATTTTCCCACGCTTGTAAAATGACACAGAGCACTGTGATTGGATGGATTTCAAGCCATCCAATCACAGTGCTCTGTGTCATTTTACAAGCTTAGGAAAATTCCAAAGAATTTTCCCACGCTTGTAAAATGACACAGAGCACTGTGATTGGATGGATTTCAAGCCATCCAATCACAGTGCTCTGTGTCATTTTACAAGCGTGGGAAAATTCCAAAGAACTTTCCCACGCTTGTAAAATGACAAAGAGCACTCTGATTGGCTTAAACCCACCAATCAGAGTGTTCTTAGGCTAATTGCAGGGCGGGGCAAGGCTTTATAAGCCTTGCCCCGCCCTGCGGAGCTCAGTCTGCGCAGAGCCCTCCATGGGTGAAGATGGATTATTTTTTTGTGCGCTCGGGTTTTTTCTTTTTCGTCGGGTTTTTTTTTTTTGCGCTCGGGTTTTTTATTTTATTTTTAGTTCGACGGCTATGATGGTTTTTTATTTGGCCTTTTTTGGGGCTGAAAAATGAAGATTTTAGAAAAAAGAAGACGTCGAATGGTAAGTTTAATTTTACTTTACAGGTTAGCAATTTTATTCCCCCCTCACTATTTTTTAGGGTGAGGGGGGTAGGTAGGGGCATTTTTTATTTGGGTGGGGGGTGGGTGACTAGGGGCTTGGGCACCCCTAGTCACCTTGATGGGGGGGGGGGGGGGGATTTACTTAGTGCCCCCACCCGCCGCCCAGGGGTGGGGGCCGGGGGGGGGGGGGGCAGTAGGTCCCCACCCCCTTATTACTATGATGGCCCCCACCCGCCGCCCAGGGGTAGGGGCCGGGGGGGGGAGGACAGTAGGTCCCCCCCCCCTATTACTATTATGGCCCCCACCCGCCGCCCAGGGGTGGGGGCCTGGGGGGGGGAGGACAGTAGGTCCCCCCCCCTATTACTATTATGGCCCCCACCCGCCGGCCAGGGGTGGGGGCCGGGGGGGAGGACAGTAGGTCCCCCCCCCCCTACGACTATTATGGCCCCCACCCGCCGCCCAGGGGTGGGGGCCGGGGGGGAGGACAGTAGGTCCCCCCCCCCTCATTATCTTTATGGCCCCCACCCACCGCTCAGGGGTGGGGGCCGGGGGGGGGGACAATAGGTCTCCCTCCCTTATTTTACTTAACGGCCCCCACACGTCATTTAGGGGTGGGGGGCAATATTTTTTTTTTTTTTCTACAGTGAGCAGCCACAGGCTGCTCACTGCTTACTAGACATGCCCCTACTCGCGGTATAGCGAGTAGGAGCATATTATTTACTAATACCAAGTCATTTTTACTTGGTGTTAGTAAATTTGGCTGAAAGACCAATTTAGGTCTTTCAGCCTTTTAGTAGATAGCTCCCTGATACCGTGGGAATTAGGGAGTTATCTACTAAGCGGCTGCAAGATGCAGCCACAGCAATGAATAGGATCGGAGTTTCATTCATTTGAATGAAATTCCGATCCGAACAAAGTACCGAATTGCATCCTAACACCAATGGAGAAACAGTGCTCATTCTGTTAGGATGCAATTCGGCAGTTTTGCCGGTGTTCTGTCTAAGTGACAGGACTTTCGGCAATACTGACAGGAAGCATTGTGGGAACTGGGAGGAAAGCTAGGGATCATGGGAAAATTGCTCTGACCAGCGGAAATGAAGCACACTTTGCTCCTCCGCTGGTCAGAGCTGGTCAAGCGGAGGAATCCTCCATAAGACAGAGTCCCTACTTTTTCTTATGATTTTAAAGAAAACTAAAGAAGAATGGAAGAAATGAATAACAGATCCCGAGAGAGGGTGAGAAGAGGAAGAGATTGAGGAAAGGTAAGTTCGGCATGACAGTGCCGCTTTAACATATAAAAGCTGCTGGAACTACAGCTACCCACAACCATTGCCTAAATTCATGGTAATATGTGCAATTGTGTTAATGGAGTCACTGGAAGACACTGCAATAAGGACTGGCTGATGGAGCAAAACTATTTATTCCTAGCAAATATTAAAAAGGAACACAAAGCATAACCGACTGGAACTTAACATTGCACCTAGTACCAGGATTGTCATTTGTTGTTGTCATCAGGAGTACAATATGACATTTCACGCCATCTGTCTAGCTGTTTGTCTACTTGTTCCTCTTGTAGTCCCACAATGTTTGCTATCAGTGCGGTATATGACCACGCTCTGATATCATGTACAAAAATACAGTAACCTGCACAAAATAGGTATTTTAGAATGGGGTGGGGACAACTAGAAGCTGCAAAAACATTTTACAAAAAATACAAAATCAAGCGTGAAATGTTCAGCATATAATATAGGCAAAATGCTATGAATTGCATAAAAGTTTTGCCAGTGCCTGGAGGGAACCTTTATACATAAATCTGATTACTAGGTGTTAATCAGCTTGTGCTGGATTGTACACTATGCTATAATTTATTATTATACTATAATTCATTATCACAGAGGTCATGATGAATGCACAGTATGACAGTGAATGTTCTCATCTCTCCTCATGTGGTATTACACTTATATATGTGTTGGTTATTTCCGGTGACTTCTAAAAAATATATATTTTTTTTATTGGATAATTATATTTTAGTGACACTTCGGGATATGCATTTGAAAGGCTAATTTACTTTTATAAATCTTTATTAGACAAAACATTTTTTGATTTTTTTAACATACAACAAATATGCAAGAATTAATACTTAGCAGCATAAATGCACATCTATCAAATAAATACATAGATCTTTTATATTTAACATGCGTAACACGTATTCACAAATAGTAGTCACGTATTCACTTATAATCCAGCATATCAATACTAACATACATAGGAAAACAACAATAGGACACAAAAAAAAAAAAAAAAAAAAAAAAAAGATCCACCGATTCAGAGCGCATAATCAAAATATGTTCTCTTCCACCTGTACTGGGGTTATTGACTTCTGTTTTCAGTTTAAGAGATCTTTCTCTATTTATACCGATGTCGATATGTCTCTTATAACTTAAATTGGGAGATAACCATCTATGGAGTAGTTATCCAAATAGTAAGCTGTATTTATCTAACCATTCACAATACCAATTGTTTTTCCTAGAAGTGAAAGTCGCATTTTTGATCATCTCATATTCCATTGATATTTGGTGCCTTACTTGTTCTATCAGTAGTCGTTTATTAAACGGCTTAGATATTTTCCAATTTCTCGCAATAATAATTTTAGCAGCGACTAAACAATGGATGGCAAAACAGATCTCTTTTTGAGAATCAAAAGGCAAATTCAGATGTAAAAGGGCCGAAGCGGCATTCTCCGGAATTCTATCTACGGACATAGATGCAAAAATATTGAAGGCCCAGGACCAAAGAACTTTAACAACTGGACATGACCACCAAATATGTATGTAGGTGCCTAAATGGCTGCCACATCTCCAACAGGTTGGCTCGGCAGAGTGATACATTTTGGCTAATCTAACAGGAGTATAATACCATCTGTAGAGAACTTTGAAGTGGCATTCTGACAGATTCAAACAATGAATATGTTTATTTACCCGAGTTAAAGAGGAGTTCCAGTCATCTAACGAAATTTGCAATTTCAAGTCTAGTTCCCACGTCTTGATCACTCTATAAGGCGACTCCTTAAGGGATTCCAACATTAATGAGGCAACGGACATGCTCTTTTTAATAGATTGAGACTTAAACATAACTTCCAGATTTTTAGCAAAAATAGAAGTCGATTTGAGCACGTTTTTGTGTATAAAATTTTTTATCCGCAAATAAGTGAAAATTTCTCTAGATGGAATATGAAAAATATCAATTAAGGTCTGAAATGACAAAATATTATCGCCTTGCATAATTTGTAATAACTTAATTTTATCTGCATTAGCCCAGTTCTTTAGAGAAAAATCTTTTATAAGGATTTGCAGTATATCTAGTGTACATGTCTTGGGTATCTTATTCATTAGGCCTAATTTTTTCTTAATTGTTATCCACTCTTCCAAAACTTGAAATAATATCGTGGATTTCTTAAACGTATTGGTTAAAGAATTGTTTGTGACTGTCCACATCGAAAATTGCAATGTGTCTGTTTGCACCATTTCAGACTCTAAAATATACCATGGTTCAAGGACCTGCACTGGGTCCTGAAGGAGATAGATATGTCTAATAATATTTGCATAATAACTGTAGGTAATACTAGGGTAATTTAATCCACCATTGGACAGTTTTTTAGTTAAGATCTTTTGAGCTATTCTGGGTTTTTTATTATTCCAAATAAAATTGTTGAAGCTGGATTGGATCATAGCCAACCAAGACCCCGGGACTTTGAGTGGCATCATAGAGAACATATATAGCCATTTAGGCAAAATATATGAATTAATAATATTTATTTTACCTTGCCAGGAGGTTTCTAAATTTTTCCATCTTTTAAGTTTGAGATTCATATTTCTCATGAAAAACATTGTATTCCTCTCCATTATGTCTGTCACATTGGCAGTTATAAATAGTCCCAGATAGTTTAATTCTGCATCTGTCCATATAAATTTATAGGAGTGGGTTAAGGTATTTACCAGATCCTTGTTCAAATTCAAAAACATTACTGTGGTTTTAGTTACATTTAATTTAAAGTTCGACATATTGGAGTACCTTTTAATTTCAATCATTAGCGCTTTTAAAGAGGACTCTGGAGATGTAAGAGTGAGTAACGCATCATCCGCGTATAGTGATATCTTGATATCCATCATGTTCGTTTGGACACCTTGGATTAGGGGATTATTCCTAATATTAATTGCCAAAGGCTCTATAGACAGTATATACAGCAGGGGGGAAAGAGGACAACCTTGTCGTGTACCATTTTTGAGTGCAAACCACCCTGCTGTAATGTTTGGACCCACCGTTCTAGCAGTGGGGGAGGAATATAGGGCCATAATGGCGTCAT
This sequence comes from Pelobates fuscus, assembly GCF_036172605.1. Classification (NCBI taxonomy): domain Eukaryota; kingdom Metazoa; phylum Chordata; class Amphibia; order Anura; family Pelobatidae; genus Pelobates; species Pelobates fuscus. The sequence goes on from NC_086318.1 coordinate 246,414,638, forward strand.
GTATCCAGCCAGTGAACCCAAAAGCAATAAGAAGTTCGCTGAGGTAGCCCCACCCGACCCTGTCGAAAGCTTTTTCAGCATCTAATGACAGGGCCAGGAAGGGCTTCCTATTTCTATTAGCCCAGTCCAGAGTATCAATTATTCTCCTAATATTGTTGGACACTTGCCTACCCGGCACAAACCCTATCTGATCTGGATGGATCAGCGTCGCGACAATATTCTTGATTCTATCAGCGATAATGGCCGCATAGATCTTCATGTCCACATTAATTAAGGCTATAGGTCTATAGTTACTAGGATTGTGGCTGGGTTTATCAGGTTTCAGTATCGGAATAATATTGGCCTGTAGTAATTCAGTTGGAAAAGATTTGTTTAAAGCTATTTGATTAAACATATCTGTTAAAGGATTAATTAATAGGGACTGCATTTGTTTATAATATATATTCGTGAAGCCGTCAGGGCCCGGAGTTTTGTTAGTAGGAAGTCTATTAATTTGAAATTTGACTTCATCAACCGAGATGATCCTATTTAAGGTTAGTAGATCCTGAGGTGTGACTTTTGGGATCTGGATATCGGCTAGATAGTTTTGAATATCTTTTAGGTTGGGCGACAATTTAAGATTATACAGATCTTCATAGAATTGATTGAATCTGTCCCCTATTGCAGCAGGTGTCGAATAGATCTTTTGGCCATCAATCAGTTGTTCCACCCTGTTTTTTGCATAATGATTTAGAAGTCTTTTAGATAAGTTCTTATTGGCTCTATTACCAGTATAGTAATTTTTTAGTCTTAGTTTATGGGTATTTAATTGAATTTTTTGTTCCACTTTGAAATTAATTTGTTTTTGTAACACATTTAACTTAGTTTTTGTTTCTGCAGATGGGTTTTGTTTATTTAATTTAGATAGATTATAAAACTCAATATACAAATCGGTTAGGGTCTTCCCATTTTTAGACCTCATTATATGTGCTAATTTAATTAAGTAGCCACGCATAACTGATTTGTGTGTACACCAATTATTTGCCGGCGAAGTATCGGAGGGATTGTTTTCTAACCAAAAAAATTTTAATAATTGGGTTATTTCTTCCTTATTCTTCGGGTCATTTATGAGAGCGTCATTCAATCTCCAAGTATTGTAAACCCTTGGAGATTTATTACCAAAGTCTACTAAAATAAGGCTATGGTCGGACCATAGACTCTCTTTGATTTCAATTGAGTTGCATAAGGGTATCGCTTTAGCCTCTAATAAGCAAAAATCAATACGAGCGTATGAACCATGCACGCACGATTGATGGGAATAGTCTTTATCAGTTGGATGTAATAATCTCCATATGTCGTGAAGGTTATATTGTTTACAGATATTATTTAGTTTCTTAGATTGTTTGACAGTTCTTTTATCAATTGTAGTAGCAGAGATATAAGTCTTATCCATTTTGGGGTCTCCCACACAATTAAAATCTCCCGCTATAATTAAATACCCCTTAGATACTTTATCCACTCTATCCATTATTGATGCAAATTTTGTCATAGGGTCGACATTCGGTAAATAAACATTTACTAAGGTATAGGTCTTTTTATCCATTACGCATACAATAATTATATATCTGGCTTCTGGGTCTAATTCAATATATTCGATTACCAATTCAATATTACTATTGAAGACGACTGCAACTCCTCTTTTTTTCTTGTCTTTTAGAGAAGCATGGACAATATTGGTAAATTTATCCCCACCCCATCTTTGTTTAAGATCTTGCAACCAATGTGTTTCCTGTAAGAATGCCACTTGAATGTTATGTTCACTAAGGGTATCGTATAATCTACTCCTTTTTTTGTTCGTGTTTACACCTTGAACATTTAAAGATAATAATTTAACATCTGTGACTATCAGAAAATTAATCGGGTATATTTATATTTAAACCCCCAGTCACCCCAGATGGGAGTACTATTATCCTTTTTTGCCATACACTTGTCAATGAATTCATGTGCTCTGAGCGCGGAAAAACACACACAAACATAAAAAGAAGAAAAACCAACAAAAAAACAAACTACAAAAAACTCTTTCACATTAAAATTGGATCGGAAAAGATCCAGCATGGTCATCCAGCATACAGCTAGATTAGAGAGAAGGTGGTTCTTTCTACTCTATTTTAACCGTAGATTTACGGTAGTATTAGAAATCAACGGCAACAATGTAGTATCACTACACCAAGAGGGGCGAGCCTACCAAAGGGCCCAGAAAAAACGCCTTGGAGAAAACCACTATACCCGATCGAAGAAAAGAAAAGAAAAAAAAAAAACAAAAAAAAAAATAATAAATGGATAAATAAGATATATTATTTACTAATACCAAGTCATTTTTACTTGGTGTTAGTAAATTTGGCTGAAAGACCAATTTAGGTCTTTCAGCCTTTTAGTAGATAGCTCCCTGATACCGTGGGAATTAGGGAGTTATCTACTAAGCGGCTGCAAGATGCAGCCACAGCAATGAATAGGATCGGAGTTTCATTCATTTGAATGAAATTCCGATCCGAACAAAGTACCGAATTGCATCCTAACACCAATGGAGAAACAGTGCTCATTCTGTTAGGATGCAATTCGGCAGTTTTGCCGGCGTTCAAATATGCATTTGAAAGGCTAATTTCAACGTTTTTCTCCTAAAATTCTATATACAATAAAATAGTGCTACCATAGTTTTATACATTAATTTGTTGTAAAGAAGGAGTACATTAGTGTAGACTCAAAAATGTTTTTTTTTATGTCATATAACCATAAAACCTGCAGGTATTCTGGCTTTACTGCCTTCAAGTTTTACATCTAGGAAAGACAATCTGTGTTTTAATTATTTAAAGTTATTAGTATTTGTCCACTTTTACTCTCCTTATATATGCATTTTGTGTTGTCTACAAACATTTGCCTATCCATATTCAAAACATTTTTTGTATTGTGTACTGGATTTGACCAATAAGTTTGACTGTTCATTATTAAATATATAATATAAATATAGACATACTATAAATGAATGTAAATAAATATACATATATAATGAGATCAATGCAATTTGTTATGCATATCTAGAGTTGTCTCCTTTTAAATAAAACAACTTCTAGTGAAGTTATAGATCTGTTTGATTGTAATCTAAATTAAAACACACACACTTAATAAACAAACAAAACAAAACAGAGGATATGATGAATTCTGCAATGCTCCCTTTTTCTGCAAGGTAAGATATCCTCAAGGATAGGGGATAATTCGAACGGAATTTCAGATTTAAGCTCAAAATAGCTGAACTGGAGAAAAAGTCTCTAACATACATAGCAATGCTTCCATTTTAGGTACTTTAACCATCAATTTGAAATCCTCTTCAATTAACTTTTAATTCTCACTTTACGAAACAACCTGCTCTGAGACACTAGTGTCCATTCTCTAAATCAGAGTTGGATTAACTATATGGTAACCTTTGGCTACCATTTAGACCTAAGCAAATAAACTGAAGCCCTAGAACCACATATTATATTGGTTCCATTACAATCCCTATGTGAATAGGTATCCACAATCCTTCTGTATTAACCCCTTAAGGACACATGCCATGTGTGACATGTCATGATTCCCTTTTATTCCAGAAGTTTGGTCCTTAAGGGGTTAAACAGCATACACCCCAGCATTTTGAGCAGACAAAGAGGGACACTTTAATTTTAGGGGTGTCAGTGGGGGCGTGGTCAGGGTTAGGCCTGGTCAGAGACATTTTAGGTGACTTACTAATAATGTACGCAGTTAAAATGCAATTTACAATACACACAATGTATCTTATTTACAAAGACTGATTTCTAAACACACTTATTGCAGTTTAAAGTATTATTGCTGTGGAGCTCTTTTACACACTCAGACACACAACAGCATGACACTCCTAAAAAAGAGGGACAAAATAGTAAGAAGACTTCAGTTCAGAGGAGTTGGCAATATTTTTCCATTATAACCATCATAGCTCTATCTTTGAAAATGAGTTCACAACTCACTGTTTAGCGAATAGAACCTGGAATTAAAGAAGCCCCAGCTTTAAGGAACTGTAATCCCCGTTGTGGCTGTTTGCAGTGGTTTATAGCTTTTTATGTGAGATTTTATGGCGTATTAGTGAAAGCTTTTCCTCCTCTCTGTAATATGTGCATATCCCCTCCTCATAAAAGTTTTATCCCACCTCGCGCCATGTTGTATTTTCTACCATATTACACATGTGGCTGTTTAATATATATAATGAAGCTGGCCTATATTGTTTAAGTATAGCCTCACCAGAGAGCGTTTGCGGTTGTCATCTTGCCAAGCAAATTCCATTTGGTTACTTAAGCTACTGGAAGAATGAACCTTTTTAACTTTCATATGTAAAAGCTATTAGACTTCATTTTACAAAGTTGAATTGACAAAGTAAAACAATGTAAATTGACACTGACTTTATTCTATTAGATTACCACTCCTGACTGGCTATGGTGGTGAAGCCTTTATAATAATGGCTCTAGGGCTGCATAGTTTGCATTGGTTTGTTTTTGTTGTATTCTGTAATATACCTACAAGTGTAATAAATATCACTATCAAAACAGAGAGCCTAAAACTAGCAATCGTTTTTTACAATCAGTTTAACAGTGCTCTTAGATTTAAGGACACTGATTGCCATAACCACTACAGCGTGCTGTACCGGTTATATTGTCTGTAATACCCTGGAGCCCCCACTGTAAAGACCATTTGCAAACGATTTAACAATGTACTATGTGCAGGGCTTAGCTCATTGGCTGAGATCGACCATCTGAAGAGATCTTGCAGAATCTCTGAGGAAGACCCCAAATAAGTGGTCAAACAGGTTACACGCTGTAGTTGTTATGGTACTTGGAGTATGCCTTTAACTCTAAACTTCCGCTTAGCTACATTAAACACTAATGCTTGAGAACTGCAGTTAAAAGCCACTGTTACTTACTGTGTGTGCAGTTTTACTTGCCAACAGTGCCAAATTCATTCTGCTTACCGGTGTTCTATCAAAAAGACATACCCCGTGAAAAAGACATACCCTCGTCACTTCCGGTGACGCGGCCGCACCGGAAGTGACGTTCGGAGGGGGGTGTGCGCCGCCGCGCAAGCGCACAACGACTGGGTAGGTGATTTTCCAGCGAGAAGGTGACATTAAGCCCACCTTACCTACCCCTCAACTGGGCACGTGCGGTGTGTGAAGCGCTCTCTGCCCAGTATTGCGCACGCGCGCTGACCCTCCGACAGGAGTACTAGGAGGCGCGTGCGCACTGTGGGCTTAATGTCCCCTTCTCGCTGGAAAATCACCTACCCAGTCGTTGTACGCTTGCGCGGCGGCGCAACCCCCCTCCGAACGTCACTTCCGGTGCGGCTGCGTCACCGGAAGTGACGAGGGTATGTCTTTTTCACGGGGTATGTCTTTTTGATAGAACACCGGTTTGTTTGTTTTCCTCTGTTGTAAAACTCTGGTGGGGTGAAACAAAAATATGCTTAAATATGTTTTCTAACTGCTAGTCCAGTGGTTCCCAACGCAGTCCTCAAGTACCCCCTAACAGTCCAGGATTCAGGGATTACCCATTTGTGACACTTTAGACACAGCAGGGTAGACCCTAAATCCTGGACTGTTAGGGGGTATTTGAGGACTGGGTTGGGAAGCCCTGTGTCAGTCTATTCTAGCTATTTTTTTCCCCAATGCTCATCAACCTTCTGCACATGGATAGCCCTGGATGTCCTTACCAGGCTGGCTTTCATCTTGGCACTCATGCTCCTATAGTAAATTGTGTAATTTGAATGTCTTTTTGCTAAAAGAGTGGGCAGGGCCAATAACACAAGCCTATTAGAGGCTTTTATGCTGACATAGACCCCCAGGCATGAGAATTGACAGGAAAGCTGTTATTATTAAATCATATAAAGTGTATCTACACAAGTTCTATATATCCTAACACAAGAGTACCTAGTTGTGATGCACAGTGACTAACAGGAAACCATTCACTAATTTATAATCACTTTACACAAATATGCTCACATAGTGTTTTTTGGAACCCAACCCTGCCCCGTGCATGCAAAGCACTGAGCATCTGACAGGAAGTGGGTTTAGGGGTGGGATACAAACACTGTGGCAGTTACAATACACAGGCCACAGGTTTTAGAAGATGACTTCCTGTGAGAGAGTACTTGGTACCGACACAATAGAGGCTGGAGCAGCAACATTATATAATTATATGTGCAGGTGGAAAACTGTAAATCACTTGCCAGTCATTTAGGTGTGTCTGTTAAAGATTATCTCTGGGAATAGAAAAACCTGTTTTAAAGCACCCAAGCTAGGGTGGGTATCAGTGCCCCTTGGGAATCATTGTTAAAATGTATGAGACTGGTATACATTGAATTTGTCAATCCATATTATGCGAGGACTTCCCATGTGGACCTGCAGGATGTTTTTTTTTTTTTTTTTTTTTTTTACACTGTAGAATCATTAGGAAGAGAAACTATCTAGAACCAAGAGGAAAGTTCTTCATCTGTGTAAGTAGTAATTATTTTAGGTATTTTTACAGGATGCAGAGCCATTGCAGCAGCCTGCATGCTGACCTTCCTCTGCACTGTTAAATTATGCAACACTCTATTCTGGCATTCTGGCATATTGCCATATCAGTTACATTAAGGTGAAAGCATACAAGACCTGCTTGAATTTATTTCCCATAGGACTGCCAATGTTTTTTTTTTTTTTTTATATCAGATGAATTATTATTTTTATTTATAAAACATCAGAAATTGATATCACTATATTGCCGAGTGCTACACAATGTATAAAGGATATATGCAAGTAGTCGTGACAATACAAATTGGTTATACAAGTAAGAGAAGTGACACACCAGTTATAGTGCAGCGCAGAATATTATTCCATTTTTACTTTTTTTTTTTATCTTTGATCGTTCGCCACTTAGACAAGCTTGCGTTGTATGACACAGTAAATATTTGCCTTACCGTCCCCAAAAATGTGAAATCAAAAATAGCTAAATAATTACAGCTTGACAGTTGTACAAAAGCCTAGATATCTTTTGGGAAAACACCCAGATTTTTTTGCATTAAATAATACCTGTACAATAAAGACAGCACCAGATTATAAAACGAAAGTATTTAATTTGACAGTGTGAGAGTATGCAGTATGCTGTTTCAGGTGTCGTGGGTTTCAATGAAAGGAGGAGAATACTTCGGCTCTTCTGAACCTAAATCTATATTGCATAGCAACAGAGAGTAACTATTTTGCCTGTTGCTGAGTGACTAACAAAACTCAGTCCATTCTCAGTAGTCTGTCTAATAGTGGAGTGGTTCTTAAAGAGACATTCCTCGCACTATATTAGGAGACACGAAAGGAGAATGCTGTAGACGAGTGTGTGTTCATACATACTGAAACATTGCACATGTAGGACCCTTGCGCCATGACCATTTAAAAATACTGAAATTGTCACCGTGTTTGGAGTAACGCTTTTACTCTGTAAAACTTCAGCCATATGTCTTGCTCAGCGTTTTATCGCAAATGTTGCATCATTATGCAATGTGTATTGTAAACTTTTCAAGCCAATCAGCTTGCATCAAAATGTTCAATTAATTAATTGTGAGAAATAATATGGCAGATCAGCTCAATATGAACATCTGAGCATGGTAAGAACGTGGAAAGAAACACAAGTGGTATCTGATTTGTTAAGCTTTCAGTTACAAAAGATACAAGTAAATTTAGAAGCAGAATTCTCATTGGACACTGGATGAAAACATCTGTAAATCTTAGTAAAATTGGTTCACGTTTGAACAGCCCAAAATGACTGTAATTAGAGTACCTACAGTCAACACCTAAAGAACATGGGCTAAATGTACTAGCAGAAGAGACTTAACTAGCCTTGAAGGCATATGCTGTAGTCCAGTGTAATCAACAAATGTTATCATTTTTTTCTGGCTTTTAAAGCAAACACAGTAGTGAAAATACAGGTTTATACTGTATAACATTTACAGTTACAGGTAAATCTTGTTTAATACTGTATAGTTTTAACCCATGCGTTGGATGGCTGAGAGCACTGGGCTAACCTACCCCCAGCTATTGCAGCCATCATCACATTCCGTGATTGGAGGGCTTTGTTTGATTACTTTTTTTATTAATTTTGATGTACTACAGTTTCACATTACCCGACTACAGAGCAAGCTAGCATGTGTGGGATAATTTGTTGATTTCTGTGTACGTATGTCCATACTTCTGTCATGTTAATCCTGTATGTACTGCAGTTCCCTTTTCATTCTCTTCTTTTTCAAAATCTATTTTTCTGAAATAATCTACACTATATTTCAAAAATGTATTAGGGACATTTCAGTACATCCACATTATGCCCCATTATTCAACAGATTCCTGGAATACTTGACTATTCTATAATAAGGCTGTATCTTATAATGCAATTAGCATTAATGAGTGTATGATATCAAATGCGCACGTTTCCTATTTCATACACTTGCATTCGCATCTACTATAATTACAATACACAATGTGTATATGTGTTCATTCTAGTGACAAAAATTCTGATCAGATTCTGTTCTGTGTCTCAGCATGTGGGAGTCCTTGGCGCTAGGTTGCATGGGTTCTCTGGTGGCTAGAGTCTACTTTAAAAGTGTAAATGGAAAGTGGCAAATGGGGTTATTTAAAAATTAAAGCAGTGTCTGTTTCTAGTAGTTTTTTGCTAATAAATGTTATTTTTGTAACTCCTGCTGGTATGTCGAGCTGTATGCATGCTGGTATGATCCATGTCCTGTTAGTGCTTGGCAGTTCTATATGATCCTAATGAAACACAGGCCGAGCTGTAACATGATAAGCAAAAACAAATTGGATGTCACATTTTCTTTTCATGAAGAAAAATTATTTTCACAAGCTGTGTGTGATTTACAGAACTTGTATTTTCATATTAAGTTTCTCTATTTCTTGTAATGCATGACCTTCGTAGTCTCGGCAGGCATAGTTATCATCACAGCATCGTGTGAGATTGATACAGTTGTGCCTCGAGGAAAACGTACTTGTTTTAGCTAAATTCTGACAGCACATGCTATTGAATTCATTATTATTTTAAAAGAGTTCTGAGGTAAGGAATAGTCTGTCTTTAGAGTTGCAAATTTTGCTTTGTGCGGAATACACCATGGCTGGCCCATACCCATGGTTCCCGGTTACATATTACAAGCTTGGTTATGTGAAGGGATCGGCCTGCTTTACTGCACAAGGAAGTGTTTTCTGTTGTTTTTATAGTATGTGGCCCTTTGCCATCATTTATACAGCATTGCAGTGTTGTATACCCAAAGTCTGCTGCCCTACTGACCCCACCCTAGTCACAAACTAAACAAGTGATATGAGGTAAACCAGTAGCTCGACGTGAGGCCCATTGTTGTGCCACTGTTTACTGATTCACTGCTGGAAACAGAATCTGTATACAAAACAGCCTCTGGGGTAAAGACAGTCATTCAGCGTCTTATTGTCATTTCCCGTTGTAGGTAGGTACCCAATGCATGTTTTCACATATATTAGTTCTTGTTGACATAGGTTCTGCTCACATGTTCTAATTTTAACCCTCCAAGTGCAAAAGACAGCATTTTGCAGAGAATTCTAACGCCTTTGGCGTTACACGCACTGCAGCAGGAAATTACATGAAATTTAAACATGTCGTATGTTGTATGTTTGTGCACAAGTAGCCTGACAACAATTGCTCTCTTTCTGTTATTTTAATATACTACTGACCTGTTTCCATCCTCTCTGATAGATAAATCTACCCTCCTTATTAAATTTATGCCATTTAAATAATGTTATATTATAAGAAAATAATAGCCATTTTTCTAAATAAAGTATAATGTGTCAGTTTGATCAAGAACAGTGGCTCTCTCCCCTTTCTGATCTTGTGTTAGTGAGAGGTGAAAACTTTCTGTTTTAATAAGATCGTAGTTTAAACATATTTGTTTTGCAAATCTCATTGTGTAAGGTGTCATATTGCAAAACATGTACTCATTGCATTGCTCCTAAATTATTACTGGAAACAGGTTTCTGTGTGGGTCCTAAATTATCCATATAATTTGATCTATTATACGACATTGCAATGATGTTAAAATGTCCAGGTTTATTTGTTTCCATTTTACTGAGCTGAAATGAAGACATGTTTTGCCACCTTTTGATGAGGTAATACTTGTATTAAAATGAAATGGGCAACTCGACAGACTTGTTTTTGGTTGCCAGATCACGTTCCTTTTTAAATTGACACAAAAGCAGCTAGGTTGAACAATAACACAAACATATTTTGGATGTAATGGATTGTAATTTAAATTAAAGAATATCTGTGATGGGATAATTGTCTCCCTTTTGGAAAAATACCTTTCATTTGTATTATACAGGGTGCAGCAGAACCGATTAAGCAGTTTTGAGGGGTGAATGCTGGGGCTGTGGTGAGGGGAGGCAGGTGCACCTGATCTCATTGTGTTCCGTCTGTCTCCCCATTTCAGTAGCCAATATGGTTTGGACTGGAGTAAATCAAGGCTTTGCCGTGCGGGCAAATTTGGAAAACAACCAGTCTGTGATTGCGATGCAAAGAGCTTTTCGGCAACGGTTCAACATTCCAAGACACAACGCCGTTCCTAATGCAAACACAATTCGGTCATGGGTTAGGCGGTTGGAGGAAACTGGTACCACACTTAGAAGAGGTACACATGGCTGACTCAGGTCCATAAGAACACCGGAAATTGTGCAGCTGGTGAAAGCAGCAGTTGAGCAGTCGCCAGGACGTTCTGCTCGCAGGCATGCTGTTGCTTTGAGAATGTCAGACCGCAATCTGAGGAGGATTCTTCATTTAGATTTGCAGTTTCCTCCCTACAAGATGATATTGGCTCAGGAGTGTAGCAATGCTTGCATAGATCCCTCCCGCAGCAGCTTTCTTCAGTATCGATGAGGCACATTTCCATCTCAGTGGAGCTGTGAATAAGCACGATTTCCACTTCTGGGCTCAAAATAACCCCCAAATGATTCATGAAAGACCGCTACGTTCCCCTAAACTAACGGTGTAGTGTGCCGTATCACAATTCAGAGTGATAGGCCTGTACTTTTTTGAGGAGGAAGGTGTGAACGTGACCGTGAATTCTGAATGTTATGTCTCAATGTTGGAAAATTTTCTGCAGCCCAGAATGGGGCTACAGCCGACACAGCCCGAAATTCACTCAATGTTTTGTAAGAACCCGGACATCTGGTCTCTCTGAGAGGTGATGTGGGGTGGCCTGGACGGTCACCAGATTTGAGCATTTGCGTTTTTTTGTCTTTGGGGGTATCTGAAGGATAAAGTGTTAAAACATCGCCCTACTAGAGCTAAGGGAGCAGATTATTGAAGAAGATAACGCCATACCACGCAATATCTGTGAACGAGCTGTACAACACTTTAGAGATCATCTCCAACAGTGTATTGCTGCTAACGGCCGCCTTCTCGAGGACATTATTTTCAAAACGTAATGAATATAAAATGGTATTTACTGCTGAATTCGAAAATAAATCTTAGTTAATTTTTTATAACCCCTCAAAACTGCTTAATCGGTTCTGCTGCACCCTGTATTTAATATTTTCCATACCATCATGCCAAGTGTTGTGGTATATGGTATATAGTTGGGAAGATATATTTTTCTATGTAGGTAACTGGGGGCTGGATCGAAGCAACAATTGGCACTGTTTTGGTGAGACTTTCATGTGGAAATAAAATGAGTGGATTGATTTCAACAAAATAGAATTGGACATGGGTTAGAGAGAACTAAATGCCACCCAACAGCTGTATGAGCAGGTCCATACCCTACATAGCATAGGCAGATAGTTATCATACATGGAATTACAGAAGATAAACCATATGTAAAGTATGAACTTATTGGAACTTCATAAATAACAATAATATAATCAGAATGTGCATCACTGCTTCACGGTTTGCATATTTGTCACTTAGATGTGTTATTCTCTTTTCCCACAAATATATTTTAAATAACATCCTGCTGAACCACAGTGTCAACCACTGAGTGTTTAATGGACAATAAGTAATGTTGCACTACATTTACATACATAATTTATCAGTTGGTCATAACTTACCTACAAGTCCTGTAATCTGCTCCTATTAATAAGGTGGGCTGAATAATTGACCTCTCTGGGTCAACCATACTTCTGGGAACGGATTTTAAAGAGAAGATTTAATTCTGAAAAAAATATTTTTAGTATGTCACAATCCTTCAACTGTAAGGTAAGGATACCAAATCACAGAGTAACCGGGGGACACATATAGAAGATATATTCCAAAGGGTTATTTAGACCCCTAATGTTATATACAAATTAATAGGATTCCTTGGTTAAAAGGGGAGACTCAAAATAGAGTATTAAAATACAGTGGAGGTTTTTCTGGATTTCTCTTCATATATCTAATCACAATATGCATGGCATATATATGGCATTATTCACATCTTATTGCAGAAGACAGTAAACGAGTTACAGGGACATATCTCAGACCATAATAAGTCAATGTGAGCTGATAATAATTACTGCTCACAGTCCTACTTCAGAGACCTTGGAGCAATTTGAAGGACGTTTAGCTTTGCATAAGTAAAGTGTGGTACTGTGCTAACCACATAAAAACAAGAACTTAGCAAACTAAAGGTTACTGGGTAACTAAGTAGATTAAGAGTTCAAGCCTAAAGGAGAAACCAGAGTGGTCCTGTAAGCTTACACTAAATCTGCTTACATGGCCTATAAAGCTATGACCTTTAATTATCTTCTTTATGCAATAAAACATCTTTGCTAATCAGTTGACCGAAGAATGAAGAAAGTGTAATGAGATTTTCATTTGCATACATGGTGTTAAATTTGGAGAAGATGTCCGGGACCATTTTAGAAGTTCTACTTTTATCTATCCATTTACAATCATTGTATGTAAGTGTTGATCCTCCCACATAACAAGAATGTCTGAGGATCTGATTCATAGCACATCCTATGAGAGCAGTAGGTGATAAAAAGAAAACATACAACACAGTATAGTATCTTGGATTTTGTTTAATACAGCTTACCTAAGAGTAACAACATTTCGGTCCTATTTTCAATGTTTACATTGATGGACATTTTCCTCTGCATAACATACCTTTCATGTGCAGGAGGGTGGCTTGCCTGGGGTCCTGCTGCTGGCTGACTCTGATGGGTTTGTGGATTTGGAACTGGGTCTCTCCTTGCTTCTCCCACTCCCTCCCGCGTGGCACTCCCTACAGCTGGGAAAAAGTGATCCTAACACACTTTCTCCCAGCATCGGTGATGTAAAAGGGGCCCAGTCGCACTGCTAAAGGGGCCCCAGCTCAACAATATCCATCAGGTGGCCCTCCGTGCATGGACCACCTGATGGGCTCCCTCAGTGTGCTGCCTTAGATCAACCCTACACTGTAGGCTATGTGTAAATGTTTACGTTGGGCTATATTGCTTAAGTAATACCTTGCAGGTATTGATGGGAGTTGATTTCCAACAACAATTGGGAGGAATCTGCATACACTTCAATTTTGATGCAAAACCTTCTAAATATATATATATATATATATATATATATATATATATATATATATATATATATTTAAGCAGTTATAATTGCTTCCTTTATAGATTTTACACACGATCATGGAATTACTATGGAAACTAACCAATGCCTAACAACATCTATTTTGATTTCTTCTGAAAATATTTAAATTTTCTGCATCTGTGCTCATTTTATCTATGATATTTGTCATCAGCGTTTTTACTGCTCAGTTCATGGAATTATAACGTCTATAGGTAATTATAAATGCTAAATTTAAAAACCGCATCGTGAGGGTGAACAAATATGAATTAACAGCTCTGATCAGAATTGAAAAGCTATAAGGTAAGAATGCTCTATTTTTTTCCTTCCTGTCTCATTCGAAAGGCAATATGCTATATGTCAGTTTATCTTTGATTGAAGGAATTTAGGTTAATATCAATGACAGATTCAGGAATATTGATAGTCATAAACAGGCACAGGATAACTAGGGGAACAGCAGGTCAGTAGAGGCGAGGTTGACTTGACAGTATGATTGGGCAGGTGAAAATGCTTTGTGTAAGACCAGCAGGCGAAATTCACACATCACATCTAGCTACAATAAGTTATAGAGATTTGTAACCTTGTGACTGACATCAAAGGGACAGAATTTTTCTATGTTATGATTTCTTAATAATTGGAAAACGATGCCCCTGTAATAACAACGGACTCTCAGCTGCAAAGATGACCCAATTATCCATTAACCAGGAACAGTGTAAAGCATACTTAAGATGTGAAAAAAATAATATGGAGTCTTCAGTCAGCCATCTTGATTTAATCAAATGCAAAAAAAAAAAAAAATTACAATTATCCTTGAAAACAAAATGTGATTACCCTACCTGGTAACCTCCTCTTTCCGTTTTCATGAGTGCTTTGGCAAAAGTCACAAATGTACCGTGAATATAAACTGTGTGCTCTGATGGTGTTCCACAGTATAAACAACCTGCAAAGACATTGTAGTTGTGTGGTCGTAGTCAGTCATCACCGGGTCTAAAAACCCCAAATCTCTGATTCAGATCTTGAGAGAGAAAGCTTAATTGTCTGTTTATCCATTTAAAAAAAATATGTCTGTAAAATACATATAATCTCATTTGTATTTTAATGCAACTGGTGGTTATTGTATTTTACGGACGTACGGGCCCAAATGCATGACTATATATTTGAAGGTTGCCTTGATTCCATAAAGAAGTCACTCACAGAGTCAACAAGTCCTATGTTAGTATTTATGTATGCATTTGTATATATGTTTGTAATGTAAGGGTTTGTCTTAACCCCTTAAGGACACATGACATGTGTGACATGTCATGATTCCCTTTTATTCCAGAAGTTTGGTCCTTAAGGGGTTAAACTATGTAGGCTTTTTTATAATATGGATATGTGTTGCGTTTCTGCTAACATGGTTAAAAAAAAGAAAAGATTAAAAAAATAAAGATTAAATGTAAAAAAATGTTTTTAGTTTATATATATATATATATATATATATATATATATATATATTGTTTTTACTACAATTTTTATTAGTTTTTATGTAAAGCTATAGTTTTATTTTACTATGACTGTAGCTCCAGGCATCAAGAGGATCTGTCACATGGGTTTTTCTTAGTACAACAGATAACAAGTTAACTATGGGTTTTACTATTTTTTTAATTTCTTTATTTTTAAATTCTTACATTGTATGTCAGGCTTTCGTGCACAACCAGAACAAAAAGTGAAAATTACTTTAATTTTCATGTGGCGTTCAGGCAAACAGGCCTGTCTGTTCTGTACTATGGAAGGAATGTTTAAGGACACATGCACTCATATAGTATTTTCTTAGCTGATACCCAAGTATGCTTGGATCATGGAACATTGGAATGCACTCATCTAGAGGTAAGTATGTTTTATACTTACCTTTGCTTCCCTTCGCACACCATTAAGCTCATCATTAGTGTTAAATGGGGTTAATTAATGATTGATCAATTGAATGATTTCGAGATTGCTCGTTAGAGCATTTCCTTCTTTTGTAATCTTTTGGATGTCCGTTAGTTGTCAAATATCTACATTTTTTCTAAAGCTCTGTGGAATATGTTGCCAAATTTAAAAATTACAATAATAATAATAATAATAATTGAGGAACTGTCAAATCCAGAGAATTGTATTATTTGAAGGGACACTGTACTGTAACTGCTTCATCTTGTTGAAGTGGTCATCAAGTAATGGTCTTCCCATTGTTTTATGTTTTTTTACTAAATGAGAGGCCACAGCGGGCCACCCCCTCTATGCTGCATTAGCTAACGAGGACATATTATTCTGAGCAGGAACGGGCAGCTGTGATTGGTTGTAAATATTAGCTGACTACTTTCAGCCCAACACAGCACCCACTGCTTGTATACATATTTCAGTGTGCAAGTTTTGTCTTAGCCATACCTTCATTTGAGGTCAAGCTGTCAGTGACCAGGTACCCTCATTCAGTGTTGAACTGGTTAAACACTGAATTAAGTGACAGTTATAAGGACCTCCAGGCACTATAACCAATTAAATTAGATGAAGTCATTATAATTCCTACAGTGTCCCTTTAATACGTTTTTAATTTTTTTTATTTAAATTAGTACTATTACTTTTAACATACACCACACACTCTGCTACCTGGATTTCTATTACATTCTTTTCTAACAAAAACAAAAATTTGCTTGGATTTCCAGAGACAAGTGATGATTTAATCTGTTTTGCAGATGTTTTCCTTTCCTTTTCCTTTCCTTTCAACGTATACAGTTTCATATTTTAAAGATGGATTATTTTATTGGGCGAATAGGAATGCACCACGTGGAATAATAGACTATTTTAATTTGCGTATAAATATTGCATTAACCCATGGTATGTTTTGAGATATATATATATATATATATATATATATATATATATATATTATATATGGGTGTAGAAACAATCGCACTCCTGGGACTTGGTTGAAGTAGTAAAATTTAGCTTTTATTTATTCCATATAAAATATCAACGTTTCAGCTCCAACATGGAGCTTTCATCAGGACAGGTAACATGATGTTACCTGTCCTGATGAAAGCTCCATGTTGGAGCTGAAACGTTGATATTTTATATGGAATAAATAAAAGCTAAATTTTACTACTTCAACCAAGTCCCAGGAGTGCGATTGTTTCTACACCCATATCTACCTTTGCCACAACCAGCACCAGGCACTACAAAAGTCTTCTTGGAGTGCAAGCTACTACAATGTGTATATATATATATATATATATATAATAAACAATACACAAGATCCAGCGCACTCTCCTATCTACTAAACAGCAACTTCAATGTTGACAGATTTTATTAGTTTGTAAAAGTTTTTTTTAAAAACACCTAATCTAGGCAAAAAAATAATGGGGATTTAGTTACATTATATGATCATACATTGCATAAGCCTGCCACAACGTCAATGTACCCCATCTTTGGCAGGTCCTACTCTCACAGTCTAATGTCTGCTCTTATGAGATTAACCACTTACTTGGGGAAAAAAATCCATCTGAGGCTCCCATGTTTCCTATATATATATATATACAAAAGCACATAGCAGAGGAAAATGTGTATATATTCGAATCAATCACACTCTTTAGCTGTTCTAATTGTACCCATGTACCCAGACAGACTGCCTGCAGTCTTATGCTCTGACATGTTCTCTGACATGTTCAGATTTCTCACTGCAACTCTGGTCATCTGCAGCCAACCATAAATATTGGATTCTTGTAGGTGTACTACAATAATAATTGTAGAGCTAAAACAGAGAGTTTGATATTGGAATTGGGAGGTAAGGGATCAGTACAGTCAAGGGGGCAGGGATACAATTAGGATGTGCCAGTACCACAATTTGTGCAGGACTAACAGCAGTCCTGATTTTTGTGGAACAGTCCTGATTTCAGGATCCTGTCATCTTGACTTTGTTCCCCGGTGACCCAACCAACTGTCTACAAAAAGTGTAGCGCAACAAGATCTGTAGATGCTATGCTCAGGGAACTAGGAAGTAGGGCAACAAAACTGTACTCCCTGCATGGTCTGGCCTCAGTGGGCTGGCTCCTTGATTGGCAGGCAGCCTGGCAAGCATTCACGCCAAGTTAACCTGTTAGTTCTTTGGACAAACCCTCCTTTATGCATGTCCACCACCTTTGGGCGGCAAAGCTGTGCAATTCCCATCACCGGTCCACGTACAACAATAGGTAGCTTCATGAGACCTGATGTTAGGGGTATGTTTGTGTCTAATTGGTGTTATCTCTTTTTGGAAAAGTTTAAAGGTACCCCAGCTGGGTCCCTCCGCCAGGGACCGCTTCCTAGCCTCTACAGGATACCGGACTAGCTCTATCCACTCCCAGGGACTGGGTGACACACAGCCCTCCTAGTCCTTACAAGGACTTTCCCCGCTGCCTCCTCCCCTCCACCCCCCCAGATCTGGCCGACACACAGCTCTGGGAGTCTGACTGAGATGCTTTATTGGTACAACCATAGGGATCGACCAATATTGATTTTTTAGAGCCGATACCGATAATCTGTGATCTTTCAGGCCGATAGCCGATAACTTACCGATATTCTGTACATGTACCATTTAAATTGTTTTTACTATTTCTACACAAGTTTACTATTAATGGAACATGTTTATTATTTATTTTTTTGCAAGTCTTTTTTGTTATTAAGGTAAATGCACAAAATATACATGCCAGTCAGAATTTGTTATGTTTTCAAGAATATATGTGTGTGTAATGGATGCAGTGAGAGTATTTGATTAGTGAATACAGTGTTTGTGTAGTGTGTGTAGTGGATGCAGTGTGTGTTTGTGTAGTGTGTTTATAATATATGCAGAGTGTGTGTTTGTGTAGTGAGTGTATAGTGAATGCAGTGAGTGTGTAGTGTGTATATAATCAATGCAGAGTGTGTGTGTTTGTGTAGTGTGTGTATAGTGAATGCAGAGTGAGTGTGTGTTTGTGTAGGTATGTAGTAGGTATGTGTAGGTATGTAGTGTGTGTAAAATGGGGGGCATTTAAAAAAAAATAAAACATTTGAATTGGTTTTTTTGTCCCCCCTCCCTGCCTGTTACCTGGCCAGGGGGTTATAGCATTCCCTGGTAGTCCGGTGACATGGACTGTGCAGTAGGGGCCCAGCAAGCTCTTACTTACCTTCCCTTCAGCTCCCCTGTCTAACTCTCATGGCCTGCGTGCCGCGCGGAGAGTTGCCATGGTAATCCGTGGCAACGCTCTGACGGCCGCGGGACTCGCGAGATATCTCTGCTTAGTTAGCACAGAAGAGAGCGCTCTTTGGGCAGTCCTTAGCCCGGACTCGTAGCTCCTGGGTAAGGGCCCCTGCAGTCACTGTCTGCCGCAGTCACAGTCCGGCTGCAGGCATGAGGCTCCTGGATCTCCCCCGGAAAGTGATTAGGCTCCTTTAGGAGTAGATAGGGCGATCCCCAGCATGGGGACCTAAAAACAAGAGCAGGCAAACAAGTGGGTACCTGTGGGCATGGTACTCGGTGACGGCGTTCCATCACAACTGCCTTTGTAACAAACTATCTAAAATGTTTCAAATATTATTTTTATATTTAATTTAACAATGATTATAGACATGCTCAGTAAGTCCTGGATGATATATCTCACACACTTCCTGTTTGAATACCACTATAGAGATTGGAAAGGTATTTAAAAGTATTTATTTTAAGTATACATTTTTCATTTTTTTGGTGTTGTTTTTTACATTTATTTATGACAAGCTGTTGTAAACCAATGTATACTATTGCCCTAAAATATAGCATTGTCAAGGACCTGACCTTAATGAGGTTTATATGTTCTGCAAATTTTTGTATTGTGATATGGTCAGATCTATTAGATAACCTTATATTTAATCTTGCATTAAGTACAACACGATGTTTAACATAACAAGAACAGCATACACACAAGCCATTTTTGTAATTTAAAAAAAATCCAGATGGCATTGATTTATTTATAAGTAAATGAGAACAAGTTGTTCCTTTTGCTACCTGGTACCTACAATATCAATCTGTATGCTTTTAGACCAGTACCTGGATCTTTGTATTCACAGACAATTGGTGAGCATCGTACACTTCTTATTTGGTAAATTAGCAATGACCAAGTTGTTGCTGTGTTATGGATGGACCACCTGGATCCGTGTACCTTTCAGAACTATGGGTATTAGATCTACTGCCTGGACATATTCCGGTCCTGTTATTGTTTTGGCTAGAAGGTTTAGAAACCTCATAGTCCTTCCATCCCATCACACAGGGGGTGAAGAAAGAAGGCTTGTACTCTTGACTTCTGTTTATTTCTACCATGTGGGGAAAGATGGGGCAAGTGGTGGACCCCCATGGTTAATATTTAATGTAATTTTAAAAAAAAATGTTTATCTCTCACACATGCTATTTGACTCTCTTGTCTAACTGGATGGGTTCCCACGGACCCCACATGTGTAAATGTCTTGTTTTTAGTCTATGAATCAAAGGGGTATCAAGGAGGGTATAGCAATATATGCCTACTTCTGACACACTGTATTATCACCAAGCATTTTCTCTGCACTTTATCAGGATACCCTATACGTTAGATGTTACAATTAGATGTCTGCCAATGCTAGTAAATATAGCAGAGGTTTTTCTGATTTCCGACCACAACTCATTTTATGAGATATGGCCATTTTTTTAGCCAACTAGTCAATCAACCAAGTCTTAATACCAGATATAGAGAATCTGATTTTAAAAATTAGCTGGGTTTTATGGGTTCGCATATGTGAAACTATAAATTAGCAGTTTTATTATTATTATGTCTGAGTCATATTTATATTTAGAATGTTCTTTACAACACAGCTTTATAAACTGAATCATTGAATTTATGGATGTACATGGTTTTTTTTTGTGTGCTTTTTTAACCAAAACATGAGCTTTTCTATTACTCACCGATTTCTTCTTTTTCCTAAAGAATGCAATGTGAATACATAAGACAAATGCTACCAATTTTGGTATAAATCAGAAATAGTAAACAAGATATCTACTATCTAGCTGCGCAAAAGAGGGATTGGATCATTGCTGCTTGAACTTGCGTTACGATTTCAGGAATCAGACTGGTAGTAGGATGTTACCAATACACTCTACAGGAGAATTTCAAGCTGTACATCAATGAGCTGTGCTTAAAGGAACACTATAGCGTAAATGTGTATTCCTAATGCTATGATGCCCTTGTCACAATATAGTTGACTGCCCATGCAATGGTTAACCCTTTCTCCCACACTGCACCACTCTGTCTGGCCCTGCCTCCTTGTCTAAGATCAAGGAGTTTCCTGATCTTAGTCAATCCAGTGCTTTCCCACAAGAAAGCATTGGGAGGCTAGTGTGCATGCATGGTAAAACAATCAGATGGTCTGCTGAAGCACCTCTAGTGGTTGTCATTATGATAGCCTTTAGAGGCATTCTAACTCTATAATGTAAACATTGTCATTCCTGCAAAAACAGCCATGGTTTCACTTGCAGTGTTTAAATGATGGGAACATGGCACCCAGACCACTTCATTAAGATGAATTGGTCTGGGTACGTAAAGTGCCCCTTTAATGCAGTGTGGATCATGCAGTTCATTAGTGATCCAAAATATGTAAAGAAATTTGGAACCAAATTATTATTGTAGTCGTCGTAGTGAGATGATCATAACAAAAAGATATAGTGGTTGACTAAAGTAATTATGGCCCACTATGCCTCCCACAGAGCGCCATACCTCAAAAGTGCCTTGTAAATGCGCTCAGGGGCGCTCATTCTCTTGCATGGGGCTCCATGTTTGAGATAGTGGTAATGGATTATATTACTATTATTTCACTGTTAATTTCTGTTTGTTTCTTATTGTATCTCAGTAGCATGTGGGCTATCAGCCCATGTTTGTGATTACTGAAGAACTATGCTGCTCTTTCCCAAGATAATGACTACAACTTTTTACATGCAGCAATAAATAAAGAATTGGAAAAAATATTTATGAACAACACCCCCGTTATATCAGTAACTTAAAACAGACCTATAACAAGCATAAAGCAGAAGTAACTTTGAGGAAATGTTTTAGTATGGGCAACAGGTGAGAAGTAGTATTGTTTCAGACCTGAGGAAGACAGGAAAACTCTAGAAAGCTTGTCTGTAGGTATTATGTTAGTCCAATATAAAAAGGTATCATTGCATCCTGCAATGCTCTGATATTTTGGCATTTTATAATAAATATTATGCTAAATTATAGATATTCTGTGTCTTTTATGACATGTTGTGTGCGCCATGATGGGTATTATTTAAAGCAAATGTTTGTGATAAATACACACCTGGTTATTGCAGATATATAATTTTTTAAACTGCTGAAAATTTGCTCTCGTGTTATGATAACGCTCTACTTCTTTGTGTTATATATAAAATTGCCATTTGAAAAAAAACAAAAAACTATGTTGCAAATTACTCGGAGCGAACATGATGTAGTCTAAGCACTTTCGAAACTGCAGAAGTGCCATCATGGATTTTTTAAAGTTCATTAACACATTTGTGCTGTGACAGCAGCTTGTCTTGCGTTTCTTGTTATTTTAAGTGAAAAGTGATTAGCACTTCGGAAGAAATGTGTAGCGCTCCACATTGTCGCCAAGGGTGAAACATTGCGTAGGTGCAAGAGTAACAAGATTCAGGACACCTTTGGCTACATCAATTCTGCAAACAAAAAATTCAGTTGTAGGACGAACAAGGTCAATAGATGTAAATTATTATCTATTAGTTAGAGAGAGATTTATGTGATGCTAATGTTTCTGGTACTCAGGATAAGTGTTTATTATTTATGAACTTGTCTAGTCAGTGTACTGAGGAGCATTACAAAAAGCAAATACATAAATGGTTTAATTTTTTTTTTACCTGCAAAGCACTTGTTAGGGACAAATGAACCACGTCTTCTAGGTTAACGTTTTTATAGTATAAACCAGTCTTGGCAAGCATGATGGATATAGCAATAATTGGTTGATAAGATCCTGGGGATTATACAGATCTAGAGGTTGCAGACATATACAGGACACCAGAATTTCTATTGAATTATTCTTTTTTTTTTTTTTAAGATAAAATAATTAAAATATGTTTCAGTTTCAATAGTTGTTATAACAAGTGCTATAATTGTGTTGTGTTATTATTATTATTATTATTATTATTATTATTATTATTTAACTATTTATATAACGCCAGCAAATTCCGTAGCACTGTACAATGGGTGGACTAACAGACACGTAATTGTAACCATTACAACATTGTTTCCATGTTTTTTTTTTATAATGCACACTCTAAAGATGTTGACAAATACAACCTCCCATGATTCTGTCACCGTATATTGCTGTAAAAAAAAAAACATTCTGAAAGTTTTATGGCATAAACATGTGGGGAGTGGGGCAGAGTTTGAGATTTTGGATATCTTGGAGATGCAACTTACTGTAGTGGTTATGGTGCATGGAGTGTTTGATTGCTGCCCTGAGCACGGCGGCGGGTGGGGGCCCTAAATAAGGGGGGTGGGGGCCCTAAATAAGGATAAGGGGGGCCCTACTGTCTTCCCCCCTGGCCGTCAAATAGTACGTTTTTTTTTTTTATAGGTTAGTTATTTTATTCCCTCCTCACAATTTTTAGGGTGAGGGGGGTAGGTAGGGGATAGATTTGTATTTGGGTGGGGGGATGTGACTAGGGGCTTGCTGACCCCTAGTCAACTTGGAAGGGGGGGAGATTTTCATTAAAGGCCCCCACCCGTCGCTCAGGGATGGGGGCTGGGGGAGGACAGTAGGTCCCCCCCCACATTCTTATTTATGGCCCCCACCCACAGCTCAGGGGTGGGGGCTGGGGGGGTGGAGTACAGTAGGTCCCCCCGTCATTGTATGTAGGGCCCCCACCCGCTGCGCAGGGGTAGGGGCCGGGGGGAGGACAGTAGGTCCCCCCCTCATTGTTATGTAGGGCCTCCACCCGCCGCGCAGGGGTGAGGGCCATTTTAGAGCCATTTTAGTGCCCAAAAGTCCGGGTCCCCATTGACTTCAATGGGGTTTGGATTCGGGGTCAAGTTCGAGTCCCGAACTCAAACTTTTGCTGAAGTTCGGCCAAACCTGGCGAACCCGAACATCCAGGTGTCCGCTCAACTCTACTTGAATTGTTTTTTTCAAAAAATGTCAAGGGGGTAAACACTCTAAAATTCCTTACATCATAGCCCCTACAGCAAGTGTAGTGACTTTGGTGCTAACATTAAATCTTAAGCCCTCCCAACCCAGCTCTAATGGTACCCCATCACTAAATAGTTATGTCAACAACAACCCCGTAACCTTATCTTAAATCAGTGGTTCCCAAACCTTTTAGGTTTAAGGCGCCCTTAATATTTCAATATTTTTCCAATGCAGCCCATGTGAAAACAATTTTCTAGGTTGTATATATGTACAGCACTGCGGTATATACTGGGCCCCTCATCTTGGCAGTGGCATTGTTAGATTATTTAAAGAAACAATCCAGGCACATTAACCACTACATTACATTGTAGTGGTTATCGTGCTAGTTGTGCCGTAGTGCCCTCCCAGGGTAAGTAGTCAAACTGTTTAAGAACAGTATGACAACTTACCTTGCATCTGCTAGGATAGGGTCTGTGTGTGTGGGGCGGTGCAATGTGTGTGTGTGTGGGGTGCAATGTGTGTGTGTGAGGGTTGCACTGTGTGTGTGTGTGTGTGTGAGGGTTGTACTGTGTGTGTGTGTTTGTGTGTACAGGGGTGCAGTGTGTGTACAGGGGTGCATTGTGTTTGTGAAGGATGTAGTTTGTGTGTGTGAGGGGTGCAGTGTGTATGTATGTGGGGCAGTTTGTGCATGAGCGGCACAGTGTGTGTCGGAGGGCAAACTAATAAATATGTACTTTATTTTTTAAATAAAAATGATATCCCCCCTCCCTGCTAATCTTTGACTGGGAGGGGGGACATTTCCTGCAATTCCTGGTGGTCCGGTAGGGAAGCCCTGGTGGTCCAAGTGGTGAGAGTGAACTCTAGCAGCCTCAGGAGCTGCAAGATATCTTGCGGCGCATCTGTGTGCCCGTCGCGTTTGGTAACCAATGCCTTTACTGAAACTTTTGTAACACCTCTGTTTTTTGTGAGGATGTCATGATTACAATGCCATCCCCCAAATAAATTTCAAAACCACCAAGTAAACATATTCTGCAATTTATGTCCTTGCTGTAAGATAGGTTTGAAAAGTCCAGGACACATATGGCCACTACTTACCATGTCATACCAGTTCTAAAGGATGCATTTCGTTTATGACAAAGAACGAATTGAAATTATTTTATGATAATTTAGCACAGCTGTCAAATAGATGTTAAAAAATAAATTCTATTAACTATACTTAGATGTTGTAGCCAACATGCTTACCCCCTCCCACTCCCTGGCATGCAGTCACGGCATCCACCCCAATGCAGTGGCAGACCTAAAGTAGAAAAAGCCCTTGTGCAAGAATTTTATTGGGCCCCCTAATTGCAAGGTTGGACAAAAGGTAGAACCCTATCTGTCGTGCAACTCCAACAACGCTTTGACAGCTGGGGCTCTACCAATTTCCCATGTTTGCAGGGTTGTATTTAGCACTCAGCCGTGTTTCAATATAAGTATGTGTTTGTATGTAGTGTTGACGTTTCAGTGCAGGAGTGTGTTTGTATGTAATGTTGAAGTTTGAATGGAGGGGTGTATTTGTATTTAATGTTGGTGCTCAGACACACAGGTACACACACTGGCACACATGCAGATACACAGATACACACACTGACTACATACAGATAAACACACAGATATACACACTAACAACATACATGTACACACACATACAGATACACAGGCACATACACTGACAGACATACTGACACACATAGGCACATACACTGGTAGACGTACTGACACACACACATACACACAGGCACATATACAGACATACTGACATACACTGATAGTGATACTGACAGACAAACCGACACACATACACTGACAAACATACTGACACATAGACGCATACACTGATAGACATACACACACACACACACACACACACGGATCATGAGCCGTTCCAAGGCACATACGCTGATAGACATACTGACACACACATACACTGACAGAAATACTGACGCACACAGACATATTGACACACAGACAGATGTACTGACACACAGATACATACACTGTCAAACGTACTGACACACACGCAGACATACTGACACACACACATACATACTATCACACAGACACACACACATATACACACAGATATAGTGACACACACACAAACACACACACATACATATTGACACAGGCACACACATACTGACACACACACACACAGATATACTGACACGCTGTTAAAGGGCCAAAGTACCCGACTGGGTCCCTGCTGATAAAAGCCTACTGGGTGGCCCTAAGTCCATGGGCCATCAGATGGGACTGCTTAGAGGACGGAAAAAAAAAACTGTTGAGGACAGCAGGGCCCACGGGGCAGCTGCCTTGGGCCCCCCAGGAATAACTGGGCCCCTGTTTGCTCCGTGTTAAAGACTGCCCTGAGTGAAGGGGTTAATTCTCATAATCTCTTTAAATTAAATTATCACTATGATGCATTAACTCAATGTCCAGAACAGGTGATTCAAGTTCCAAGATGCATGCTTTGTACAGTGGTAACCCATTGAAAAATAAACTATTTACAGATGTGGCCTTCCTTATGTTCTCTGTGGTCAAAGATTTCTAGGGAAGGATGCAGCAGCCCACACAGCTGCTAGGAAAGCAGCCACTGTATGCTAGTGAGTGTTACAGTTTCTGGTTTTGGATGCTGGTGTTTCTCCCACTGTAATAGATTTTGTAGCAATCTGTATTTTCATTTATTTTTACATTCCTTATCTCCAACACAATTACATGGCAGTAAATCATAAATATTTATTTTACAGATTTGTTTGTGCTTGATGGTGATAATGTTATGTAATTTTCCTAGATTCACCAATGCACCAAGGCTTTATTTAGTTATGCAGGTCTTTTATCAACTCAATGCGATATGTGGGATTTTGAAGTTCGAAGTTGAAGAGTTACTCCACTTGTCATAACGACCTCGTTCCTGGGTTCTGCTGGGCTCCAAGGATCCTTGGTGGTCCGGTGACACGCTTCCCCAATCAGTCAATGAATGTAATTCTGTGCATTAAAAGTGGTAGCTCCGGGACGGCTAATAACACCTCAGTTAAGGTGGGGTTACACCTCCAGCACAAGAGGGGTTAAACTCTGTATGTACATTGTTGCAACGACAGATGCTGCACAAATAGACTCCAGGCAGCAGGACCAATTCAAATCACCAAGTGGTCATGGTACTTGAAGTAACCTTTAACTCCTTAAGGACACAGCTTCAAAAGCTTGTCTTACCCTTAAAGGAGCACTATAGGGTCAGGAACACAAACATGTATTCCTGACCCTATAGGGTTAAAACCACCATCTAGCCACCCTGAGCCCCTCATGCCTCCCTAAATATAGAAATCTTACTTGTATTCAAGTCTGAAGCTGCTGCCCCTGCCTGTGAACTTCCTCTGACATAATCAGAAGTGGTGGCCTGATCCAATCACAATGCTTCCCCATAGGATTGGCTGAGACTGACAAGGAGGCAGATCAGGGGCAGAGCCAGCACAATTCAAACATATATTGTGCTGTCTGATGGAAATTGAAAGAATTACTTTACCAGCATTCCTTGTAGAAATGCTGTGAAGTGCTTAGACATTTTGAAAGTAAAGCAAATAGTTTTACATGACTATTTCATGAAATTGTTTCTTTCCTACAGCTTACTTGCCTGACAAGAGTATCTATAAAGCTAAATTGAATAATTTTATATATGTGCCAACAGTCCCAAATTTGCCAGAATGCTTGCTGGTACATTTGGAGTCCTGCTTATATAGTAACAAAAAGGAGACATGCTTGCTGAAGCTGTGGAGTCAAATCACTGTGCTTACTGTAGTGGTACAGGGGAACAGTGAGTTTTGTCTGACAATTTTCAAGCAGTTTAAGAGAAATCTGGGGATTCCCTGGCATTCACTGCCCACCGGCTCTGCTGCCAACGCGAAAATGAGGAGGTTTCACTTCCTCATTGATCAGCCAAAATATCTGTATAGGCTCGGGATAGTTAGAGGGCTGAAATAAACCACTTCTACATTTTCAAATGGAGACAGGCACCAGTCTGTACTCCAAGGAATGTTTGAATCTCTAGAGTTAAACATTAAATATGATGTTGCAAAATGTCTAGAGCCCATGTAGAAATCATTGCAATGTTAAAGGAACACTATAGCGTTAGGAATACAAATATGTATTCCTAACGCTATAGAGCCCTAGTCACCGTTTAGGTGACTAGGGCCCCCCTTCTACAGCGAATAAATGGTTAACCATTTATTTGCTTACCTTAAACCAGCACCGGGCTCCCTCAGCACTGGTGACCTCTCCACCTCCATCGACGTCAGCTTCTGAGAGGCTCGCGCGCATTCAAACCCGCCCATAGGAAAGCATTACTCAATGCTTTCCTATTGGGATCTTTTTAGACGCTGGACTCCGTGAGGACTGGATTAACCCTCTGAAACTGCTATGTTTTCAGCTGCAGGGTTAAAACTAGGGGGACCTGGCACCCAGACCACTTCATTGAGCTGAAGTGGTCTGGGTGCCTATTGTGGTCCTTTTTTTTTTTTTTTATTCATTATTTTTCTGTGACTAGGTAGTTACAGGCATGTGTCAAGTGCCACAACAGCATGCATGGATTGATCATCAGTTTTGTCACAGTGGCATTACTTTTGTTTATAAGTTGTATTAACATTGGCATTAATAAAGTTGTTAATCGTTTGGCATATAACATTAACACAATGTGAGAGTAACATTCGCAGGGCACATAGCTCTAGCGCATTGTTAGTGTAGCTGGTGTGGCTGTGGGGGGGCAATAGCTGTCTGCATAAGTATTGGTAACCTAAAGTTTGGTCCTGAAACATAATAATTTGCCGTGTATGGGCTTACATGAAAATTATTCTATGCTGGTGGGAGCTGTGCTGTGTTGTGTGGACCTCACTGTATAACCATATAATAAACTGGTGGCCATTGTGGTCTGTCTACCTGGTGCCAGGCTATAGCAAGTAATTTACTGCCCCCATGTGCTGTTTAAATAATCCCTGTTACCCCAGGGGGGGAGGGGGGACCCGGAGGAGCTATATGTAAATGGCTTTAAAGTGCCCTTGGTTGCCAGTGCTAGTGTGGGTGCTCCATAACTTAAAATTCAACAATAACACGTTTTAACACGTTTTAACACGTTTTAACATGTTTTAACTGGTTTACGAGTTCAGTGGGTGCAGTAAGTGGAGCTATGAGCCGGCTTGGTACTGGTCTCCAAGGGGAGATGAGAGATTGAGGGAATTCCCAGTGTCGGTAGCAGTTTGTTTGCCTCTTCTAAGTCCCGAATGGCAGAGGCCGCATTCCCGTGGTGGATTAGAAGTGTGCGCGAACCTCTCCAATGGTAGATGACTTTGTGCTGGCGTAGGAGAGCTGTAAAGGGTTGGAGTGTGCGTCGCCATGCCAGAGTGGACCACGACAGGTACGCGTAGAAGGAAAGCTGCATGTTTTCAAACGGATACGGTGAGTGGTTCCGTGTGGCCTGCATTACCGCCATCTTGTCCCCGTGGTTTTGGAAACGAACCAGAAGGTCTTGTGGGGTAGTTGTTGGGACCTTAGTTGCTCGTGGTAAGCGAGATATGTTTTCTATGGGCACTTGTCTGGCTTGCTTGGGAGGTAGGAGTGTTTGTAGTATTCACCGGTGAGGAGTCCGGTCGCGGGCGTGACTGGCGGGGTGGCATTCCCGCATGTGGGTTCTCCATTTCCGCCTCTGTGGTGAAGTCATCGGAGACATCTGAGCCGTAGTCGGTGTAGGAGGCCATGTTTGGGCCTTGGGCACTAAATGCTTGCTTCCACATGTCGCCGATGCTGTGGTGTTGCCGCGGGTTGTCGGGCTTGGGCTTTTTAGTTTTGCAGCTCATATAGTTGGTGGCAGTCCGCGGGTCAGTTTGGTCCCGGTTTCGGTGGGATGGGTTTTTGTTAGCGGGTCCAAAGTGCTCATTTGCTGCAGAGCTTGCGTGGCGTGCGACCATTCAGGTCTGTTGCTTGGCTCCGCCCGCCTATAGTGGTCCTTTAACAATTATTTAATCCAGATGTGAACCCTGTGCTCACTGTGCCTAGAGGGGTATCAGCTACACCTCACCAACGAAGCCCAAAGAAGGCTGAAACGATCGTCCAGGTATGCTGTATCTCTTGTGCAGAGAGAACTTGCTGGACTTTTGGTTCAAAACTGCCCTTATGGGTGGGATCAGTCTGATATGCCGTGGGACTGGTTCTCTCTGTAATGGCACAAGTGAGCACAAACTATTTTAGGACCTGACCAGGGTTTTACCAAAGGGCAAGTTTTATAGTTTCTTTAAGCTTCTGTCTGTTTAAGCTTCTTTAAGAAACACACATTCATTCTTACAAAATAATCCGGCCTGTCGTTTTTATCTTCAAGAACAAATGTCAAAAGTCACCAAAAGCTGATGTATTTTATTAGTGTGACCAGTGAGCATGGCATCTGACAGTTTATGTCTCTTGTGGTTTAGTGTCGCTGAAGCCAAGTTCTTTTTAGTATAAGGGTGATTTAAAAACCTTAATTACCATTTACCAAGTTTTATACATTTGTTGAAAAACCCATTTCTTTTTTTTATATATATATTCTTTTAACAGTTCTGTCTTGGCAGTGTGAAAGGAAAAAATAAAATACAATCTGTTATTAACAAAGGAAAACAATTATTACTAGAAAAAATAAGTCATGTTCTGGCTATCTGGCTGTTTTAAGAAAGGATAAATTACAGAACTGGGCTCTTTACTACAATTCTTTGTAGGAAATATGCACATTCTCCAGATAAGACTGGAAAACATTTAGTCTGCATGGAACATTTGGAATGCAAATTAGGGTCATTTCCCCCCTTTTTTCCATTGAAATATACAAGCAACCTGGGTAAAGTTAAAGTGAACATAAATAGAGGGATTCTCCTGGCATTTTGGAATAGTAAAGATAATAGTGAATCTCTTGTAATAATTCCAAACTTCTGAAAATATCCTTCAAAGACTGAATCCAGATGAGTTTCCTGGAAAGCCTTGTGAGTTTCTAAAGACTTTGGGGTCTGAAGCCAACACATATGTTTTCTTATATGTTAAAATGCTGGGTCTTGAGCACTGTTTACATGTACTGGTTAGTGAAACATTATCATTTTTCTGCTTGTTTTCATTGTTGATAGCAAAGTATTTTATGGAAACATGTGCTGTGTATTACAAATTAGAACTGGTTTTGCATAACTACTTGTGTTTGTGCCTAATGCTGTATTTAATAATTTCAGTAGGCAACCAAAGAGTTAAATGAATCATGCTACTGCCTTACATTATACATGGTCATAATAAAGTGCATATTTATATATATATATATAGTGATAAAAAATAATGAGATCTAATATTTCAGGCAGTTTTACTTAAATTTCATGTCATTTTTTTTGTGTTAGGTAATTTATTTTAGCACAGGCTCACAAGCTACGTATGTGAAAGACAAAGTGCATCTGACATTTTTTGTGTGTGTTATTTTGGTATAATAGTCTTTAGCAGGATATGTGTTGCACTTTGTCTAAAATGTGGAATATTTTAATTGCACTGATGGCTTTAAAATCATGGGCTTAACTTCCTGGAATATCTGCTGTCTAACTATTAATGGCTAAGTGTATCTAATAGGGCTCAAACCTATGTAATAAAACCCATTGGCACACCCTTAGATGGGCATTGAAAAACTAAATAAAACAAAAACATTAAGAAACAATTGACAGTTGGACAGAATTTGATAATTCCCATTACCCTTCCCCCCCCCCCAACCCCCCCAAAATAATAATAAAAAAAAAAAAAGAACAGAAAAAGAAACCAAATATGGCAATAGCACAATAAGGACTGAGTTTTGTATTATTTAAATTGTCCTAATTACCTTCAAACTACATAACAGATCCCATACACAATAATGATTCTGGATTGCAGAGACAATGTACCAATTATAATTTATTTAGTTGGTGATTACTCACCATGTCTACCTCGGCAGACGTAACATGACCAGGGGACACTATCTGTGCTCTGACTTACACATGACTGCATATTGTAGAAAGCATTGTAATGTGACTGTGTTTACTGAACCTGGAATACACTGAGCCTGTGCTGGTAATAATATAGTTTCTGTGACTGGATGAGGCCATGTCCTTTACGGTGAATTAGTTACATGTGACAACCAATTGGCTTCGAACTATCATTTACAGTGAAACTGTTGCAGTACTTCCCAGGTCAGAAAAATAACTGAATTCAATGCTGTCTGCTGTACACTGAGTTTTATCTTAGTTGGAAAAGTTACGCAATAGTGACTGATTGTTCATTGCTGCAAGCTATAAAGTATACATTTTATACAGGCCTTACAAATAAAGTATATACTCATCTCATATTTACACTCATGGTAATTATGTTAGTGTTAAGCTGCATAACAAATTCTGATGCATACCACACATTGTTATTATATAGATGAAGCCAAAGCTGCCCCCCCAGAAATTTCCAAAGTGCACTTCCTTTAATACTCAGACAGTCTAAAAGGAATTAGTGTTAGGAATTCCCCCCAAATATTTCTAACACGACAGTGTGTCTGTGAGCCCTCCATTGCATGAAAAGTAAAAAACAAAACAAAACAAAAAACCTTTAATTTTATTAAAGACACGGAGGCTCATATTATGCATAACTCTTTCTTTATTTCGTCAGCAGCAATGATAGAGGAATATAAATATTATCAAAATTAAAGAAAAAAAATGTATAGGCACATAGGCAACCAATCACACAATAGATGAAGTGGCTATATAAGGCCTGTGTCTCCCACAATCCCCCTCTTTCTTTGCTGCTTCCTCAGACAGCTAAGTTCTTTGCTCTTGTGCTCATGTTCATGGTTGTTTGATTTATGATTGTATATTATTTGATTTATGATTGTCTTATTTTGTGATTATTTGCTGCTGCCTGTTTTATTGTGCAGCAGTCTTTGTGTTTTCCTTCTCATATTTTCCCCTTGCGCTGGTGTCTAATCCCTGGTATCTGTCCCCTGGGTTTTCCACTTTTTCTGCTCTCTCCTGCGCCCGCCCTGCTTGCCTGCGGGTGCCGCGCGGGACCCGGTACCGGCTTTCAGCCGCGGCTATTTAACATCTGGGTGCACGCGCCTCTTCCCCCGCCGGGTTTCAGTCCGCGAGCGCTCACTGCACGTCCGGCGGCCATTTTAGGGGCGGTCCTTCTTCGTAGTCGGTCGCTCCCTCTGCTGCCGTGCGGTCTGCTCTGTCTCTGGGTCCCTTGGGTGCACCAACGTTAAGGTTTTTTCTCCCCTTTGCAGTTTTTTCTGTGGGTTAATCAACCCTTTTTCTTTCACTTTACTTCTATAGTTTCTACTCTGGGTTTTTTTCTTCTACTGACTATTGCCACTATGCAGGACAGGGAGGAAGGGCCAGGTTGCCTCACTACTGATTTTAACATGGACAATCCTGTCCATAATATTCTAAAAATCTTCTTCACTAAATTTGAGAAGGAGATTCTATAAAAAGATGTATTTGTGCCACACAATGATCATTCACAAATTATTGAATTTTAGAGAGTTGCCAACCAACTTAGAAATCAGTCTCAAAGTGAGCTAACCTGGAGATTTAAAATGGACCTACATTTTTACCATTTACCACAACTCACTGTTCTTATGAAGAAAAGGAAACTCATAACATTTTGGTTAATAATGTTACATTTAATTTAGTTCAGTGAATGATTCTGTGTAAACTTTTTTTTATTGTTTTTTTTTTTACATAGGTTATCATTCTGTCTTTTGAAGAGACAAGTGGATTAAAATCGGAACATATTTTTCTTCTTAGCAGATCCCAAACAGGTAATTGCACTGATCTACTTCTTTTGCTGTAAATTTCCTGTCAATGATTTAAATAGACATTTTAAAGTAAAGTAAAATAGCTTTTTTTTGCAGCTCTGAATGGGTAGCACCTCCAGTGCTCATCTGAGGAATGGCCACTTGGAGGTGTCCCTAGAGGCAATGTAAACACTGCCTTTTCTCCGAATGAAAAAAGCCTGAAAGGAATACATTAAGCTGTAGTTGTTCTGGTGACTATAGTGTTCCTTTAAAGTGCCATTGCCAGGAGACTTTGCAGTATTTGACATTGATGCTGGTGATTCGGTGTCTAAAGGGGGGCAGGTTAAGGTGAATCTACCTCCCTGATCCTGTGTTTTCTACTCATTTTTCAGGGGGGTTACAGTGCTGTCTTAAGGAAAAGCACAACAATATCTATAGTCCCTATTTCAACTGATTACATTACATTAAATATTCACAAAGCTAAGTTGTCGAAGGGGAAAAGGTCAAGTACTTTTTAAATTTTTTTTAGAAATTAAATGGCCAATGGCTTGGAGACCCCTAGACAGATGAGTCATTTACCCATTTTGGTAAATGTGCAGTACATACTATTGGATCAGGGTATTTGTCCACTTTGGCCTCCCTCCTCACTAGGGGGTCCTGAGTTGCCTATTTGTTTTTTCCTCTTTGTTGCTTGTTTTACCTGTGTCAGTTAATATGTCACAAACAGATTGTGTGGGTTGATACCTTTTAATGTCTGTTGGTGGCCAGGTGACTTAGTAATAATATACTTATAATAGTGGCTTTATTTGAGGATAAAATATATTTATTTTACACACACACACACTATTTGGGAAAAAACAGAGAATGTTCCTGTTGATTACTCCACTTTTAAAAAGTTCCCCAGATATTTTTTTTTTTAAATAACTTACCTCAATATATGTGCACCAATGAACATTTTTAATCAAAATACATGTTGCATTCTCAGACAGTGTTAGTATTTTCAGAGTAAAGTTACCACATGAAATTCCTGCTCAGCTTACCCCAGGGGTAGGCAACCTTATCCACTCCTGATTTTGTGGACTACATCCCCCATAATGCTCTTACAGCCATAATGCTGGCAAAGTATCAAGGAAGATGTAGTCCACAACATCTGGGGTGGGGAGAATTACCTGCCCCTGACCTACTTAAAACTATCATCTTGTTTATGTTAGGACCATTTTCTAGTCCTGCAATTATTGATGATTACATAAATATCATGTTAACCTGCCTATCTATAAAGCCATTTGGAGGAGGAAAACCATTATTCCAAGCTTCTTATGAAGTCATAACTGTTGATGTTGATGAATTATTTTTCTGTCATACAAAATTGAGTCCTACGCTCAAACGACA
This sequence comes from Pelobates fuscus, assembly GCF_036172605.1. Taxonomy (NCBI): domain Eukaryota; kingdom Metazoa; phylum Chordata; class Amphibia; order Anura; family Pelobatidae; genus Pelobates; species Pelobates fuscus. Next base: position 246,449,651 of record NC_086318.1, read on the forward strand.
GCAATGACTATAGTACACATCAGCCCTAATATATACAATAAAAAACAAAGAAAAAAGTTACTTGCATACTATCTCAAATCCCTATGCACATTTAAATAACTCGGTTTTTAGTATCACTCCAATTACCTTTAAATTGTAAACTCACCTGCCACGTCAAAGCAAAACTTCTTACACTAACATTTCAAAGAAAGATATATTTGTGCACAAGCCTTCCTTTTTAGGTAGACCATAAAAAGGGGTTTCCAGTAAGGCTAGAGTTGTGCATTGTAACACGGGCAAGCACTCTCTAGAGCAGGGGTGGGGAACCCTCGGCCCTCCAGATGTTCTGCACTACATTTCCAACAATGCTCTTACAGTCATAACGCTGGCAAAGCATCAAGGGAGATGTAGTACAAAACATCTTGAAGTTTCCCCACCCTTATAATAGAGGATGAATTGTTGGGATTTCAAACCGAATTGAAAAATTTTCTGCCAAAATAGTCCAACTGAAAGCATGGTGAACCTGGAGAAGTTTTCCACTTTGAATATTTTGCTCTAAAATCTGAAATGCACTTTGAATTCACACAGTATTTCCAAAAAGTCACACTTTTTTTAAAATTAAATATTAAATGTCAATCTCAGATATTCCTTGTAAAAAAACAAAGTTTAAATGGACATGTCACATGCACGTGAGTTAGGACTGAGTATTTGTTTGGACCCCATGTGGGATGCAGAAAAATATAGGCATGTGTCCCTGCTTTATGATAAACTCATTGGTTTTACAGGAAGATGAATTAACTATCTCTATGCCAAGTGATGTTCCGCATAAATACATTTTGTTTGGAATGTATAAAGCCCAATTCTTTACTATTTGATTTATAAAGGGACATTATACCAGCTATAAGACACTGCACCTCTCGGTTTTATTCCTTTACATCCCGTATCTGACAGCGTTCTATGAAATACACAGCTATAGCCACTGAATTTGAGCTTTATTTCAAAATTTTTTAGTTTTTCTTAAAACAAACAAAGCTACTTTGTCCTCTTACTGGACTTTATGATAGGGTGACCTCTGAGTGGAACATGCTTCCTCCTACCTTTGTGGGTTATTTTGACATTCAGAAGACAAATATTCCTGTAATGCAAAGCACTACCAATATTATTGATTCTTTTAGCTTACCAAACATTATCCTGATGGTCACCTAAGAGCTGTGGTTTGGCATCCAATGGGCCATTGAATACCACAAAAACGTTCTGTTCTAAATATGGAATCACTCTACTGAACATGCTGTAAACTGTATTAGCTGAAAAGTAAGCTGGAATTTTAGCATTTAAATGATGTATTAGCGGGAAACTGTGTGTATATATATTTATATATACACATACATACATAATACACAAGGAATATACATTAGACAATCATATCTTTTAAATAAAACAGTAGCTTCCATCTTTGCTCTGCCACATTTCACGTTTTCCAGAGTTTTTCATTTCTCTTAAAAGAGCGTTTGTGAACAGAAAAAATCTTATCACACAGTAGGTCCAATTATTTAGCTATTACATGTTATAGTGTTTTGATTGTTTCAGAATGTGAGTTAGGAAATGGAAGGGGAACGTCTTTAGAAGTTATAGTGGCCAGATTGATGAGCATCCTAGTATACACAAGTACTGTGGAGGTTATGTTTAGACAGTTCAGAACAGGACACTGGGCATCTCCTGGTCATTTAGTACTTAGTAGTATGTTGTTCACAGCACTGTCTCAGAGATATTGGGCATCTTCTGAGCTTATAGACACCTGGGCCATTTCTCCTCCATCCCATCGCACAGAATTATATAAAAGGAAAGCCAGTTGTCACAGGTTGCTAGAAAATTGAGTGGATCGTACATGGACAGGACAAGAAGTCATGTAGTTATGCTGATTGAATGGAAACAGTAAGGGCAGTAGTTTTAACCCCTTAAGGACACATGACATGTCTGACACGTCATGATTCCCTTTTATTCCAGAAGTTTGGTCCTTAAGGGGTTAAAGGTGTTTGATGCACAGACTAGACTGCCATTTTTTTTTTTTAGAAAGCAATATGCAATACACACCTTTTTTTAGAAACCCTGTAACTCCTCTTTTCAGGGTAGACGAGGGTGATACTGAATTTGGAGAAGTGATCTTTAACCCCTTAAGGACACACGACGTGTGTGACACGTCATGATTCCCTTTTATTCCAGAAGTTTGGTCCTTAAGGGGTTAAAGGCAAAACCAGGTCAAAATACATATATCTGGATAAATATCTGTTATGATCCTAGCTCTGCTAATATAATGTAAAGGTAATTGAGAGAGTAGGAGAAACAATTTAACAGAGTCCTGGTAAACTCCCCCCCTAACTCCTACACCTCCCCACAACAACCCCTTGCCCCCCCAAAAAGACCTAAATGAAACCTAATGAAAGGCCTAGATGAAAGATTCTAGTTTTGGTAAATGGGGTAAAATGTGCAAATGCTTGATAAACATATGGCTATCCATAAAAAGCTAATTATCAAAAATGTCAATGCAAAACAAATACAGATTAAATAGGCCTTATTTTTTCTGCCAGAATAGATAACTTGTTTAATTTTTGAATATACAGAACCATGATGAAAGCATTTTATTTGTTCTGTAATCATTTCATAAGTTATATGTTACTATTTTAACACAAGAAAGAAATGAGGGCACATATCCTGTGTCCACAAAATCTTGCTGTAGCACATTCGGCATAAACCTGTGGCGGCTGCATAGCATCTTAATGAATGGCTGCCTTGAGTGAAAAAAACTATTCTTATTGTGTTTTATGAATTCAGTATCAGGTTGCCACAACAACCAGTCTTTGAATACTCTGGTATGGTGTTATTAGCAAGATACCAAGCTGTAAATGTGATTCAGAATCCAGCAAGGTCTGTAATCTCAGCTTGCATTCAGCATTGCTTTGAGACCACTATTTGCGAAGCTGTAAAATAATTCACACAAAACAAAAAATAATTTACACATGTACTGGCTGGTACAAGGAAGCTGTTGAATTAAAGATATCTGACATCTGTTTGGATTTCAGATTTGGTCAGGACAGTTCTGCCAGGAGGATCTGACTGACCCATTTTCTGTAGTTGCAGTGTGTCACACATGCCCAGAACTGCAATGTAAAGTGAGCACACAACAAAGCCACATAACACAGGAGTGTCTTAAATGGTATGATGTCACTAGATACAGAGACATTGGCTATATTGAATCTTTAAAAATATTTCAAAGTGTGTTAAAATATACTATAAACTATGGAGAATTACTATGACACACATTTAAAAAGTGCCTCAACGTTTTCCTTCATTGCATGTGTAACTGTGTCACTTGCAGATCACAATATCTCTCAACATTGTAATCTGGGTGACTGCTGGTTGGGCCACTGGTGACATGCATAGTGGGAAGCCGATGTACACTGAAAGCGTTGTGTCTGCCTGGTGTTAAGCAGTCAAGCATGTGAGTCTGACAGGTCAGCTTTCCAGCTGGGCCCCTACTTGCTGGACTACACAGGGAGTGCTCCAGAACCATCTTCTACATAATTTTAGAGGCCTCTGATGTGCTTGCTCTGTGCTGCCTCATGACAATACCCTGTTGTCCCCCAGGGAACTAAATCAGGGGAGTGGGAGAAGTCTTCAAATTCAGGACTGTCCCACTAAAAGCAGGAGTGTTGGGATCTCTGGATCATTAGAACACATAATTAAAGCATTGTTGCCAGCAGGATTCCTTGTTGCTCCTTAAAAGGAATAAACCACCTCAAGCTTCTCTGAAGCCTTTACCAGATGGCAGTTCCGTTGTAGTGAAGCATCATTCACTTTCAGTGATTGCATACCTTGACTCATAAGGTGTACTGTTCCATTTATTTTTGTCAAGATATGTACAATGAGTGGTTTGACAGGCTTTGCCTTCACGGTACAAGCCAAAGCATTAAACTATATATGTGTAAATGTATACCGTATATTATATCATTATTTCTTACAGATAAAATGGGCAGGAGAGAATACACAGCTCTTTTTCAGAGTGGTTAAATTTTTTATTTTTTTTTCTTGTGGTAGAAGTTAGCTGCTATACTGGTGAATATTACTTCATTTCAACTCTTAGAAGTTCATTGAATTTGGTCCAAGAAAGACAGCTGAGCAATTTTCAGGAAGCAATCTTTCCTACAAGTATACAGCTCCAAAGCCTTGCAAATTCTCCTACCACTGAAAAGCCAGGGCTGGGCAAGCAGATCCTGTCTGAAAAAGACTTTAGTAACTGTATATAAAACAAGCTTGTTTAACAGAGGAATGAAACATTCATTTATGACTATAGAAACCAACGAATGGCCTCAGAGAAACCGCTTCACCAGTGCTACGTCCAATTCGTCAGTTCAGAGGCAGCTGTTTCCTGACTTTTCTGTAAAATGTTGTGGAAAAATTAATGAAGGTGGCACAGTAATGGTTTCAAGCTTGACTTGTGGAAACTATGACAGTGTTTCAATCAGCAATTAAGAATGAAAAAGCTCCCTCCTCAATCCTACTGGGAGCCATATGTAGTTTGTAGCCCACAGGAAGAAGAGGAGACGGCAGAGATGTGGAGCTCATATAGGTCATGAGGGCAAGTTTGTGTATTGTGAAATGCATGGGCAAACATTCTCAATCAGCCCTTAGTCTCATTAAAGTAAAGTAAGTAACTTACAAGCACATTAACAGTGTTATTCACTAAAGTGAGAAATCAAAGTGAATTTCAAATTTAAGACAACAATATCTAAACTGGAAACATCCTCTAATTTAGCTATGCTTCCATTTCTGCTACTTTGACCTAAAGTTTAAATTAACTTTGAATTTGTTTAAGATCTTGTTGCCCCGGGTGACAGAAATAGTTTGAATGCTCTAAATTAGGGACATTTAAGTATTGAACTCCCAACTGGCTACAACTCTCATGAACCTTTGCCAGCCACTTGATGGGTTATTGCTGCAAGGGATTTAGGGGAGTTGCAAGCAGCTTGGATCACAAACTGGATACCCCTGCACTATTTTAATGTGCAATTCATCGTGTCTGTATGTAGCATTAGCCAAATGGTTAGCAAATATATAAATTGACAGATATAGCAAAAACAAATGGAACACTATAGCGTAAGCAATATGTAACCATAGTTTGCTCCTTGTCTCTTAATTCTATATCCCCCCTGTGTGCAATAAAAAATAATTCAATAAAAGTTTTACTTACCCTTTTACTGCATCATAACTCTCCTTACCCCCTCCCCCAGCATTATGGAGGAGGCATTGCTTCCTCCAACGCTGGTCTAATCCAATGTTCCTCGTAGAGGAGCATTGGGGAGTGTGGCAAGTGCTGCTCGTGCATCCAAGCTTCCCTGTAGGAGAGCATTGTATTCATTTTTAAGGCCTTCCTATGAGCTCATGTGAACGACTTTTACTTTGTTAGTGCAGCGAAAGCGCCTCTAGTGGCTCAGGTAGAAAGTCTCTAGAAGTCGATTTAACCCTGTAATATAAACATTGCAGAGTCTGCAAAAGGACTACTGCATCTGGACCACTTCGTTGAAATGAAGTGTTCTGGGTGACTTTAGTGTCCCTTTAAGGAGTTTGTTCATTAAAGTAAAGGTAGGCTATAATACTGAAAAGTAAAAAACAAACAAAAACACTTTGTCCTTAAACTTAAAAATGAAAAAAATAAATAAAAATGCCCCCAAAATTTCCCCATATATCTCCGATTAGTGAATAAGCTTAAAGGAACACTCAAAACACCATAATCACTACAGTGTACTGTAGTATTTACCTCGCATCCAGTCCCTGCAAACACCTCTGTCTCTTAGCAACTCTCCCATCATCCTACTTAATCTGTTCCGAAAGCAACCCTAGAACTGCATGTGGGTAGATATGTATACTGTATCTGTAAATCTATCTGATCGGCTTTTTTGGTGTATACAAGTACCTACAATTAGCAGCAATTAAAAAGGGACACTGAAGATATGTATGGGTGTTTGGTACTTGCACTTTGCTATACTGCATATTAGTCTGCAGTTGTGCTACAAAGGTCATATTATACTAATGGGTAAGGCGGCTTCTTTACAAGAAAGATCTACCGCAGCAAGGACTGTCGGCACCACAAAGGTGAAAAATTAGCCTTGAAACTGCAAAGAATCCATTGCAACCTGTAAGGAAGCATACACCTATTTATATTATATGAGCTAGTTATTATTGCTTTTAAAGCAAACACTACATTTTGTTTGTGCTGAGATACAGTTTGCTATATATTGTGCTAAGCACCTTTGCCAAAAAGAATCGAACATTATAAATGAATAGGAGGGTGAGGTGGCGTCTGTTATGGTTATTAATACATTACTTTAATACGTTGTTGGCTTAAAAACAACATGCTCGAACATCAATGATGTTGAAATAACAAATAGTATGTCTAATATATTTTGTTTAGTTTTTTTAATTGAAAAATGAATGTCCCCCTATATTTATTCTATCTGTAAAAGTAACACTATATTTCTTTACACAGTATTATACTTTGTACACCTTCATAAAGCTAAATACATCTCAGCACAGTGCTCTAACAGGCGACAATTAATTCAATAACATACACCTTTTACATGAATTCTGTTATCACCAGTTTTAGCAACATATCTGCACATAATTTCTTATGTACAACTCGAAATTTTGCCCATGCCATCCTCTGTGAGAGAACAGTCTAGACAGATTAATGAGACTGGAGAAAGTAAAATATTACAATTCCACAGCCTAAACCAAAAAACAAGAGTATATATTTTTTCCAGCCAGACAACCCTAGAAGTACAGCTTTGTTTAACAAGTAGCCTTAAAAGAGCCTGTCCTGAACACATTTTGTTAAAGATAAAGGGGAACATGAAACACTGTTTTTGGTCAGAGTAAGCCTTCCTGTAGTGGTCCCCCAACACACACAAAAAAATAACTTCTATTCCAGTTTTCACAGTAGTACGATCTTCCTGAGCTGATGTCACAGAGATCACGGAAAACAGGCTGGGGGAAGGAAATCGGATCGCTCAGCCGCCATTGGTTGTCGGGTGCTAACATGCTGTGCCCAATTTACATTGAATTCTCTTTAGCCACCCGAAAATCTTACATTGGATGGCTTATGACTGTCCCAATGATGCTGCCGAAAGTGGAGTTACACTTCCGGCAGCAAAGAGGTTAATATCTGTATGTGCTGTTTCATGGCAAAATGCTGCACATTCAGACCCCAGGGACCATGACCACATGAAGTAGTCACAGTGCCTGGGGATAAGCCTTTAAATAGTTATTGACCCCAAAAGAAGAACAACAAGGCTGCTGTACCTATGCACCTACACATACATATATATTGTTCGACAATTAATTGTCATGAAAAAACAAACTTGCTTTATAGAACCATATACAGAAGTATAATGTACCTGTACAATGACTGCTCCATGCATATTTTTCCAATTTTTTTCTTTTGGGTTTTCTTCACACCCCCTAATTATTCTAGCATACCTTTACTATATTAAAGGGACACTATAGTCACCTGAACAACTTTAGCTTAATGAAGCAGTTTTGGTGTATAGAACATGCCCCTGCAGCCTCACTGCTCAATCCTCTGTCATTTAGGAGTTAAATCCCTTTGTTTATGAACCCTAGTCACACCTCCCTGCATGTGACTTGCACAGCCTTCCATAAACACTTCCTGTAATGAGAGCCCTATTTAGGCTTTCTTTATTGCAAGTTCTGTTTAATTAAGATTTTCTTATCCCTTGCTATGTTAATAGCTTGCTAGTCCCTGCAAGATCCTCCTGTATGTGATTAAAGTTCAATTTAGAGATTGAGATTGAGATTGAGATACAATTATTTAAGATAAATTACATCTGTTTGAAAGTGAAACCAGTTTTTTTTTTTCATGCAGGCTCTGTCAATCATAGCCAGGGGAGGTGTGGCTAGGGCTGCATAAACAGAAATAAAGTGATTTAACTCCTAAATGACAGTGAATTGAGCAGTGGAATTGCAGGGGAATGATCTATACACTAAAACTGCTTTATTTAGCTAAAGTAATTTATGTGACTATAGTGTCCCTTTAAGCTTTTCAGCTTCCTTTGGATAAATATTCCAGGTATCTACTACTACTTTTTTTTGCCAATCAATTTTTTTGAGGCAAAGTTATGACAGACAATGCTTCATTGTTTCAGTGACACAAAAATGCGATAAAATACAGCATAAACACTCTCATGTTGCCCTAGGAAGGCTGATCTAAAACATCCTAATATTTGCCTAATGCTAACTGATGCAGGCCTCTTTTTAAATGTAACATAGAATATATAGAAAGTATAACACAATATCACATCAGAAATGGTAAGTATAAGGGGAAATAGCACGTTAACCAGAATTCTGGATGCTTAAACACATGAGACGTATTACCGCTGGATGATAGAATAGGAATGATCACTCCAGGCTAATGGACCAACAGGGGGGTGAGAGCACACTAAACTATATTAAAAAACAAAATAGAACAAGGAACATAAACATTGCAGAGCTTTCAGTCCCTCATCAACCACCCCATACTGGGAGTAAGCACTTCCAAATACGGATACAAGTCCAATCTCTAGGCCGTTCTCCAGCCCTTAAGCAGTGCCCACCAATCCGGCTGCTAACAGCAGTAGGCTCTTGTGGACGCCTCTTCATTGTCTTCTCGGGCGTGAGCTATGCTGGGGGGAAAAGGCTGGAGCCTCTGGGCCCAGGAATTTGAGGAACTGGCAAGGGGTGTCATGGGGGTTGATCCAGTAGCTGTGCTGTGGAATCCAAGTGCTGTGGCTTACAAGCAACACCAGCCTCCCGTAGTTTGAGTTTACCCCAGAAGTTTAGACAGAGCTGGTTGAAAGCTTGGAGGAACATGTCCACGTGGGACAGCTTGGCCACCACATGAGGGTGATGTGAAAGCCACTGGACGGTAGCCATCTTGGAGATCAGACTGTGTGCAGTCAAAAGAGCAGGTTAGCAATACTGTCCTGAAAGAGGCAAGGTAGGCATGCCAGTGGGGACCTGGATAACCCCTGCAGGTCCAGGCTGGGGAAGCGTGGCGTAAGCAAGAGTGGAGTACAGAACTTGGGCGTAGAAACAGCCGTCTCCCCCACTCCAAGTGAGTTCACAGGCCGCAAGCTACACAAATGCTGAATCTACCCGACCGAGCTGACAAAACTACAGGCAAGGAGCATTATTAGGGTGTTCTTCAGGCAAGTCAAGTCAGGTACAGAGTGGAAACCGTGAAATATCTCAATTTAGTGAGCAGTCAGGTCCCGCCTCCTCTACTACTCTTTTCGCAATGTAGTATTTATTCACATTACAGCTCTTAGTTCCACACTTAAAACATACCACTTGTATCTTTTTTATGATATGGTATTTTCAACTGCTCTTAACCATTTCAGTAACAGAAAAAGTGATCAGACCATAGCACGCAAAGCACTGAGTGTCTACTTTGTTTTGGAATGTACGTTTCATGAAAATTCTTTATTTGTACAAGTAAAGTGGGGATCTTAGTGCTGGTATCTAGATGTAAATATACTTTTTAATTTTTTTTTTATATGTTTTGTTATGCCAGTCATTTTCATCACTGGCATGTGTTTTTGGCTTTCCATAGATTATGTAACAGAGCATATGTAATGCATCTGTGTTAATCCTCCAAGTGGATAAGCCCTTAACTTTTAATTGCCTTCTGCCATCTCTGCTTGGCCCGAGGAAGTGAGCAATAGAGTGCCTGTTTGCAGCAGGCTGGAAAAGCAGAAACATCTGCTGGAAATCTGACAATGTACTGAAGTGTTTCAGCAAGAACTCCCCGTGATTGTTTCAAGGGGCGCCACAAATATACCCTCATTATTCTGTAAGGTTTTGGAGATAAGAGGTATAATTAAAGCAGGGTTCCTATAAAGTCAAAACAAATTAGACTTTCCTCGCGGGTACTTATTAATGAGGATGCTTACGTATTCTTCGGCTGCGCAGTAATTCTCCATAAAATAATTCTACACTGTATTCACTTCAGCACTGTGCTGATTTTTACAGCATTAAAACCTTACATTTGAATTGGTTTATAATATACTATAGCCAGGGGTATGAGAATATTGCAGCTGACTGCAATAAGAAGGTAATGTTTTCCTTCAAAAGCAAGAGAGAAGAAACAAATTGTATATTTGTCACTTGTCATCTAAATTTGTAATAGCTTATTAATCTTGATATTGTCAATTGCAAAGCAATTAATATATTATTTTTGTTTTAAATATTTTAGAAGGAGGTTTATAACTACACTTGAAATAAACGTCAATATAATACTAAATGTTATATAAAGTGGAATGTTGTTGCTGCTTAGGTGAGCGCAGCAGAGAGGCATTGGGTGGCCTCCAATTTAAAAAAAAAAAATGTTTTGACACTCACTGAGAAGGTATCCAAGGTATTCACGGAATATGCAGATAATTCATAAAAAATATTGTAAATAAATAAGTTGCACTCCTCCCTCACTGGCATGAGGCCTTCCAGGCACAAGTGTCTAATTGTGGTCTGATTTTGTCTGCTGTTTATCCCCAAATAGCAATTCCAATAGTACTATGTGAGTTCATTCTCAATTTGGTTCACTTATTAGAGATTGGTGAACATGCATTCCATTACTATTGAGCAAGACTCAAACCTTGCACGCACAGTTTGCAACTTGGCTGTCTCAAGGCCATGGCTTCCAGGCACAAGTGTCTAATTCTGGTCTGATTTTGTCTCCTGTTTATCTCCAAATAGCAATTCCAATAGTACTATGTGAGTTAATTCTCAATTAGTGATGTACCGAACGGTTTGCTGGCGAATAGTTCCTGGCGAACATAGCGTGTTCGCGCTCGCCACGGCGGGCGAACATATGCGCGGTTCGATCCGCCCCCTATTCGTCATCATTGAGTAAACTTTGACCCTGTGCTTCACAGTCAGCAGACACATTCCAGCCAATCAGCAGCAGACCCTCCCTTCCAGACCCTCCCACCTCCTGTACAGCATCCATTTTACATTCATTGTGAAGCTGCATTCTTAGTGAGAGGAGGGACAGTGTAACTGCTGCTGATTTAATAGGGAAATTGATAGCTAGGCTAGTGTATTCAGTGTCCACTACAGTCCTGAAGGACTCATCTGATCTCTGCTGTAAGGACAGCACCCCAAAACGCCCTTTTTAGGGCTAGAACATCAGCTTTTTTTTTCCTGTGTATTTTTTTTCCTGTGTAATTGCAGTTGCCTGCCTGCCAGCTTCTGTGTCAGGCTCACAGTGGATACTGTGCCCACTTGCCCAGTGCCACCACTCATATCTGGTGTCACAATAGCTTGCATTTAAAAACAAAACATTTTTTTTCACTGTAATAGATTGAATAGCAGTTAGTTGTCTGCCAGCGTCTGTGTGTCAGGCCTACAGCGTCTACTCTGCCAACCTCTGCCTGTGCACAGTGCCACTCATATCTGGTGTCACAATAGCTTGCATTTAAAAACAAAAAACATTTTTTCACTGTAATAGATTGAATAGCAGTTAGTTGTCTGCCAGCGTCTGTGTGTCAGGCCAACAGTGTGTACTCTTCCAACCTCTGCCAGTGCACAGTGCCACTCATATCTGGTGTCACAATAGCTTGCATTTAAAAACAAAAAAAGTTTTTGACTGTAATATAATAGCAGTCAGTGTCCTTCATAAGTGTGTGTCAGGCCTACAGCGTGTACTCTGCCAACCTCTGCCAGTGCACAGTGCCACTCTTATCGGGTGTCGCAATAGATTGCATTTAAAAATCCAAAAACTTTTTTCACTGTTATAGATTGAATAGCAGTTAGTTGTCTGCAAGCGGGTGTCAGGCCTACAGCGTGTACTCTGCCAACCTCTGCCAGTGCACAGTGCCACTCATATCTGGTGTCACAATAGCGTGCATTTAAAACCCAAAAAACGTTTTTTCACTGTTATAGATTGAATAGCAGTAAGTTGTCTTCAAGCGGGTGTGTCAGCCCTACAGCGTCTACTCTGCCAACCTCTTCCAGTGTACATTGCCATTCTTATCTGGTGTCACAATAGCATGCATTTAAAAACCAAAAAACTTTTTTGACTGTAATATAATAGCAGTCAGTGTCCTTCATAAGTGTGTGTCAGGCCTACAGCATGTACTCTGCCAACCTCTGCCAGTGCACAGTGCCACTCTTATCTGGTGTCGCAATAGATTGCATTTAAAACCCAAAAAAACTTTTTCACTGTTATAGATTGAATAGCAGTTAGTTGTCTGCAAGCGGGTGTCAGGCCTACAGCGTGTACTCTGCCAACCTCTGCCAGTGCACAGTCCCACTCATATCTGGTGTCACAATAGCGTGCATTTAAAAACCCAAAAACTTTTTTCACTGTTATAGATTGAATAGCAGTTAGTTAGTGCATTACTAATGCCAGAGTGCCCTGTTAACTGTTTAGTTAAGATGCCCTGACCCCCTCCTTGTGAAAGAAAAAAGCAGTTTTACGTACCTTTTCTCTCTCGCAGCGCCAGCCTCCACACTGCTGTCCCACCTCTGCTGCTGAGGTCATCAAGACTGTGAGTCAAGTGCACATGTGCGGCAAACTGCTGCACTAAGTCAATCAGATGGTCTCCATGATGGACCATCTGACTGAAATAGCCGAGTTTTACTCAGCTATTTGGACAGAAGCTTCTCTAGTATCTGTCAGGGTAAAAACCACTAGAGGTATTTAAACACTGCAGAATAAGATTAAGTGGTTTGGGTGCCTATAGTGTCCTTTTAACAACCATGCACATTGCATAATGCAAAGTGATTATAGAGATTATACGGAACCCTTTAAGTCTTTTTCCATTGTTTTCGATTTGTAACTAAACAGCAACTTGGAGAGAGAAATTGGTGGAGAGAATTTTTTTTTTTTTAAAAGGTAAATAATGAACCCAGCAGATAAAGAGAAATATGTATTATTGATTTTGCCATGAATTAATATTCTTGCATTACTGTCAAAAACTCAGGGTTATCTAGGGAGAAGCAGCAAATGTGCTTTTGCTTTTAACTTGTTTGTTTGGTGCAACGTAGGAGACGGATGACAAGGCTGTTCCACAATCCACACACACAATCTGACCACATTGGCAGAAAACAGGCACATAGTTTAAATCCAGATGCAGAGTGGTAAAGATATTTGTGTGTGTAGTCAGGGAAACTTCATTCTGTCACCAAAATATTAGGGACCATGCAGAGAGACGAGAGGAGGTCAACAGAAAAATACAGAAAAACTAAGTAAGATTGTTTGTGTGCATATTTATATATCATGGGAAAATATTGGCATGCACACACATATCAAACAATACTACTTTTGGAAAATTTATACACGTTCTCTATAAAATATATACCTTTGTTAGAACTATATGAAAGAGGCATGCTTAGTCTAAGGCAAAGGAAATCATTGTTTACTGTAAGAACAATAGAGATGTAGAATTCTCTGCCTGAAGAGATGGTTTTATCAACATCTGTACAGATTTTTAAACAGTAACTGGATGAATACTTGCAAAAACAGAATATTTAGGGAAATAATATTTAATAAGTGGGGAAAACCGCTTCTTGAACCAAGGAGAGATCTAGCAGTTTCCTAGCAATATTGGAAAATCAATGGCAGAAACAGATCTTTAAAAGGCTTAACTTGATGGACGCAAGTCCTTTTTGCAGCCTAAGTAACTATGTAATATCACAATGCATGTTTTCAATGTTTTACATGGATCTCTGATTTGGTTTTAATAGAAAACTAACTTAAAGACAGCTGTTTTGACTGTGCTGGAAGTCATCAGGGCGAGTGTTTTTGCTGAATGGAACTGATAGACGATAAATCTAAGTTATTTAAGGAGGATTTGTTGGAGAGAAGTAATAATCCCACTCTATAAAAAAAACAATGATAAAGACTTGTCTTGGAATACTCTCACAGTCCAATGAAATATTTATTGTAAGAGGAGAGACAGAGATCTGTTTGAAGGGTCTCTCTATCTTGAAAGCCTGCTAAGAGCAAAATTATGAACATTATCGCCACAGTCTGTGCTAATTCTGAATTTATTGTAGTAGCATATTCTACTTGTCTGCCAAGACTGCATGGTGTTTTGCAGTTCTTAAAGGTGCTCTGTGTGCTAAATATTACTCTCTTTCTAGCCTGGGCATTTGTTACTTTTCTATCACTACTTCACAGTTGTACAAATAGTTGTGTGAAAATTTTAAACATAAATCACTTTTTTTGCTCTGTGTTTCTTTCTGCTAGCCATTCCTCAATGGCCCGTCTGTTAGTTCCTTTTCAAATCCCAGCAGGTTCCTTTTTGGAGCCAATCTCAGTGAAGCTATAATCTCCATTTCTATTAGAATCAGTAAACGTCTGATCTGGAGCAATAAAAGACATACAAACACGTACACAAATAGCTTCTGCAAATTGAATACCATCCAGAGAACAATGGCCCTCTTCTGATTCTTCATATCAACAATACATCAATATCAAACAAAATATCACATTTTAAACCTCTTTCCACATAAGTCTGCAATAATTGTCATAATATAGCTGCAGCATATTTCAAACTGTCATGTTGCAAAGGGTTAATGCACAATAGTGGTGACCGGTCCAAAATGTAAACAAGATTAACATATAGAGCTTAACATGGTTAACTGGTGTAAAGTTTACCTCTAATAACATGCATTTCCAGATAGGGAACATAGATTGCATAATGGTCATATAACATTCTTGAGCCCTAGACTAGACTTCCAAATACAGCCTTGTATTTCTGGCACTCTACTATCCCTTTAACCCCTTAAGGACTGGACTTTTTTTGCGATGTTGTACATTTGCGACCAGGCATCTTTTTGACACTTTTGTGGTGTTTGTGTTTAGCTGTAATTTTCCGCTCTCTCATTTACTGTTCCCATACAAATTATATATTGTTTTTTTCAGGACAAAAGGGGCTTTCTTTACATACCATTATTTATATAATCTCATCTAATTTAATTTAAAAAAAATGAAAAAATATGATGAAAAATTGAAAAAAATACACGTTTTTTGAATTTTATGTGAAAAATCTTTTACTCATCTACAAAAGCGAATGAAAAAAACTGCTAAATAGATTCAAAATGTTGTCCTGAGTTCAAAAATACCCAGTGTTTACATGCTTTTTGCTTTTTTTTTGCATGTTATAGGGCTATAAGTACAAGTAGGATATTGCGGTTTCAAAACATACATTTTTAAAATGTATCAATAGTGACATTGTAACACTGTTATCTGTCATAAATTGCTAAATAACACCCCACATGTACATATTTTTTTAAAAGTAGACAACCCAGGGTATTCAATATGGGGTATGTCCAGACTTTTTTAGTAGCCACTTAGTCGCAAACACTGGCCAAAGTTAGCGTTCATATTTGTTTGTGTGTAAAAAACTAAATTGAACGCTAATTTTGGCCAGTGTTTGTGACTAAGTGGTTACTAAAAACGACTGGACTTACCCCATTTGCAATACCTTGGGTTGTCTTCTTTTGCAAATGGTATGCCATCATGGGGGTAATTCTCATTCCTGGGCTACCATACGCTCTCAAAGGCAACGTAACCAACCTGGCCATTTTCAATGTAAAAATATTTGACCTATATATTTGACCCTGTAACTTTCAAAAAGGCTATAAAACCTGTACATGGGGGGTCCTGTTCTACTCAGGAGACTTTGCTGAACACAAATATTAGTGTTTCAAAACTGGAAAATGTATCACAACAATTATATCATCAGTAAAAGTGCTGTTTGTGTGTGAAAAATGCAAAAAAAGTCACTTTCACTGACAATATCATCGCTGTGATATGTTTTACTGTTTTGAATCACTAATATTTGTGTTCAGCGAAGTCTCCCGAGTAAAACAGTACCTCCCATGTACATGTTTTAGGGTGTCGTAGAACGTTACAGGGTAAAATACAGTGATAGCAAATTAAATTCTCTGGTCTTTCGGCCTGGGTTGGCAGGCAGGTCCCTTAAATTGCAATCAATAAAATAACTTAATTATGTAAAAATATTACCTAAATACGCACGTAGAATTTAAATATATATGCATATTTATATATTTGAAGTCTACGTGTATATTTATATAATTATTTATGTAATTTTGTATATCGACATATGAATAGTTCGCATTCTTTTTATTTATTTAAATATACATAGATATATATACAATTTCATTCTAAGTGTATTTTGATATAAATATATATATATTAATATCAAAATACAGTTAGAATAAAATTTCGTATAGATATATAATTTTTTTTCAATTTTTTATTATTATTTTTAATTTTTTTAATTTAATTTAAATTATTTATTATTCGTATTTTATAATAATATATATATACAATATATATAGTTATTATATATATTATATATATACGTGTGCAAATTAATTATAAGTGTATTTTTATATTAATATATGTACATATTAATATAAAAATACACTTAGCATGACATTATATATATGATATATAGACATATATTATATAGGTATAATATATGTCTATATATCATATATATATACACATATATAATAATATTTTTTTTTTATTACCTTTCACTTTAATTTTTTTTATGATTTTACACTGGCAGGGAGACTGCCTGTCAGCACAGACAGTCCCCCTGCAGGCAGAGACTAGGACACCTATTGTGACCATGTGGTCGCCCTGTTGGGCGATCACATGGCCCCAGGGGTCCTAAACCGCCATGGGGAGACTGTCTGGGCTGCAGGCAGTCTCCCCACACCGGGAGCACCGCCGATCGCCGCCGGGGGAACGACGGCGATCGGGTAAGTACATTTTAAATTTAGGACGGTTCAGGACCGTCGTCGGTCGGCAACGCAAAAATGCCGATGACGGTCCTGAACCGTCCTGCGTCCTCAAGGGGTTAAGCACTGCTGCAAATGTTGACACTGTACAAAAAAATTAAAACAATAAATCTCTAGCTCTCTCTCTCTCTCTCTCTCTCTATATATATATATATACACGTCCTGTTGAGACTGGAACGTTAATACGTTGTGATTATCTTCTGCTTTTGGAGTTAATAACCCCTTAAGGACCAAACTTCTGGAATAAAAGGGAATCATGACGTGTCAGACACGTCATGTGTCCTTAAGGGGTTAAAGCAGTGAATAGTTTGATTTAAAAATTCCAGAGAGTGTGCTTCTCTTGTTTTGTATAACTCCTGCTTGTTGTTGCTTCTGGTAAAGCATTGATTAACAAAACTCGGTTCTTGTGTGTGTGTGTATGTATGTATGAGTATATATATATACACACATACATATTATTCAATTTTGCTGCTGTCACTTCTTATTGTCATGGTTATTTACTAGAGTGAGAATTTCAAATTGAAGGCTAAAGTAGCTAAAGTGATAGCAAAACTACATTAGAGAATTTTTCTGGTTTGGCAATTTTGGCGTTAACTTTGAAATTCACTTTGAATTCTCACTCTAGTAAATACCTCTGTGAGAGTCACAGTTGAGCTGTTTTTTTAGTGGGAAAGATGTCCTTACTCGTTTCCCTCACAGTTGCAATGTATTCTCTCTAACCCTTTCATAAAACTAAGATTTTCCATTATGGAAAATATCCACCATACTGGTACTAATGTTAAACATACAGATTCCAAACTTGACTCTAAAACTTGATATCTTTTTAAAGATACAGTATGGCAAATACAAATCCTCTGTGTCTTCTAGAATTATATTTGAAATGTATATTAGGTGGAAAATGGGATAAAGGACACAGCCACTGACATGTATGCAATTTTTTTATGTTTTTATATCACTATCATGTTTAATTCATTCTCCTAGGAATTTTCCAACAGAAGAGGAAACAGGAACTACTATCTGGCATTGGCAATAAGTGCCTCTTTTTGTTTGTTACAGACATTTAGCCACTATCAAATTGTTTTAATGATGGGTTGTCAGAGAATCATGTCCATTCCAATTCATTAGACTTGAAAATAAATTGATACATCCCAATGCAAAGTGTTTAGATGGGCTTCCCACTCCTCCTACACTGCAGATGTGCATGTTTCAATTAGATAACATTTTCCATGTTGTTGTTTTTTTGCTTCCACATCCTACCCGTTTTGTGAAAGAACTTACAAATCTCTAGTCACACAACCTACTGTAAGCTGCAGAGCTTCTGTGTGCAGGCTTTAAAAATTGTCCTGCTATTTTATGGTTAGAAGCAGCAACAGCACCACACAGTTTACCAGGTGTATTATGTCCCTGCAGCTATTTTATGCTCACCACTGCTTGGTAGGAGAGATACTGCTGCTAGTCTACAAAATCGATGTATAAAAGAAACCTACAGAATTGTACTCTAGTCTTTTACATTCTTTTTATGTTCCACGTTTGTTAAATGTTCTCTCCACAATGTTGCTTAAGTACCCCTTTTTTTCTTTACACAGTCATATGCATTATATCTTTATGTCCCCCTCCCCATTTGGCACCCAAATAACCATTAAAAGTAGTATCAAACGTACCTGGAATTCAGCTCAGACCAAGTTGTCGCTGATCACTTCCACACCTTTCTGTGCAGCGTCATCTCCTCCCTGGTCACCGTCCAATCAAATGCTTCTTAAAGAGACGCATTGATGGACCATCTTCCCATGCACTGCAAGTGCTGCAAATGCACCAATCTGCTGTCAGAAGTGTGGGGATGGACTTGGGTTGGGGGGAGTAGACATGAGATATAGAATGAAGGATGGTGGAATTTTAATAGGAAGGATAGAGGTCTGTTATTACTGAGGTGTCACGTATCCTTCGAATCCATGTGGCAAAAACTGAGATAATTACTTTCCGAAGATTGAGGGGAGTGCCGCTCGGCAGTCATCTGCCATGATGCCTGGCTTGTGCGGCATGTCGGTGCACGCCGGCCTCTGCGGGCCCACACAATTATATAGCCCCACGTCCATCCACAGTAAAGACGACGTCGATGTCGGGTGACGTCACGCAAAAGACGCACACGCACGTTTTGGGGTCAAAGGCTAGGTACAGCCAATCGGATCTGCAAGAGGGTTATTTAAACTCACTTATTCTTTAGCTCATTGCCCTGTCGTGGTTTCCCTTAGATTGTTATCCGAGAGTGTGTTCCTGATCATGTTTTTCTGTTTTTTGACTTTGGCTTCGTTTTGACTTCCCTGATTTCTGGTACCCTTCACTTTTGGCTTTTCCTTATTGTTGTGTCTCATCCTGTGTCCCTGACCTCAGCTAGTTTTCTGACTATTCTCGGGTACATTAAGTCCGGCCATTCTATGGTCCGGTATGACGTTACCCTTAGTTCTAGGGTGTGATACTAATTTGTGTGTTGGATCAATATAACATGAGGGAGGTAAAGGAGGATTGTGATTACAAAGGGATGTGGATTGCGATTACAAATTGATGTGGATTGCGGCACATCATTAGTTGTTAGGCAGTAGGTGTAGATGACAGATGTAATTTTTCAGAGTTCTATGCTGGTATATGCAGGGGTCAGTGAGACCACAGGTTCCTTCATAAATAGAGCTTTCCTACAGTAGTGACTGGTGAAAGCTGGTAACTGCCCTTTTTGACAAGTATGTCAAGCATAGTAAAAAAAAAAGAGAAATTGTTTGCTGTTTTGTGTTAGTATATCTTCTGACTGGATCAATCTAAGTATTTCATAAAGATTCTGTGTTTATGAAATACACATTTTGGGGGGTAGGGAGGTTGATATTTTAAGAGGTTTGATCTGGGTTAAGACTTACCTCTCTCTCCTTATAATGTATGTTTGACAAAAATAAGTTAATAAATGACTTGTAAACAAATTGATTCACTTATGTTATTATATATTTATTTTTATAATTACAACAAAGGATTTCATATCTTACTCCTTTCAAGGAACAATGCACAATATGTATTATATTAAGGAGACCTGATGCAGGGTTTCCATCCCATTCCACTGCTCCTTTCCCGCTAGGTAAGGGGTTAAAACCAGATCGGGAGCAGTGCTTCCTGTTACTTCCTGCTCTCAATACCTGGGCTGTGGGATGGAAATCCAGGTTAAATGGGAGGTTGGGGGGATGTCAGATGTTTCTAGTCAACATTAAGAGCTCAAGAAGAAAAATAAAGTAACCACGCCCAAAGATTATGTACAAAACATAATACGTACACAGGTCTTTTGAAATTATACAAGTATTGGACCTCAAATAAAACAGAAGAAACAATAATAGTGCAATACAGTATGTACAATAAGTTAGTGATGTATCATCTTGTGTGATTACACTCACATTTAATTGAGCTATCTCAAAGCTCAGCTGTTTCAGCGCATGGACGGAACAATCCCCGTCTAAGGATATAAGTTGGTATAGGCGTCCCAAATGGCTCAAATGGAGTGCAGTATATAGAACATATGTAGGGATAGATACAAAAAGAATACTCCAATGGTGAAATAAATATGTATAAATATGGAGTAAAATGAATAGAGTAATGTACTCACATTTTCCAGAGCAAGACTTGCTCTGGTATATATAGCGTTGGTGGTATAATCCGCACCTAGGGATATGATGGTACCAGTAAGTGATGAATGGAAAAATAAAAAAGTGTAAATATAAATTAAAATACACTATTTATTAACCATAAAAAACATTAAAAGCAATATAGATAAGCTTAAGGAGTCCCACTTAACTCGTTTTGCCTCTCCAGAGGCTTCTTCAGGAGATTTTTATTTGAGGTCAAATACTTGTATAATTTCAAAAGACCTGTGTACGTATTAAGTTTTGTACATACTCTTTGGGCGCGGTTACTTTCCTTTTCTTCTTGATACTTTACTACCCACAAGGTCTGGGAATCCTTGTACTAGTTACTGCAGCCCAGTTGCACCTTGTACTATACTGTAGTGAGCTCCTATTACCTTTTCTTGTTATTGTACAACATGAAGAGCTGCATATGATTTGACTTTTCTTTTTTAATATTTATATTCTTTATTGAGAAATTTCTCTTTCTCTCTTTTCTTTTCTTTTCTTTTTTTTTCCACAATACAAGAAATAAACATAACACATTGTTTGAAATTTGTCTAACAGAGAATCTATCAGTTCGTTAGTAATTCTTGTCGGAATTAACATAATATCTCTAAATCCAGCTTCTTCCACCATATCGACCCATTTTTTTTTCTGTAGACTCGTTTCAGACATACCATAAGACATAAACAAACATTAAACACTAATGGTCATATAAAAATAAAAAAAAATAAAAGATTTGCTGGAGATGATTTCACTTTTCAGTCCCTATGAATAGAAGCATTTCAATTTTAAGTGGAATCATAGCTCCCAACCGCTTCCACTGGTAATCCCTCACCCTCTACAGCGGGATGGACCATGCACCAGGCCTCCCCACCCCAATAATAAATAATTGAATCCAAAAGCACAGAAATTGTAGAGAAAGCAAAACAGCGCCACTACTGGGTTAAATGAGGGGCTGAAAACATATTCCCGCTTTCTGAATTGTGTAAATGAATGAGATTTTTTCACAAATAGGGCCAAATTAATTAATAACCAAACTCAGATTGTCTGAAATGGTCTTTAATGTCAAACAAAATACTGAATACACTGGAGGAAGCACAGTTCACAGTCAGGTAACATGAGCCACCAACAAAAATAGTAAACAACTGTAAGCTTTTCTTTTTTTTTTTTTGACAATCTTTATTTTCAATTTTCAATTTACACATAACGAGCGACAAGGACAGGCTTTAGTTCGTATTCATCATCAATAGCATAAAAACGTAACATAAATGAATGGCATAAGTGGTAATGACACGGCGAGATTAAATCACAACAAAGACATAAATAGGGTGCCTGAGAGTAACCAAACTAAGCAACTGGTAGACATGCACGTACATATTTTTGTAACCAGTGGTTGACACCATCGTGAGGTCTGTACCGTGCTGCGTGGGGGAGATTTAGGATGCCTCGAACCAATGGGGCGTACTGGGGAAGACTCCCAGACGTAGACAGTAGCATGTGTGGTGGTCACGGTATCAACATATACCACAAGCGTTGTTACAACTACATTGGTGAGTCACGTAATAAGGAGACACAGTCTAAGCACATTCATTGGCTAGAAAACATTCAGGTGTTCATGATCATCAATACCCGCTGGCAATAGAGCATGTCCTGTATCGTGCTATGGGAGGGAGTGAAGGGACTCCTCTAGCCCGTTGGGCATGTGGGGACCCACTCCTGATTATGAGTTGTGTCTCGCATGAGGGTAACAGAAACGGGGCGTAAAGTACGTGTAGTTTCAGGAAACATAGGGGGCTAACGCGGGTGGGCGGTGTGAGGTTATATAGCCCAAAACAGTGAAACCAGGTGGGGACCACCTGTGGGGTTTCTCAGATTGACCATAGTGGTAGTTGAGTTTCCAGATTCTGCGGCTGTCAGTGACTGGGGCTACCGGTGTATCGGCCTGGAACATGTCACGTAGAGGAAAGGTGGGGTCCCCAGTTTCAAAGGACGGTTTACCACACCTGGTCGTGGAGTGTCTACGGGGCGGTCTGGTGAGTATAGGTAGGGTTCGTCTGGGTCTATAGTCTAGGGGTCCAGGTCATACAAGGTCCGTAGTGTCGGGCATTCGTCGGGGTTGGATCCGGTACAGTCAAGGTCGGGGGGTGTCATCAACCCTATATCCGAGGTCGAGATATGGGTGACAGGCAGTCTAAGCGGGGCAGGGCTTGGGTAACGGTTAGCCTATGTTTCATCGCAGGTAAGTGGGGAGGGTGTGGGGGGAGGAAGGGATGGGGACGAGGGGGGGGGGAGGGGGGGGATCCACGGGCTCCGGTCCCGTCCATCATAAGGTACCACAGCCATGGCATCCAGATGTGGTCACAGTTCTCTAATCTGCCTTGAAGGGCTGCCGTGAGTGATTCCATGTGATGTATCTCCCCAACCCTGTCTAGCCACCGCTGGAAGGTGGGCGCGCCCTTTTGTCTCCACATGGTAGGTATGAGCGCTATGGCTGCAGTCAGTAGGTGTCTAAGCAAGGATTTTTTGTAGGCAGAGATTGACATGTCAGTATGGTGTAGGAGCATAGTGAGGGGGTGGAGGGGTAGGGTGATATCTGTTATAAGGCGGATAGCTTCTCTGATCCGTGTCCAGTAAGGGACAATATCAGGGCAATTCCACCATATGTGGAGGAAGGAGCCGTCTGGCCCTCCGCAACGCCAGCATTCATTAGGGATCCCAGGGTCTATGCGGTGAGCAACATCAGGGGTCCTGTACCAGCGCGTGAGAATCTTATAGCCTGTCTCCTGAACTTTAGAGCTGATGGAGGTTTTGTGCGTCAGTATAAAGATCTTGTCCCATTCCTGAGCTGTTAGAGTAGTCCCTGTCTCCTCTTCCCACTTTGTCACATATCTGGGGTGTGTCTGGTGTTCGTTGTGTAAAAGCGTCGCATACAGCGTTGAGATTCCCTTGTCTGGGTGGGTTCTAGAGATGCATAGGGATTCGAACTGCGTGGGGGGTCTGTGTAGGCACTGTTTGTTTGGGAATGTCTTATAGTAAGCCCGTATTTGAGCGTAGTGGAAGTGATCCAGTCCAGTGGGTACCTTATCACCCAAGAGGTCCGTGAGGGGTCTAAGTTGCTGTCCCTGCAGGAGCTGTCGGAAGCTAAGCCAGTCGGGGTCGGGAAATGAGTGTAGGTCTGCTGGCGTGAGACCACCTCCCACACCCGGATTGTGTGTAATAGGTGTGAGGGGGCTGTCAGTGGAGGTGAGTTGACGTGTATACCTCAACGAGCACCAGACCCGTAGTGTAGCGTCAATCAAGGGATTGCCTGTTTGCAGTGAGGAAAGCGTGAGGGAGCTGAGCCATAATCGGGAAGGGAGCGCTCCCCTTGCCTGCCCATGTTCCATGGGGACCCACAGTTTAACCGTGGGGTGGGCATGCCAGTCTATCACTCTGAGTAGGTGTGTCGCGTGGTAGTATCCTTGAAGGGATGGGAGGCCCGCGCCCCCTTTGCTTTTGGGGCGCTCCAATAGCGCCCTGCTGACCCTGCTCGCCTTCCCATTCCATACAAACTGCCGAATGGCTGTGTTCAGAGATTGGAAGTATGCTCTGGGGATAGTGATAGGGACGGCCTGGAACAGATACAGGAGACGTGGCAGCACGTTCATTTTTACCACGTTGATGCGGCCGAACCAGGAAACGTAGAGGTTCCTCCAACGTTGGAGGTCTGACTGTACTGTCGCGAGTATGGGTAAAAAGTTTAGTCGGTATAGGAGTGACAGGTCATTGGGCAGCCAGACGCCAAGGTATTTAAGTTTGGAGTCACACCAGGAGAAGTGGAATTGCGATTTTAGGTGCGCGACCTTCTCTGCCGTGAGAGATATCGGTAGGGCTTCCGACTTGCTCAAGTTAAGTTTCAGGTTGGATATACCGCCGAAGGTCCTAAAGGCTCGGAGCAGGTTGGGAAAAGAGATTGTGGGGTTATCTAGAAAGAATAGCATATCGTCCGCATAGGCGGCCACTTTGTGTTCTACGTTGTGGAGTCTGTACCCACTAATTCCCCCGTCCTGTCTGACCGCCTCCAGGAAGGGTTCTAGAGTGAGGGCAAACAGGAGGGGGGACAGAGGGCACCCCTGTCTGGTTCCGTTCCGGATGGCAAAGGGGGCAGACAGAGCGCCGTTAACCCGAATGCGGGCCATGGGGTTCGTATATAGGGAGAGGATCCATGAGCGGATATGAGGGCCGAATTGCATGTGGCGGAGGGTGGCTTCAAGGTACATCCAGTCTACCCGGTCGAACGCCTTTTCCGCGTCTGTGGAGACCAGGATTAGGTTCCTCTTCGTCGACCGGGCAGAGTGGATCATGTGTAGGGCTCGGGTGGTGTTATCACGCGCCTCACGTCCCGGAAGGAATCCCACCTGGTCCGGGTGGACCAGGGTGGGGAGCACACGGGAGAGCCTCATGGCTATGGTTTTGGCGAAAAGTTTGAGGTCGGCGTTGAGGAGGGAGATCGGTCTGTAGCTCCCGCATTCCGCGGGGTCTTTGCCTTCCTTCGGTATGACCGTTACGGTGGCGCGTAGGGCATCAGTTGGGAACCGACCTTCTTCTAGCAGAGAGTTGAAACCTTGCACCAGGCATGGGAGCAGTATGTCCCTAAACCTGCGCAGGTACGAAGTGGGCAGTCCGTCCGGGCCTGGAGCCCTATGGGTTTTGGAACTTTTGAGTGCAGTAGCTAGTTCCTCTACCGTGAGCGGTTGTTCCAATTCCTCAGCCAGGTCTTCCGGGAGCGTGCGGCCTATATGGTCCGTGAGGAAGTCATCTATTTTGCGCCGATGTTGGCGCGCGTCAGTACTTCGGCCGGTGGTATCCAAATTGTAGAGCTCTTCGTAGAAGAGCCTGAAAGTCTGCAGGATATCTGTCGGAGTCCTTTTCATTGTCCCGTCCCGTCCTTTGATTTGGTGTATGTGATGCAGTCTCTGTCTCTGTTTCAGTGTGCGTGCCAGTGTCCTACCGCATTTGTCAGAGAACTCATAAAAGTGTCTGTTGGACTTGCGAATGGTGTGTAATAGGTTCTGGGATAGGAGGTCCTTGAGTTGTCTACGTGTGTCCGTGAGGTGTCGATAAGTGTCGTCCGTTTGGTCAAGTTTATGTCGCGTCTCTAGGGTGGAAATCTCACGTATCAGAGCTTGGGTTTTGGCGCCATGTTCCCTCTTCCGTTGAGTGCATAGCCTGATCAAGTGTCCCCGTATTACACATTTATGTGCCTCCCATATAGTGAGGGGGGCGACATCTGGTGTGGTATTTTCCTCAAAGTATTGGGTCAGTGTCTGGGCTACTTGTGTGGTGATAACATTGTCAGTCAGGATATTTTCATTAAGTCTCCAGTGGCGTTCACTGGGTTTAAAGAGCGGAGATTTGATTGTAACCTGGACCGGTGCGTGGTCCGAGTCGTGCTGTATGCCAATGGAGGCGTCTATCAGGAAGGGGAGGTATTCCTGTGCAAGGAATATATAGTCTATCCTGCTGTATCTGGTGTGGGCCGCTGAGTAGCATGTGTAATCCCTGTCTTCGGGGTGCGCCACCCTCCAGCAATCTATCAGGCCTGATCTAGCTAAGGATTGTTTGGCCTGGCGTATACAGTGTGAGGGGATGGTGCTGGTGCCCGCGGATGAGTCCATCCGCGGGTCCAGAGGAATGTTGAGATCGCCCGCCAGGACCAGCGTTCCCTCCCGGAATTTCTCTAATAGTGCAAGGGTTTTTGTTAAGAACCGGTGTTGACCCTTGTTAGGGCAGTACACCGTGGCGAAAGTGTACCTATGGTCGGCGATTTCACCCTTGACAAATATGTACCTGCCCAGGGGGTCTGCCTGCGAGGCGGAGCTGACAAAAGGGGTGTTGTGGGAGAAGAGAATGGCGACCCCCGCTCGTTTGGCTTCGGGGTGATTGGCGTAGTAGCCTAGGGGGAATCGTTTATCGCTAATCAGGGGGGCATCTTTACCTTGTAAGTGTGTTTCTTGAATAAATGCCACAGAGGTCCTTTGTGCCCAGAGGGAGCGTAGTAAGTGTCTCCTCTTTTCGGGAGAGTTAAGGCCTCGAACATTATGCGTTCGTAGGAGCAAAGGCGAGGGCAGATAGCTCGATGCCATGGCTGTGTTCGGGCACGGAACGCGTGGGGGGGGGGAGGGGGGTAGAGGAAGGAAAGGCGATACGGGGGGGAGTAGATAGGGGTCGGGTCCGGGGTTGAGTCAGGGGTTATAGGCAACCGTGGCCCTAGGTCAGGTATGGGTGACCTAATATACAGGTGGGTCCGTTGCTGGGGGACTAGGAAGTCACGTGTATGTGGTCCGTCAGGTGGTACCGGGTATCACGTTCCCCCGGACCACTTAGGGGCGGACAGCAACACTCAGGGGTCATGCGAATCAGGACGCATAGAATAAACAATATATGTGAAGTCAACGGTCTTATTGAGGGGCTACGGAATCATCAGACGTTGGGCGTTCCGTGCGGGCTGGCGTGGGGCGGAACAGGGGGCTAAGCCGTGGTACGGCGGGAGTCGGGGCCGGGGGGGCGCCCTGTCTCGTCAGGCTGGTTTCCATGGGGGGGGGGACGTCTCTTGGGTGTCCCAAGCGTGGCTGGGGGGGCGGGGTTCCAAGAATGGACTCAGTATCCGGAACTTGGGGTGACTTCAGTCGGTCGGGGCGAAACAGGGGGGGGGGGGGGAGGGGAGGGATGCGCGGGCAGGGAAATTGCACACATACTGAGAAAGGGAGAACAATTTTGCAGAGAGCGTACAGTACAGGCAACATTATTCAGATTTAACAGTAAATAAACCTTTAGCAAAGTTCCCCTTATGCTCACAGTTCCCCATGTCTTAGCCACTGGGCAAAGGGAGGTCCGCCAGTACCCGTGGTCATTGAGAACTGCGGCATTACGGGGCGCAACCGGTATAACGGCTATCCTGGGATCGTACCGTGTCTGACAGGGCGTGGGCGGTGCAGGCTGCTCACTATCTTATTTGTAACACCCCGTGCAGCGTGCAACTCCCAGGCCCATTCGAAACTCCCCGCAAGCCCCCCTCCCCCCCCCCAACTAAGGAGCGGGCGGCCGCTCCATCAACAGCAAGGGGACGTGCTAGATCCGGGAAAATGGCAATTTCAGAAGGGTGGGGTGTATGGTGGTTATACAGGCTAAGACATGCATACAGTGGCGAATTTACTAGTATCTTACATAACGGGCTACAATGTAGTTGGCATGCAATATAACACTCATAACCAGAATCTCCCAATTCCCCCCTCCCATCCAGCGCCCCACCCCAACCTGACACTGGACCCCCCCAATTCTAGCTGTTGAAGCAGCTAACGGTTCCAGGGAGTCCTGTAAAATTAAGGGAGGTCTCGCCATTCGGCGTGGGCAGTCGGGCGGTTCTGGGCTGAAAACTGGGTAGCGTCCCGATCTCCGACCCTGGTGGAGTCGGATGTCAGAATGAGGCATAGTACCCCAGTCCCCTGGTCGGGAAAAAATCCGCCGGTGGGCAGTCCCGATACAAGATAGTGGGGGCCTATTCCCGCTCCCCACCCAAAAGCAATAAACGGTGTGTGAAAGAGAGCCCCCCCCCATATCTGGAGTGTCCCCAAAATGTCGGCCCCGGGTCCCCATGGCCTGCGTGGAGAGGGTAATAACTATGCCCCCCACATGAGGTTCAGTGTGTGTACTTAGCTGTCGTCGATGCTTTCAGATAGGCACATCATCATACGGGGGCAGTTCTGGAGGGCCAGGTAACACCGGGGTCGGGATCAAAACGGGTTCAATTATTCTTCGGGCCCATTAGGGCCTCCCCAGCGGATAGGTTGCGTGTCGTTACGTGCTCGGTTGCGGAGCGGCTCTGGAACCTCAGGGTGGTCCGGGCGTGGCGGAGGATGGTCCAGTATCCAATTGCGAACGTTGACAGGTGGCAGGTCCATCGATCTCAGGAAGCCGGGTATGTCGTTGGGCCACCTCAGGGAGCACCACGTGTTCCCCCGCTTGGCCTGGAGGCTGAAGGGGAAACCCCATTTGTAGGGTATGCGTTTCTCCTGGAGGATATGCGTGAGTGGCCGCAGCGCCCTTCTTGCGTCCAGGGTGAGGGTAGACAGGTCCTGGTAGAGCGAAACATCGGCATCTTGGAAGGTGATGGTCTGAGCACGTGCTGCTCTCATGATGGCGTCTTTAAGCTGGAAGGACAGTAGGCAGCAGATAACGTCACGTGGGAGGCCATCTCTCCTGGGGGGACGAAGGGCCCTGTGGGCTCGTTCTATCTGGTAAACTTCTGGGGCATCTTCTCCCAGAATATGGGTGAAAAGCTGCGTAAGGGTCGTGCCTAGGTTTTCATTCTCAACCTCCGGCAGGCCTCTGATTCTTATGTTATTACGCCGTCCCCTGTTGTCCAGGTCCTCCACCTGTCTGCGAAGCTCGAGCAGAACCGAGCCCTGTCTAGCAGTGGCGTGGTCAGCGGATTGGGAGTGTTGGATGGCCCTGATATTCTCCCCTTCCAGCTCCGTGACTCTTTCCTCCAGGGCAGTGAGGTCCCTACGTACCTCTTGGATCTCTTCCCTGATCGCCGCCCTCAGCTCCGCCACAAGCGCAGTTTTGTCGCCCTTGGAGAGCATGTTGGCAGATATGGACGCTAGTTCAGCAGTAATGTGTGCTAGCTGGTCGCCCCCCGCCGGGCCCGACTCCGGGCCTGCAGTATTGTCCAAGTCCGGTGGCGCGGCCGCCATCTTGTCCGCGTGTCTCGCGGCTCGGGGGCCGTCCGGGTATGCTAGAAAATCATCTAGCGGTCCGGCGTTTTTCCTCACTGGACTCGAGCCCGATGGTCCTGGGGTGCCCTGGCGCTTAGTTTTCCCCATTTTAGAGGTGAAATGTGGCATAGATAAGGGGCTTTGTGGTCCGGGTTCGCGGAGCTCCGGCGATATGCGACTCACTCCATGCACGGCAAGCCACGCCCCTCAACTGTAAGCTTTTCTATCATTCTCCTTTGAAGAGTACTCACTAAGTTAAAAACCAAGCCTAAAAGCCTATTTGTTGTTGAATTGCCTGGCGTATCGAAATTTATTTATTATTTATTATTATTATTATGAACACGTGCACCTACATGTTCTGGCCCCTAGTTGACTTCTAAGGTCAAATGTCACTACATCTCAAAAGTGGATAACTTGAAGGAAATGGGCTTAGTAAGCGGCTTGTGTGAGTGGCCAACATTGGAATACTCGATTTAAAAGGAAAGAACTTCATTAGTGTTATAAGAAGGTGGTATTTAATAGCTTAGACTGCGATTCAATTCCGTAGTTAAATGCGATGCTCTGCTTCTGACTGACAGACTGACATATCTACGTTCCCATATCGCATAATATATAGCCTAAACATCTGAGGTTGATAGTTACTTTTTTCAAAATGTATATCATTCATAGAAGAAATGTGGATCATACATCAGTGTGTGAAATCTTTACTGCCCAAAGCTGTTTCCAAGGCTAGGTTGCCCAGCTGAATAGTCCTCATCTCCTAAATTTATTTGGAAGAATTCTCCTGGGAAACTACTGTGGAATGTAACAGAGTCTGGGTAAAACAAAGTAATTATTTTTTTGTACTGGAACAAAATCACAGTCCAAGGTTTGACAAATCTTCCTCTGGGTCTTCACTTAACTGCAAGCAATGTAACCACATTCAGCCCATTGTTTTAGGTAAATGAGTATAACAGCAGCACTTGAAATATTTGACTTTGATTTTTCCGTCTAGATGCCTCCCACTCATCTCGGGTCATGCTTTCTCAAGCTATATTTAGAAACAGGAAACTGGTGGTCACTAGATAGTTAAGTCAGATAACCAATTTTAAAAAGAAAGAAATCGTAATCAGAGCTAAATATACACCCAGCTGTGTCTATTTATAGCAAACAATTTTCTGACACAAGAACAGCCTCAAATTTCTAGCATGCTAAGGTT
Source organism: Pelobates fuscus (assembly GCF_036172605.1). Taxonomy (NCBI): domain Eukaryota; kingdom Metazoa; phylum Chordata; class Amphibia; order Anura; family Pelobatidae; genus Pelobates; species Pelobates fuscus. Next base: position 246,480,130 of record NC_086318.1, read on the forward strand.
TACTTGGCCTCTGTGAAACTGCAATTACAGCGTAGGAGGAGGAAGGCTGTCAGGTGTCACTTATCTTATCATGTGCTGTGATGGTTGAGCTCATACAGGAAGAACAAAGCTAAAAAAAACATGTATTCTCTTAATAATTTGCCCTTTGCAGCAACTGAGTCTTATCTGGCCACCCACGTTCATCTGGCTGCTGACGTGGTGCTCACTTCATGTGCACAGGATATTTTTATATCTTTTGTGTTCTTTTGAGGAACCGACAGTGCAGGCTGCCGTGAAATGATTCCTATCTCTCTTCGAATAGGTTGCCCTGAAATGCTTGTATAGAACTGATAGTGAGGACGCTGCTTACAAAGCTCGGACATGGTGTTGGACAGAGATATGTCTCAATTGCTGTAATTCTGTTAATTACAATGTCAAACAGTGTGTCATTTTATTGTATTTCTATCACCGTGTGTAAAGCGCTACGGAATATGCTGGCGCTATATAAATACCATTAGAAATAATATTAATAATAATAACTAACACAGCTCTTTAAACAGGAACTGGCACTCCTCTAAAAGTGATAGTTCTTCAATCCATAGAAAAAGTAAACACAAACTGAATCACTTACCGGGGTTAAGTAAAAAAAAAAAACGCAGTTGCTTCCATAGCACTTCTATGTCCAGGGTCAGTGCTGTATTCTGGTTTTGTGCTACGGTAGGCATGACAAAACTCGGGCACCCCCTCCCTCTCCCCCAAATTTATTTTCCTCACAGACACAGGCTCTCACTGATGCATGCACCAACATACAATCACTGACAGATACAGTTTTTGTCACACACTGTTGAACCAACACATACTTTCACTGAAACCTACACATTCACAGATATACACACTCACTCATTCACAGTTACACACACTCATTCACCAACACACACACACATTAACTGACAGACACACATACACACCCACCAACAAGACACACATGCACAGTCACTGACAGATGCAGACTCACTGACAGAAATGCATACACACTCACGCTATGTCAGACACACACACACAGAAACACATACATAAACTGACAGACACGTGACACACGCTGACAGACACGTGACACACGCTGACAGACACACACTCTAAGTGACAGATACACACACACTGACAGACACATACATTATCACTGACAAACACATACACACTCTCAGTGACAGACACATACTCTTTGACAGACACATACACACTCAATAACAAACACACACACTCTTACTAAGAGACACACACCAACAAACTCTCAAACAGACACACACACACTCCCCACACACTAACACACTCATATTTTTTTTAATGTCCAATCAATCCATCCTTCCTACCTTTGGGAGTCCTGGAGCTGATTATTTCCTGGTGTCCAGTGGGGCAGGCACCGACGGGAGGGTGGGCAGACAGGCAAATGGTGAGGCGGTCAGCGAGGGCTGTAATCCTCCTGCTCAGCTGCCTCGCGTGCCTCTTAGTGATGCCTTAGTAATGGCACAGCAGTGCGCACGAGAGAGCTGAGCAGGAAGAGCTCAGGGGAGATTGCTCTCTCGCAACCCGCCCACAAACAGAACAGGAAAGTTAAAGGGTTAAAACTTATGTTTTATCGAGCGCCAAGCAGGCCCAGTTGCAGCTGGCCCCGCCCCTCCTCCTTGCCTGAGATCAGGGCTGCAAGTTGTGCAGTATTGACCCAGGATGCACCTCCAGTGGGCGTCTGAGTGATTGCCATTAGAGGTGTCACGAGGCAGTAATGAAAACACTGCCTTTTTCCTGAGGCAGTGTTTAAAAGTCTGTAGGGACAGGCTATAGATACCAGAACAACTTCACTAAGCTTTAGTTGTTCTGGTGACTACAGTGTCCCTTTAAGAATTGTGTGCTGGTAGGCAGATATATTTTAGAACAACATAATTACAACCAAAGATAACCGTTGCAGACATATTTGTTTCTTGTGACAATAGTGTCCCTCTAGTCAAGTGTCAATCAAATTTTCGACATAGACTTCGGTGCTGAAGAACTGAGTTACAGGAGACACAGGTAAAGATGCATTCCCCCCAACCAAAAACAACCTTCTTCACCTGTTTTTCTTAACCTCCCTTTTGAATTTCTTGTCCCCTTTTGTGTTTCTTATCCTCTCTTTTGATTGCAGACATCATTTACCTTCTTTTAAAATAGTAAAAATCATTCAAGAACATTTCCACGCCATATATTATTTTATATTAAACGCCTGTTTGCATTAGACTTTCCACGTTCTACCCGTTAATTGCTGTGCTATATCACCTGGAATGTGTTATTTTAATATAGCTTGAATGCAGGCCAATGTGTGATGTGTCACCCTAAGATAGTGTGAAATGTAAGATTATTCATTGAATCATATTGGCCTGTAATACACGTGTTTCTAACACAGAACTCATAATACTTTGCCAGCCTGTTATATAAATTGGCTTGGTCCGACTTGCACAAAGGAACTAAAAGGATTTGTTTTTCCTTTGTAACTATATGCAGTTCACACCTTACTGGTTTATAATGTGGTAAAATAGCAGAACAGGCACACAATCACACCTATTCATCTAGCTTTTTATCATATTGCGTAATAGGTTGCAATATTAACAGTGCTATGTAGAATCAGATTTGAAAAAAAATACTGTCAAGTCAGAGGTTATTTCATAACCCTAAAGCAAATTTAAAAGTTCACTGTTGTCAGTTCAGTTTCCTGTTTTATTTTGTTTTTGTATCCCCCCTCCCACCCCTAATTTTGCTTATATAAACTTACATACATCATATGCAAGGTTTTCAAGGCATGTCATGACATATAATGTAATTGATCATGAATCCCATGGTGCTGGGAGCGCTAACTTTTTAGGATTAATGCTCACATATGCCATAATTGAAAGAGTGAGTTATCACACATGCATTTGTATGCTGTTATGCAAACGTACAGGAACAAGGGAATAATGAGGGCCCTGCTCAAATGAAGTTAAAGTCTATAAGGGTACATGGAGATAGCAACCTTGTTATCCAAATATGTTGCAGGTTTCAAGTCTACTTTATCAAATAATTAAATACCGTAAGTCATATGTAGAAATAATTGAGTATAGACAGCATGGGAGACACTTTACTTCTGAAGCAGATATGTTATGCAATATTAATTCATTCGCTGGTATTTTTAGAAGAGGAAAAACTGCATTTTGCAGTAGTGGAAACACAAAGTTTTGCACCTGCTATTACAAAGAGAAAGCAATCAACCATTTAAGATCCGCTGTGCCAGTTTTAGAGTAAGTTTCATGAGCAGAGATCATAATCTATTTAAAATAGGACAGTGGAAAGTAATTTGTATGAAAATGTAATACACAGTGAAATATATCTTATATGCTTAAGTTACTATACCATTTTGTAACCTGAAGAGTTGCTCCAAACACCATAACTACTGCAACATGCTGTAATGTTTAATGCCAGAAGACCCTCGTCTCAGTTCCACAGTAATGGTGTAAACCGTTTAGCTATGGTTTGCCCTCTCACCTGGGTCCCTGCCGGGCTCTGAGGCTGCTTTCAGTGCAGGTGACACACTTCTTGCTTCTGCAGAGGTCCAGAAACCGAAAGCCGATTTAATCGCCATTCATTGGCTGAGAGCATTAGCTGACTGCTCTTAGCTAATATGTGGTACACTGTGCATGAAAAGTTGCACAGAATTGACATAAGCCAGCTTGGCACTCCTTGTTCCAGGCTGGCTAATGATGCCCTAACAATCTTACTGGAGATGGAGTTACAAGTCAGTCAGCAAATGGGTTAAACTCAGTATGTGCATCATTTCTTACTAAAGCATACACACACAGACTCCAGGCACCATGACCACTTCAAATCACTGCTAGATGCTAGGAGTAACGCTTTAAAGAGTGACTTCAGGCACCCACCTATTACAGCAAGCTATTCTGGTGTTTTGTTTTGGTTTTTTTTCTCCTAATTAATCTGGCTTTTTATAATACCTTTTGTTTTGCTCCTTAAGCCCATTATTTCTGCTTCTCCAAAGATATTGCTGTACATTATGTAATTACTACATCTAGAACTTCCAGCACCTTGTGATGTTCCCATAAAGCAATATATGGGAAGCCAACTGAGTTGTAAAACATTTAGTGTTAACTCGCTTGGTGGAGTCACTTCGTACTTTGACGAGAGTGTACTGGAGACGCTTGACATCCTGAAGATTTGCAGCAAGTGCAGGAATTTAAAATGTGACTATCATTTATATTTTTGTTTTGTTTTTGCATAGTTGTCTATGCATTATCTATGCATGAATGTCACTTTAATGCTGGCCCATGCAAATTAAATTTTAAGAAATGCAGCAAGCATACAAATCAATTGAGAGGGTATTATTTATAGGAGCACAGTAGCACAACATTTCTAAAAAGGAAAACTGGCAAGGATCTGCTTCTTCTGGAGTCCGATACCATATAATATATTCAGTGTCTTATTTTTATATTTCTTTGTAAAACCACTTAGATTAGGATTCTTCAGGCTCTATTATTGCTGGTTTGGTGGTACTGTATGTGGGAAGAGAGCAGTAATAGAGTTACCGCACATTCCCAAAGCCACCCAATAAATGCGTTTGACTTTTCCCTCCAATTTGAATACACAATTAGTGGTCAGTTAATGTATCATGCACAATTTCTTCAAGTTGTTTTGTTTCAAATTTAAAACTGTCACAGCCATGGTAGTACCAGATAGATAATTAGGATCATTTAGAGATGTTCAGCATGTATTGTTTAGTGTTTCCTCAGCCAGGTTCATCTAATGAGTTCTTCATAATGGGATGTGCTCCCAGCAAAATAAATAATACGTTGCAAAAAATAAATCAGCTGCATTTTGTTATTCTTTTTGTATTTTGTCCACAGACAGCAATCATTGTCTTGGAGTTTATATAACAGACCATTGTTATATATAGAGAGAGCAGAGTTTGAAAATATAACCACTAGCTACTAAATAATACATTCATACGTTGTATGAAAAGGAAAGATGCACACAAACACACATGTATTTTAACATACTTAGCAATATGAATTGTGTGTATTTTTAGACACTCTATAGTGATTGTGAATATTTTGAATGGGTGCCAGCAGGGTAAAGGCCTTAAAGGCCTTAAAGATGGCACTGTCTGTCCAAATGGTATCTATCAATCTTGAAGGTCTGATTAAAGTGATGTACCATGAAATGTATGTCTTCTCTGGTCTAGAATATTGATATGCCTATGTAGCACATAGCATAGTATACACATACATATCTGAAGTGAATGTACAGAAACTTAAATCCTAAAATATCTGTGGAATTTAGGAGCTAGACATACAAATTAAGGAGTCGAGAAGCATAATACCTTAGCTTAGATGGATAGTTCACTGCCCAAATACAAAATAAATACATACAAATTGCTGTTTTAGTGTGTATGTGTATGTGTGTGTATATATATATATATATATATATATATTTCATTTTATTTCATTTACAAATATAGGGGAACTCTCAAGTCTGTCATGCTATCCTTTTATGGTAAACAGAAACAAGATCATATCAAAACAATGTTCCATCCCCACCTAGGACTTTTTCATCTTGAAAAATGCTCAGATGGAGCCGAAATATCAAGTAGTCAAAATTAAATCTTTGCTGAATTTTGGTTTTCCCAGTTTGACTGTGTTTACCTTAAATGTAAAATGAACTTGAATTCATTTTGAATTCTCACTTTAGTGAATAACACTGTACCCATTTACGTGTTCAGTTATATATTTAGTAAAACAATACCCAGGACTGTGCCACAGGTATTTACCAAGAAATGAATTTGGACACAAGCAACTTTTTTTTAAAAGTTTTATTTTATTTTATAGCAAGCTTGTGGAAACATGGCATGTTTAGTTTAAATCAAGGAATGTGCCTAGTGTTTAAGGAAAAATGTTCCATGGACTGCGAAAGTTTATATGTGAAAGTGATGCATAGAGTTGCAATTTGGGCAACACATACCCCTTTTGTGTTTTTATGCAAATCTGAAAAATTTGCATTACTCTTTAGAAAAAGTTCTTTTGGAAATGTTAAACCACCACTTCTGCTTCCATAACTGTAGCATACACTAGTGAAAGAGGATCTCTGATATTTTTAGTACTGATTCTGAAAAAGATTCAATATAAAAATGAACTCCCTAGAATTAATTAATCATCACTAGTGAGCAATTTGCAACAAAAACCTTTACGTGACTTTTATAAAACCAAATATGTAACGAAATAAAGAAGAAAATAAAAACATTACTTTTTTTTGCGGGGGGAGCAGGGGAGGGGGGAGGGGGGGGGTTAATCATTTTAGTTTATAGTTCATGGGGAAAAAAATATCTATTTAATAAAATGCACATTGTAGTCCCTCAACAATTTATGGAAAATGTATACTACAAGACAAGAGTACAAGAATGTTATCCACCACATGTGCTAAATAAAAAAATATGTAAATATGTTAACTTAGTGAATACTGTATTTTTGGTTCTTTGCAATCTCCTAATTTTTTATAACTACAAAAAAAGGGTTTTGAATTTTTAAATATGAACTGTCCCTTCTCTGGACATTACTCCATTGATTAAATATTGAAAATCACCTATAACTTTTTTAACTTCTTTTATATGTGATGTTTTTATGCTATGTCAAAAATGCATATTTGTTAAATATAGGTGTATGTGAACGTAATATTAAAAAATCCAGTTTCAGTTGCTCCATTAAAATGTTAATTTGTCAGTGTGCTACATCTGTCGGAATTAGACAAAAATAATGATAATAAAAAACCTGGCAACTTGTAAATTCTTGTGCTTAATTTACACTGTATTATATGTTTGTTATTCTGACATACCTGAAGAATTAATGTGGAAGTTGAATCATTATTCTGTAGAAATATTACTGGAGAAGAGCTTGTGACAGGAGCAGCTTTGGTGATAGTGTTTCATCTAACATGAAAGGCGCAATGGAATCGCCTGGTGCCATACCACTGTTCATTATGAAATTGTCATTCATTGGTTTGACACTGAATGAGGGTGCGCGGGAGAGCTTTCTAATTAGGTGAGTTAGGCAAATGCCTTAAGTCTGTGGCCTTGCAGCTGCCTAACTCGCCTTAGGGTATACTTATCTGTCTGTCTGCGCCTGAGGGTCTGACTCCAGGGGAGGGGCCTGGAGGCTTGCCTTGTGTGCTGCCAGTAGTGGGGCCCCACCACTCAGTCTGCTAGGGAGAGTGACAGCCCAGCGCCTACGGTCTTCAGCTCTGCCAGGTGCAGTGTTGTAGACTGTGAAATAGGTGATCTTTGGCCAATCAGAGCAATGCAGCGGGTAGCCTGGAGCTTGAGAAACCTTTACACATGGTCTGTCTTCACCCGGCAGAGCTGAAGACTGGATAGCAAACTATCAGGAAGGGAGAACACCAGGGAATAGATTACTACATTAAAAAAAATGTTAAAGTCAAAGACCGGGACAGATCGCATAGATTTCCTCCTCTTTCAGGGTACAGTGCTGCCGTTTCCAGGGCTAAATATGCTCCAGGACTAAATGTGCAGACTAAATTTGCTCTTAGACCAAACCAACATTTCCTATACTTACAAATAAAGAGTATACTCCTGACACTCATGATTACACTCCAAGGCCCAGGCCAGTATATCCTAACGATGCGGCCTTTGGACTATTAATTAGTAGATGTTGGAGGAGTCTGATGAAGGCTAAGGTTCTGTCGTTCTGCTGTAATGCTCTAGATGGTGGTGTTCACACTGGGAGACCTTCATTTATGCAGAGGTGAAAAGTGGAGTGCAAGATGTATTTTTTGACCAGACTTGGTTAACTGCTATAAATGCACTTAAAGGCATTCTTCACATTGATGAAGGCAAACAGAAACGTAGTATATCGGTGCATACAGAAACTTAGTATATCGGTGTTATTTCACCCCTACGTTTCTGTTTGCCCACATTGATGAAGGCAAACAGAAACGTGGTATATCGGTGCATACAGAAATTTTGTATATCAGTGTTATTTCACTCCTAGTTGCCTACACAAAATGAATAGCTCCATCTCTCCTCTGTGTTGGATGTGCGGGGAGAACATGCTACACATTTGGTGGGCCTTTCGTGTAATAAAGCTGCTATTGAGAGAGGTGGAAGGACTATGTGGGAGGCTGGGTCTGGACCTTATACCTTTCATCCCCTCGTGTTACCGGTTGTTGATGTTGCTGGAAACTCTCCCAAGACAGGTGAAAACATTAATTTGTGAGATCAAGCAGCTTATTGCTTTACAATACTATGTAAACAAACAAACAGGGTGCCCAACTAGGCCCGCCCTAATAGAGTAGGTTATATTGAATTATCAAGATGAGTATATGAGTGTGGGCTCCATGGCGGATAAATTCAAATTCAAGGCGTTCTGAAAGGTCTGGATTTATGCCACCAGTGCTGCAGGATTGAGGCAAAGGTTAGGATAATACTGTCACCCTCTCTCCTCCAACTATGTCACACTCAATCTCCAACCCAAGCACACTCACTCTGTTACATTCATCTCCCCAGCCCTTCTCAATAACTCTCCTACAGCCCTTACTTACCCTGTTACAGTCACCCCCTGTAAACTGTTATCATACACACACAGTCATGAAACATAACTTTACTATTACTCACACTATGCACAAAAGCCACAGGCAGCTCCCCCATGCACACAACACACATCAAAAAGCTACCCCACACACGTGGTCCCAGACACAAACATACATATGCTCACAGAGACATACATTCACACACAAGGATACTCACCGTCAGACACACACTTTCAGGCACATACACAGGTGGACGTTGCCAAAAAAAAATACACACAGCCAGATACACAGTTTAACTGCATGGCTGTATTTGTCTGTATGGGTCTCTGCGTGTTTATATGTATATGCATGTGCGTGTATCAGAGCATGTATATGTGTTTGTGTATAAGTGCATAATTGTATGCATGTAACAGTGTATATATGTTGCATGTAACAGTGTGTATATGTTACATGTAGCAGTGTGTATATGTTGCATGTAACAGTGTGTATATGTTACATGTAGCAGTGTGTATATGTTGCATGTAACAGTGTGTATATGTTACATGTAGCAGTGTGTATATGTTGCATGTAACAGTGTGTATATGTTACATGTAGCAGTGTGTATATGTTACATGTAGCAGTGTGTATATGTTGCATGTAACAGTGTGTATATGTTACATGTAGCAGTGTGTATATGTTGCATGTAACAGTGTGTATATGTTACATGTAGCAGTGTGTATATGTTACATGTAGCAGTGTGTATATGTTGCATGTAACAGTGTGTTTGACAGATGTTTCTAATACAAATTACATTGATGGCTGCATCCATATTTTGAGGATTGATGATGATTTGAGTAGTTCACTCTGTAGTGACAAAATAAATAAATAAATAAAAATCTTCTATTACACTGGCACTGGCAGCAGGTGTTACAGCCTGACATCTGCACAGTGATTTCAGGTACACATTATACATATTTGGCAACTTAGTCAAGAAAAGACAATTGAAGTTTATGAATGGCACTCTAGTATGCATCGCTCATGTTTCAGGAAGGAGTGAAAAGAAATGGAAGGACGGATCAAATAGTGCAGCCCACTTACCATTCAAGCTTTTAACTTCATATTTATTCAACCTGTCTCTGGGTGAAATTATTTGGAACAAAAAAAACCAAAACTCATTACATTCAATCACATACAATAATTGGAATGAACCCTATAGACTTTTTGGATCTTTTGTACTAAACGATGAGTTGTGTTAAAATGTCAACACACTTGCATAATCTTAAAAGATCACTTGCTTTATTACCAAATATCCACATATTTAACTTAATTGTAAGTTTTTTAAACCTAGACATAAGCTGTGAAATGTATAGATCTTGTCTGTTTTGACACTCTCATAGTTTTGTATTATTTATGGTCCACCCTGTGTTGTGGTCACATACATGCACAATTCTGCACCATTTTATGTATAGAATCCAAATCCTAAAATAGTAAGTGCAAAAAACATTAATTGTCAAGGCAACTAAACATACTGACTTTGCACACAGCTTTAAACGTTTAGAATTAGATTGATTTTTATGTCCCTAACTTAATTTGTAGGGGAAAAAAAATAACATCTTATACTTCAAGTTGATGTTATTATCATATTTTCCACATTTAAATTAGGAAATGAAGTAACATTAGAGCATATTTTTAATGTATGCGGTCTTGGGCAACCCTGAGATGAACATTAAAACTTACGTCTTTGCTTTCTCTACCGGAGCCAATAAAAATATTGTTAAAAGAGACTTTGAAATAATACCCAGATTAAATTATCCAACCTGTGTAATGTTATCATTCATTAAAAAAAAACTATAAATATACCATAAGTGCCCAGCATAGTATACTACTGCAGCTCTTCAAGAGATTATAGAAAGTTTCTCAAAAAATGTATTATGGATAATGCAGATTTTATGTCATGTGTGTAGGATCATTGTACTGCACAGCTGAATGTGATTTCATTAATATTTAAACTATACCAAATCATCCACAAAACTATTAACGTATAACCATATAAAATGTTGTGTATTACTTTTTAGGGCCGAGAACAATTGTTTGATTAGAGGTCCTGTAATCTGTTCTGAAACTTATAGGGATATTGTAAACACCAAACCTTTACATCGAACACTGCTGTTTCTGAGTGGAACATTCCAAGAAACCTTGAGTTAATACTTTTGATCATGGAGTGGGATTCTATATTTTTCATTTTTTTCCAATATTAAGAAAAAAGCTTTGGGCACATTTGAGAGCACTGTAATACTTTTTAACAGTACTCTGTATAGCATATAGTCAGGCCCGGACTGCCAATCGGGCAAACCATGCAAATGCCCAGTGGGCCACAATGGCCAAAACTGACTGGGAAATCAAAAGATCTCTCTGACCGGCCCATGCAGGGCTGACACTCAGTGAGCGCGGCCCAAATAAGTAACAAAGTCCCTTTATGGGCTGATGGGAAGATCAGAGAACTCACTCACTGGCCCATTAAAGGGACATGCAGAGCGCTGCAGGGATCATCAGATCTTAGCTCAGATTGGCAGCCAAGTGGTATATTCTCACAAGCTGTGGTCACTGAGAGTGCTGCCTCAAACATAGTATACTGCATACTCCTTTACACACATACTACATCGCTAACAATAGCCTCTACAAACACTCAATCCCACAATCAGTCTCCAACCACATACATCACCACAGAGAACCTCTGTGATGCTGTATGAGAACCTCCACACAATAACCTTTACTGACCATGCCCCATTTTTGTCCTCTGGTATCCCTCTTATAGGGATACCAGAGACACGTCACCAGCAAAACACAGTGTTGTGCCTTGTAAAATATACACAAGGCATTGCTCCCAGAACCCTTCAGCAGGGCTCGGCACATGAGTTGTCCTGGAGGGACACCTCACTTTGAGGTGGCTTGCATGTCATTGTTAATGACATGACATGCCCCCTCTTTGTCACCACCCCCATGCTACTGCTCTGCTCTTCCTTTAAATGTCCAGCTGAACTATTTTCCCAATAAGTTGTAGTTTTTACAAGTTGTTGGCATTTGGGGAATAGGTATTCCCAAAATATCTGCAGAATTGTTACAAATACCCATGAGTAAACTAATTGTAAAATAAAAGCTGTGTGGCACGCCAGGAGTGCCTTGGTTTCTTCAGTTTTTCAATGACCTGAACATCTTTGGCACACAATTAGGACAATGAGACATCCTATAAAATGTCTTCATTATTTTTTTAACCTTATTACATAAATATTTTGAATGTTCTCAGGGTTAGTTCATTTGAAAAAGGTTTTCTAGGATAATATGAATCTCTGTAGTTGGCTTTTTGTCATGGCCCACAGGAGGCAAAGGAAATGCTCTCCCAATCTCTGGTTAAAAAAGATATTTATCAGTGTGTCGATGCCCAAATTCCTTGTATCTGTGCCTAGCCAGATGGTAATATTAATGCAAATTCTCTCAACACAGAGGTTAATTGAGGTCACAAAAAGCCACTAGAACCAGTCCTGTTATTTTTGGCACAGTTGTGAATGCTTCTATTCCATCTCATGCGACCTCTCTAAATATCTTGTATCGCAAGGAGATAAATATGCAGGAACTGGGTCAAAAAAAGCCGCTAGCACTAGTCTTATTATTTTTGGCAATGTTGTGAATGCTTCCACGCAGTCTTGTGCGATCTCTCTTAATATCTTGTATCGCAAGGAGATAAGTATGCAGTAACAGCTTTCTCAACATCTGTTCTGCTAAAAGCAGATGAAAAAGGTGTTAATAAAGTTTGTATCAGAGACAACTTGAATACAGCATGTCAGCTTATCACAATAACATCAGAAGAAACTGCCTACTCCAACTCTCTGTACTTTATTTAAACCGAATACATGGAAACACATTTAACAGGTGCCTTCAGCAGTTATAGTAGAAGTATACAACTTTTTTCTTATAAAACTTCTCAACATATCCAGTATACTAATAATGTAAACACATACCTCTCTTATAATAATCATAGTACTAATAATAGTTATTTATGTCATGGTATTTTAGCCTTATGTCAACTGAAATACTGACCTAACGTAGGTGTGGGATGTTTTTTTTATGGATTGTTAGTGTAAATCACTGTAGAAAAAAAAGCTGCATAAAACAGGGTTTTTGAACTGAACATTGCAATAGATTTAACTTTATACTTACATGATACAATACAGTGTGTTCTTTGTCAGGCTAGAATCCAGATTTAATCACATTTTGAGTGCTGTATTTCAGAAAATAACCTGAAATATGAGTTCTCTTTAGAAAATAAAGGTAGGCAGCTACTCATTCAGGCAGGAGGTACTAACGTGGTATGTGCTAATTCAGAGAGTCTGATATGGCATATGATCATACAGAGAGCAAATAAGTCAACTTTCACCATTCATTTCCTGTGCTTATTGTTCTTGGCAGCTGGTTGCAATGATTTCCATTATGCAAACATGACATCTGCCCAAAAACCTATGTGTAAGGGAATTTAGTAGAGCTTAGTATATTGTCCCTTCCTTTTTTATATGCTTCAAGGGCTTCTTTCCTGTTTAAAAAGAAACTAATAACCAACGGCTAACTGGACTTTATGTTTTTATTTTAGGGAGAACTTCGGTACAGCCATGCGTGTACAATTTCAGACGGACACAGGTATTGAAGAGATATTTGTTAAAACTTCTTTGATGTTAATGATTCTAAAGTTTTTTTTTTTTTCTCTTCATGGCAAAAGATGCAGAACTGAAAGTGCACAAACCTAGCTAGGGCACAAGTGAACTAAAAGATATGATAGCAACGATAAGTTAACATTAGTAATTTCAAATAGGATTTTCTTTCTTAATTATGTAATTTATACTTTTATACTCCATGACATTCTTTTACTTGTATTTTTTATTTTGATCCTGCCCTCCCTTCTTTAACATACAGATTTTCTTTACAACTGTGTGTGTGCTTAGCTTCTTGTTTCTTTATTGGTTTTGTACAGTGATGTTTGGTTTTAGTCTGTTTTTTTTATATTCTTAAAGAGAAATTGTCTTTTCATACCACTAAACATTAAAGGCAAACTATAGGCACCCAGACCACTTCTTCTCATTGAAGTGGTCTAGGTACATGGTCCCTTTCCCACTTAGTACTGCAATGTAAATCATTACAATTTTTGAGAAACTACCAAAATATTTACCATGCAGGACTGCTTCTAGTGACTGTCAATCAGGCAGCCACATGAAGCACTTCCTGGCTGCTTACAGACTCTAGGTCCCCTAAATGATACTGGAGATGTCCTCATGCTCTCCATCAGTGAAATCCCCATAGGAAATCATTGAAGCAATGAGAGGGCCTATTGCGGTCGAGTAGCTTGCCACACATACACGCATTAGAAACCCCCCTCCTCCCCACCCCCCGTCAGATAAAGTTGTACAATCAGAAACAGAAACAAGTGAAGATGATTTTCTTTGTGGTATGGGGAAATGCATTTTTGCCTGTGTCTCCTACTTTCCCTGTAACTCAAGCAAAGCTACAACCCAGCGCTGAGGGACTTCAAGTGACTAAAGGGATTTCTAAAATTTTACATTCTGTGGGGGAGGGTGCAAGGGAGAGGGGGAGAATAGAGCAATACAGATTTCCTAACACTACAGTATCCCTTTAAAGGGACACTATAGTCACCAAAACAACTTAAGCTTAATAAAGCGGTTTTGGTGTATAGATCCTGGCCTGACAGTCTCATTGCTCAATTCTCTGCGATTTAGGAGTTAAATCACTTTGCTTATACATCTCTAGTCACACCTCCCTTCATGTGACTTACAAAGCATTCCTAAACACTTCCTGTAAAGAATCCTCTTATGTTTACACGTCCTTTATTGCAAATTCTGTTTAATTTAGAATGTCTTATCTCCTGCTCTGTTAATAGCTTACTAGACCCTAAAGATACAGGGATCAATTGAATCAACGGATCTCTATGGGTAGTGTTCACCACCTCCATGTAGAGCGTGGAGACACTCAACGTAAGTGCTGCATACTGCGCAGCACTGGAGTAGGAGGCAACCCTAGTGACCATGTGAGTGACTGCCACTAGAGGTGTTTCTTGGCAGCAATGTAAACACTTTCTCTGAAAAGGTATTTACAGTACTCAGCCTCCAAGCACAGGCTATAGACACCAGAAACACTACATTAAACTGTAGTGGTTCTTGTGACAATATTATCCATTTAATAAGACATCTTTTTCTCACACTTCAATCAACTCTTCGGCAAAAAAATATTCACCTGTTTCTCTTAACCTCCCTTTTGAAATTCTTGCCCCCTTTGTGCTTCTTATCACCTTTTGATTCTTACCTGCTTTAGTGTATTTTATCTACAATGTTTCCCTTTTGTGTATCTTACACCCCTCTTGTTTATCTCTTACAACCACCCTTTGTCTATCTTTTACTTAATCCCATTGTTTTTCCCATTCTCCAGCTCCTCTGTATGTCTCTTTCCCCCAAGCCCCTTTCATGTGTCTCTTAACCCCAGTCCCTTTGTCTCTTTATCCCCTTCCCCAGACACTCCGTGTGTCTCTTTCCCCACAGCCCCCTCGGTGTGTCTCATTCTACCCTTCCCCAGCCACTCTGTATCTTTTGTTCCCCTTCCTAGCCCCTTTGTGTGCCCTTTTTCCACACAGCCCCTTGGTGTGTCTCATTCTACCCTTCCCCAGCCACTCTGTGTCTTTTGTTCCCCTTCCCTGCCCCTCTGTGTGTCTTTCACCCCCAAGAACCTCTGTGTGTCTCCCCTCACATCTTTATGTGTCTCATTCTTGCCACAGCTCCTCCATCTTTCTCATTTCCCCCCGCCCTTCCATGTGTCACATTAACCTACAGCCCCTCCATGTGTCTCATTCCCCCCAACACCTCCATGTATCTAATTTCCCCTACAGCCCCACCATATGTTCCATTTCCCTTACAGCCCCTCCATGTGTCCCATCCCACCCCCCACCCCCCAGCCTCCCATATGTTCCATTTCCTACCAAGCCCCTCCATGTGTCTCATTTACCCCAAAGACCTTCCATGTCCCTCCATGTGCCCCATTCCCTCAGGACCTCCATGTGTATCACCTCCCCCCCCCCCCCCCCCTTTCTGTACCTCCACGTAGCATACTGAGCCACGGACCGGGGTAGAAGAGCTTCTGTTCCCCTACCTGGTCTGACAGTAAGCAGTTTGGCACTCTCTGTGTGCCCTTCCTGTCAGACTTGACAGGGGAAGAGAATCTCCTCTAACCAGGTCCGCTTCTAGGACATGCTACATGCAGTGACTGACAGGAGGGGAGTGCTTCCCCTCCTGCTGGTTACCCTGCAATTGTGCCATGTGCACCCTGGCCTGTACTAAGCAGCTGCATATCGGCCCAAAAATATGCCGGACCATGGGAAATTACCCAATATGTCCAGTCTGGCCCTGTTAAGAATGTAAGTAGCTGCATGACAATGTTATACTTGGTTCACCAAACCACTTGTCTAAATCCTGGATGACTGTCTGACATTTAAGCTAAGCCAGGTAGGTGTGAAAGCGGATACTGAAATCCATATAAAACCATAACCATGTTTAGTTTTTTTTTGTTCACACTTAGACTGCATCTATGTACAATATTTTCTGAATCAGTTATTGCCTTTATATTAAAGTATCTGACATAATGCAGTATTTAATGCCATCAGATTATGTTAACTTCCAAATGGATGTAATAGGCTATAAATAGATTAAAGATGTAATTCCAAATGCAAAGGTATGTAACACACACTACACATATTTATGCCAGTAGTCTACAATTTAGTAGGTGTGCAGTATAAATTAGTATCCAGCACTTGAGAATTGAGGTGTGTTAGAGTAATGTATTTCAGTAATACATTAACATTTGAAATTAATTTACATATTGTGTTAAACCTGGAATCTCTTTGTCTGAAATTAAATCTGATGGAACAGCAGCAAAATATGAAAATATTTGGTGTTGTAGCAAAAAAAACAACCCTCATATTATACAAAAATTGCTGGTGTTGTTTTCCTTTGTGTTTTCTTTTATGATTATTACAAATTATGATTTATGCATGCTTACCTGTTACATTTCCAGCAACCTCAAATTACCTGCTGTACACCACTTTTTACATTAAGATCTACAGCCTTATGCTGTTTATCAGACACAGCATTGCTATATTTATATCTCGCTGTTGCTATACACAAGACTTAAGCCCTGTCCTGAATACAGGTTTGAAGAAGCTAGATGGTATGCAGGAGATCTATCAAATAAAGAAAAAAAAATAATCAAGTTCATGCGTGCAATTTTTCATAATCTGAGTCTTTTACTGAGTAAACAAACCACATTTATTTGTATGTGTTCATATTGATGTGTCAATAAAAAAAAATAATTAAGTGAGATTAGTCAACATTGTTTTTAAAGACTTTTTATGTATTTTGTAATTAGGTGTAATTTAGTTTAAAAAAGGTAACTTGGCCTCTGCCAAACATTAATATGGAAATTACAGACAATACAAGAATGCTTTTTTTTTTATGAAATCTTTACCATGTGTACATTCCATGGTGCATTATGCTTTTCTGTAACTTACCAAATTGTAGTCATTACTCATTTAACCATAGCTTTTAAACTACAATCTTATTTTTTTCATTATATAATAATAAATTAGATATAGTTTTTTTATGATAGGTTGGGATAATGTTTGAACCAGAATATTGTTTAACGTAACCTGACCTCTACTTTTTTTCTTTTTTTTTCTAGGTTATTTGCGCATTAGCATGTTGATGACAACTACACTTTAGTGACTTTGCAGAACCCGTGTCAATTTGCACCAAAAGACCCTTTCAAGGCCATATGAAGTGCTTGGAATAATATCAACAATGTTGGTCATGTATAGAACTCCTGTATAATACTCATATCCTACTAAGTGGAAAAGCTGATACTGATATACAAACTTGCTAACTTGGAAGGGCTTCCAAGAACATGAAAACAATGCCAATTTGAGAAGGAACCCGTCACAATCAATGTGTCTGTACAGCATTAAAGTAAGCTAGCACTCAAGAACTATCAAAAATGGACTCTGAAGATACACATTTAGGGCAAGAAGCTACCTCAAGGTCTGGTGAGTCTGAAAAAGTACCAAATAGATGGAGACAGGAAAATCCAGCAGTGGCTTCAATGAGCAATTATGGCAGTCAAGAGGGAGAGAGGCAGCAGCCAGTCAACCCTGAGAGCATCAGAAACCCCACATCAGCACAGCATTTTGGTTCTTTGAAAGCAGTTTCACAGAGTGAAAGTGTGCAGCATATCCCAGAAAAGCAATACGCACAGAAACGCCATGGTTCCTATGGCCAGCGGCATTCCCTTTCTTTTCCTCAACATAATGTCCACCAACAGAGGTTAGTGCACAGCACAAAACCACACCAGAGCCTGGAAGGACATGCCTACCCATTTCATAGTCACTTATCTGTTGCCTCTGAGGACTTATTTTTCAGAATGCATGGACCTAGTCCAGCATTCCCCAGAAAGAAAATTACAGGACTTACATCTTATAGCCAATATTCCCAAAAGTCTCTTGAACAATCAGAAGATACTCATAAAAAAGAGCAGAAGCCCAAAAAACCTGGCAAATATATATGTCCGTATTGTACACGGGCTTGTGCCAAACCTAGTGTACTGAAGAAACACATCAGGTCTCACACAGGGGAACGTCCATACCCATGTGTCCCCTGTGGTTTCTCTTTTAAAACAAAAAGCAATTTATACAAGCACAGAAAATCTCATGCCCATGCTATCAAAGCTGGGCTAGTTCCTTTCACAGAAGCAGCTGTTTCAAAATTAGATTTAGATGCGTCTTGCATCGATGTGGAAACAGAAATACATTCTGATGGAGAACAGAGCACTGACACAGATGAAGAGACATTGTTGCTGGTTGAAGACTCTGAAAAACTGAGCCAATCTCCACAAATTCCTCTGGACATAAGTGTTCAAAGTGAAGAGTTTTTAGATCCAGGTTTCCATGTGTCTTCAGATGAGTCCTTAATTGGTCCAATGAAAGTGCCAATACTTATAATCCCCAAAAGTGGCATTCAATTATCAAGTGAAAGTGCCCAATTTATGGCATCTGAGATAATGCTCAATCAATCACTGAGTGGTAAAACCGATGATTCCCACACAGTTAGACAAAAACTTGCATTAAGGCTGACTGAAAAGAAAGTGCAAGATCCGGAAAAATCATTAAATCTACTGAGCCCCCACAGTAAAGGGAGCACAGATTCAGGTTACTTTTCTCGCTCTGAAAGTGCTGAACAGCAAGTCAGCCCTCCAAATACCAATGCAACATCATATGAGGAAATTATATTTGGCAAATATGGCAGACTGAGTCCAAGATCCTCTGTACCAAGTCAAGATGCTAACTACCCAATTGTAAATACTGTTATTATGGAGGAACATATGTCACATCTTATTACAAAGAGGGAAGGCATCCTAGACTATGACAAAATTAGAGGTGTGAAATACAGATTACCTGGAATCCATGGTCCTGAAATACAGAAATCTCATCTTATGACAGAACCTGTTGAAATTGAAGCTAAGCTGTATCAAGAAATTCAGCATGGCCAGACGGCAGTGCTTTTAGCAACACCTGGGGACAGCTCACCGCTTATAAGAAGCAACTCCATGCCAACATCCTCTGGAACTAATTTAAGCATTCCCCCTTCGATAAGAGGAAGTCATTCATTTGATGAGTGTATGACTGGGTCAGATGATGTATTTTATCCAGGGACAGGGGGCGTCCCACATCCACGCCCTTTAAGACGGCAAGAAGCTTTTGAACTACCTTCAGTCATGCAGGGTCATTCTGATTTTGATACTTATGGGAGGGCATCCAAGAATGCAGCTGCTGCTTACAACAGGAAAGGCATGCATGAAAAGTCTTTATCTAAAGAAAAGAAAATGGAAAGGTTTATGCATGAATGTAATGTCTCAGGTGTGCACCATAAAAGATGGGAGGAATTTGAAAGTCACAAACAAGGATACAGAGATATGCAGCAAATTGGTGGAATCAAACAGGTTGGAGATTACTTTACTGATGTTACAGGACCTATTGTCTCTCGTTTTGGAACAGTTGCTGAAAACCGAAAGCGCAGAAAGGAAAAAAGTGTTGGGGATGAGGAGGATAGTCCAATGCCTTGCAGTGGAATTGGTAGTCCACTCATCTCAGATTATGATACAAAACATGATGTTTCAAGGGGCAGGTTTGTTGATTCAGGGCAAGAATACCCATATGGAACGCAAGTGGAACGTTTTGATATGTGTAGATCACATGTACAGCCTGGTAGTCCAGTTTCTATATTAGATGAATCCTCTTCTGGTACTGATCCAGAAAAAATTACAGAAATAATCAGTAGAAAACCCCCTGGTAATGTCATCTCTGTAATTCAGCACACTAATTCTCTGAGCAGACCAAACTCTTTTGAAAGGTCTGAGTCTACGGAACTTCTAACGTGCAATCAAGATAAGGCTTGTTCACCTTCTGAGGCTTCTGATAGTGGGAATACAATGTCTTCAATGAGTCCAGACTGGACACAGCAAACTGAAAATCCTGAAGTTACAGGCCGGCCATCTCCATCTCAGCTCTCACAACAGTCAGTATATCACATGCCTCCTAGATTGGTCCGCCAGCATAATATCACAGTACCTGAGATTCGTGTGACAGAAGAGCCAGACAAGCCAGAGAAGGAAGTAGAAATCCCAGTTAAAGAACCTGAAAAGACAACTGAAGAATTTCAGTGGCCTCAGAGAAGTGAAACCCTTTCTCAACTCCCTGCTGAGAAACTACCACCAAAAAAGAAGCGTCTACGTCTGGCAGACATGGATAACTCATCTGGTGAATCAAGCTTTGAGTCGACAGGCACAAGTCTCTCCCGAAGCCCAAGTCAGGAGAGTAACTTATCTCATAGTTCAAGTTTGTCAATGTCATTTGAGAGGGAAGAACTCATGAAATCTGCAACTCCTACAAAACAAGATGAAATAGGAAGGCATGCAGAATTTTTAACAGTTCCTCCTGGTTCCTATTCTCTCTCTGTGCCAGGCCATCATCAAAAAGAAATGAGGCGCTCCTCTTCAGAACAAATACCATGCCCTATACTGACTGAAATCCCTGAGATTCGTAGTAAATCTTTTGACTATGGTAACCTTACCCATGCTTCAGGGGCTGGGGCAACCACTACAACTTTATCCCCAGCCCGTGAGAGGAAAAAATGTTTTCTTGTACGACAAGCTTCTTTTAGTGGTTTTCCTGAAAATGCACAGACAGAACAAGAACTTGGTAATCAAGAATCATCAGATCAGCAGCACACTTCTCGCAAGTCTCCACAGACAGGTTGGCATCATTCACCTTCAACGTCATTATCAGGCTCGACAGGACATTCTACTGAAGATTCTGGAAACGTACTTGTTGGAATTTCTGGACAACCTATGAGTACCTCACCCCACTATTCACAGCAGCCCATTAGTAGCCATGATGCATTACGACATTCTTTTGCCCCTCAATCTTCATATATCCCCAAAAGACATACAGCTAAACAGCAACATGCATTTTCACATCCTGAGAAGATTTTGTACCCTCCAGTTCACAATGCATTTCAATTACCTTATACATCTGTGTGTATGTCTCACATACCATCCCACCACCCACTTTTGTGGCCATCTTGTATAGATCCTTTGCAGAGACATTTCCAACAAAATTTGCATCAGATAAAATCATATTTCAAACCACCTAGCCAATCAGAGTCACACCCTTCATTTTATTTTGAATCTACTCAGGAGCATACTGGTTGTAAGCCAATAAATTACATCCATGGGATGGAAACAATCTACCAGCCATATTTAGAACCATCAACACAAAAATCAAAAACTATGCTTGGGAAACTACAGAGAGACCATAGTGGAGGCTCAAGTGATTCCACATCTGATCAGCACCTTCAGATAGTTTCTGCTTCCCCTCATATTGGTTCTATTCAGCCTATTCCAGGAGCTATTGTCCCTGTCAGAATTCAGACTAATGTGCCATCGTATGGAAGTGTAATGTATACTAGCATTTCACAAATTGCTGTAACACATGCACAAACTAAAAACTCAACACTTGTAATATGCAGAGTGGATGGGAGTACATCACAGAGGATACTGGCAACAACAGCATCTATGAAAGATTTAGGATTCAACATAGCCAAGATGTTAGCACCCTGCAAAGACATAGAACAATATCCCCTGTGGAAAGTGCCACAGACATTACCACTTGGTTTGGAATCTGAAATCCCTCTGTGTTTGACTTCCAACTCTGAGAGTGCTTCCACTTATGGAGGTGGAAAACGTATGCTTTCTCCAGCGAGCAGTTTGGAACTTTTCATTGAAACCAAACAGCAAAAACGAGTCAAAGAGGAAAAGATGTATGGGCAGATTGTTAAGGAACTGAGTGCTGTTGAACTTACAAATTCTGACATTAAAAAGAACCTGCCACGGACATCCAAACCTCAGTTGGTTAGGCAAGGTCATACTACTGAGCAAAAGGACAGTCTCTCTTCAGCAACAGAATCACCGCCACCTGCATCATCAGTTTCTACTGTTATAGACAAAGAATTACCTGAATGTAAGAACAATGATAGCCCAGAAGGTCGAATGTCACCTGATGAGTTCTACAATGAGGAGACATCATCAGATATGAGTCTAAGCCCTGAGAGGACACCAAGTGAATTTATTGAGGATGATCCATTGAAAAGTCAGAAGCCATCTGCTGGTATGTTTGTTCAAATGTCTGATAGTTCCAGTGGAATAGGGGGATCTTCAAGGAGTCTTGTAAAAGATGGGGCAGAATTTCAACAGATTCTTCAATTTCCTAGCCTACGTACTACAACAACAGTTAGCTGGTGCTTTCTAAATTATGCAAAACCAAGCCACACAGAGCAAGCATCCCTCAAGTCATCTGTTTATGCTTCATGGTGTATCAGCTCATGCAATCCTAATCCTTCTGGACTTAATACAAGAACTTCTTTAGCACTTCTAAGATCCAAGCAGAAGAATACAGTGGAAGTATATACAATGGCAGCAATGCATAGATCTGGAGCTGGCAAGTTAACATCATCAAGTGTATGGAAGCTGCAGTTTGCACAGGTAATATATAGAAAATATGTACTAATGATAATTATTCAGTAACTGAACTGCAAATTCTAGCTTTTCTTTCTCAGGGATTATAACCTTGGGTGATGTTACGCTTGAAATAATCCTTAAAGGACCACTATAGTGCCAGGAAAACATACTCGTTTTCCTGGCACTATAGTGCCCTGAGGGTGCCCCCACCCTCCGGGTCCCCCTCCCGCCGGACTCTGGAGAGAGGAAGGGGTTAAACGTACCTCTTTTTCCAGCGCCGGGCGGGGAGCTTTCCTCCTCCTCTCCTTCTTCTTTGCGACGTCATCAGCTGAATGCGCATGCGCGGCAGGAGTCGCGCACGCATTCAGCCGGTCGCATAGGAAAGCATTTACAATGCTACATGTCACACATGTCATGTGTCCTTAAGGGGTTAAACCTGGAGGATGTCACTCTTGAGATACTCATTCACTCAAAAAGAAAGCAACCAACTTGTAGTCTATCACTGATTTATATGGATAATACACTACTCCACTGTTTTCATTAATCAGATTTGAGGATTATTTTCCTTGTGCACCTTGTAAAATCACTAATCTCTGTAAAACAACTAGATTAGGGTTCTATACATACATAAAGGAAAATCAATAACAAAATACATTCCTGTGAGAAAAATCTGCCAATGCATTTTATGAGATAGCTCTGTGCTTAGTGTTCCAGCTGTAGTATGTTAATCACCTGTTTTAGTGTGCAGGTTCGATTCAATAGTTACAGTTTATAAAGTGAACGGGTACCACACATATCCCAATACGTGCTAAATGTACTCTTTTCATACAGTTGCAAGAAAAAGTATGTGAACCCTTTGGAATGATATGGATTTCTGGACAAATTGGTCATAAAATGTGATCTGAAGATCATCTAAGTCACAACAATAGACAATCACAGTCAGCTTAAACTAATCACACAAAAAGAATGAAATGTTGCCATGTTTTTATTGAACACACCATGTAAACATTCACAGTGCAGGTGGAAAAAGTATGTGAACCCTTGGATTTAATAACGGGTTGAACCTCCTTTGGCAGCAATAACTTCAACCAAACGTTTCCTGTAGTTGCAGATGAGACGTGCACAACGGTCAGGAGTAATTCTTAACCATTCCTCTTTACAGAACTGTTTCAGTTCAGCAATATTCTTGGGATGTCTGGTGTGAATCACTTTCTTGAGGTCATGCCACTGCATCTCAATCGGGTTGAGGTCAGGACTCTGACTGGGCCACTTAAGAAGGCGTATTTTCTTCTGTTTAAGCCATTCTGTTGTTGATTTACTTCTATGCTTTGGGTAATTGTCCTGTTGCAATACCCATCTTCTTTTTTTTTTTTTATTCTTTTTTTTTTTTGTTGTGCATTGAAACATTGGCAGACAAGCTCGTGGTGCCCTAAGAGCAATCCTCGAGCGTATTTTCACGTGTAACAATAGGAGCATTGGGTTAAACGGCACAATTTTTTAATATAATAACTTTAGCATAACCATCATATTCAGTAACCCTGCGCCTTTGGTTTGGCTAATCTTGTTGTGGTTCTCGCTATCTCTGCGACAGAGTATATCACAGTAGGGCATTAAGACCGATATAGATTACGATTGCTCTAAGCTGTACTTTATAGCCACTATGCTTGTGAAGACATAGCTAGGTTACATACTGTAACATGCGTAATCGTAAATAGTAGGCTACAAGCTTTATGTTGTTAGGTGACATCCAGAATATAGGGTTTTATTCACAGCTTGTGTATATACTATAGGGTATGGACTTCCCTCTAGGTATAGAAGTGACTTTGAGATATGGAGTAAAGGGAATAAGATGCCATAGCACGCCTATGGGTGGGGGTGCAGTTCACGGCTAGCACACAATTTCTGCAGGGAGTCAAGTCAGCAAATCTACAAATATTGAATCACGATCTCCAGATCTGTACGTATAAATCCTAAGAAAATGTTGCAACCTTGATCTCAGTGGATATAATGGGAAACTAAAAAGCATAGGGCACATCAGTGGGATCTCATCAATATTATCGCTTTGTATTTTGGATAAGGAGGAACAATGTTAATTATTAAACAAACTGGCAAAATATTTGACCTGGTTCTCCAAAAAACAGACAAAAGGAAATTGTGCAACTGCAACACATAAACAATAAAAAATAACAAGTGGGTAGATGCAGGATAACGTTCATTCCTGTATAATTACATGCCAGGTCCCTTGGATATAGTGGGCGGCCATAGGGTCATCGCAGTGGTGGCAGTTTAACCAATACCCGCCTGATGGTGCACAGAGTTCCGTGGCCATGTAGTATACTGCAGCTTGTGGTGGATCGGCAGGTGGGTGTCTTCTCTGGGGTTCTCCTTAATACCTTAATAGTATGTCCTGCAGGCTTAGCTCCTTGGTGAGAGTGTGAGGCTGTGATGCGTCCGAGCGCCACATGATGTCTGCCGACAGGTCCGCCTTCTTGTGGGGTTGTGGAGGTCGGAGCCAGAAGTGGTAATGTGTGGTCTTGGCTTGGCCCACTTCTTGGTCTGCGGGCCGGAGCAGGTCCCCTGTGGCTTCTTTGAGCCTGTGAGAGGCGTTGTGATGTGTGAACCTGCCGCCCAGGTGCTTTGGGTAAGTCGGGTCGGACCCTGCCGGGTCGTCGTCCGGTTTGTGTTGTTGCTCTGCTTGGGGTGCTTGAGGGGATTCGCTGGGTAATGGATGCTTCGAGGGAGTAGGGGGCCGGAGTAGGGCAGGTCGGCTCAGTTTACTCTCCAGCTTCCTCCAGAATTCCTAAAAGTGATGGTTGAGTCGCGTGAGGATATCTGGCTTGGTGTCCGTTGAGTCGTCGGCACATGTCTTGTCTGCCATTTTAGGTGGAACTCCGCTTGTTTTTGTGGCCGATTTGCCGCTTCTCAGCCTGTCCGAGGTAGTCCTCCCTGGGTGGACCGGGATCACCCCCGCCGGTCCGGGGGGGGCAGCAGGGCTTGCTTATGTGGCTTGTAGTTCCAGGGCGCCCCCAGCTCAGGGGAGCGGCCGCCTCCCCCGCCCGGCGGACACTAGGCCGCAACGCCGTTCTCAGCTCCATCTGGTCCCGGTCAGGTAACGGAACGTTCTGCTGTGAGCCCCTTGTAGTGGGTGGCCAGTGGGTGTTCGGAACTGACATCTGTGTCGCTTTTTTGGGCAGTTTTTTGCTTGTTTTGCCGAGATTGTGCTGGAGCTCGTGGAGAGTATGTCTCTCCGCCATGATGGTCAGGCCCCACCCCCCACTACACCCATCTTCTGTTGAGCTTCAGCTGGTAGACAGATGGCCTTAAGTTCTCTAGCAAAATGTCTTGATAAACTTGGGAATTCATTTTTCCTTCGATGATAGCAATCCGTCCAGACCCTGACGCAGCAAAGCAGCCCCAAACCATGATGCCCCCACCACCATACTTCACAGTTGGGATGAGGTTTTGATTTTGGTGTGCTGTGCCTCTTTTTTGCCACACATAGTGTTGTGTGTTTCTAACAAACAACTCAACTTTGGTTTCATCTGTCCACAGAATATTTTGCCAGTACTGCTGTGGAACATCCAGGTGCTCTTGTGCAAACAGTAAATGTGCAGCAATGTTTTGTTTGGACAGCAGTGGCTTCCTCCCATAAAATCCATTCTTGTTTGGTGTTTTACGTATTGTAGATTCGCTAACAGGGATGTTAGCATTTGCCAGTGACTTTTGTAAGTCTTTAGCTGTCACTCTAGGATTCTTCTTCACCTCATTGAGCAGTCTGCGCTGTGCTCTTGCAGTCATCTTTACAGGACGGCCACTCCTAGGGAGAGTAGCAGCAGTGTTGAACTTTCTCCATTTATAGACAATTTGTCTTACCGTGGACTGATAAACAGCAAGGCTTTTGAAGATACTTTTATAACCCTTTCCAGCTTTATGCAAGTCAACAATTCTTAATCGTAGGTCTTCTGAGAGTTTTTTGTGCGAGGCATCATTCACATCAGGCAATGCTTCTTGTGAAAAGCAAACCGAGAACTAGTGTGTGTTTTTTATAGGGCAGGGCAGCTGTAACCAACACCTCCAATCTCATCTCATTGTTCGGACTCCAGTTGGCTGACATCTCACTCCAATTAGCTCTTGGAGATGTCATTAGTCTAGGGGTTCACATACTGTTTCCACCTGCACTGTGAATGTTTACATGGTGTGTTCAATAAAAACATGGCAACATTTAATTATTTGTGTGTTATTAGTTTAAGTAGACTGTGATTGTCTATTGTTGTGACTTAGATGATGATCAGATCACATGTTATGACCAATTTGTGCAGAAATCCATATCATTCCAAAGGGTTCACATACTTTTTCTTGAAACTGTATTTAGATATTATTGTAAGTTATACAGCTCCTGATAACAAAGAAAAATCCTGGGTGTCAGAGCTGGAGACAGTCACCATGGGCTTTGCTAGATTACAGAAACATCTGTGGCTAGAGCCCAAAGAAAAATGTAATAACCCTTACACTAACAGAGAGTTGAAGATATGTCACGATATACCCCCAACTTTCTAAGTTATATCCCATCCTCTCTACCCATGAACAGGGTGCTGATGCTTTCCGGGATCTCAGTAAAAGCATAGCCAGATACAAGCACACATAGCAAAGCCAGCATTAACGCAGGGATAGGCAACCTTTGGCACTCCAGATGTTGTGGACTACATCCCCCAATAATGCTCTTACACCCATAATGCTGGCAAAGCATCATGGGAGGTGTAGTCCAAAACATCTGGAGTGCCGAAGTATGCCTATACCTGACCTAATGTGTAGACAGTTGTGCTACAAAGTTATGTTCTCCAGCACCTCCACTGACAGTCAACTGAACTTTCTGTAATAGGAGGCTGCCTGATGTAAAATTGAAACACAAAACAAAGAAACAAAAACAACACGAATATCTTCCTGCTTCCTCCACCAATTGAGGAGATCCAAGGTTAAAGAGCCTCACAAGAGAGGCTTCAGTTCATAATATTGCCCGCCAGCAACTACAATCAGGGCCGTCTATAATATGAATAGGACCCTAGGCAAAGCATTTTCTTGGGCCCTCTAGGCCCTGCCCCTTCCCCTCCCCCCCCAATTACGCCCAACCCCCAATCACACTGACAGACCTTCTGACACATACACACACAGACAGATATATTAAAACATTTGCAGATACATACTGACACACAAATATATACTTATATACATTCAGACATACTGACACACACACATACATACATACAAACACACACAGACACATACACTGACAGATATACTGAAACACACACAGACACATACACTGACAGATGTATTGACACACACAGACATTCTGACACACACAGGCATAACAACATACACACCGACAGGCATGCTGACACACACACACACACTGACATACACACAGACATACTGACACACACACACACACACACACAAACATACTGACACACACACACACACAAACATACTGACACACACACACACGCACACAGACATACTGACACACACACACACACACACACACAGACATACTGACATACACACACACAAACATACACACACACACACACACAAACATACTGACACACACACACAGACATACTGGCATACACACACACACGGACACACACACAGACATACTGACACACACACACACAGACATACTGACATACACACACACAGACACTGACATACACAGGGCCGTCTTTAAGGAGGGGCAAAAGGGGCAGCTGCCCCGGGCCCTGTTACTCCTGGGGGCCTAAGGCAGCTGCCCCATGGGCCCCCTGCAGCACCTGAGGTAATCAGGAGACACGGCCCTTTAATACTGCTCTGGACCGGGCCCCTGTAATATGGGGCTGGCTGACTACATACTTACAACTAGCCCACACACTGCCCTGTGAGTCTCTTTCTTCCCCGTGGCATGCTGGGAGGAAGTGAGGTCAGACCCAGTAAGAACAGATCACTTCCTTCTCAGTGCCGCTGGGGAGGAGGCACACTTCACACAGAGGATGCAAGCATTGTGGGGGAGAGGGACTGGGGCAGCTGAATGCATACTCCTGCCGCATACTCAGCCTGGGCCAGCAAGCTCCCACTGGACCAAGGGGAAGCCATCCTTCTCAACCCAAAAGGTAAAGAGACAGGAGGGTGACTAAATATTGGTTTTGTTTGTTTTGCTAATTTCTGATTTCACTTGTATTCATCAGACATTACAAACACCCATGTGTTGGTGTTTGTAATGAAACACACTGGGTATAACTACATGCTAAAAATCCTAGAAGAACCTGACAGTTCCCTATTAAATATAAATAGGTAAAATGTCATCAAAGGCTGTACACCATTTCCAAATGTCACTTTTGCCAAATTCTGGACCAGGGTATGTAAGAACAGAGTTGAGACATTATATTGGCCAAGGTTGCTGGGAGTTGCTTTCCAGGAGCTGCTAGAGGGCAGAGATTAATATATGTAAATTTACACACATATATGTGTGTGTGTATCTGGCTGTGTTTGTGTCAGTGTGTGTATTTGGCTATGTTTGTCTGTATGTCAGTGTATCTGCGTGTATGTGTACTTGTGTGTCAGTGTGTACCTGTGTGTGTGTGTATGTATATGTCGGTGTGTGATAATGCATACATCCCAGCATTTTAATGCCAACACTGCACACAAATACACTCCAACATTCCATTGCTAACACTGTACACATATACACCCCTGCATTTATACCTTTGTGTATGTGTGTGTAAATACCTGTGTCAGTGTGTGTGTGTGTGTGTGTGTATATATCTCTGTGTGTGGATGTGCCAATGTGTATAGGTGTTTGTGTGAAAGTGCTTGTATCTGTTTGTCAAAGGGTGTGTATCTCAGTGTCTGTGTGTGTGTATATGCCAGTGTGTGCATGTGTCAAGGTGTGAGCATGTGTCATTGTGTTAATGTGTGTATCTGCGTGTTAATGTGTACGTGTATATGTGTTAATATGTATGTGCATACATCCCAGAAATCACACAACATGCAAACAAGACCACTGCAAACACAAACATTACATACAGACACACCAGTTTGCTGAAACACCAATACTACACACAAATGTAATAACGCATTTAAAAAACAACACTACATCCAAACACCCCCTTACATACAAACACATCCCTGTATTAAAACGTTAAAAATATATACAAACACCAACTCTACACACAAAAGTACACCTGCATTCAAAAGCCAACACTACAGACAATCACACACCCCTGCATTCAAACGCAAACACTACACACAAGTACACCACTGCATTGCAATGGTAATAGTACATACAAATACACACCTAAATGCACACATACACCGTATAAAAAAACATGCTTACATTCAATTGCACAAACACAGCTCACAAATACAACCCTGCAAGGATGGTAGATCCCCAGCTGGCATAGCATCGCAGGAGTTGTATGACAGATGGGGATCTATCTTTTCTTTACTCTTGTGCTACAGGGGAGGCCTAATTTTTTTTTTTTTGCACCAGGGCACTCTCTACATTAGTTTTGCTGCTGGGTTGCGGTGGAGGGAGTGATTGCATGCCCAGGGGGCCCAAGCAAATGCTTGCCCAGGGTCCAATCAATATTAAAGACGGCCCTGGACATACACACACACAGACATAATGACACACACACACAGACATACTGACATACACACACACAGACATACTGACATACACACACATACATACTGACACACACACAGACATACTGACACACACACACACAGACATACTGATATACACACACAGACATACTGATATACACACACAGACATACTGAAACACACACAGACATACTGACATACACACACAGACATACTGACATACACACACAGACATACTGACATACACACACACAAACATACTGACACACACAGACATACTACTGACACACACACACACACACACACATTTAGCCACCTTCCAGGTTCTTACCTTTTTTCTGGAGGGTGGTTTCCCTGGGGTCCAGTGGCAGGCTGAGGCAGATGGGAGTTCTCCTCTGGAACTCCCCTCCTCCTGCCTTTCTTCTCCCGCGCGGCTATTATCTCCGGTGGGAGGAAGTGATGCGCGGCACTCACTTTCTCCCAGCCGGTACAGGAAGGGGCCCGGTCGCGCTGTTTAAGCGTCACAGCGCCCGACCCGGCCCCTGCTCACACATGCTTACCGGGTGGCCCTTAGTGCATGGGCCACCCTGGGGGCCTCCTTAGTTGGCGGGCCTGCTCAAATCGCGGGGCCCACGGGGCAGCTGCTCTGGGCCCCCCAGGAGCAACTGGGCCCGGGACAGCTGCCCCGTTTCCCCGCTCTAAAGACGGCCCTGACTATAATGCTTGTTATGTATTCTATGTCCAAGGCACACAATGCATGAATGTGATAATAAGCTGCACTACTTTAGATAGGGAAATGTGTATTTTACAATTGCTTATAGCATTTAAGATAGTTACCATCTTTTGACATCTTTTTTAGGTCTCATAAGCTTTTGATGTCATAAACCTTTACTAGTGAGTGAAAATGTACACACCTGGTAATGGAGACAGTGCGTGGCTGCTAACATAATTACAAAAAATGCTTTCTAGAAAAAAAATATCAAGTGAAATAGCAGTGCATATGATACAGACCAGTAAAATTATAAAACCATCAACATGTTTATATATTAGAGGGACACTATAGTCACCTGAACAACTTTAGCTTAATGAAGCAGTTTTGGTGTATAGAACATGCCCCTGCAGCCTCACTGCTCGATCCTCTGCCATTTAGGAGTTAAATCCTCTTGTTTATGAACCCTAGTCACACCTCCCTGCATGTGACTTGCACAGCCTTCCATAAACACTTCCTGTAAAGAGATCCCCATTTAGGCTTTCTTTATTGCAAGTTCTGTTTTCTTATCCCCTGCTGTGTTAATAGCTTG
This sequence comes from Pelobates fuscus, assembly GCF_036172605.1. NCBI lineage: Eukaryota > Metazoa > Chordata > Amphibia > Anura > Pelobatidae > Pelobates > Pelobates fuscus. The sequence continues at coordinate 246,511,812 of NC_086318.1, forward strand.
CTAGACCTTGTATGTGATTCAAGTTCAATTTAGAGATTGAGATACAATTATTTAAGGTAAATTACATCTGTTTGAAAGTGAAACCAGTTGTTTTTTTTTCATGCGGCTCTGTCAATCATAGCCAGGGGAGGTGTGGCTAGGGCTGCATAAACAGAAACAAAGTGATTTAACTCCTAAATGACAGTGAATTGAGCAGTGAAATTGCAGGGCAATGATCGATACACTAAAACTGCTTTATTTAGCTAAAGTCATTTAGGTGACTATAGTGTTCCTTTAATGTTACGAATAAATGTAAATATTGACAAGTAAAACTATAACGTAAAATTCAATATGCTTTGTTTAGATTCAATTAAGTAAGATGAATAAGGATTGACAAATCCCTGTTAATTAATGTTAATAGCAATATATATATTTTTAAATAATACATTCTGGTTACTTTTGTTTCTGTATATTATTTCTATATCAGATAATACATATTCTATTATTATAATAGAACTGTTCAACTTAATTCCTTTAACCCCTTAAGGACACATGACATGTGTGACATGTCATGATTCCCTTTTATTCCAGAAGTTTGGTCCTTAAGGGGTTAACATCTATAACTGGTAAAATATTGAAATAATACAACATGACTGCAACAATTGTACTTTCATTTTATTTATTTTTATGCCTTAGATGAAACCTGAGCCATCTCTCTTGGTTAGCAGTAAACTTGAAAAGAAGGCTGCAGGAACCAGCAAAGAAAGGACAAAGGGAGAAAATCATGGGGAGAAAGATATTTCAGCTAAACAAACTGAACCAATGAGGATTAAGATCTTTGAAGGAGGGTGAGATAACAAACCATCACATTATATATTTTGGTGTGCAAAATGCACATTGTGTCAATGTCTTTCTTCCAAGCTTCAGATGTTAAGCCTTGTTAATGTTATATTTGTGTTCCCCACAGGATTTTATTTTTGTTTAAATGTTGCGATCAAATGGTGAGAAAACAGGACTTTAAACTTTAGAGAACTAATGAACATTAAACTTCTTTCCTTGTGATTGTATTCCATCTCGCCAGTCTTGCTGGTCGTTTTACCTGTACATTAGTCCAACTAAGGGCTCGTTTCTTGATACCAACCAGTCGCAGATTAGCAAGTTTCTGGTAAAACACAAAATCACACATTGTGTAAATTGTCATATAGCAGCCAGAACGTGAAGGTAAAAAATGCTCAACCTGGTCATGCATACTTCACTTGTTTTTGGCATTGATAGGAGATAGCAACAGTGTATAGAATGCATACATCTGTGATTTTATGTCATGCCAGATACATATAAATTAATGAATATTTTTTTTTTGGGGGGTGGCCTCTCCCACCCCCCCCCCCACCCCCCACCCCCAGCCCTGAGTGTGGCCCTGTGTGAGCACAGCGGCAATGGTCATTCACTGTATATCTGCCTCCTTCGTGTAGTCAGATATCCTTGGTCAGCATGTGATACTATGGTCAACGGGTCAACGTACAACAATACATCACATTTCTTGTAATTGTCCTATTTATTGTTACGTCCCCCCTCTCAAAATATTGTAAAGCGCTACGGAATCTGTTGGCACTATATAAATGGCAATAATAATAATAATAATAATAAGCCAACAGTGATAATATGAGCATACGACCTGGTCCGTACAAGTCTCTTGTGCTCCTCTTTATGTCTTTGAGGAGTGGCATGTGGGTTAATGTATTGGTATCAGGCCCAGCTCGACCTTCCGTATGTCCATTGTAGCTCTGTCTGCAAGTTACTCTTTGCTGTTGTGTCTCTCTGGTTTGAGGTGGGGAGGTGTAGGAAGGAGTCTGGCGCCTGGTGTAGTGTACCAAGGGCCTGCTGAAGTTCACGGTTTGAGTCACTTCTTCTAGTTTTGGGTACGTGGTTAGCGGTATCATATCCCTGGAAAGTCCTAGCATGTGTCATGGTTCTTTCATGTCCGCTGAGCGGGTAGGTGGTCTTCACCCCTTCTGTTGCCTGTTGAATCTGTCCTCTGCCTCTTGGGCGGTGAGCATCTTCGCTGTTCCCTTGGGTGTCGGTGAAAGGTCTGTGCTAGGTCCATCGCATACCAGTTCATAATGCGTACCTCTGCAAGTTTCAGTGCTCTTATGAATGGAGTCACGTCTCTATGTTCAGCTATGATGTGGTTGGTCCCTTTGAGCGTAACAATTAGGGCTAGGGGGAAACCCCATCTGTACCTGATGTTTCTAGCATGCAGTTGGTCTGTGATTGGTTTTAGGTGCCGCCGTGCTTGGAGAGTGAGCCACGAGAGATCTTGATAAATTTGGATCTCGTGTCCATGGAACAGCAATGGTGGATTGGTGTCCCTTAGTTTCTTGAGTATGTGGTCCTTGTCTGTGAAGTAGTGTAGGCAACATATGATGTCCCTAGGGGTGTCCCCATTGTTGCTTTTAGGTCTGAGTGATCGGTGTGCCCTGTCAAAGCGGATCGGTGTTGCTGCTGGTTTCTCTAATAGTAAATTAAATAATTCTTACAGTGATGCTTGTAAGTCTTCAGCCTCATTTTCAGGTAGGCCCTTGATTCTGAGGTTGTTTCTGCGCCCCTTGTTGTCTATGTAATCTAGCGATCTTTGTAGCTGTGACATTTGCGTTTTGTGGGCGTCTAAACGGTCTGACAGTTGGGTCTGTACCTGTCCCCTATTCTCCTCCAGGTCTTGGACACGGAGGCCTACCTGCTGGATTTCAGATCCCAATCCCTCCATCTTACGCTGGAAGGAAGTTTCCAGCATTGCAGTTAGGTCTGCTTTGGAGGGCAGATTTCTGAGCAGCTCCTTGATGTCTTGGTCTGCAGATACTGCTGATGTCTCGGAGGCAGCAGGGCTGGGTGGATTGGAGAGGCGTTCTCCTGCCGTCGGCGCCATTGTTGTCCCGCCATGAATAGTCTTTGAAGAGCCCAGTTTCTCTGTGGGTGCTTTCCCGCTCCTTGTGTGGGCACTCTGCGACCTTTTGGGGATCCCCAATTTCGTTTGCGCTCGGTTTTCAGCCTATTTTATTGCCTGCTTCGTCCGGAGCCGAGTTAACATGCGGCCATTTCCTCCGACGGTCGGCCACACCCCCATGAATAATTATTTTAAATAATATATACACTAATATGATTTTTTTTTTGCTCTTTTATACCAGCTGTTTGTCCTTTGCTATACTTTAATACATGCTTAAAGGAGTACTTTAACTCTTTGGAGGGGTGCGAACTTTGTTGTGTGAAATGTCCTGTTGGGCACTATGCAAAAGATTCCTCAGCTCTGATTGCAGTAAAACCTGTGAAAAACCTACATCACTACCTTCCATGACTCCAATCACAGGCTTCTCATAGGACGAGGAAAGGAGTGGATTTTTTATTTTTTTTTTAAAATAAAAGCTGCCTGTAATAGAGGGAAGCAAGAGGGAGCACCTACAGAGTGGAAAGGGAGAGCTGCCAGCAAGGGGAGAATTTTGACATCTGTAGGCAGAGTGCAGTGTACACGGACTACAGCCATTATTTTAAGCACAGAGATCTGGGCTGCCAATGTCTATTGTGCTGGAGGTACAACTTGCCCCCAGCACACAATTAACAACATCTCTCTGTATGTGCAGTGTTTCCAGCATAAACACTGTACACACATATTCCTACCACCCTGATCGCTTCAAATCACAAAAGTGGTCATGGTGGTTCGAGTAAACCTTTGAGGTTTTCATTGTAATTAGAGTCAATGGCTGCTACTTAGTGACTGTCCTTATATAGCTGCATCTGGTAACTCAATGTTGCTCCTGTGATATTTCCCAGTTGGTAAATAGCTTCTCTACTTGTAGTGCAATGGTGTCAAATTAGCCTTAAAATATGCATTAGGTTGTTCCCTAAAGAAACAACTTAATGTGACCTAATAAAATGAGAATTTGAGTAGCAGAGCTGGGTCATCTACAAAATCATTACAGTGTAAGAGCCATCACACCTTGGCAAGTCTCATATGTATCAAAATGACCACACCTCAGTCATAAAGGGAAAGGCCCCGTAAATGACAAAGCAAAATCCAGGTTTTTGAAAACTTTGCAAGTTCATTAAAAAGGAAAAAAAATGATATATCACCTTGACATAAGTATTCAGACTCTTTGCTATGACACTTGACATTTCGATCGGATGCATTATGTTTCCTTGTATCATATTAAGATGTTACTGCACTTTTATTAAAGGACCACTATAGTGCCAGGAAAACATACTCGTTTTCCTGGCACTATAGTGCCCTGAGGGTGCACCCACCCTCAGGGTCCCTCTCCCGCCAGGCTCTAGGGGGAGGAAGGGGTTAAACTTACCTCTTTCAATAGCGCCGGGCGGGGGACTCTCCTCCTCCTCAGCGACGTCATCTGCTGAATGCGCATGCGCGGCAGGAGCCGTGCGCGCATTCAGCCAGTCCATAGGAAAGCATTCTCAATGCTTTCCTGTGGACGCTGGCGTATTCTCACTGTGAAAATCACAGTGAGAAGCGTGGAAGCCCCTTTAGCGGCTGTCAATGAGACAGCCACTAGAGGCTGGATTAACCCATATGTAAACATAGCAGTTTCTCTGACACTGCTATGTTTATAGAAAAAAGGGTTAAACCTAGCTGGACCTGGCACCCAGACCACTTCATTAAGCTGAAGTGGTCTGGGTGCCTATAGTGGTCCTTTAAAGTCCATATGTGGCAAATTAAATTGATTGGACATGATTTGGAAAGGAACACATCTGTCAATATAAGGCCTCACAGTTGTATATATCGAAAACCAAGCCTTAAGATCAAAACAACTGCCCGCAGAACTCAGAGACCGTATTATGTCAATCTAGGAAAGGCTATAAAATGTGGCTACATTTAGTGTTTACAAAAGCACAGTGGTCTCCATAATTCTTAAATAGAAGACATTTTGAACAACCAGGACTCTTTGTGTGGCTAGTCACCATGCCATCCTAAGCAATTAATTAAGAAGGACCTTGGTGATAGACATGACAAAAAATCTGATGGTCACTCTGGATGAGCACCATAGGTCATGTGTGGAGAGCGGAGAAATTTGCAAAAGGACAGTCATCAATGCAACAATCCACCAAACTGGCCTATGTGGCAGACTGACCAGATAGAAGCCTCTCCTCACTGCAAGACACATGAATGCCCTAAAGGACTGTGAGTTATAAGATTCTCTAGTGTGATGAAATGTGGGTTGAACGGCTTGGCCTCAATTCAAAGTGTCATGCCTGGAGGAAACCCTTCACTGCTTATCACTTGCGCAATGCCATTCAAACAGTTTTACATAGTGGTGGTAGCATCATGGCCATAGCAGTAACTGGGAGACTGGTCAAGTTTGAGGAATAGCTGAACTAAGCAAATTACAGAAATATCCTTAATGAAAACCTAGCCCAGAATATATTTTTTTTTTCATCATACCAAAATCTTGAGGCGGTAATTGCTGCCAAAGGTGCTTAAACTAAGTACTGAGTTTAGTGTCTGAATACGTATGCAATAGTGATAATTTTTTTTAAGTTTAATATATTTGCAATGGTGTTAAAAATCTGGGGTATTGAGTAAAGATTTTTTCAGGGTTAAAAAATGAATTCAAAATAAGACTGGTAGATAAAAAAATGAAAATAACAAAGAGGTCTGAATATTTTCTGAATGCAGTGTATGTATGATACATATATCACTCAAAAAGCACAAATACAATGGGTAGCTTTTATTCTGCTGCTGGAATAAATATATAGTTCTCAAAAATATATATTACATAGGCCATAAATGGGACAGATACATGGCATTGAAGGAATCATGTTTGAATCTCTTTTAAAAATTTCCACTTGTCTAAAAACGAATAAATATTAGTCCCCTGGGAAAGTGCCTCATCTGTATTATGAGAAATCTGGTCATGATGAGGCCTACTGCAATATATGTCATCCTGACAAGATTATTGCACATCTACATCAGAGAATGCAATCTGCAGTGAGTGCTACAATAAGCAATGCATTCTGCTAAATAGGTTTAAGATTGGTATTGATGTCTTCACAGTATCTTAAAAGAGGTCAATATTTTGTGTTTATGCAGCACACTGTTAGTACAAAAAAAAGTGAGAAGGAAAGATGTAACATGTTTGCTCCCTTGCACAGAACCAAAAGTTCCTTTTCAGTGTCAAAATTCCTCTTTTTTTTTTTTTTTTTTTATTAACTTTTCCCCATGACTGTTTAGGCAATGGCAAGCTGTTGATCACAACATTACCTGAGATATTGGCTACATCTTTATCGTAAATATATATTTAATAAATCCTTTGTTAAACCACACTGGAGCCAAGGGTATAGTACCTCAAAACATACCCCTCTTAGGCCCACAGTAAGTCATAACCAGCTTGTGCTAATCAATACTGTGTAGTTTTATGATATAAGGAAGCCAGATCTATGCACTGGAAGTATAATCAGGCATATAATCATTATTTAATAATAGTCATGCATGCACATTTATTTACTGTAAAACCATTCAAAACAGTTAGACAAATTACACTGGGACAGTATACAGTGAGCTTTAGTAGTTATTTAGTGTGGACTATAAAGGGACCCTATAGTCACCAAAGCAACTTAAGCTTAACCCCTTAATGACATAGCTTCAGAAGCTTGTCTTACGCTTAAGGACAAAGGCCATTTTTGCATTTTTTTGCTGTTTGTATTCAAACGCAATTTGCATCTCTGTCATTTATTGCACCAACACATATTATACATTGTTTTTTAGAGGGCAAACAGGGCTTTAATTTGATGTCACATATACATAGATACATTCTCATTAATTATATAAAATGCCAAAAAAATTGAAAAAAACCCTAGTTTTTTTCACAGTTTTGGCAATAATAGCGTGTGGATAATATGTCCAGCTTAGAAAAAGTAATTAAAAATAAATTCATTTATGCGTCTTGATTTATAGAGTACATCATATGTATAGGATTTCAGCTTATTTTGAAAGCTACAGGTCACAAAATACAAGGATTAAAATAAAATTTCAATTTGCAACAATTTTAGAATTTGGTATGTTTGTCTTGTAGGTTTAGTAGCCATCACAGAAAACAAAATTGCCACACAAAAGTATATATTTATATAAAGTAGACATCAAAGGCTATTTACCTAAGGTTAGTTTGACACTTTTTACGTAGCTATTTTATCACCAATCTCTGCTAAATATTGGAGTAAAAATGTGCTTTTTCTTTATTTTGGCATATACACATATAACAAGGTTTTTGCAATGTGTATTTCGTAAAGCTGGTGAGTGCTATTCCTGCACAGAACCCCATATTGTGTTCAGCTACATCTGCCGAGTATAACGATACCCACTTTGGCACTTTTCTGTAACGCTACAGTGCCATATAAGAGACTATTTCAGTTCCTATAGTTAGAATTTTCGTAGATGGATTTGACGGGCTTATGTCTCATTTTAGGGTATTATAGCAGTTTGACTGTTCAAACAACCCCACAAAGGGCTTTCATTTGACAAAGCAGAGACCCCAGTGTATCTTATATGGTGTATATTGTGCCCTGACTTGTCACCATTCTTTCAACAATTTATGTCAATGTTTTTTTTTTTTTTTTGGGGGGGGGGGGGCATTTTTACATATATGATGCATTTTTGCTGAGTATTTCTTACACTTAATATGCACCACTGTCATAAAAATCCCCAAATTATACTCAGTTACACCTTCTGAGTAAAACAATATGCCCAATGTATGACGTAGACACTATTTTGTGAAGTTACAGTGCTGTAAAAGAGACGTGACAAGTTCAGGTTTTTAAGTGTGAATTTTCATGGAGGCTTTTGATGCGTCCATGTCCGACTTTGGAACTTTTTAAAAAACTTTTTTAATGTTAACCCCTAGCTAGCCTAGCACCAAATTCCCCAGTTCCCCACTAACTTACACTCACCCCAGCTAGCTAAATATACCATTTTAATATATTAATAAAATAAAATTAACCCCTGATGGTTACAAAAATAAAAGTTGACCCTCAAGGGTTAAAAAGAATAATCAGGTCACAGTAAAATGTATACCCTGTCAATTGATCACTGTAGTTAGTGATCAATTGGCAGGGATTGGGTTAATTTTTTATTTAAAATGGGTAACGGGGGGTGGGATTTTAATTTAACTTTATTTATGTTTTAGCAGGGAGAAGATCACTGCTGATCCATCTCCCTGCACTTCACACTAAACCTGGAAGCCCAGGGAGGCGGATTGTGAGTCCCTGCAGCACATGTGCGCGATCACCATTATTTGCATTATTTACTATAAAATACATTTTAAAATATGATGAAATAATATTAAAAAACTCACTTTTTATAACTTTAAACCCCAAAATCTGTTACACGTCTACAACCGTCAAAAAACACTGATGCTCAATAGTTTCTGCATTTTGTCCTGAATTTAGAAATACCCAATGTTAACACGTTCTTAGCATTTTTTTTTGTGCAAGTTATAGGGCTATAAGTACAAGTAGGGCATTGCTGTTCCAGAATATATATTTTTTAAAGTTTATCAATAGGGACATTGTAACACTGTCATAAATCTCTGAATCACACCTCACATGTACATATTTTTTTTAAAGTAGACAACCCAGGGTATACAATATGGGGTATGTCCAGTGCTTTTTAGTAGCCACTTAGTCACACACACTGGCCAAAGTTAGCATTTATATTTGTTTGTGTGTTAAAAATGCAAAAAACTATTTTTTTTTTTAAATACCGGTATATGTTTATTTTTCATTTTACTTTTCATCCATATAACATAATCTAGATATCAATTTACAATATTACAGTGCATTACATATCATTCTTAATACTATATGTTATATTATACAATACAATAAATAAAATTTACGAAAACAGTCTACCTTTCATACACAATACAAAGCATACATAGAAAAAAATAAAAAATAAATAAATAATATATATATATATATAAGAATAAAAGGATAGGAAAACTGCTAGAATTCCTAGCAGTAAAGAGATGGTATTGGAGGATCAGTGGGGGAATTACATTTAAGTACTTGAAAATCTAACCCAACGTGCCCAAATTTCATCATAGTTCTCCTTGGATGCACTGTCGAATGCTATACCTGCTTCCATCCTATGTTGAAAATCAATTTGTGTCGATATATCATACCAGTTTAAAGGACCAATATTTCTCCAGTTCCTGGCCATTACTATTTTACTTGCCATAAAGATATGAATCAAAAGAATTTTAGATTTTATTTTAACCCTTGCCATATCTAAATGGAACAGAAACATTTGGGCCGTAAAAATTAATTTGAATCTTAGAGATATAGTTTACCAGACCGGAAAGTATTGTCTTCATAGGGTTCAGTTCCTCACACTCCCACCATATGTGAGGGAATGAACCCAATGCTCTACCACATCTCCAGCAGTCTGGTAAAAGTGTAGGTTGAAATTTATGTAATCGGGTAGGGACCAAATACCATCTATAGACAAGTTTAAAGTATACTTCCCGTATGTTTACCCCATGTATATACCTTTTTACTAAATGTAAACCAGATAACCATTCATCTAGCGGAAAATAAATTTGAAATTCTTGCTCCCATTTGATCACTGCTAATGCTTTAACTATTTGTTTTTGTTTTTTTATAAATTGATTAAATCTAGAAGCAATCTATAAATTGATCAATTAGGGTATTTTCCGAGAATTGTTTATTTGAAATAAAATATTTTATTCTTAAATAATTAAATATTTCTTTAGAGGGGAGGTTGTATTTAAGCTGTAACATTGGGAATTTTAAAATTTGGTTCCCCTCTAATAGCTCTTCAAATTTTTCAATTCCACACTTTTCCCATTCTTGGAGATTTATATCTTTTACATAAAGTTTTAAGCATACTAATGGGGCATTTTTTTATATATGTTTGGTACCATATTTTTTCTTTAAATATTTAACTATGTAGATCATTGTATTATTCATCGGATTATTAGTTTTTATATTTTTTACAAAATCACTGTCACACCATATTAGAGATAGAGGTTCAAGGTTACCAAGATCAGCTTTTTCAAAATCAATCCAAGTTGGTCTTAAAGCTGTAGCATTATCACACATAATTAGATGTACTGTCATATTAATAATATATAGGTTTTGAACATTTGGAAAAGATACCCCCCCCCCCCCCCCTCCAGTTTCTCTGTAGAATTTCTAATGACACTCTAGGTCGCCTATCCTGCCAAATATAGTCTGAGATCTGTCTCTGAAGGCCGCGTATCGTCTGGGAGTCCACCATCAGTGGGAGATTCCTGAACAGATAAGTCAATTTGGGAAGTAAATATGAATTAACAGCCTCAATCCTTCCCATCCATGACAATTCAACTCCCCTCCAGTTCTTGAGAATTCTCCTGAACTGAGTAGCCATATCTGAATAATTAAGTGCTCCAATTTCCCTGTATTCTAAAGACAATATTACCCCTAAATATTTTATACTCCTAGCATCCCAGTCACACTTAAATTCCTCTTTAAGAATTTTTTCTCTGGGTGCCATTAGGCCCTTTATCAATATTTGTGTTTTCTTTATATTTACTTTATAGCCTGAGAATTTTCCATATTCCTTAATTAGGCCAAAAACTGCTGGAATAGATCTGGAAGGATCCGTAAGAGACAGGATGACATCATCTGCATAACGTGTTATTTTATTTTCCAAAACATCTTTAATCCAGAGATGTCTTTACTCTGTCTTATAGCGGCTGCCAAAGGCTCTATGGACAAAATATATAGAAGGGGTGCCAAGGGGCAACCTTGTCGCGTTCCATTTCTAATTGGGAACCACTTTGATTGGAACATAAAACCAGAGACCCTGGCTTGGGGATCTTTATATAATGCCATTGTACATTCCTTAAAAATGCCATCAATACCAAAGGCCTTCAGTACCTCTTCAATATATTTCCAACTAACACGGTCGAAAGCCTTCTCAGCGTCAAGGGTGACCAAAGCAAAGGGGGCCGAACTTTGATTTGCATGATATAAAAGGTTCAATATTTTCCTAATATTGTCAGGCGTACCCCTGCCCTCCACAAACCCACTCTGGTCTATATGTCCGATATCTGGTATAATTTTCTTAAGTCTATGAGCCAGAATTCTAGAATATATCTTAATATCTAAATTAATAAGAGAAATTGGCCTATAGTTCAAAGTATATGCTGGATCCTTATCTGGTTTAAGAATTGGCATTATGGAGGCCTGGAGCATTTCTGATGGAATTGCTTTGTGATAGGCAAATTCATTAAACGTTTTCAACAGGTATGGAGAAATTATATCTTTTGTTTTCTTGTAGAAGATCGATGAGAACCCATCAGGGCCTGGGGCTTTACCCACTATTAAGGTGCTAATAATAGTACTAATCTCCTGTACGGAGAAAGAACAGTTTAGCTGAATTAATTTCTCATTTTATATTTTTGGCAAATTTAATTTGGCAAAAAACTATTATGAACGCTAAATTTCGCCAGTGTTTGTGACTAAGTAGCTACTAAAAAAGACTGAACATACCCCATTTGCAATACCTTGGGTTGTCTTCTTTTGCAAATGGTATGGGGGTAATTCTCATTCCTGGGCTACCATACGCTCTCAAAGGCAACATAACCAAACTTTTCAATGTGAAAAAACTGAAAATCGAGCCTTATAATTGACCCTGTAACTTTAAAAACATTCTAAAACATATCACAACAATATCATCAGTGAAAGTGCCATTTGTGTGGGAAAAATGCAAAAAACATCCCTTTCACTGACAATATCATTTCTGTGATATGTTTTTACTATGTTTTTACTGCAGCGAAGTCTACCGAGTAAAACAGTACCCCTCATGTACAGGTTTTAGGGTGTCTTGGAAAGTTACATGGTTAAATATAGTGCTGGCAAATTTATATTCTCTGGACTTTTGGCCTGGGTTGTCAGGCAGGTCCCCCAAATTGCAATCAATAAAATTACTTAATTATGTAAAAATATTACATAAATATGCACGTAGAATTTAAATAGAATTTAAATATATATACATATTTATATATTTGAAGTCTACGTGTATATTTATGAAATGATTTTTGTAATCATACATAAAGCGATCACATGGCCCGCGGGGCCTAATTTGCAGAGGGGGGGACTGTCTGGGCTGTCACAGTCCTCCCAGTGGAGAAGACCGATCGCCGGCGGGGGAACGGGTACGATCGGGTAAGTACATAGGATTATAGTACGTCAGAGGTCCTTGTTTTTTTTATTATTTTACGAAGTGCCTCGACCCCTCGAGGCACTCAGCACACAGGCAGAGCATCGGAAGCCTGCCTGATGGCTTCCGATGCTCTGTCTCACTGCCAGGCGCCATGTGGAGCAACCCAGAATTGTTCGCTCCGGGGAAACATCGAGGCTTCAATGCGATACCCTTAGAGTGCTTCCACTGCTCAGGATGTACCTGATATGTCTGCGGTTACTAAGGGGTTAAAGGGATATTATAGTGTTCGGATTACAATGCTGTGTTCCTAACACTATAGTGCCCTCTGATACCTCCCCTCTGCTGGGGCATGTAAAGGGTTAAACAACACTTTAGTAACTTACCTGATTCCAGCGCTGATGTCCCTCAGTGCAGATTTGAGTTACAGGGAGAGCATGAGACACAGGCGAATATGCATTCCCCCACAGCACAAAAAAAAAAATCATCTTCACCTGTTTCTCTTAACCTCCCTTTTGAATTTCTTGTCCTCTTTTGTGTTTCTTAAACCCTCTTTTGATTGTCCGACATTATTTGACATGGGCTAATGCAAATGCATGGTGAGCGCCATAGGAGGGTATAGCTTCAGTGCTTTCCTATAGGGATTTCACTTATTCAGAGCGTTAGGACATTTAGTGCTGTTAGGGGACCTAGAGTCCGTTAGCAGCCAAAAAAGTGCCTCTAGTGGCTGTGTGATTGATAAAAGTTAATTTAATAGTTCTAAAGAGATTTAAGGAGATACATCTTCAGCATTGGGGTATTGTTTGTGTTGAGGCCAAAAAAATAGAGTAGGTCTTATTACATTTGATTTCACATCCTTTTTAAGGATGAGACATCTTTAATAAAATTATGTCTTATTATGGGCAAACACATGGTATGATGAGATGTATCCAAGGTAGTGTTTTTGTGAGAAGTAATCTTTAAGAATCAGATAAATCTTGCTACATAATTGAGCCACAAAGTGTCTACTACTAGTGTATAAAATAGTCTAGTGTTTCACCATGCAGCCCAGAATACTAAATATGCCTCTATAATCATTCCCGACATATTGTAGAATGAGATTCCAGCTGATTTAGAATTAGAAACTGCATGATAAGCCTATTGGAAATTCTTATGAAAAAACAAAGGCATGCATCCCTGGGGAATGTATTTCCTGGACGCTATCTGCACATACAATCTCTTGTTTTTTTTTTTTACCAATAACATACGTCTCCTATGAGGCATATTCATACCTTTTGCATTAATGCACTGTAGTTTCAGACCTATTATGAAATATGTTGTTGTCACTCTTGCATGCATGAAATCATGCAGGCACTCAGCCATCCTAATTTGAAATAGATATTTATGTGTTGCACCAATGCATTATTATGGAAATAATCCTTTTCTACACATCTTGCATATTACACCTTTCTGCCAATGGACATATTCTGCATTCTGTATGTTTACAATGGAAAGTACCTCAACAAATAGTAAAATACTGCTAGTGCCCCAGGCAAGTGAATGAAGAAGAGTATATGACTGCTGATTCACACCCATGTCTAAAATACTAGGCAACATTTAAACCGTATTAAACTTTGATGTATATTGTTAGAATTCTGGAATATTTTCATTATATGGAGTATATATATATTTTTTTATTCTAACATTAACCATCAACGTATGTATAATACTACCTTGTGTTGCTGCTTCTTTAATGAAAATCTGCTCAAGGTTATTCATTGTTACCTAGCAACACCTGTAACTCATGATGTATAAGCAATTTATTATATGTATTCTCCGTACTAACCTATGAATTCACACTGCCTGATTGCAACCCCAGTTAATACCTTCCTAGATGTATATATAAACTGAATATATGTATTTATTTTGCTGCATCGACAATGGCAGCTGAAAAGGTACTATTGTAACTGAAATGTCAATGTAGAGAAATAAAACACATTTTCTCTTCAGAAAATAACCCTGAACTGTGGTTCCTCCCATTACGCAGGCAGAATAAAAAATACTGGAACCCTAGTCCATACTTTGCTCTTAACCCTGAATTTAAAAAAAATACATATGCAGTACTAATAATATATAGCTGTGAAGAGTATGCTGTGGGGAAGTAATTTGTTCGGGAGACATTCATAAACCACTTTATCTTCGGGCCTGTGGTCAATATTTATGACTGCGGAACCTATCAATGGCATACATACACAGTTATATTCTCTCTCTCTCTCTTTCACTTTCTCTCTCTCTCTCTCTCTCTCTCTCTATATATATATATATATATATATATATATATAAATATAGCTACATATACAGGTTGTTAAAGTACTAAAGTTTTAAATGGTGTACAGCTTATTATAAAGAATTGGTGACAGTACTAGTGTTTTTCTTTTTTTGCATAAAAAAGTGACTTAAGCTCTCATTATTTGTCTCCCGTAGTTTCAAGTCAAATGAAGACTATGTGTATGTGAGAGGACGAGGTCGTGGAAAGTACATATGTGAAGAATGTGGTATACGTTGCAAAAAACCCAGCATGCTGAAGAAGCATATCCGCACCCACACGGATGTACGGCCTTATGTGTGCAAACTGTGCAATTTTGCCTTCAAAACGAAAGGTACATAGCAATGTATTAAATATTGATGGACTTGTTATTATATTAAAGACCAAAACAAAAGTAATGAGATTTATTGCCCAAATGAAATTCAATTCAATCAAAATTGAAGGTTTTTATTTTTCACCACATATTTATTAGGATCTTGTAATTGCAGGCTAGAGATTTTAGAATTGCAAGTAGCCTGACAAATTAGCTGTGCCTCCTAAGAATTGGTTCTTAAATTCTTTAAACACTTGTTAATTCCTGAAACAGTTCTGAAACAGTTCTGACAAGAAACACAAGAACTGACCAAATGTATTCAATTGATAGTGAATTGAAAGTATGCAACAAATAACGTTAAATAATAGAAAGAAAAAAATATATTTAGGTCTCTAATGTTTCTGCAAATATAGTGTAAGTTGAATCAGCAGGCAGACACTCCTCTGATCAGGAAGAAGCCCCACAAAGGCTTATTCTGGATTTTTATTATCCCATAAACTGCTGTCCAACCTAAGTCAAATTCCTCAATTAGCTGAGAAGACTCAGTTTTGTGATCTGTGCAGGGGCACCTCAGGCTCTTTCCAGGTGATGACAGATAAGTCCATGTGATGACCTTTGCAATAATGCAGTGTTTTATGTGCTTAGAGTAACCCTTTAACTTCAGTGATTTTCTGAAATGTTTCTTCTATGTTTAATGGGAACATTACTTTGTATTTTTATGGTCCCGATTGAACAAGAAATAGTACATTACCTTTCTCTCATGCTGTTTCAAACGGCTTTTATTTGTGTCACCGAAAATGTATAACAGTTCGATAGGATAGCAAAATGGGAGACACGCAGGTCTCGCAACATCTGGAGCAGTGATATGATTATAAAGAAATGAAAACCTAAACAACATTAACAATTAGAAGGTAGTACAGTATCAGTATCGGCAACTTCGTTATGTTACATGTATTAAATATGCAAACATCTGCCTCTTATGGTCGTACGTGAAGGGATGAGTGTGTCACCCCTGTGTGAGCCAGGTAGTGACTGTGTAGTACATGGTCGGGATTCGCCTGTCATCATAATGGTTGCATATAGCCTAGGAGTATCTTCTAGGTGGATAGTGACCATTATAACGTCTGTGGTATAGCTAACCTGAAGGTTTAAGTCATAGAGAGGACTCGTCGTCCCACATATTACTGATAAATAGTGGGTTTCCATTGGATCTTATTGCCTTTGGCCGCGCACTCCTCGCGCGGGTCCTGTTTTGTCGTGCGGGCGGTAACATCTGTTGGTTTAGTCTATAGTAGTGGGCATTAGCGAATTAGCGGAGCATCCGTATAGCACCTGAGGCCCAAGCCTGCCATACCCTCCCGTTTGACTGTTGTTGAGACTAGTGTGCACGGGCAATGAGGTCAGACTCTTGTGTGGGGTTCTCTCATGCTGTATAGGAAGACAAACTTTACCCACCTCTGTAACCACAGTTGAGTCACAAAACAAAATACAGTTCACAAACAAAACAAAAATGCTCACATACTCAATGGAAACCCACAAACTAGCCATAATTAATTGTTCACAGTAATACTACATATGGACATGTTTTGTATTAGTTAGTACTATGTTTCAGCTGTCACTTGATGAATTGATGAGTCAAAAGCTAAAATAAGTGTTACATTCACACCTACATGTTATGCTTTTTTATGCTATTTTAGTTCACTGAATTTTTATACAAACATAAAATCACATAAAGGAAGGTGTGTTAATAACATAAAAGTAGTTCTTTCACTCCATTGTCTTGGCAAACATTACAGTATACAGAACACTTATGTGTCCAATTACTGGGGTAAACTTTTTTTTAAGGTAGATTCTTATTTTTCTCAAGTTTAAATTTTTCAGTTAAAATATAATAATATTGTAAATTACTCAACATTAACTCAATATTAACAGAGGCAGAGTATGATCAATACAAAATACCCAATAACAAAAAATTCAAGATAACCATTGAGGAAATAAAATTGATCAAACACCTATTTAGTTTTTAGCACTTTCATAACATAGCTCTTGGGCACTTTTTAAAATAAATCAATATTTAAACCGTCAGACTCCATGCTTTTTTTGATATTCACAAGAAAAGTAACAATAATTATACCTGTCCTTTAACCTTGAAACTTTACAGACTTGAGACCTTGTACAAGGCACTGCCATATATTCTTCACACTTCTCATGTTACGCAAGGCATAGCATATTAGCATAAGCTTCATGCACGAAAAAAAAAAAATTACATTTCTCCTGCTGCCGCTGTGGCTTCCCCTTTTTTCAATTGCCATTCATTGTAATGGTTTCTACCTGCTTGTAGTCAATCAGTGTGACTACTTGTTTTTACCTCCACAGATGCAGTTGTCAGAAGCTATTTAAGGCACCTTGTTTTTCACCACACTAATGGACAGTCACTGACACTACTGACTAGATGTGTGGAAATTCTTTTTTCTTGTAAGGGTTGTAGGGGTGAGTGGGTAATCATTTGCCCACTGACATTTTACAATTATTTTTGGATAGATCCCATATTTTGAATTGGCAATGACCCCTGCTCCCTGTTCCATTAATACAAGATAACAAAAGGAAAAATATTACGTTATTTCACTTCCTATTTTTTTTTATCAATCCAGATATAAAATAAAATAATTTTGACATTGCAAAATGGCTGGTATTATGTAGTCATTAGGTAATTTTTTCATTTCAGCATAGTCTAGTTCACCATTTTTACCAATTACCTTCCTGAATTCTTTTTTTGGGGGGAGGGGGGGCTTCAAAATTCACAGAAGCAAGGCAGAGGCATAAAACCATTCATTTCCCCCAAATTTCTTTTTTTTTCTGTTGAAGTGGTTCTCAAGAACCAATTTCTTTTCTCCTGCACACGTCTAGTTCTCGGTGATTTAAATAAACTACATGTGACATGATAACAAGAAAGGGAAAGTTTCTCTACTGGGTCATTTTTATATTGTTGGTAAATATTTGTAATACTGAGATCTAATTTGTGACTGATATTGCAAAACAATATATGTGTGTCATCGCTAAAATAAATAGTTCTGGGATTAAAACAAGAGACTTGCAGACTCCAGATATAGCTTAATTATGAGCTATAGTCTACTTATAATGCCAATGGTTCACACTAACAGACACAAAGCAAAGTAAAGAGAGCTGCTCCACGCTGACTCTCCCTGACAGATTTTCCTGATGTTGCATTTCTGTCATGGGCAATGTCTATAAACTCCTTGTTGATGTGGGCAGTGCTGGGAGGGATGGCACAAGCGGCAAAACAGAAAAGGCATTCAGAGAGTAGTTTGCTTTTATGGATCTATCAGTGGGTCAGTTTCATGTTTATCAATAATGTAAAGGCCCACAGACTCCCCGGTGGACCACTCCATCCGTAGCTGAATGAATTATTGATAGAGTCCTGATAGCTAGTGTTCACATACATTCATCAGCAGAGAAACAACTTCCATTTGATGCCACAGGTCCTGAGACACATTTATTAATTGAAGCCAGTTTGCACTGAAACCCTGGAAATCAATACGGTCTGCAATAGAATACTTGTAAGATTTCAATCTAGCCTTGTATGTAAGCTATTAAAATACAGGTAAAACATGAAATTATCTTATTGTAATATAGTAAACTTATCCTCACTAGAAAGAGTGTATTTACTGTAGGGTGAATTAGGCAGCAAGTACACAGGTAGATGTGAAGATAGTGGCTGTGTTTGCTAATGGGATGCCACCCCTAATAGCTTTAATTTGCTCATTCTTAATGCTGTAATCTTGAAGACAGAGTATTCATTCAGCAATTAATAATTTAGATGTGTGATGGTTCATGGTCAGATCTAGATGTTTTTTTGTTGTTTTTTAAAATTCTTTTTTTTGAAGATTTATTTTTATGGGGAAGGGTACAAAAAGAAGAATCTGGGGGTACAAGTTTATAATATATACATTGCATAACATATGCCGAAATAGAGTTTTTTGTGTTGTCTCGGTATAAAACATTAACATTTGCAGTTCCAATTCTTCTTCCCATATTTATTCTTATGTTCTGTGAAGTTTGTGAGGACGGGGGATTTGTGGCCTGGCTGGCCGTTTTTGGGAGGTGGTGTTGTCATGTTAGGTGGTGTGTCTTCGTCTTTTGTTTTTGTGTGGTCTGTGGGGTAATGTGGGTTGCGTGTAGACCTCTTGTTTTTGGGCGTTTAGTTATTTTCTAGTAATATGCCGGTGTCTGTCGGCATGGCAGTGGTGTGGGCGTTGGTCGTCTCCCTGTCTTGGCTAGTGGGTGAGCCGTTTTTGGCGTGTCAGAAACATTTGTGGTTATGTTGGTGTGTGAATGGTGGGGATGTAAGGAGGCTTGACAGACTGAGGTCTGGTGTGGGAGGTGGTATATGTTCATGTGGTGTGGGGAGTGTGAGGAAGCAGGAGGCGTAGTTATGTAAGTGTGTGGTGGGAGGGACACAGTGAGTAGTGGAGGTTAGGGGGGATGGGGAGAAGGGGGGGAGTGAGAAAGTGAGAAGGAGGGGAAGAAAGAAGAGAGAGAGAAGAGGAAGGAGGAAAAATAGAACAGCGAAAGAGGGAAAAAAAAGGGGTGGGGGGGGGGGGGGGTATCCAGATGTGGTGGGATGGGGGAATAAATGGATCTACGTGTTGTTTTAATCAGTATTTTTTACTGTAAATGAGGATTACCTATAGATTGTCATATATATTTAAACTTTTGATATCAACACTAGCGCTAAATTTAAATTTCCTACAGAAAGAAATCAAATTTAAAAAAACAAGTGCTACAGTAATCAGATGAATATTAATAAACTAGTAGATTGTAGATTATTCATATTTTGTGATGAGTTAGGCTGTTAGATATTCTGAGGGACATTGCTGAGATGGAGCTGACAAAGACTAGACTACCCTTAGTGGGATCCTGAAAGAACTGATAAAAGTAGAAACATTCTCAATTAAGCTATAATCACAGTTTGACTGTTATAGCCTGAATTTCAAAAACAGTTCACCACAAATTATTGTTTGTGAAATAAAACCTTCATCTGTATCTATAATAATTTCATTGATATAGCTAACATCATAAACCTGTTGTGTGCCATAGTGCTTTGCAAAGTAATGCGTGGTACAACTGTAGCACTCAGAGGCAGCTGTGTATTTACAGCGAGGCTGACAAGGCATTTGCCTTGGGCGGCACTTTCAGGAGGGTGGCAAAAAAAGCCATCCACTAATCGCCTTTAGTTCTGGGGGGCCCAGAGAAGCCCCTCCCCCCCCCCCCCCCCGAGGCTGGTGTTGCGGGCGGCGAGGGAGCACTGTCCCCTGAATATGACGTCACTCCGGCCCCGGCATCCGTAAGAGGCACACGAGGGAGCTGAACAGGAGGATCGGAGCTCCCTCGCCGCCCGCCTCCTCGCTCACCTGTCTGCCAGACCTCTCGACCGCCTGCCTGCCAATCTGCAGCCAGCCCCACTGGACCACAGGGAAAAAATCCACTCCAGCACTCCCAAAGGTAGGAGGCTGGGTGGATTGAAACTTATTTATTTTAAATTGTGAGTGTGTTAGTCTGTTGGTGAGTGTTAGTGTATGTCTGTTAGTGAGTGAGCGTGTGTGTTAGTGAGTGTGTGTGTGTGTTAGTGTGTATCTGCTGGTGACTGTGTGTCTGTTAGTGTGTGTGTTAGTGAGAGTGTGTGAGATTGTCTGCGAGTTTTAGTGAGTCTGTTAGTGAATGTGTCTGTTAGTGAGTGTTAGTGTGTCTGTTATTATTATTATTATTATTATTATTTAGCTCCAATAAATTCTGCAGCGCTTTACAGTGGGTGGACGAACAAACATGTAATTGTAACCAGACAAGTTGGACACACAGGAACAGAGGGGTTGAGGGCCCTGCTCAGTGAGCTTACCTGCTAGATGGAGTGGAGTAAAGTGACACAAAAGGTAAGGATAGTATTAGACTAATGGCAGTTGCAAGAGAGTAATCAGTTGGGAGCTATTAACAGTTTAGTTGATACGCTTTTATGAAGAAGTTTTAATGATTTTTTGAAGGAGTTGAGACTGGGTGAGCAGCTAACGAACGAGTGAAGTGAGTTCCACAGGAACGGTGCAGCCCTCGAGAAGTCTTGAAGGCGAGCATCAGAGGTGGGAGTACGGACAAAAGATAGACGTAAGTCTTCAGCAGAGTGTAAGGGCCTAGACGAGACATACTTGTGTATTAGGGAGGATAGATAGGTGGGAGCAGCATTATGTAGAGATTTGAAAGCAAGCAGAACCAGAATTTTAAATTAAGCCCTGTATCTTACAGGAAGCAAATGTAGGGACTGACAGAAGGGTGAGGCGTGGGAGGTGTGTATGTGTCAGTGAGTGTGTGTCTGTCACTGAAAGTGTATATGTGTTTGTCAGTGAGTGTGTATGTTTGTTTGTCAGTGAGTGTGTATGTGTGTTTGTCAGTGAGTGTGTATGTGTGTTTGTCAGTGAGTGTGTATGTGTGTTTGTCAGTGAGTGTGTATGTGTGTTTGTCAGTGAGAGTGTATACGTGTTTGTCAGTGAGTGTGTATATGTCTGCCGGTGAATGCGTATTTGTCAGTTAGTGTATATGTGTGTCTGTCGGTGAATGAGAGTGTGTGTATAGAACTGTGAATGTAACTGTGAATGAGTGTGCATGTCTGTGAATGTGTATGTTTCCGTGAAAGTGTGTGTTGGTTAAACAATGTGTGTGAAAAAGACTGTGTATCTGTGAGTGTATGTCAGTGCATGCATTAGTGAGGTCGTGTGTCTGTCAGGAAGAGAAATTTGGAAGGTGGAGCGGGGGTGCCTGAGTTTTGTCATGCCTAGGGCAGCACAAAACCAGAATACACCACTGCTCAGAGGGTTAACTGGACAGTTTTTGGTATATAATATAACTGCAAGAACCAGTTAGGAATCTATTTTAAATTTAGATGACTTACAAGAGGATTTGAGATAAATGACCTGGAAATATCCCCTTTTCTGTAGTTCACTCATCCGTACCTGTCTGTCTCCTTACAGGAAACCTGACAAAACATATGAAGTCGAAAGCACACATGAAAAAATGCCTGGAGCTGGGAGTAGCAATGACATCCGTAGATGATGCTGAAGCAGAGGAATCAGGTACGTCACATGAGTTTATTTAGCTTTTTCAGTGTGTGTGGGTAGATGAGCCACCCACGCAACTGCCTGCCATTGGAGATTAAATATAGAGTAAACCAGAGCTTTGCAACTATGCATTTAAAGGGGCGATTTTTCTTAAAAATATGTTTCTACCCTAAAAATCTAAGCATATATTGGTTTCAGACATTCAGTTAGTAGATGTGTTTTGTATCCTATGGACCACCTATACTATAATAAATTACATTTTAGGGGCACACCTGAAAATGGAAATAGCAGTTGGCAGAAGCTAGTAATATATAAAAGATAAAAAGTACATGACCGTAAACTGAAGGAAAATCTCAACGAAGAAGAGAAACCTGTATCATGTATTTTTCTTAAGTATGGTTTTCTGTAATGATAAACATGATTTTTTTTTGCAGATTTTGTTATTTCTATTATAATATTATACTTGATACTCGGAGGGTGTGCAGCTCATTGCCTTTCCTACTAGCTTTCTTATTTTGCTTTTTTTTTCTGTGAAAACTGTTTAATTTATTATACGTTGATTTTGCTACCTTACTACCATTTCTGTTGGGATTCTTCCATGCAGGAAGAGACTTGGCCTTATAGTGCTTTAGCTCAGGGGCAGGCTACCTTCTGCACTCCCAATGTTGTGGACTGTATCCAGGGCCGGACTGGGAAAAAAATTAGGCCCGGGCATTTTTCAATCAGAGCGGCCCCCTAAGAAGGGGGCGGGGCCAGAGAGGGTGTGTTTTGTCATCACTAATGACAAGCTGCCCCCTCTCAAAGTGAGCATGTTAGTTCAATGCGCAGAGCCCCGCTGAAGAGCTCTGGCATTAGAAAAAGGCCCTGAATTTGTTCTGCGCAGCGCAAGCAAATTTAATTTAATTTTGCTTTTAAATTGTCTCTGGTGTCTCCACAAGTGGGATACCAGAGGACAAAAGGGCCAGGAAAGTGCATGGTGCATATGTTTGGAGCCTGCTTGTGGGATTGCGTGTGTGTAGAGTGTGGTGTGGTATTGTGTAAATAGGTCAATTTAATTTGTGTTTGTGGTGTAATATGTGTGGCTAGGGGCTGTAGAGAGTGTGTGTGTATAGGGGGCATAGTGTTATAGGGGATGTAGCGAGTGTGTGCATACGGGTTGTAGTGTGTGTGTATAGGTGACGTAGTGTGTGTAGGGGTTGTAGAGAGGGTGTGTTTAGAGAATGTTGTATGTGTTTGCTGACAAGGAATGTAGTGTGTGTAGGTGGTGCAGTGTGTGTGTGTGTGGGAGATCTACTGTGTATAGGACCCAGAGTGTGTATAGGAGATTGTGTGTAGAGGATTACGAGTGCATATAGGGTAAGGGATCTAGCGTGTATCTGGAGCGTAATGTGTGTAGTGGTGCAGTGGAGGGGTGCTGTAGTGTGTGTGTGTGTGTGTGTGTGTATATATAATATATATATATTTGGACGTATTGTATGTCTGAGGGGCGCAGTGTGTGTATGTATGTAAGAGGGGTGCTGTGTGTGAGGGTGTTTTTATGTGCAGTCACATTCTAGGTTTCTAATTTTCTTTGTCTGTTAACTCACCGAGGGTTATTTTATATATATATATATATATATATATATATATATATATATGTATGTATGTGTGAGCGAGGGTGCTGTGTGTGTGTCTGAGGGTGCTGTGTGTGTCTGAGGGTGCTGTGTGTGTCTGAGGGTGCTGTGTGTGTCTGGGTGCTGTGTGTGTCTGGGTGCTGTGTGTGTCTGGGTGCTGTGTGTGTCTGGGGGTGCTGTGTGTGTCTGGGGGTGCTGTGTGTGTCTGAGGGTGCTGTGTGTGTCTGAGGGTGCTGTGTGTGTCTGAGGGTGCTGTGTGTGTCTGAGGGTGCTGTGTGTGTTTGGGTGCTGTGTGTGTGTTTGGGTGCTGTTTGGGTGCTGTGTCTGTCTGAGGGTGCTGTGTGTGTCTGTGTGTGTCTGAGGGTGCTGTGTGTGTCTGAGGGTGCTGTGTGTGTCTGAGGGTGCGGTGTGTGTCTGGGTGCGCTGTGTGTGTCTGGGTGCGCTGTGTGTGTCTGGGTGCTGTGTGTGTCTGGGTGCTGTGTGTGTTTGGGGGTGCTGTGTGCCTTGGGGTGCTGTGTGTGCCTGGCGGTGCTGTGTGTGTCTGGGGGTGCTGTATGTGTGAGTGTGAATGTATATTTTATTTAAATTGAAATATTTTTTTTATTAATAAAAAATAAATTCAAAAAAAGTTATATCCCCCCTCCTCCCTTCTTACCTTTAGCCTGGAAGGAGGGGTCCGTTCTGCCTGGGGGGAGGGGGGATCCGTTCTGCCTGGGGGGTGGGGAGGTTCCGTGCTGCCATCCTTCCCTGGTGGTCCAGTGGTGAGAGTGAACTTTAGCCTGTAGGCTAGAGTTCACTCTCGCAAGATCTGAGCGTTGCCGCGGTAACGCTCAGACCTCGCGAGAGGACCCGGCGGAGCTGCTGGCTAGAGCTCCGCCGGTCCTCTCTTCTGCCTCCCTCCCTCACTCCCTCTTCTGCCAGCGGCCGCCTGTAACTGCCTCTGGGCCGGTGAGGGAGATCTTTGATCTCCCCACCGGCCCATGGAGGCACAGAGCAGGGCCGGTGCTCGGGTAGCGCGCTGGCCCTGCAGGGGCTGGCAGGGGAGATCCTGTGATCTCCCCTGCCGGCCTCGGCCCCACAGCCATCGCGGCCCACCGGGCATTTGCCCGGTATGCCCGATGGCCAGTCCAGGCCTGACTGTATCTCCCCTGATACTTTGCCAGCATTGTGGCTGAATGAGCATTATGGGAGCTGTAGTCTACAATATCTGAAGTGCCGATGTTTACGAAATATACATAATACAAAATATATATATATCCATATAAATAATTACATAAATAATTTCATAAATATACATGTAGACTTCAAATATATAAATATGTGTATACATATTTAAATTCTATATGCATATTTATGTAATATTTTTACATAATTAAGTAATATTATTGATTGCAATTTGTGGGACCTGCCTGACAACCCAGGCCGAAAGTCCAGAGAATTTAATTTGCTAGCACTGTATTTAACAATGTAACTTTGCATGACACCCTAAAACCTGTACATGTGGGGTACTGTTTTACTTGGGAAACTTGGCTGAACACAAATATTTGTGTTTCAAAACAGTAAAACATATCACAGTAATGATATTGTCAGTGAAAGTGAAGTTGTTTGCATTTTTCACAAACAAACGGCACTTTCACTGATGATATCATTGATGTGGTATGTTTTACTGTTTTTTGTTTTTTTTAATTCTTTATTTTTGATGTGCATATAAGTACATTATATCATTAAACGCCACAACAGCTTACAATTTAGCATATATTGTTTAAGACTGGTGTGTGAAACAGCACATTTTGTTTTAAATTGTGGAACAAGCTAAGCTGGCACGTCTATAGCAGTAACAGTCGTGTGGAGCAAATTCACAAGAGTATGTAGACATGTGTATAAGAAGCATTGCTAGATGGGATAGGGTAAAACATAGTAAACTGGCAGCATGGCAAAGGCTATTTGTGGATAAAGTTAGGAGTACTCCATGACATGCCTTAGATATGACTATAGAGTGGAACGACAAAAAAGTAAACATTGGTTTAACTGTACTTATACTAGGCATAATGGCTTAACTTTGGACGGTCTGCAAAGGGCAGAGGGTCAGTACCCAGTTACCAGAGAGACATGCTTAGAGTTTAATACTTGGGCACCTGAGGACCCGGAACCACCACACGGCTCCCCACGCCAATCAGTGCGTCCCCACCGGAGTCCCGCGGCACAGCGGGCACTTGGAGTATCCGCCAGTCCATGCGCCCCCCCCCCAGAGTCCACAGAACTGCCATCTCCTGCACCTCCACTGCTTCAGCAGGCTCCAGTAGGTCGTAGCAAGGGCCTCCACTCGTCTCACCCCTCACCGGCCACTCATCCAAGGCAAGGAGCATCTGGCTCAGCAGCTACCGGTCTGCTGCAGTTCCAAGAACCCGCCCCAGTAGGGCTCACAGTGATGGGGACTCTCCAGGCCCCCCTCTAGGCCCAGAGGTAGAGGTTCCCTGAGGACAGCAGGTGAGTAGCCTGTGGACACCGGCGGCGGATCGTCAGCCCTCCAGGGTTTCTAAGTGTTAGGGGAGCAAGTCCCTGACTTAATGATGAGGACCCCCAAGCCCCTGTCATCCGAAATGGTCTCGCTGCTTTGTCCAGAGCACAAGCAGGATTGGGAACTCCAACAGTGCAGCCGCATATAGGCCGGGATAACCCTCTCAGAGTCCGCCTACCGTGGCATCTCGCTTTTCCCGGATCAGACATTAGGCTTAAAATTTTCCTCATAGGCCCCACTGAGGCTCTCGGTCCGAGGTAGGCCTGAGTTGGCGGCATTTGCTTGCCGAGCCATGTATGCGGCCCTAGAGGGTATCATATGAGAGCTGGGAATATCCTCCCCCCAACTCCGGCAAGAAAGCGTGCTTTTACGCGCTCGGTGAGGGGCATTTTGGTGGATTTTAGGGGCTCATAACCGGAGCTGTGCAAGATGCCCCCCATGCGGCTCGACAGTTTTGGTCCCGCCCCATGTTTTAGCAGTTATTTAGCAGTTATTTTCACCAGCTTTTGTAGATGAGTAAAAGGTTGTTCAAGTAAAAGTAAAAAAACATGTTTTTTTTTTGTTTTTTTTCACCATATTTTATTATTTTTTCTCAAGTAAATTATATGACATGATACAAATAATGGTATGTAAAGAAAGTCCTTCTTGTCCTGAAAAAAAACAATATATAATTTGTATGGGAACAGCAAATGAGAGAGAGGAAAATTACAGCTAAACACAAACACCACAAAAGTGTTAAAACAGCCCTGGTCCTTAACCCTTAAGGACCAAACTTCTGGAATAAAGGGGAATCATGACATGTCACACATGTCATGTGTCCTTAAGGGGTTAAATGATCGTTTTCCTGGCACTATAGTGCCCTGAGGGTGCCCTTACCCTCCGGGTCCCACTCACGCCGTGCTGAAGGGGAGGAAGGGGGTTAAACACTCACCTTTTTCCAGCGCCGGGCTCCCTCGGCACTGGGGACTCTCCTCCTCCTTCGGTCGTCATTGGCTGAATGCGCATGCATTCTGAAACTGCTATGTATACAGCAGGCAGTGTTAACCCTAGAGGGTTTCATTGAGCTGAAGTGGTCTGGGTGCCTATAGTGGTCCTTTAATGTACAGCATGACTAAAACAGTCCGGTCCTTAAGGGGTTAAACAAAGGCACCTGGGGACATGTAGTGTCAGTAACCAATTAGAACCTATGATCACAATGGGTTGATTAGCTTTCTGGTTTCCTATGTGCAAGGAAGATTAAGTTGTGATGTTGAATGCTTTCCACCTCAAGACAGGCTGTGTTAGTGATAAATCTTTAATGAATTTTGAATAATAAAATCAAAACAAATACCTACTGAAATGATAAAAAACAATGTATTTAAATCCTGCTTTGACATTGTTTAATACTTAAACTATTACTTAACTATTGGTCAATTATTAATTTGAGTGCAATACTGTGATGATATAACTGTTCTTTACTAAAGGTGACAAAGAGTACAATTTTATTTCCGTTTTGCTTATTTCAGGAGAAAAGTACAAATGTCTCACTTTATTTTCATTCCTTTTTATAGTGGGTGTATTATATCTGTTTTCCAGTGTTAAAATTATAAACATTTCAAAGTCATAAATCCATGGAAAATTCAATGTAAATAAGTAAAGCTGACTAAGAATAAGTAAAGCCATCAAATTCAACAAAAATATATTTTTATCGTAGTTTTACAAAGTGAATGCTGGAATTCAGACAAATAGTCCTTTGCTTTAAATCAACTGGCAGTATGGTCTAGGATTTAGCACACATCTGTAATATCTCTCCCATTACCTACAGTTCAGTAGTCTTGTATGTGTGCTATGATTACAGGCATTGATCATTTGGATTGTATTAAACACTCCAGCACTTGGCATTATTTGCATGTCATTAATGTACCAAGGTGGCATTTTTAAACATGTAAAAAAATGAACTTAAAGCTAAAGCTCTTAATTTACTTTTAATCATTATCCAACTAGTCTGACTACTGCTCAGTGCTGTCATTCTTATTAATCATTGACTGTCTTTTTGCTAGAATTCACGCTTTTTAAAACATGTTTATTATTTTTTGCCGCTATTCATATTTTCTACAAATCATTGAAAGTAATACATATAGGACAATGCATTTATGTTATTTTGATAAGAAAAAAAAATATTGATTTGTAAAAACATTTTTTTCTTCAGGAAGTATCGAAGAAACACAGAAAGAATCTGAAAAGAATGTCACAGCTATCGATCACCAGTTTTCTGATGCTGAAGAATCAGATGGAGATGATGGTGACGATAATGAAGATGATGACGATGATGATGATGATTTTGATGATAACCAAGGAGATATAACACCAAAAACAAGGTCAAGAAGCACTAGCCCTCAGCCACCCAAGTTTTCAACATTATCTGTCACAGCTGCTTCAGCATCCCAGAGAACTTCACCCGATGGCTACATAGGCCATTCCTCCTTAATGACTTATTTATCAACTTTGCCCAGTATTCAAGTTACACATCTCATGACACCAAGTGCTATGTGTGGAGATTCACAAGTGATGGAATATCAAAGGCTTTTCCTAACCCGAGATAGAATGGATATACCTGGGAGCATGGATGAGGACTATATGCTTACATCTGAACCTAGTTCTTCTCCCAAGGATTTCTCTTCCTGCAGTCACCATTCTTCACCAGGGTATGATTCTTCCCCTTGTAGAGATAATTCTCCAAAGAGGTACTTATCACTTAGAGGGGATTTGTCTCCCAGAAGGCACTTATCACCAAGACGAGATGCTTCACCCATGAGGCACTTATCCCCAAGAAAAGAAGCCGCACTGAGGAGAGAATTGTCCCCAAGAAGAGACATATCACCACGGCGTCATCTTTCGCCTTTGAGGCCAATGTCACCAGGGAAAGATATGTCTCCTGGAAGAGATCTATCTCCAAGACAAGAGAGGAGATACATGGGCTCATTTAGAGCAGTTTCCCCCAGAAGACGTTTACATCATAACACAAGTTTGCCAATGAGTCACTATTTGCACTCAGACTCAGGACTGCTGGGGCATGGAGTAAGTAAAATTGTTTATAAATATACTAATATCCTAAACATGTACATAAAAAGTATTTTTCTTATCTAATATCAACTAACTACTCTGCTATGCCGTCTCTTTGCAGTTATAAATAAGAGTTAAAAATAATGGCTTTGTATGTATGGCAGGGTATAAGAAATTCTAGGTCCTTGGTCACTTATGACTCGGAATTAGCACCTAACACTTAGTTATTAGCTTACATGACAGTGAGACAGTACTAGCTGCTCACAATGCTTTGCATACTTTTTTTCTTACATTTGGGTTATTTTTGTGCAATGGATGCTCTAGTATGTACTTATCTGGCCTAATGCAGCTTTTTAATGAAGAAGCATATTCCAGGGCACAACTGTAAGCAGTGGTACCACATAAGTAAGGTTCTCCTGGACCTGCTACATTTTGATACACAGAGACCTAACAATATGTATTGTTTGCTAAACGTGATGTGAGTGAGTGCTATGTATGTGTGTCTATATCAAATGTTTTCTAAAATGCATGTGGTGCAGTGGAGATTGCTTCTCCCGTATCTAAGTATTTTTAATGTTGTAATTTTGCAGGATGCTGATTTTACCAGTCTTAATGATTAAATGTGATGTGAGTGAGAACTGTGTGTGATATGTTTCTATAGATATAATGTGTGCTCTTGCTTCATTGTGGTAATTGAATTGACTGGTAAGTAGTGTTTGTGTTATGCGAGCAAGGAGTTTACTGGTATATACTGTGTGAGACTGCTGTGGTGTTGAATAGTATATGCAATGGGTATATGGAATGAGCAGTGAGTGAGATAAGTGCGTATGGATTACCTTTTGGAAGCTATGTTGACTTGCCGCTTCTGTGTGTGATGAGGACACCAAAAAAGTGTCTCACACAATTCTAATACTCCTACTATATTCAATGGAAGCAACATATATCATATATACAAAAGATAAGGTATAAATGTTATACCAAACAAGTGGAGCGATCTAAACAGTAGAGGGATTCACTCACCCCTTTAGTACAGTGACAGTCTTGAAAAACTTGAATGTAGAAAAACAAGAAACATAGTGCAGACGGTTCCCAAAAATAGACAATTGATGGTAATGAATGACTGAAACCACTCACATGGACAGGAGCCTATGCAATATTGGCTCCGTAAATAGATCCTTGATGCTCTTTAGGCAGCAAACACCCCTCTATCCCAGGCAGTATCCCTCCAGGAATATACAACGAGAAAGAAAGCAGGAAAGCGACTGTGTAGAATAGCACATACTATAATAGTATAAAAGTGGAAATAGTTGTGCTCACTTTCTCCAGAGCCCTGAACTCCCGGCTCTGAGGTTGATAAACAGTGTGCTATTTTAGGGGGGATAGCACTCTCCCCAATGGAGTTCCTGAAGGCTAGAAAGGACTTTGGACTAAAGTATAAAATAATAATGTATACATTTATTGACAGTACAATAAAAACAAAATAAACACGTACTAGAAAGTAAAAATCCAATTAAAAGTCCGCGTTTCACTCTATGAGCTTCCTCAGTAGGATCCCCCCAATACAGTAAGACTACACATTCTAGAGGGGCCTTTCATACGTAGAAAAAAAAAATTTAAAAGTATCTAAACATAGGAAAGGCACTATACAGCTTATTATCTCAGCTTCTATAAGCTAAAACAAATCACAAAGTTGTCATAGCAACATATTTAAAGGATCACTATAGTGTCAGGAAAACAAGCTTGTTTTCCTGGCACTATATAACCCTCAGGGTCCTCCGACCCTCAGGGCCCCCCTCCCTTGTCGCTGAAAGGGTTTAAAGCCCTTCAGTTACTTACTTTAATCCAGCGCCGGGCTCCCTCGGCGCTGGTGATCTCTCCTCCTCCGCCAACGTCAGCTCCCGAGTGGAGCGGAATACGCATGCGCGGCAAGAGCCCCGCGCGCATTCAAACAGTCCATAGGAAAGCATTTCTCAATGCTTTCCTATGGACGTTCTGGGTGACTATAGTGTCCCTTTAAGAACTCTGAAAAATAGGAGAGACTGTAGACATACTCACATCTGGCAGATAATAACGAACAATAGCTTGCCTAGAAGTAATCATAACAAGCAGGTATTCACGTAAGAATGCAGCTCTTGGAAAGTTTTTTTCTTTTTTCGCAGGCTTTTCCTGTAGTGCATAAATAGAGGGAGGGTCGACCTGTGTGACAACTTAGAGAGGCGAACAGAGCATAGTTGGCATATGTCTGCACATTTATTTTTTTTGTGCTTAATTTCTTTTTTATGTCATTCCACATGTGATTGATACATAAATATCCAGGATGATAGCATATACATGTATAAATCCAGAACAGAACAGCATATCATAATAGAAAATCATGCAGAATGAGTGTTTTTCTACAAAATAAAATATAAGCAGTAGAGTTAAAAAAACAAAAGTAAGTTAAGTAACTATTAATCACCTTGTGAACATGAGGTTACACTATTAAAGGGATCCTATAGTGCCAGGAAAACAAATCCATTTTTCTGGCACTATAGGATCTTGGAGTGCCCCCCCTTCAGCCACTTACCTTCAACCACTTCAGCCACTTTAAAACTCCTTCAGCCACTTACCTTAATCCAGCGCCGGGCTCCCTTGGCACTGGTCACCTCTTCTCCCCTGCTGACGTCAGCTCCAGAGCAGAGCCGAATGTGCGCCTTCAAACCTGCCCATAGGAAAGCATTACTCAATGCTTTCCTATGGGGATCTTTTTTGACGCTGGAGGTCCGTGAGAACGACCCGCATCCATCAAATAAGTGCGATTTGCTCAGTGTAAATCACGGAAGCGCCTCTAATGGATGTCAGGGAGAAAGCCACTAGAGGCTGGATTAACCCTGCAGTGTAAACATAGCAGTTCCCCTGAAAATGCTATGTTTTCAGCTGCAGGGTAAAACTAACTGAAGCTGAAGTGGTCTGGGTGCTTATAGTGGTTCTTTAAGTAAATTCACTACTATTCACACCCTTACATGAGACGCAAATGCTAACAAAAGTTATGTTAGCATTTAACCAGGAGGTGGGTGCAGGCTGGAATTAAAGTTACAGCAATACCGAAGTATATGTAGAAGGGTTTTCAGACCAGTTATCGAGTAAATCTCGCAGAAAGAGCAATGGCTAGGAAAGTGAAACTTTATTCCTGAGCCTTTAAACATGTTCGTGAAAGAAATAACAAACAAAAAAATAAAAGAAAGAAAAGAAAAACAACATTAATCAACATAAATAGCAATTCTTGGTGGTTGAAAGTTGAGGTCCACAGAGGGACATGAAACTCATCCCACCAGCTTGCAGCCTGTCATCTCTCGTTGGTATGAGCGAGGAGTAAACCGGGCGGGCCAGCTCCATTTGCCTCTATAAGGCTTAACTTGCTTAAGTGTGTCTCCAACTCCAGATAGCTCCGTGCTATATAGGTAGTTTTTAGGTGAGTGAATTGGAGCATTCTCGTTATCCCCCATCTGTAGGGAATACTCCTGGTGCAGAGATGGTGCAAAAGTGGTTGCAAGGCCTTGCACCAGGTAAGAAAACTTCTCGTGTGGCCTGGGAACAACAATAAAGTGAATCCTATAAAGTGCAGCAGAGCTTTTCCCTGCACTGCACGTGAAGTGATTGGAAGCGGATAATGACGTCTGAAGTTGCTGCGAGTTTCTGCAATCGAAATATGCCATCTAACTTCACCAATTTAGCTTGGTTAGGCAGTAACAAGACAGCTAACAGACGCCTAAGAAGTGCGGCAAATTGGAGAGGACAACAGTCTTTGACCTTTAAGTTGTATAATCTCCTCTGATCCTTCATTGCATCGACTCTCTAATTAGTTGTGAGTTGCAGTCGCTGACGTTCATCGAGTTTCTCTTCCACTGAGAGCAGCCTGTGATCATGTGTGCGAGTGGAGACCTCCATAAGGGTGATCCTTGAGGTGACTTGTTCCATGTCATTTTTAAACTAGGCCATGTCGTCCGCTATGTTCGTAAGAAGTTCTACGAACATGCTTTTTAGCAGGGCCGCTGTGACTGGTTCGCTTTCTGTAGGATCCCTGGCTTTCTGCCCTGGTAGTAGGTCAAATGAGGCCCCCTCTCCCTGGTCGAAAGAGATGTCCTCTGAAGAGTAAGTGGAACCCTGTCTCCCAGCGTCATCTTGTCCCATGCAGACTTGTGCAAGCTCCGTAGCAGATCCCCTATATCTCGGCTGGTAAAACCTTTGTCAGCTTTTGTTGTTTCGGGGTTTTCCAGCCCAAATTACCTTCGGGTAATAAGTGGTTTGGTGGCCAAACCTGATAACCACTATTTCTGTGGTCGGCTGTGGTGATGCCTGCACATTTCTAATAGGGGTACCACATCCTAAGTGTCAGTTTGGAGATAAAAATGTGCAACTGCGAAGGAGCTCAAGGTATTGCACTGGGCACTGGTGCTTATAGGGATCGGAGAACATATACACAAAGTGATCCCAGCAGCTCCCCACTGGACCCCAGTGGTGAGGCTCAATTTTAAACCTCGAAGCAAAGGTAAGAAAGGTAGGCTGGGAATACCTCATTGGAAGAAAATAAAATCATAAGCTATTATAACGTGTGTACATGTGTGTTTGTAGATATGTGTTAATGTGTGTGGGAATCTGACTGTGTATCTATATTTGTGCAGTATTGGTTTTCATAATAATTTCAGCTTAAAAAAAATACAAATAGACCAAACACCCCTCAAACAGCCCCAACCCTGCAAACATCCTTCCAAGTGTGGGACAGAGTCATCCGCAAAACCCCTCTCATCAACAAACCTTCCCCACTCACCCCAATCCTGCGCAACAAACAATTCCCTCCTGGGATGACACCCAGAGACTTCGCACACTATGAAGACAATGGCCTCTCTCGCTTCTTTCACTTCTTCAGAGCCAACCAACTAATCCAACTTCCAGACCGGCCCAGACAAACCCCACTGACCACCCACGACCAATAAAGATAGATAACTAGACTGAATTGACCTATCAGAGTACAATGTCGAAACCTTGTATGTATGTATACCCTGATTTACCTTGCGGAATTTACCCCCTCCCCGTATCAACAAAATCTTCAAAATAAAGAGTTTATAAAAAAAAAATACAAATAAACACATATCGCCTCTCAGTCTGGAAAACAGATTTTTAGATTTTTTTTTAATTCACTTTAAATGTGTAGGATTAGTTAGGGACATTAAAATGGTGTATTCAAGCTTTATTTTCCTTGCGTTTCTACATAGTCTCTTAGGTATCTAATACTGTGTAGAGGGCCAATTCTCAAAAACTAAACACATTGCAAGTGTGACCTCTGTTCTCTAAGACTTTGGCAGACGTTGCATGTTACATAGTGAGAGGGGAATGCTGCAGCACCAGTGATACAGGCACGTTGTTATTAAAGATTCTTAGCTAAATAACACTTCACGTAGGTCCCAAGATATAGTAACTGAAAAGCTGTCTAGAAGCCAGCATGGCCTTATGTTCACCTCCTTATTTTAAAGTAATATTGCAATATTTCTCTTCCCTCTTTTATCCATCACACGTACTTGCCTATCTTTGTCCACCCCCTTTATCAGTCTTCCCTAATGCAACCTTTCCCATCACACCAAATCTCCATGTTGTCCCTCTTTAACTATGTAGGTGCTCAATTAAACTTACATTGCAATCTTTGAGATTCAGTTACGGAAATGTGTGAAGGTGTGATACGGGTCTAATCATAAAAGTATCTTTCTTTTTCAATAGAAACAGCATGGATTGGAGATATACCTCGAACATGTATCATTTGATAATGGTGTTGCTTGAACCTGAAATGAACAAAATGTATATTTAATACACGTATGGCTCATAGATATCAATATTTCAAGGCAATCTTTCAAGGCTATTTAAAATCTTTTAGTGATTGAGTCTCACTACTAATTACAAAGTATACCAATATCAGTGGGCCCTAGACTACATGTATACCTTTTAACAGTGTTATGCTTGATTGAAACACATCAGAGACAGCTTTATACAAAATAGAACAGCTGTTTGTGTCACAAAATATTTGACACAAAATAAGCAAATTCTCTAAAATATACTAATTGTAATTTTATATTCAGAGATGATACAAAATAGAACAACTGTTTGTGTCACAAAATACAAAATATTTGAATAAAAATGAGCAGATTCTCTAAAATATACTAATTTTAATTTTATATTCAGAGATGATACAAAATAGAACAACTGTTTGTGTCACAAAATACAAAATATTTGAATAAAAATGAGCAGATTCTCTAAAATATACTAATTTTAATTTTATATTCAGAGATGATATTTTATTTTGTGTATAAAATCAATTAGCTCTTTCATCATTCAATAATACTTTTTTTTTTCTTTTCACAGACTTCACGGAAGAGCTGGCCACAAATCCCATATACAGGGCTACCTCCAGAAGATGCTCCTGGATACCAAAGCACTTGCCCAGCTCCAGATGTCCACAGCGACTATATTTTCAGCCACCTGCCATTGCACTCACAGCAACAAATACGAGCACCTTTACCAATGATCCCAATTGGGGGAATACAAATAATCCACTCAAATTCTGCAATTCAACCTAGTCCTCATACATCTACAACCACACCTTTGCACCCGAGAAGCTCAGATGAGAAAATAAATATATCTCCTGAGTTATGTGAGAGTTCCACATCGCACCTTGAGAAACATTCTTTTATTAGTATCCCTTCGATAGACACTTTATCTGGAGAAGCTACCACTCTCTTACCCTCACCAGGGCAAAGTCCTTCTGATGAAAGCTTCAAGCCCACAGAAAGGGAGCAGGAGGAAAATATACGTACTTGCACAAAAGCCATTGCTTGCCTGAGGATTGCCACGGAGGAAGGTCTACCGCCAAAGCGGGACCAACTGTCTCGTCCTCCTGTGCCCAATCAGAAAACTTTAGGAAGTGCACAGCCCAGCATTAGGCACTTTAGTGGACTTGAGGCGGGCACGTCACTTGCATGCGCCTCATCCACCCATGTTGACTTGCACGGAGAAAAAGACAGTTTTGGTACATCACAATCTACATCGGCTCATTCCAAATTCTATAGTAAGAGCATGGACATGACAAAACTAGGCTTTCATGCACGGAAAGAAGAATCACAAGAAGTGAAAGACACATCGTCTGAAGCTAGCAAAATGCATTGATTTGAATGAGCATGTAGACTTTTTGATTGACTTTATTTTATTGTAGAAAAAAACAAAACATTCATAGCATGTCCAATGTACTTAAAAATAATTTCCCCATGAAATTAATTTTATTATATTAAAATAAATTCTATCACATATATATATATATATATATATATATATATATATATATATATATATATATATCAAATACACATACACACACTTACATACACAAAGTCATCACGAGCCTGACCAAAATGAAACTTTTAACTCTCGTATTGGGTCTGGTACTTTTAATTGTACAGATGTTTGTGCCTTTTTCTTTACTTTGCTTATATTCTTATAAGCATTTTAGCAGTACCCTGTATATATTTTAGAATTTGTGTATCTGCTTTGTAATAAATGTATTTTCTTTCTTTTTTTTGGACACTTGGGTCTAAATGTAAAGTAAAAACAAAAAAAATAGCATCAATATATATGTGAGGTTGCACTAAAACATATTTTTATATGATTGAAACTTAAAACAGCTTTTATGTACAGCTCCGATCCTGTAATACTAATATTTATTTACTTTGTTTCATAAATTGTAAATTTTTTTCTTAATGTTGTGTATTATTTTTTTTCTATGTGAAGCATGGGGTTTACTGTTGCGTAATTAGAACAAAAAAATGTATAGTGTAAGCAAGATATTTAAACTGAAAATATCATCTTATTATGCACTTATGCATCGGTTAAACAAAAAAAAAAATAAGGGTGTATCAGTCAGTTCTTAACTCTTGTAATTTTTTGTCCCTTGTTTTCTGAATTTATTATAACTTAAGTGCTGATTGTGTTTTTAAAATGATAGTAATGTAAAGCATTAAAAGTACAAACATGTGCTTATTGTGAAGTTTTTTCTCCCCAGGCTGTGTGGCACAGTTATTAATATATCACAAGTATTTGGTCTTATGTGAACATGTTGCTCTGTATACTCAGACCATACATATGGGAACACATTCCACCCCATGAACATGTACAAGTGCATCACTGGTACAATTATATGTAATTTTCAGCTGGACACAACCGTCACCATATTAATTTACTGGAGTGTCTTTAAAAAAGAAAAAACAGGTGACAAAGCACATCAAACTGTATGGAACTGGGTCATCCATTGTGCTATTTAGTGGATTCAAATTCTGTGAAAAAAAAGTTTGTATATCGAATTACAAATTATAAAGGAGTGTTCTTTAAAAAAGAAATAAATATACAGTTACATGCAGAACTTTGTTGCAAATGTTTCAACTATTTTATTTGGTATGAAGTTAACAGGTATTCATTTTTCTGTGATACAGACTTTTACAAAATCTTGTTGATTTTTCTGTTTTTTGGGGGGGTTTTTTGTGACAACGACCTAAATGGCAATGGAGAATTTTATTTGGAAGTGAACTAATGTATTAACAAGTGTAAAAATCTGCTACCGAGTGGTGGTAGCTAGTGATGGTTAGTTTCTCGTGAACATTTCTATATGTAAACGAATTCCAGAGTAAGTATCACTCACAACCTGTAGGAATTTCCAACGGTCCTGGTGCAATGCACAATGTGGATGCATATACACCATCTTAAAGAAAAGAAAATACTAATCGGGTTTTTAAACTATTGAAACTTTGTTTTTATTAAGCATTTTGTTAAAAGTAGCTATCTGCATTTTTTTATCTGTAATCGCAGGACATTTTTCCAAGCCACAGTTGAATGCTATACTTAAATGAATAAATAGTCATGTATGAAGGAAATCTCACCAAATTACCATCTGTAAAATGTCCAATCCAAATTACTGGCACCTAGAAAATAACTTGTGTATACTTAAAAAGAGCCCGCAACCAAGCCTTAAAATGAATTAAATAAACATAAACTATTTCACTCAAGGGTGAAAAGTACCAAATACGTGTTCTCTAGCTGGTGCCTAATATCTTAAGTCCTCTGCTCCCGATGATTATTCATCAAGATCAGTTTGGCTTAATTCAAAACAGATGCTATTAGGAGAGTGCTTGATCTCATTCATGTTTCCATAATCCTAGACACCATGATGACACAATGATGATGCTCCTAGGCCTTGATGCCAAAAAAAAAATTTGGTAGGGTCAGCTGGTCTTTTGTCTGGGAAGTATTGCAGCAATTTAAGATCCAAATGAAATTCTTATCACCAGGGCAGGGTTTACCCTCCTTGCTGGCCCAATGCACCCCCTATATATATTTATACATACATTCATATATGCAAATATTTGAGTATTCAATTGGGTGCATTAATGCAAAGGTGTGTGGAAGCTGCTTGTAGTGTTGCATTTGTGGGGGTAAGCTGCTTGTAGGATTGTATGGTTTTTGAATGGATGCTTTATGGAGTTGCGTGTGTGGACTGGCTGCTTGTGTTGCATTTGTGAGGATGGGCTACGAGTGGTGTTTTTTTTGTTTCTGGGGTTTGTGTGTCTGTGTGGGGATGCTGCTTGTGGGGTCGTGTATGTGGGTTAAGCTGCTTGTAAAGCTGCGTGTGGAGGAGATACTCCTTGTGTGTCTATATATGGGGCTGTTTGTGATGTAGTATGTGTGGGCATGTAAATATGGACTGTATGTGGATAGGGGCTATAGTGTGGGTCCTAAGAGCAGGGATGCACAATTCCTATCGCCCGACGCCTGGGACATGCGGTTCCGGGCTCCGGGCATTTCCTTTTAGCCCTGCTTCGGGCTAGTAGCAGAGTGACCTCTTGGGTCCTTGGTCCATGACCGAAGACCCGACATCGGGAGGGTGCCCGGTGTGCCACGGGGTGCGATGCCCCTCTGTCTGCCCAGAGAGCCAGCCCCTCCAGTCTGCATCTCCGCCGGGTGTGAGCTGCCGGCTGCGCTGTATCTTGCAATCTCTTGCCAATCAGAGGGTTGCCGTGGGTTACCATGGCAACGCTCTGACATCTGGATATCGAGAGCTTCAGCACAGTCTGCAGCTCACACCTGGTGGAGCTCCAGACTGGAGAGACAAACCACCTGACCACCAGGGAGCCAGGACACTGGACCACCAGGAAAAAAAAAGGTACTTATATTACCCTCACTCTGTCACCAGTCTCCCACACCCACTCTCTCACTCTGTCACCCCTTTCCTCAGTCACTGTCACCAGTCACCCCCTCCTTCAGTCACTCTGTCACCTCTCCCTCAGTCACTGTCACCAGTTCCCCCTCCCTCAGTCACTGTCACCCCCTCCCTCAGTCACTGTCACTCTGTCACGCCCTCCCTCAGTCACTGTCAGTCAACCGTCCCTCAGTCACTGTCACCTTTCACCCCCTCCATCAGTCACTCTGACACCAGTCACCCACTCCCTCACTCTGCCACCAGTAATCCCCTGCCTCAGACACTTTGTCACCAGTCACCCCTCCATCACTCTGCCACCAGTCACCCCTCCCTCCCTCACTCTGGCACCAGTCACCCCCTCCTTTCCTCACTGTCACCAGTTACCCCCTCCCTCACTGTGTCACTGCCTCATTCTGTCACCCCATCCCTCACTGTGTCACCTCCTCACTCTGTCACCAGTCACCCCCTCCCTCACTCTGTCACCAGTCATCCACACCCTCTCTCTGTCACCAGTCACCCCCTCCCTCCCACACTCTGCCACCACTCACCCCTTCCCTCCCTTACTATGTCACCCCTCACTCTGCTACCTGTCACCCCCTCACTCACTGCCACCCCTCACTTTGCAACCTGTCACCCCTCCTTCCCTCACTTGCCACCTGTCACTCCCTCCCACGCTCTGTAAGCCCCTCCCTCCCACGCTCTGTCACTCCTTCACTCTGCCATCCTTATCCCACCTCACACTACATACTACCCATACTACATCCCTATTACCCCACACTATGTGCTCTACACCCCTATCTTTTACTTTACTTGAACACCATAACCACCATAAACCCCACGAACCGCTGCAGCTTGGTTGGGATCTCTCGGTCCTCCCCCCACCCTGGACCAAACACCAGGATCCAGCTTCCAGTGGGTAGACCTCTCCTAGTCCAGAGAGCATAGCAGGAACAGCTCTTATAAGAGCTAGTGATTATACTCAGGGGAGTATTGTGATATAGCAATCCCCAGAGTAAATGTAGTTATCCAATCCTCCAAGACTTCATGAAGGGGTAAACAAATCTCTCTTTAGTGGGAGCCACACTGGCCTTTTATGCAAGTTCCCAAGCAAGGTGACACCCATATGGATCTTGTTGGGGACAGGGACACAAACTGACAAACCAATAAGAACCCTGATTAAATGCATGACACGCCCACATTTAATATAATAAGCCTTCCCCTTTACTTAGGAGATAATTGTAGATTATGCTAGCTTTAGTGTACCTATAATCTTAATTTTATTAATGACAGGAGGCAAGTATTTGCTTAAGTCTCTCTTTACTAGAACTCAACAGCAGCACAGAAAAAAACAACCAATCAGAAAAAAGTTAGGTACTATAAAACTACCCTCCCATACATCATTTCCTCTTTCAAGCTCTTGACAAAACAGAACAAAAGGCAGAAAATATAATGGGGAAGAAACAAAGTCCTAGATACAATGAATATAACAATGTCCACCATCCGAGAAGAACTGCCAAACCAGATAACGTTGATGGACTGTAAACTGAAACGCGAGAAAAAACAGAATCTAACAGGTTGGTTAGCCAATGAAAAGTACTCTGAACAAACATGTAGGTACCCAATGTAGCAACCAAAATTACCCTAATATGTAGAGATCCCAACCCTACTTATGAAAAAATAGACATAAGAACAAGTGACAGTTAGCTGAGACAACAAGCAGAGTTGCATACATACCTGGTGAACACAAACTATAGAATTAACCAAGGGAGGGATAGGAATGGGTGGGAAATACTCGCCTCCTGTCATTAATAAAATTAAGATTATAGGTACACTAAAGCTAGCATAATCTACAATTTTATAACATGACAGGAGGCTTCGTATTTGCTGTTTCAACGCTCAGCCAACAAATCCAACGCTGTTTGTTTCGCTGGTACCTATTCCGGGAAATAACTAGAGCAATCCCAAATGGACCTACCAACTGCGAAAAGTGACACTAGACGGATCGATGAAGATGCCAGCTGTTGATGTACCACAAAATACGGGAAACACTCCATCCGCTGTTAGATCCACTGTACTTGGGGTTGCGACCTGTTTCCTAGCAGACGTCCACCAACTGCAAAGCAGACCTATTAGCCCTTTTCCTGTGTGACGAGACCAATCTCGCCACTGTGCATTGGAGGAGCCTGGTTGCCTGCCTGCTGCCTTTAGACTATGGCCCCATGTTGAAATGCTTGATTTTCCCCTGCAAAGACACGAAAGCCGGGTCATTTGGTGCTTGCCCTGTTTGAGCGGTGATACCCCAGATAGCTATGCCATGGAGCCCATTCGTATAATGAAAGACTATGGGAAACACTTTGGCTCCATGGCAATTGAACTGTATGTGTGTGATCTGAGCGCCATTCAGTAATAATGTGCGCTCAGATCTGAGCTATCTGGGGATATGTTGAATGTACCTGTTTTATGCAATGGCTGCACAGTTATATATTTTTATGTATTTTATTGTCTTTTGCTGCCATGTGTTCAATGGAGTTTTGCCTCTGTCGTTGGAGATAATTGGATTACTTCCCAATTATCTCCAGGATAGCAGACTCTGTGGAACTGGTTTTGGGCAGAAAAGCCATGCTTCATTTGGCCACAAAGGACTACAATCTATCTTTTGAACCAATTGACCAATTTGTATGTTTGTATTTGGAGTATGCTGACTGTGAATGTGAATGTAATGCATACTTTTAAAGTTATGAATAATGTGGAAAAACTGTATTTCTCTGCCTGCGATAATTACATTACCCATTGTGTAAGGTAATTGTATCACAGGCAGAGGGGATGATTCTGTGTGGGAGTGTCTGAGTGTATTGTACGTGTTTATTGGTTGTTTTCCAAAACCCTGTGGGTGGTACTAATGTATATATAAGAACAATAAACTCACAGCTCTGTCTATTCCTGCTTGACCTTCAACACGGAGCCTTGTCTCGTTCTTGGGGGGGATTTATTGTATGCTGTTCCAGTTTGACTGCTAGGACTGTAAACCTATGTATGGTTTTTCCTATTCAGCTGTTTACAACATTCAAATGTTTGAGAACATTCATATGCTTTTCCGGTTCGGTGGATTGGTGTCTACAGTAGCTGCCTATATATCTGGAAGGGAATATCCTCTAAACAGCGTTTAACCCCTTTTATGCCTGGGGGTGCCGTTACATCCTGTAAATGTAAAATAAAGTCATCCGTGGATTTAGGATCGCGAGAAAAACTGCCACCAGGTCTCGACCTTTGATGTGGAAGATGGCTTCTTTGATCGTGTCAGAATCACCAGGTGACGTGGTCTTGTAGGTACAATTCCAACCTCAGGTAACGCGTCTGAGTCTACTACCAATTCCGTAACTGAACCGAATAGGGTCTTATCGTTCCCTCATGATCTACCCGGTGAGTGGTCTCGTCCGAGAATGAATCTATTATGCAGGCAAGAGTGTTTCCAGTACTCCAAATGGACTGCGTAACCCGCAACTGTGGTAGAACAAGGTACTCCCAAGGGACGTCCAAGCAGAGTCCCAACATTGAACTTGTGTAGCGAAACGGTGATCGCCTACTCTGGGGAACTGTGAATCCTGGATATACCAAAAAAGAGGGAAACAAAACTAGAGGTTGAGTTTTCTATCCAAATATATCCTCGTCGGGGAGTGATAATTGGTCCGGATCCAAGGGTAATAGGGCCCTGAATAGTCAAAGAATGTCAACACCCTGTAAGATTGCAGTATTCGCATGGTGAACCGCAAAGGCTTTGAAAGCGGTTTGAAGTGTAGGCCAGCTGGCGAAAAACCGAATTGGCCCTAGTGAACGGGTCTGGAGCAGGACTTCCGCCTGCGAGACTGGTGACTGAATAGGGAGAGAGTGAATAATCCGATCAATCGTCTGTATGATCCTGTTCCATGCCCGACCTCTCAAAGTTCGTGTAGGAACTCATGGTCTGCATGCCACATTCAAGATAGGGTATAATATAGTGAGACCTTTAGGACCCTTATCCCTGACTGTCCAGGCACGTATCTCCAAGAGTAGGCCCATTCCAAGGGACCCAGGAATGTGAATTTGAGAACCGAAGTCAAGGTATCTCTATAGAGGAATACCTCCCTTCTTAGCCTGGAGTCCCGCGAACTCCTAGCATCCTCTAATACGTAGGTAGGACGTAAAGTCCCTTCACTAACGACAGGTGACTTCAGCGAACAAATATAGCGAATGAACGAGAGCCTAGCTTCAACCGTCCAAAGCAGGGGCAGTCCAGTTTGAGAACGTCGGCAGTCATATCCGAGCCTGCTACAGATCCTGAACATTACTCCAGCTGTAGGTTGCGTCCCGACCTTGTGACATCTGCGTAGGAGTCGGGGTACACAGGGTACCCCCATAGAGTCCTTGACGGTAGTTTAATAGGTGGGTTAGCGGAAACCCAAAACCAAGATTAGTGAGGGATTAGTGTATAGAAGGAGGACCCTCCATAACCGAATCATGTTCTCCAGATGTTCTCCGAGGAGTAGAGGTAGTCCTGTCATCTAACCCAAGATTGTTAATGACCAGGGAACCCAAAGTCGACTATCTATTCTATCTATTCTCGCGTGGGATACCGTGGCACGGTCCCAGTAGATCCATATAGGAGGTGTGACGAAGTGCCCTTCGCCACTTAGGCCTGGAGAGGACTAATTGCCAGCCTCCTGCCATGTGACTATGGCCCCTGTGCTGATAGCTGTATTTTACCCTGCAGAAAGGTTTAGTCGTGTATTTCTGCCGGGGCATTCGGGACTTTCAGTATGTGAGTAGTGCTACCCCAGATAGCTATGCCATGGAGCCTATTCGTGTAATGAAAGACTAAGGAAAAGACTCCATGGCAATTGAACTGTATGTATGTGATCTGAGCGCCATTCGGTAATAATGTGTGCTCAGAGCTAAGCTATCTGGGGATATGTTCCAGGTATATGTTTTATGTAGTAATTGTAACATTGTGTAATGTTATGTCTTTTTGCAACCATGTGGTTAATGGAGTCTTGCCTCTGTCCTGGGAGATAATTTGATTACTTCCCAATTATCTCCAGGATAGAGAGGAGGGATTGTGATGCCACTGTGGGAGTGTTTTGTTTGTATTGTCTGTAATTGGCTAATATCCAATATGTGTCCAATTGTTCCATCAGGTCCCCTAGGGGAGTGTCCACCTGGTGACTGGTGAGGCCCTGCTAGTTGCCAAGTGGCTTGAGAGGCTTGGCGCGAGGGGATTTTGTGTGGCCACCGAACGTTGTGGCAGGATGTTGGCCTCTCGGTGACAGTAACCAGAAAATAGGAAGGGGAGTGACAGGTGAGGCCCTCTCTATGATACAATGCGAGGCGGCTAGCTCACGAGTGGCCACTGGGGTGTATGCCTCCGAGTGTGAGGCGGGGTGTTGGCCTCACGGGACCACTAACCGAAGCATAATGCAGAGAAAAAAGGGGGTAATACCTATTGGGCCC
The DNA here is from genome assembly GCF_036172605.1 of Pelobates fuscus. Classification (NCBI taxonomy): domain Eukaryota; kingdom Metazoa; phylum Chordata; class Amphibia; order Anura; family Pelobatidae; genus Pelobates; species Pelobates fuscus. The sequence continues at coordinate 246,556,677 of NC_086318.1, forward strand.
TAGAACCCTAATTGCCGGTACACTATTACTATTCCAGGGAAGGTAAGAGATGGATAACTACCTGAGCAGGTGTATGTACCTGGTAGTATGGTATTGAACCTGACAATCCGTATAGGTTTTTTAGTAGTAACTGTAACCTGAATTGATAAAACCGTATGGCATAAGGAAATATGGAATAGACCAAGCTTATCTTAAAGGACCACTCTAGTGCCAGGAAAACATACTCGTTTTCCTGGCACTAGAGTGCCCTGAGGGTGCCCCCACCCTCAGGGACCCCCTCCCGCCTGGCTCTGGAAAGGGGTAAGGGGTTAAAACTTACCTTTTTCCAGCGGTGGGCGGAGAGCTCTCCTCCTCCGATCCTCCTCTTCTCCTCCCCGTCGGCTGAATGCGCACGCGCGGCAAGAGCTGCGCGCGCATTCAGCCGGTCACATAGGAAAGCATTCATAATGCTTTCCTATGGACGCTTGCGTGCTCTCACTGTGATTTTCACAGTGAGAATCACGCAAGCGCCTCTAGCGGCTGTCAATGAGACAGCCATTAGAGGATTAGGGGGAAGGCTTAACCCATTCACAAACATAGCAGTTTCTCTGAAACTGCTATGTTTATGAAAAAATGGGTTAACCCTAGAAGGACCTGGCACCCAGACCACTTCATTAAGCTGAAGTGGTCTGGGTGCCTAGAGTGGTCTTTTAATACGTACAGTATATGTGAAAAGTAAAGGGCCGTGATGTGTAAATATTAAATATCGTAGCCATACTGGTTAAATATGTATCAATCTTAACCCATTAAGTGCCGTATGTACAAGTGAAAAAGTGGTCTGTCCCCACCTTGTATGTTGTATGTCCCCTTGCTTGGGGAAAGTCTGTTGTGTGAGCAGCTTGCTGTGAAAAATGTATGTGAACTATATTACCAGTTACGTATCTACACATGCTTCTGCTACTGTGTAATAATATATGTATTTATACCAGATGTTTGATTTTTGTGAATTTTTGTATGTCTTATTGAATGGTAGGGGTCAGTGAACATGGTGTTGCAAAATGCAAGTGCACTGGAGATCTGCTGAGTGCCATATAGGTGGCAGTGTAGTTGGATACTGATTGGTATGTGAAATGTTGTTTGTCTATTGACCTATAGGTGTCCGTGTTTTGGTGTTTGTAAAACCCCATGAAAATTGTCAATGTACTTGACAAACCTGTAGGTGGTAGTGTTGATAGAACCACTGTTGGTCTTGATGTGAAATGTAAATTATTGTGAATTAAACCTGTTGAGCCCGTGCTGGAGTTTAATTTATGGTTTATGGTTATGTTTAAAACAATCTTATGTGTAATTTACATTGGCTGGTAAATTGTATATGACATGGTAAGACAGTTTTGCTGTTGACCAGTAGGGGTCAGAAATGCTGATTGTATGGTAAAAATACTCTTTAATCCTACCGTTTGACAGATAGGAGTCAGTATAAAAGCGAAAATGCTGTAGTTAGTTTGTTTGCTTATGAAGTGAAATAAAGTCTGAAAAGCCTGTAGTATACCGATTGACCGGTAGCGGTCAGCATGTAGGCGAAAATGCCGTGGTTCGTTGGTTTGTACATGAAATGCAATAATGTCTGAGAAGCCTGTAGTACACCAAATGACAGGTAGGGGTCAGTGTGTAGGTGCAAATGCAGTGGTTCGTTGGTTTGTACATGATATGCAATAATGTCTGAGAAGCCTGTAGTACACCGAATGACAGGTAGGGGTCAGTGTGTAGGCAAAAGTGCAGTGGTTTGTTGGTTTGTACATGATATGCAATAATGTCTGAGAAGCCTGTAGTACACCGAATGACCGGTAGGGGTCAGTGTGTAGGTGAAAAATGCGGTGGTTTGTTGGTTTGTACATGAAATGCAATAATGTCTGAGAAGCATGTAGTACACCGAATGACCGGTAGGGGTCAGTGTGTAGGCGAAAATGCAGTGGTTTGTTGGTTTGTACATGAAATGCGATAATGTCTAAGAAGCCTGTAGTACACCGAATGACCGGTAGGGGTCAGCGTGTAGGCGAAAATGCAGTGGTTTGTTGGTTTGTACATGAAATGCGATAATGTCTAAGAAGCCTGTAGTACACCGAATGACCGGTAGGGGTCAGTGTGTAGGTGAAAAATGCAGTGGTTCGTTGGTTTGTACATGAAATGCAATTATGTCTGAGAAGCCTGTAGTACACCGAATGACCGGTAGGGGTCAGTGTGTAGGCGAAAATGCAGTGGCTTGTTGGTTTGTACATGAAATGCGATAATGTCTAAGAAGCCTGTAGAACACCCAAAGACCGGTAGGGGGTTTAAACGAATGATATGCATGAACAGGCAATGAATTTTTTCACTAGAGTACCCCTTACAAGGATATAAGCCCTCTCCATTGGAGCAACATTATTCAAGAACCAGATGTGGGTGCATATAATTGAATATATTACTGGGGTGACCCCCCCTACGCTGGGTGACACCTAAGCGAGTCTTACACCAGTCCTAAGTGGCATACATATACAGGGGTAACCCTGCCTACGCTGGGTGACTCCCAAGCGAGTCTTGCACCAGTCCTAAGTGGCATACATATACAGGTGTGACCCCCCTTTCAGACGGAGTGACCCCCCGCGCCCTATTAGGGGCTTATATCCACAGAGTACGCTCTATCACTGTATGCACAGACCAGGTTGCATCAGGTTCATGGTATACGGCACCTCCATGATTCGTGATTCGTACACCTCCCTACCAGTGTTAGGAAGGAGAGCTCATAGTGTTACCGAACCTCCACAGTACTTATCATATAAGGGTGACCCCCTTGGATTATATATATTGAGGCTGCCCAACCTCCCAAACTCAGGCTGCATTCCGGTTTTACTGACCGCTCATCCCGGTCTTATTGAGGGTGACCCCTCCCCAGACCACTCCTTTACTAGTGGTACTGATGGACTGAAATTACTGGGTGACCCCCAGTTGTACGTGGAGGCCCACTGTGTAGCAACACGTGTACTACTGTACTTGACAACTATTCTGTCTTCCACAGACCGAAAGAGTTTAACTCCAACATGTCCGACTCACCTCAATCACCTTCTGCTGACTTTCAGTCAATGATTAATGCTGCCGTGGCGGCTTCGGTGGAGAAAGCTCTTGCCAAGATGCTGGCAAACAACCCACCTGACATGGCGGGTATGATAGCCCCACCACCAGTGGAACGACATTTGAAGGGCTCCACCATGGCCCCTCCAAAGGGGAAAGGGAAGATGCCGTTTAAACAAAGCCGTCAGTCGGAGCGTCTAGACCAGGCATAGGCAACCTCCGGCACTCCAGATGTTTTGGACTACACCTCCCATGATGCTTTGTCAGCATTATGGGTGTAAGAGCATTATGGGGGATGTAGTCCACAACATCTGGAGTGCCAAAGGTTGCCTATCCCTGGTCTAGACCATTCACCACCTCAGGCTCCATCATTGGGGGATGAGGACTCCATCCCTTGCCCTTCTCTGGAGATCATGGACGAATGGAGAGCGGAGGAGTCTCCCTCAGAGGAGTAAGAATGGCAGGATTTACCTCAAAAGGACATGGACTATACTCAAGGCAGAGAATGTGCAGGTCGGTCTAGCAAGAAAGGTCCTCACAAAGTGAATAACGACATCTTTGAGGACGGTGTTTTCCTTGACACACTGGGCCCATGTTTGACCAACGCACCATACGGCACCCGAGGTCCTCCAAATGGGGTTTGTCAGATCACCTGGCACAGTTTATTCACTTCTGGCTGAGGAAGCCTATGGATAAGGAAGTCCGGGCCGAACTCAGGGCCGAATGCCCACGCCCCCTACTACTGGACAAGATTGTCCTCACCCCGGAATCCGATACCACGGTGGTAATATTTATGTCCTGATCAGGCCAGGACCAACGGAAGGGCATAGAAAAGGGGCTTAAAGCGGTTCAAGATAAACTGCTGCATATGATCGGTCCCCTGGTAAAAATACTATATTTTGCGGACCTCGCCCTCATCCAAAGCACACCTTTAGAGGCTCATGATGTGAGAGAATGGGTGCAACGGGCGATATGCATGCTGGGCAACACCAATGCAGCCATATGCACGGAACGGCGCAAAGCGGCCCTGTTTAAAATGGATTCCAAACTATTGGAGTTGGGGAAGACGAAGTAGGCCCTCTGGCACACGGACTGTTGTTGTTCGGAGAACCATTTATCGCGGAGCTTAAGAAACACGTGGACCTGTTTACCACCCTGAACAAAGCGCAGGTTTCCATCAGGTAAGTCTTCCGCAACCCTGCACCGAGCCGCTGGGTTTTCGGTAGGGCTGGTCAGCAGAGGGGTCGGGCCACCAGCCGCTTCTGGTCTTCTGGCCCCAGACATCAAACCACACCTCAACCCTTCTCCCGTCCTCAAGAGCCTCCTTCGCAAGGGGATCCTTCCGTGCAAGGGGCGCTCGAGGCAGAGGTCGTGGCCGCTTCACTTCAGGTGATCATGCCTCTCCCACTAAATTGACAGTCAGGTAAAACCGCAGCAGACTGTCTCTTTTTCCACAGCACTGGGAAACCATCTCCACGGACGCCTGGGTCCTCCAAATGATAAAAGGGTACGTGATAGAATTCACCAGTAATCCGGTGCAGATCACACGACCACCCCCACTGTGGGGAGCTAAAGCCCACATATCGCTCATAAACAAGGAAATTCAAGCCCTCTTTGCCAAAGGAGCCGTAGAGTACGCTCCAGACGATCAGTGCTATTTCAGCAACATTTTTGTGGTCAGAATGAAGACGGGAGACTATCGTCCAGTCATCAACTTACGCCAACTCAATGGCTTTGTGGCATACCCACATTTCAAGATGGAAGGTATCCATCTCCTGGGGCATCTACTCCTCGAAAACGACTGGTTCACACGGTTGGATTTGAAGGATGAGTACCTATCAGTCCCCATGGCGCACGTAAGTCGCTCCTTCCTTCGCTTCACTTGGAAAGATCGACCTTGCCAGAAATATATAATCACCTCAAATTATTTACTGAATAGAAAATGTTATAAATGTAATTTGTTTAGTTGAAGCTGAAAGAGTTACAAAATTTTTTTGATTAAACTTATATATAACAGACAATTTTCTTCTTCTTTAGTTTATTTTCCTCCCAAATTTATTCCACAGAGAGTGAATCTTTTCTTCTCATCTTACGTAGAGGCCTTGGTATTAACTGCTCTGGATGGGTTCTTGGACTTTCAGATGAAAATGTTTTTAATAATTGTAATCCTTCTTCAATAGCTTTACTCACAATATTATGTCCATTGTGGAAGAGAATAACGTCTTTTGGGAATCCCCATTTATATTTTATATTCCCGCGTAGCAGTTCCTTTCTAAAATTGCGAAATTCCTTTCTTTGTTTCATTGTCTGTGGAGAAAAGTCTTGAAATAATTTCAGGTCGTTGTATTTTTGAGAAATATTTCCCTTGTAGAAATTTGACATAAATACAATTTTTATGTGATAATAATGACATTTTACTATCACCTCTCTAGGAGCATCTTTTGGTGCATTTTTTGATTTAGGCAGTCTACGTAGTCTGTCAAACTAAACTACAGAACAGTCAGCGTTCGGTAGAAAAGTACGAACAAAGCTATTAATTAATCCACCTAGTTTATCTGTTTTAATGGTTCCTCAATACTGTGAATTTGCACATTTGTACGTCTACTTCTATCTTCCAAGTCAGTTATTTTCAATCTTGCATATGCCAATTGATATTCCAATACAGCAAGGTGTTCGTTTGTCTTCCTGTGCATTCGTGAGTTTTGCCATTCGGCATCCGAATGATCAGCTCAAACTACAATGTCAGTTATTTGAAGTTTGACAGTTGTAAGTTCAGCAATCATGTCAACCTTAAAAACATTCCTCAGCTGTTGCAATAAAATCTTTATCTGGTCGATTGATGGTGGTGGACCAGGTGAATATGAGGAAATAGGTGTATTTGGTGAGTATTGATTGTCAATAAAATATGTACTCGTACTGCTAGATGGAATATTGATTGATTTATTGTCAGATGTCTTTCCCATTGAAGTTGACGGCTTTTCAGGATTATTTGCAGAAATCATCAGTAAATCCTTCTTGTTATGTTTCTGCAAAATCCTTGATGATATTGGATGCAGATATATCTTTTGGAAACGATTTTCTTTTAAAAAATCCAGCTCTTTTAAATAAATATATATTGATGTCGGAGGAGCTCACTCAGCGTGCGACCTCTACCTTGCTGGCTAAGCCATGCCCGTTTTAATCTTTCCCATCCAAGCAAGTGCGATTGCACCCCAACATTGCCTCTTTCTCCTTTCTTGCAAATTCAAATTAATAATACCTTCCAAAATTATTAACCCAAGGAAACCTCTGTTCTTATCTACATTCTCCACTCTTACATAAGACCTTGCCAAGTGAGTCTACAGTATATCATAAGATTTGAATGAACAACAACTCCACTCTCTCCTCTCAACTAGATATTATGGAACCTCCAACACTTAAATGCACTAAGCGCCTCCAATTACAACCCTGGCACACCAAGCTGACCTGATACCTCCAAAAATATTCTAGAACTGCTGAATGCTGCTGGAGAAAGTCTCACTCTTTGTCTGACTTCCTCCACTATAAATTTATGCTGCGCTACTACAGTCTGGCTCTTTCCTCTTCAAAAGAAAACTTTGCAACTCACTTCACTGAGAAGATTTCTACAATCAGGGAAGAGATCTCTCATCTCTCTACATCCACTACCAACTTTTCCCCTAACCACACTCCCTCAGCTGTCCTATGTTCATTTGCACCCGCTACAGCAGAAGAAGTTTCTGCTCTGCTCTGTTTCTCCCGCCCCACCACCTGTTCCCTCAATCCTATTCTCTTGTATCTCATCTGCACTTTGTCTCCTTCTCTTGTTCTGCCTCTCACTAAAATTGCCAATCTTTTCCTCTCCTCTGGCACATTTCCTCTACCCTGCAAACATGCAACCGTAACCCCGATTCTGAAAAAGCCCAACCTTGACCCTAATTCACTGTCCTACTACCGCCCTATCTCACTATTGCCATTTGTCTCCAAGATCCTTGAGAGAGTTGTGTATGCGAGATTGACAGACTTCCTCAAATCCAACTCTCTGCTTGACCGGCTTCAATCTGGATTCCACGCTCGTCACTCTGTTGAAACAGCTGTGACCAAAGTATCCAATGATCTTATCAATGCAAAATCCCATGGCCACTACTCTATCCTAATTCTCATCGACCTTTCTGCTGCTTTTGACACTGTTGATCATCAACAGCTTCTTCTCATCCTCTGTAGTCTCGGTCTATGAGATACTGCTCTCTCCTGGTGCTTTTCCTACCTCTCCGAGCGCTCATTCAGTGTTTCTTTCTCTGGGTCTGCCTCTTCTACCAAATACCTCTCTGTTTATGTTCCCCAAGGGTCTGTCCTTGGTCCCCTATTGTTCTCAATCTACACTGCCTTCCTTTGTAAACTTATCAGCTTCTTCGGCTTCCAGTATCATTTCTATGTGGATGACGCAAATTTATCTGTCCTCCCCTGATTTCTCACCACCCCTTTTGACTCGTGTCTCTGAATGCCTCTCTGCCATTTCAAACAGGATGGCTGTTCATTTCCTTAACCTGAACCTGTCCAAAACAGAACTTCAGTTCCCCCCTCTCAAGTGTTGCTACTCCCTTGTTTGTGTCCCTCCAAGTCAATGACACTACCATCCACTCTACCTAGGTGTTCTATTTGACTATGACCCCTCATGTCCAGTCAATCACCAAATCCTGCCGCTTCCATCTCAAAAATATTGCGCGCATCCGACCTTATTTGACGCCTGATATGGCAAAGGTGCTTGTCCATGCCGCTTTCCTCTCTCGCCTTGACTACTCTAATCCGCTTCTCGGTGGTCTTAAGTGTTACCGACTTGCCCAGTTACAGTCTATAATGAATGCTTTAACCCCTTAAGGACCAAACTTCTGGAATAAAAGGGAATCATGACATGTCACACATGTCATGTGTCCTTAAGGGGTTAAGGGATTCCCTCCTCTGGTCCACATGTCTATGTTCAGGGAAATTTCCCCGAACATAGACAAACGCACAAGAGCAGGGAATCCCTCTAATCTATGCTCAGAGAAATTTCCATCGTAAAACAGGTAGGTCACAAAACGAGGACCACCTGTATAATATTACTAATAACATGCTTGTTATTGACTTATAACTCTTTTTGTTTTACATATTTGCTGTCTGCTTATGTAATTTTGTTTATGAAATGAGAAATGCTGGGTTTTTTTTTTGCAACTATTCTGAGGCGAGAGGAGAAGCTTCTGACGCTAACACACAGTCACTGGATTTCCTTGAATTTTTTTCGGCATTCTTTATAAGTATTACCGTATATACTCGAGTATAAGCCGACCCGAATATAAGCCAAGGCCCCTAATTTTACCCCCAAAAACTGGGAAAACTTATTGACTCGAGTATAAGACTAGGGTGGGAAATGCAGCAGCTACTGGTACATTTCTAAATAAAATTAGATCCTAAAAAAATTATATTAATTGAATATTTATTTCCAGTGTGTGTATATAATGAATGCAGTGTGTGTGTATGAATGCAGTGTGTGTGTATGAATGCAGTGTGTGTGTATGAATGCAGCGTGTGTATGAGTGCAGCGTGTGTATGAATGCAGTGTGTGTGTGTATGAATGCAGTGTGTGTGTGTATGAATGCAGTGTGTGTGTATGAATGCAGTGTGTATATGAGTGCAGAGTGTGTATGAGTGCAGCGTGTGTATGAGTGCAGCGTGTGTGTATGAGTGCAGCGTGTGTATGAATGCAGTGTGTGTGTATATGAGTGCAGTGTGTGTATGAATGCAGTGTGTGTATGAATGCAGTGTGTGTGTATGAGTGCAGTGTGTATGAATGCAGTGTGTATGAATGCAGTGTGTATGAGTGCTGTCAGTATGAGTGCTGTGTGTATGAATGCAGTGTGTGTGTGTGTATGAGTGCAGTGTGTATGAATGCAGTGTGTGTGTGTATGAGTGCAGTGTGTATGAGTGCAGTGTGTATGAGTGCAGTGTGTGTGTGTGTGTGTGTGTGTATGTGTGTGTTGCAGAGCCTTGGGGGGGCAATTTTATTATTTTTTTTTACATTATTTTAATATTTTTTTTCATTATTTTTTTTTATTTACATATTTTTTTTAAATTATTTTCATATTTTATTATTATTATTTATTATTTGTAATGTTATTTTTTTTTTTTTTAATTATTATTTTATTATTATTTTATTTTTGTTTCGTCCCCCCTCCCTGCTTGCTAGCTGGCCAGGGAGGGGGGCTCCTTCCCTGGTGGTCCAGTGGATGGGCACTGTGTAGGAGGGGGCTGTGGGGGCTGCAGAGATGTTACTTACCTCTCCTGCAGCTCCTGTCAACCCTCTCCTCCTCCGCCGGTCCGTTCAGCTCTTCTGTCAGCTCACAGTGTAAGTCTCGCGAGAGCCGCGGCTCTCGCGAGATTTACACTGGGAGCTGACCGAGGTGCTGAACGGACGGCGCGGAGGAGGAGAGAGCTGACAGGAGCTGCAGGAGAGGTAAGTAACATCTCTGCAGCCCCCACAGCCCCTGTCTGTATTATGGCAATGCAAATTGCCATAATACAGACTATTGACTCGAGTATAAGCCGAGTTGGGGTTTTTCAGCACACAAAATGTGCTGAAAAACTCGGCTTATACTCGAGTATATACCGTAATCTGGCTGAATCCCCTTTCAGCAGAACACTTACCAAACCTGCCTATTAATATATTTTACGGCTTTTCCACTCATTACGAACCCCCTTATCTCTTCTCTTACAACTTTCACTGCCTGCTATTCTCTACTCCACAACTCTACAAAAAGAAAAGTCCTGCGCTCACTCCCATCACTCCTGGGCGGCAGCAATGACCACAGCACACATCAGCTCCAATATATATTGTAAATTCCAATGAAAAAAAAGTTACATGCGCTCTCTCCTTAATCCCTATGTATATTTAAACAAATGGAGGTAATTTAGTTACTCCAATGCCCACTGGAGGAATGCCCGCCTGCCAACGTCAAGGCAGACCCCCCTAGACGGGTCCTACTCTGACTCTTCACCTTGCTTCCTTGAGCTTCTGGCAAATATATCTCTAATGAGACAGAAAGGGGTATTTTTTTTTATATACACCCCTATATACTAATTAACCCTTAATAGGGAACACATGGGATGGGCGGCAGCATTGTAACCTAGCTGTGTGATACAAAAAGTGAATACAAATAAAAAAAGAAAAATCCTGCGCTCACTCCCATCAGTCCTGGGTGGTAGCAACGACCACAGCACACATTAGCTCCAATACATATAGTAAAATGCAAAGAAACAAAAGATACCTGCGCTCCCTCCTTAATCCCTATGTATATTTAAACAAATAAAGGTCATTTAGTTACTCCAATGGCCACTGGAGGGAATGCCCGCCTGCCAACGTCAAGGCAGACCCCCCTAAGCGGGTCCTAACACTGACCCTTCAGCCTGCTTCCTTGAGCTTCTGGCAAAGCTATCTCTAATGAGACAGAAAGGGGTATTTTTTTATATACACCCCTATATACTTATTAACCCTTAATAGGGAACACATGGGATGGGCAGCAGCATTGTAACCTAGCTGTGTGATACAAAAAGTGAATACAAATACAAAAAGAAAAGTCCTGCACTCACTCCCATCACTGCTGGGCGGCAGCAACACAGCAGCACACAGCAGCTCCAATACATATAGTAAAATCCAAAGGAAAAAAAAAAGTTACCTGCACTTGTGGTGGAATCTCGGTAAAAATAAATTTAGTAGGCCGAGATTACCACGTGGCATGTGTACGTGCATATGCTGACGTATCGATCAGTTGGTTGCACGAGGCAAGATACGATCAGTAGTGTACGGAGCATGTGCAAGAATACAGGATATAGTATTCCCCTCCTCCATTGTGCTGGACAAGCCATGCGGTCAAACAGGAAGTTAATTCTTATTTGTGTTGATTGGTTAAGAGAATGTGCGGGTGGAGCTTAATATGGGAGGAGTTATATGCCTATATAAGGAGCCTGCACTATTGTCCGGGGCTCAGAATTTGCTGTATTTTGGTGACGCTAGTCCCTCTGAGTCCCGATCGGTGATCCAATAAAGAATCTCTTCCTTCCTGAAGAAACCTGTGTCCATCTCTCTGTGCTTGGCTTCCGTCAGTTTCTCCGGTATCATTTGGTGCATTGGCCGGGAAACTCATCGTTCAACGGTAGCTGAGAGGCAGAGGCGTGAGACGGTCTATCTTTGCCCACGTTCTCTACGGCTGCACCCCTGAACTTCTGCGTGGACCTCCCTTCGTCTCGGCGCCACTGGTCTGTTGTCCAGGAGATCATCGGCCTCTACGTGAGAAGTGCTGGGGTGTCCCCGTCGATGAGTGTGAACTCAGGTTCAGGAACGAGGAGGTAAGACAACTGCTGTTTTAGACGGCAGGACCCACTAGGGGTATACCGATTGTGCGGTAGGCCCAAAGGGGTTTGAATCTGTGTATCTGCCCCCTCTGTCGGAGGGAAGGAGCGAAGGCGCACCGCTCGATCGAACGCTCTTTAGTCAGACCGTTTGATTTGGTTAGTCAGGCGGGGTCCTGGTGTAAATAGCCCTAGCCGGACACCGGTGTCTTGTCTAGACTAGCGTTCTAGGGTGTATATTACGTTCGCTAGGTCGGAGGGACCGGGAGACTAAGCGGCGCCTGTGTAAATTCGGTTCGCTAGTTCTCATCCTATCTGGGCTAAGTGGGAAGGCGTGTAAATTTGGAACCCACTAGACTTTTGATAGTGCGACTAAGAGGCGCCTGTGTAAATTCGGTTCTCTAGCTCGCTATATATGTGGTGATTGGGCAGTGTGGCTAACCAAAACGGGTGTATATAGTTTTAGGTAGTCCATTCAAGGTACTGGCCAATAGTTTAGTTGGGAATTGTAAATGTGTTAACGATTGTTTAGTAAAGTGTATATCTTGTTAGATAGCGCGAGCTCAGCCGTCTAGCGAGAGTGTTAATAGTGTGTTGCTGTATTATAGTGCACGGTACCATAACCCTGTATATTTACTGACACTGTATATAAGTACTAATCATTGTTGTCCATTGCATGTTTAACACCATAACCACTAATAATTGTATTGTGACCTTAACTTGTGCTTTGACCTATGCTAACCGTACTGTAACCGCTAATTGTAAAAGACGATGTTACTGGGGTGTGTTATAGACGGGTAATTCGTATATAGAGAATTATAGCGTGGGTGACTGTATAGTTACGCCAAAGGGCATAATATTGATTATATAGTGACTGGTGTAACAGCTGTGTGTGTACGGGAATTCCCTGAGTGTTTATTGTTATTGTGTACGTTTCACTTGGTAACCGTACCACGTGGTGCTGTTGCCAGAGGAAACGGGTGTGACTGTTGAATAGTACGCGTGTATAGTATTCGTTGTCGACGACGTTCCATTGTTAAGTATGGGTGCGTCGCAGTCAACGATTCCGGATCCCTTAGGTTGTATGGTGAAGAATTTTAAAAAGGGATTCAAAACTTGTGATTTTGGGGTTAAAATGTCTCCTGTACGTTTGGTCACTTTGTGTACTAGGGAGTGGCCTACTTTGGTTGCGGCATGGCCGCCACGTGGCAGTTTGGATCTAACTCTGGTACAGCGCTTACACGTGGCTGTATCAGGTAGGCCTGAACTTTACGGCCAGTTTCCTTATATTGACTGTTGGAGACAGGCCGTAAATGACTCGCCAAAATGGCTCCAGACATGCCACGAGGAGCAGTGTCGCCTCATGGTAGCTAGGACTTGTTCGTCCACTAGGACTGGTGTTAGGCCCATTTTGGACACGCCCCCTGAGTCCGAGATCCCTTTGCCGCCCCCTTACTTTCCGTTAAGAGGAAGTGACGCAAACGCAGGAAGTCCTGCAGCCCTCCCCTCATTACCCCCATCCACTTCCGCTTCCTCCTCCAGTACAGGATCCACCCCCCCTCGTACTAAATCTCCCCTTCCGGAACCAGAACCCACCCCCATTAGAAACGAATATCCTGATTTGGCGCCACTTCAGACTTCCGGTCAAGCTTCATCTAGCTCGGCTCGAAGTGTTTTATTTACGACCTTTTCCCAAAACCAACCTCCCACATCCCCATACCCTATCTCTCCCCGACCGGAACCCATGACTGACGCCTCTCTACGTAGCCCCATCCAAACCCGACAGTTGACTGGTGCCCAACAATTAAAGCACTATCAGATGCCTCTTCGTCTGAATCCCGGGTCAGCTTATATCGATGCCGCAGGTCAAATGGCACACGCTGACCCAGTTTTCGTATATGTCCCATTTACCACAACCGATCTTTTAAACTGGAAGACCCATAATTCCTCGTATACTGAGAAACCACAAGCTATGACTGATCTGTTCACCTCAATAGTACAGACGCATAATCCGACATGGGCTGATTGCCAGCAGTTACTAATGACTTTATTTAACAATGAGGAAAGGACAAGAATAAATCAAGCAGCCATAAAAGCACTAGAGGATAGAGCCCGTGTTTTGAACCAAGCTAATCCAGCAGCATGGGCCGCAACACATTATCCCAACACTGATCCCGATTGGAACGTAAATGGTGCTGATATGGTTCAACTCAGAGCCTATAGAGACGCTATAATTGCTGGCATGAAAGCAGGAGGAAAGAAAGCCATTAACATGTCGAAGACAGTTGAGGTGATCCAGAAAAGCGATGAAGCGCCCAGTGTCTTTTATGACCGATTATTGGAGGCATACCGCTTGTATACCCCCTTTAATCCGGAAGACGCAGACAATTCCCGAATGGTTAACTCCGCCTTTGTCAGCCAAGCATACGGAGATATTAAGCGCAAGCTACAAAAGTTAGAAGGGTTTGCAGGTATGTCCATCACCCAACTAATGGAGGTAGCAAATAAGGTCTATATGAACAGGGATACAGAAAGTAAGAAAGAGGAAGAGCGCAAGATGCGTAAAAAGGCTGATATGCTAGCGGTAGCGATCGCAGGCGTAGATAAACGGGGCCCAGATAGAGGCAATAATAGATGGAGTAGAGAGCCTTTGAGTAGGGATCAATGCGCGTATTGCAAGGAAGAAGGGCATTGGAGGAACGAATGTCCGCAAAGAGAGCAGTACGAGAGAGACCAACCCAGGGCAGGCTACGGAAACTTTAGAGGCAGAGCGAGAGGTAGAGGAGGCCCCGGAGGGAGTAATGGTTATAGAGGGAGTAATGGAAACAGAGGAAGTGTTAGGGAAGACAGGTATATTCCAGCAGCGCAAAGGTCCCGCGATAGAGAAGGTAGGGACTTTGTAGGATTGGCTGACACGGTCATGGAGGACTATTGATACCGACCGGGCTCCATCCCCCTTGGTCGAGCGGAGCCTATGGTCGATGTATCAATAGGGGGAAAAAGGAGTGCGTTCATGATCGACACTGGTGCTGAACATTCAGTGGTGACTAATCTAGTTGCTCCTCCATCTGGAAGGACTATTACTGTGATAGGAGCAACTGGAAGAAGTGCTGAAAAAACGGTTCTTAAAAGTCGACTCTGTACATTGGGAGGCCACGTAGTAAAACACCAATTCCTTTATATGCCTGAATGTCCAGTCCAATTGCTGGGACGTGATATGCTATCAAAATTACAAGCGCAGATTACGTTCCTACCAAATGGAACAACATCCTTAAAGTTTAATGGACCTTCAGGTATTATGACTTTATCCGTACCAAAGGAAGAAGAGTGGCGACTTTATACAGTGTTGACTAGCCAAAACCCTAGGAGTGATGAGACATTGTTTAACATACCAGGAGTTTGGGCAGAGAACAACCCACCAGGACTGGCCCGCAATATTCCACCTATAAAAATTGAATTGAAACTTGGGGTTTATCCAGTAAGCCTAAGACAATACCACATCCCACAGAAGGCTAAGAAGAACATCCAATCCTATCTGGATAAGTTCATACGGTATGGTATCCTAAAATTCTGTACTTCCCCCTGGAACACCCCATTGCTGCCTGTTCAAAAGCCCGGTACAGATGAGTATCGACCTGTGCAGGACTTGAGAGCAGTCAATGATGCGGTTGTTAGTATACATCCAGTTGTACCCAATCCATATAACCTGCTTGCTTTAATTCCGGGCGGGGCTACTTACTTCACAGTCTTAGATCTCAAAGATGCCTTCTTTTGCCTCCGAATTGCCGCAGAAAGTCAATGTATTTTCGCTTTCCAATGGGAGAACGCTGTAACGGGCTCAAAACGCCAAATGACTTGGACAAGACTGCCCCAAGGGTTTAAAAATTCACCTACCCTATTTGGTTCAGCTCTAAGTCAAGATCTACTGGATTTCGAGTCTATCCCAGGAGAATGTGTATTGTTACAATATGTAGATGACTTGTTGATAGCAGCAGTTACAAAAGAAAAATGTCAGCAAGCAACGCACGATCTACTACATATTCTCTGGAAGGCAGGATACAAGGTGTCCAGGAAGAAGGCTCAGTTGTGTTTGCCAACTGTCAAGTATCTGGGATTCCATATCTCTGAAGGTCAAAGGATTATGGGGCCAGAGAGAAAAGAAGCTGTCTGCCAAATACCAATACCCAAGAATAGAAGACAAGTGCGAGAATTCTTGGGGGCAGCAGGCTTCTGTAGGATATGGATTCCCAGCTATGCGATACTGGCAAAACCTCTGTACGCAGCTATCAAAGGTACAGAGCACGACCCCTTCTTATGGACCCAAGAACAGCAAACGGCATTTGAAGATGTGAAGAAGGCTTTGATGAGTGCCCCAGCATTAGGTCTACCTGATCACACACGACCATTCTACTTATATGTACATGAGCAAAGAAGAATGGCTGTGGGAGTATTGACACAGTACTTGGGATCATGGCAAAGACCTGTTGCCTATATGTCTAAGCAATTGGATGCAGTGGCCAGCGGACTTCCACCTTGTCTAAGAGCCGTAGCTGCAGCCGCCCTGCTAGTAGCTGAAGCCGATAAACTCACTCTGGGTCAAGAACTTTATGTACGAGTCCCACATGCAGTACAGACGTTGTTGGATTACAAAGGAAATCATTGGTTTAGTAACAGCCGTATGACCAAGTATCAAGCAATGTTGTGTGAAAACCCAAGAGTGCATTTAGAGACTGTAAACACCTTAAACCCAGCTACCCTTTTGCCACAACCTACTGAAAGTCAACATGATTGTTTGGAAGTAATGGATGAAGTATTTTCAAGTAGACCAGATCTTCGTGATTTTCCCATCCAGAACCCCGATGTTCAATATTATACCGACGGCAGTAGTTATGTGAAAGAAGGGATCCGCTATGCAGGATATGCAGTAACAACAATAGACAAGGTGATAGAAGCTCGGCCACTGGCGAAAGGAACATCAGCACAAAAGGCAGAATTAATAGCACTAACACGAGCGTTACAATTGGCTGAAGGTTTAAGAGTGAATATCTATACGGACTCTAAGTATGCGTTTTTAACCACTCATGCCCACGGAGCTTTGTATAAAGAAAGAGGACTACTGAATTCAGAAGGCAAAGAAATCAAATACGCAGCCGAAATCCTACAACTATTGGAAGCAGTGTGGGAGCCGAAAGAAGTCGGTATCATACATTGTCGAGCGCATCTGAGAGGAGATGGTGATGTAACCAAGGGAAATCGGATGGCAGATAGTGCAGCTAAGCGTGCTGCTGAATCAGGAAGACAGGAGTATGTGGGGCATATAGCTGCTCTTATACCAACTCCACTGTCCCAATGGACTCCAGTTTATACAGCTCAAGAAGAGGAGTGGTTAAAGACTGAACCGGGAAAGTATTTGGAGAACAAGTGGTATCAGCTAGAAGATGGAAGAATAGTTATACCAGCATCACTAGCGGTAGAAATTGTCCAAAATTATCACAACGGGACACATTCTGGGAGAGACAGTACTGAAGAATCTCTCAGGAAACATTTCTACATACCAAGATTGTCCAACTTGACTCAGGCCATTGTACGCAGATGTGTAACGTGTGCTAAGAATAATGCAAGACAAGGACCAGTAAAGCCACCAGGAGTCCAGTTTATGGGGGGACTCCCCATGTCCGATCTACAAATAGACTTTACAGTGATGCCTAAATCGGGTGGACATCGTTACCTGTTGGTAATTGTGTGCACCTATTCAGGCTGGGTAGAAGCATGTCCTACTCGTACAGAGAAAGCAGGAGAAGTTGTAAGATTCCTGCTACGAGAAATAATACCCCGATATGGACTACCCTGTTCTATAGGATCGGACAATGGTCCAGCTTTTGTTCACCAGTGCCTACAACAACTGACTCATATGCTTGGTATAAAGTGGAGGCTTCATACTGCATATAGACCCCAGAGTTCTGGTAAGGTAGAGAGAATGAATAGAACTATTAAGAACCAGTTGGCTAAAATGTGTCAGGAAACCCAACTTAAGTGGAACGTTCTCTTACCCATAGCTCTATTGCGAATCCGCAGTACCCCTACCAGAAGGATGGGCCTCTCTCCTTTTGAAATCATGTATGGGCGACCACCTCCCGTACTTGGTAACTTAAGGGGGGATTTGAGTCAGTTGGGAGAAGGAATTACCCGGCAGCAGGTTGTAGAGTTGGGTAAGACTATGGAGGAGGTACAGAAATGGGTACAAGATAGATTACCTGTGAATATTTATCCCCCTGTTCATAGTTATCATCCAGGAGACTAAGTGTGGATTAAAGAGTGGAATAATGTACCGTTAGGGCCCAAGTGGAGAGGTCCTTATGTTGTTCTTTTGTCTACCCCTACAGCGATAAAAGTAGCCGAAGTAACTCCGTGGATACATCACTCCAGGGTTAAACCAGCAGCAGTCGATTCTTGGCAAGTTACAGCAGATCCAGAGAATCCCTGCAAGATCCGGTTGAAACGCACTACTCAGTCGGAGTAACGAGGAATTATTGTGGATTACAAATTTTATTGTTACAGGTGTGAGTGAGAAGGCCATAATAAAGCCTGTCCGCTTACCAACACATAGTGTATAAGCCAGGAAAGTCTCGAAGGGACACCTGTGAAGACGAGCAGAACTCCATTCCCTGCAGCCCTCACATCCTGGAAGCTGAGGTTCCATCGCACGGACGAAGACTGAGGATGACGGCGAAAGATGTGCTTTTGATTGTGTTTATTTATATGTGTTTTTATATTCAGGAAGGTAGAGGTACCGACACTCCTAGCTGTGAGGTATGCATTAAGACTACGAGAACAGGTAACCATATTTCCCAAACCCTAATTTGGCATTCACAATACGAATGTAAAGGAGAGGTATCAAGATGTAGATACCTAAATATAGACTATAGTGTGTGCCATTTAGGAGTAGGAGAACCTAAGTGCTTCAGTCCAGAGTATCAACCTCGTACAATTTGGTTGACTCTCAGGAATGGAGATCCTCAGGGGACCCTAATTAATAAGACGGTGTTAGAATCCGTATATTCTTCGGGTGTTCTGCTATTTGATGCGTGTAAAGCGATATCAAGTGGTAGAAAGCCGTGGAATGTATGTGGGGATCTTATATGGGAGAGGACGTATGGGTCTAATGATAAATATATTTGTCCCAGTAGTAAAAATAAGTATGTAAGTCCTAGATGCCCAAATAAAGACTATAACTTTTGCCCATATTGGTCTTGTGTGGGGTGGGCGACTTGGGGACAGACAGTAGATAAAGACATGATAGTGACTAAGTTGCCGACTAGCCCTTATTGTAAGTCTATGGAATGCAACCCAGTCCATATACTTATTAATAACCCCGACAAGTTCCTAGATAAGTATGGAAATGTATTTGGGTTTCAGATATACGGGACGGGTTTAGATCCTGGGACATTATTGTTTATAGGAATAGAGACTGATACGGTATCCTCCCAGACTCATCAAGTATACCATTCCTTTTATGAAGAGATGAGTATAGATAATAAGATCCCCCATAACGCTAAAAACCTGTTCATTGACCTAGCTGAAAGTATTGCCGGTAGTCTTAATGTTACCAACTGCTATGTGTGTGGAGGTACTAACATGGGAGACCAATGGCCTTGGGAAGCAAAGGAGGTAATGTCCGGTTCTGAGGCAGTTGACCAACTAATATCTACACAAGCCGATTATCATTTGAGTGTTAGAGGTAAATCTGAGTGGAGATTAAAGACCTCCATCATAGGTTATGTTTGCATAGCAAGGAAAGGAATAATGTATAATACTTCTGTAGGAGAATTAACTTGTCTAGGGCAAAAAGCTTATGATGATGATACAAAGAATACAACTTGGTGGTCGGCTTCAAATGTCTCAGAACCATCTAACCCGTTTGCCAGATATGCCAGTTTAAAGGATGTGTGGTTTGATTTATCCATCACATCTACCTGGAGAGCCCCAGCAAATTTGTACTGGATCTGTGGTAAGAAAGCCTATTCGGAGTTGCCACAGGACTGGGAAGGGGCATGTGTGTTGGGTATGCTCAAACCATCCTTCTTCTTGTTACCGATTGAAACAGGTGAGACTTTAGGTGTTAAAGTGTATGATGTGAATCATAGGAAGAAAAGGGGACCCATAGAGATAGGTGCCTGGGAAGATAATGAATGGCCTCCCCAGCGTATCATAGATTATTATGGGCCAGCCACGTGGGCAGAAGATGGTACCTTTGGTTATAGAACCCCTATTTATATGCTCAACCGCATTATAAGATTACAGGCGGTGGTTGAGATTATCACCAACGAGACGTCACAAGCGCTCAATCTTCTAGCGAAGCATAACACCAGGATGAGGACGGCAGTCTACCAAAATAGATTAGCCTTGGATTACCTTTTGGCAGTAGAGGGAGGTGTATGTGGGAAGTTTAACCTAAGCAATTGCTGTCTTCAAATAGATGACGAAGGGCAAGCAATAGCTGAGCTTACTAGCCATATGGTTAAACTAGCGCATGTGCCTACTCAGGTATGGAAAGGGTACAATCCAAGTAGTTGGTTTGGTAGCTGGTATGAGTGGTTTGGAGGGCTTAAGGCAGTGGTAGGTGGAGTCCTACTGATTTTACTGTTGTGTCTACTCCTACCGTGTCTTATACCCTTAGTAGTTAGGTCTGTGCAAAGCCTGATAGGAAGTATAGCAGAGAGGAAGGCTGCTGCACAGATAATGGCGATATATAAGTATAAGGCTCTAGATCAAGGAGAACCAATGCAGGAAGATGAGTGTTAAAAGATTCACATCATAAGATAAGTCTGGTCTGGTTCAAGGTAACTTGCGGTGTAAGCAAAACTAAGGTTATGTGATGCCTCAAGTAATTGTAAAATATCAAGAGGCATCAAAGGGGGGAATGTGGTGGAATCTCGGTAAAAATAAATTTAGTAGGCCGAGATTACCACGTGGCATGTGTACGTGCATATGCTGACGTATCGATCAGTTGGTTGCACGAGGCAAGATACGATCAGTAGTGTACGGAGCATGTGCAAGAATACAGGATATAGTATTCCCCTCCTCCATTGTGCTGGACAAGCCATGCGGTCAAACAGGAAGTTAATTCTTATTTGTGTTGATTGGTTAAGAGAATGTGCGGGTGGAGCTTAATATGGGAGGAGTTATATGCCTATATAAGGAGCCTGCACTATTGTCCGGGGCTCAGAATTTGCTGTATTTTGGTGACGCTAGTCCCTCTGAGTCCCGATCGGTGATCCAATAAAGAATCTCTTCCTTCCTGAAGAAACCTGTGTCCATCTCTCTGTGCTTGGCTTCCGTCAGTTTCTCCGGTATCACACTCTCTCCTTAATCCCTATGTATACTCCATAACTCTTACAAATAAGACGTGCATCAAATACTCTACATTTAAGATATGCATAAATGCAATACATATATTTTATGAATTCCTGGAAGTTTTTATCTATCTAATATATGTGTGCCTACCCAAGAGTTTATGGGAATGTGAGAGGCCTGCCTGCATGCTACTTTGACTTTGAACAATGGTTTGTGACCTGACCCACCATTGCTCAATGTCAAACAAATACAGGAAACTGCAAATAGCTTTTTTTGTACCATGCTCAATTGTTATTTTATTAATATAACTATCTAACACTAAGAGATGACACCTTTTGCTGTTGCTAAAATAAATGTCCCTGTCCATATCAAATTCATATTGTAGAAAAATGTCAAACATTACAAGGGGAGATTTGCATAGCAGTGCTGCCACTGGCTGGGATTTGGGGGAGGCTGGACCTGGGGGCTAGAGGTCTGAGTGAGGCTTGGACTCAATCTGTGCTGCAATCACTGGCAGCCAGGCACACATTAGGGACACACCGGATGCTCAGCCTAACTGGGAGCTTCGACTTGAGGGGACTTACCCTGGGTAGAGCTCAGGCATTAAACTGGAAATAGGGATTGCATAAACTCTACTGCTGGAGAGAGGGGTCCAGAGATCTTCACTGTTGGAGATCTCTAGTGCTGGAAAGACTGGTCTCTTACTTCTCCTGTTCTGCAATTCGTTTCATTCCGAATCTACATTCTGACAAATTTTGGGCAATTTGGACATTCTGATGCTTACGAATGTCCGAATTGCCGAAGCAGACAATTTTTATTTCCCCGAATTTCCGAACCGAATTGAACCAAATTTTTTGCCCATGCACATTCCTAATGAAAAGTATATACAACTAGGCAGGTAACTCTTTACTATTATTTGTATTTAATATCTGGTAATTATTCATTTCAGGGGTCATTTACTGAGTGTAGTGATGTTGGTCAGGTTTTTAAAAATTCAATTTTAAATAGTAGAAAGATATACTTGCAAGTCATTCATTGAATAAGAATAGTTGTGTGCTGTGATTAATATAAGTTCTTCTATGTTAGTTATAATAAAGGTGGATGATGAAGAAATAAATCCTCCTTTTACAATGTCCAATGTTTTGTTCCTCAAATGAATCATTTCAATATTAAGAATAAATCAGCTTATTTCAGTGCTCACCTCCTAAAACATTTGTTCACCATATTTAATGCACTCCAAAAGTTCTCCCGAAACCTGGAAAAGAGTTTGACGACACTAGTCACTACTGCCCAATCTCACTATTAACCCCTTAAGACCGCAGGACGTACTATGCCGTCCTTATTTGGGCGGCTCTAAACGCCGCAGGATGGCATAGTACGTCCTGGGCGGTCTTCAGCCCCACGTGGCCGGCGGAACATGGCCGCTGCAGATCGCGGTCGGGGGGCATGCCTGGCCCCCCAGGCAGCCCCCCTGTGCCTGGGGACCGCGGTCTGCAGCTTCCGATCGCAGTGACAGGCTGTCACTGCGATTGGTATTTACCATGTGTCAGCCGATTTTAAAATCGGCTGACACATGGAGCCGGCTGCATTTTAAATCTGCAGATCGCGGTCGGGGGACATGCCTGGCCCCCCAGGCAGTCCCCCTGCGGTCAGTGACCGCGATCTGCAGAGTCTGATCGCAGGGAGAGGCTGTCTCTGCGATCTGAATGCAGAGACAGCCTCTCCCTGCGATCTGATCGCAGTGAAAGCCTGTCATGGCGATCAGAGTTACTATGTGTCAGCCTATTGGCTGACCCATAGTAACTTCAGGCAGGATCCCCCTGCAGATCACGGTGGGGGGCATGCCTGGCCACCCAGGCACTCCCCCTGTGGCCAATTACCGTGATCTGCAGGAGGTGATCACAGTGACAGCCTGTCACTGTGATCACTGATCCTGTGTGTCAGCCAGTGATGTAAAATCACTGGCTGACACTGTCTCTGCCCCTCTCCTCCCCTCTTAACCCCTTAAAGTAAAAAATAAATAAAAATTAAAGTTAAAAATAAAATATACTTAGATCATTCATATATATATATTATATATATGATCTAAGTGTATATATATATATATGTATTAAGGCCTTTTGGCCTGTAATTGTGGGAGGGGCGTATGACTCACCTTCTCCCTACTTAAGGGACACCCCTTACCTGGCTCCATACCGCTCGAGGTCAGCGCTGCATCCTGAATCCACTTCCGGTTCACGGACGGCGCCATCTTGTTTTCGGAAACTCCGCGTTTTTCTTCAGTGTCAGCTGTGTCCAGGAACTCCTTGCAGGTCTTTCCACGGCCAGCCACGCACAAAAAAACGGTCTTCGTCGCTGATCGAGTCCTCAGGACTTCTCAAACGTAAGTCCGTCGCCCGGATAACTTCCCACGGCGTCGCAATCATTTTCAGCCTTACTTTACGGCCACACGCTTTACGGCCAAAGTCTCAGGCATTTTTAACCCTCTGGTTGCCGGAAAATTTGCACTAAGTATGTAGTATTCATGTGCTTTACTTTTCACTCTTGTTATTTTCAGTTGGTTGCTATATTTTCAGTTGTAATACCTGGTAGTAGGTTATCATAGTTTTTGCTTAAACAAACTTTACATTTATCCTCCATCTGCACCTAGAGAATTTGTTTTAAACATACGGTTTGTTTGTTCTCTCTCTCCCTGTGTAAACACACCATGTACACTTTTCATTACATGGCACGTGTCATATGCTGACTTTTTCTTTATGTACTCAAATTACATACACAAGAACTCGGTCGTAAATTATTTCATGTACTTTCGGGTTAAATCACACGCCTTGATTCAACCACTCACACGTCAATATTTCGGTATTTTATAATAAAATTACATGATTACTTTCCTTTTTACATAGTCCTGTAGAAGTTTAATCACCCTAAATTAAACTACATAATCACAATACTACACCACATTAGACTACTAACACTAGCAAGCATACTCATTACTCCCATCACCATAGAGACGCATAATATGACCAGTTAAGTAGACACCATTCATATACATTTCCCTTACATATGAATATATCAACGCACTACAGTGTTTAGTCTTTGGTATCAAGGATCCAAATCTCACACTTGGCGTATCTTGTTTCCAACCTCTAGGTTTTCCAGGTTGTTTCTATACCTGTCGCTATCAATCACTTGCATACTATCAGGTACGTTAAGCCTGCTCACACCGTATATCACATACGGTTCCATCCCTACATAGGACTTAGAGTACTGGCATGGTAGGGGTTATAGGCCCAAATAGGTATCTCCCCTCTGGGTTTTTTGCCTATCGATTAGTGGTCCGCGAGGCCAACACCCCGCCTCAACGTTTCAGAGGTAACGCCCCCCGGGCCACACGTAAGTTAGCCGCCTCGCAAAGTATAGAGAGGGCGTCACCCGTCACTCCCTTCCCCTGTTTTTTCTTTTATTGTCACCGAGAGGCCTACGAACTCCTGCCGCTACGACAAGCGGCCTCAGTAACCCCTCGCGCCAACGCATAGATAGAGCCTCTCACAGCCACTTGGCAACTAGTAGGGCCTCACCTTTCACCAAATAACAAGATTAATGTTTCGCCTTATCCGGCATAATTAGCTTGCCAGTACATCCCCTGGGGTTTTTCACGCTAACCATATATTTTCTCATCTAGTATGTCTCAAGAAGGGGTAGAGGATTTTTCCATCCCATGTACTCCAGCAAGAGAAAACACTCCATCACGGGAGGAGGATATGGCTAGCCCAGCTTCTTTTAGGTCGTGGACTATCCCTCGCATCACTAGCGAACTCAAGAGACGACATATTCCTTTCCCAGCAACGGCAAGGAAAGCAGAACTTTACAAATTACTGCACACCTCAACCGACAATAGGGATGCCGGGGAAGGATCTAGCCAGTCCAACCCAGGAGACATTCATGACATGCTCACATCCCTCATGGCTTCTATGAGCAAGGTTAATTCTAGGCTGGAGTCACTCGAATCGGTCACTACAGCCCTCACCATGGCTGGAAGGACCGCGGCGATCCCCACGGCAGTGGCAGGATTGCAATCAGTCTCCACAGCCATCACCTCGGACGATGACGAGGTTCACCCTGCTCACATGATACCTGAACACCTCAAAAAAGATATCCTGGAAGGTAAAGATGTCAATCTGGCCTCACTACTCATTGCCTCCCAGGATATAGTGGAACATAAAACTTACGCTTACGACGATGTTTCTGTGGTGATAAAAGCTAGGGATGCACGTTTAAATAGGAAACTTACCATTCCAGAATTTGTCTTAGCTTTCGGTATTTATCGAGATGTGATGTGTACTGTATATCCCCACAGACGTGAGGAGTTTGACCTGTATATGCACAGGCTGGTGGACCTGGGCAACAAATATGGTGGGTCAGCTTTCTATGACTACCATAGATCTTTTTCTGCCAAAGTGTCTGGCGCCTTCTCTCAGTACGGGAAAAGATCCAACTGGAGTAAGATCGATACGGTCATTTTCTGCAGACACTTTGCAGGTCTAAGAACACCGGCCTGTGCACACTGCTCCTCCATGGCCCATACGGCCAATTTTTGTCCTACCACGGCAAACGAACCCACTACTTCACAGGGCACTGGTCCCGTTGGTTCAGCAGAAAAAACGCCCAAAGATAAACTGGGATGTCCTATTAAGTTTTTGGGGAAATCCCAAATTTGTAATAATTTCAATGTTGGGGCTTGTAATTACAGCGGATGTAGGTTGTTGCACATATGTTCCAAATGTTTTAGGGCACATGCGAAAACCATGTGTCCAAATAAAATGTACCCTAAACAATACTTAACGGATATAAATATTTCTGTACTCACGGCACTACTGTCTCTACATCCATCTAGACACCTGGTAGACTTCATCATCACTGGTCTATCGCAAGGATTCCATACTGGTCTAATACACATGCCTACAGGAATCCTTGAATGCCCTAATCTGCAATCTGCCCAACAAAACCCTACAGTGGTCAGCACTCTTATAGCCAAAGAAGTGGCAGAGGGCTTCTTATTAGGACCCTTTCAGTCCTCTCCTTTCACCACATGGAGGACAAATCCCATTGGTATTGTCACGGGGAAGTCTTCCCATAAACAAAGACTTATCATCGATCTGTCGGCACCTCACACCTCTGCCACACCAAGTCTGAACTCCCTTATCCCCTCTGAGGAATTTTCCCTGCAATACTCCACCATTGACCACGCCATTACGGCTATCATGCAGGCAGGGGTCGGAGCATGGCTCAGCAAGACTGACATAACCAATGCCTTCAAATTATTGCCTATTCACCCTACACTATGGCATCTGCATGGCATTAAGTGGGCCGGGTACTACTACTTTTTCTCACGCTTAACGTTTGGTTCAAAAAGTAGTCCGGCCATTTTCGACGTATTCGCCGAAACACTATGCTGGTTATTGTTAAATGTAGCTAGATGCCCTACAGTTATACACTACGTGGATGATTTCTTACTAATCGAAGACAATATTTCCCCACCCGGTAGCCTCATAGAAACCATCAGTCTGTTCGAACAGGTGGGCGTCCCGGTTTCCCCCACCAAAACCGAAGGACCAGATACAGTCATCACTTTCCTGGGGATCATATTAGACTCAGCCAACATGCAAGCCAGCCTGCCACACACCAAGATAGAGAACATCCTTACCAACATCAACCTCTACCTACACCTCGGTACTTGCAACCGCAAAGAATTGCAATCTCTACTTGGGTCACTAAATTTTGCCATGCGCATTATACCTCAAGGCCGGGCTTTCATCTCACGGCTCTTACACATGTTCCCATTGTTTGGCAATGATGCACACAGGTTACCCCTGGATACCCACGCCACGGCAGACCTACTTATGTGGAGAAATTTTTTAACCACCTGGAATGGGATAAGCATGTTCCTCCCTGAACTGTCTGACTCTTCGCCTACCATCTGGTCAGACGCGGCGTCTACCACAGGTTTTGCAGCAATTTACGGGAACGAATGGCTTTGGGGTAGTTGGCCTCCAGAGGTTCAGGACCTGGAGAATTTTTCTACTACCTCAGCTCTATTTGAGATATATCCCATTGTGGCAGCTGCCGTGACGTGGGGGCATCTATGGGCAGGTGCGTCAGTACGTTGCTACTCAGACAACCAAGCAACATGTCACATCATCAACAAAGGTCGATCCAAGTCACTGACCATTATGAGGTTCTTGAGGAAACTCACCTGGCTGGCTGCGTGTCACAATTTTTTCTTGGTTTGTGTGCATGTCCCAGGTATATGCAACACGGCTGCTGACCATTTGTCTCGTTTCAATTTACAGGCTTTTCGACAAATACTGCCGTCAGCTGCACGCACAACCACGACCACTCCACCTTTCCAACAACTAGTAATGGATTAGACGCTATCATGCAACACAGCCGGACATTGTCACAATTAGCGCTATCCTCCAATACCCGGAAGACCTATGACAGAGCCTTCCTTCTATTCAAAAGATTTCTGTCATCACACAATATCGCACAACCTTTCATTATGACATCCTTGTTGGGTTTTGCTTCCTTTTGCCACCTCAAACTCAAATTATCATACAACACAATCAAGCTATATTTAACAGGCGTACAACATCATATGTTAACATTACAACCAAACAACACTAGTTTCATGTCCTCCTACCAGATCAAAAACATCCTTAGGGGTATTCAGAGATCCGAACCCCCACGTACTGCACAAAGACTACCCATAGACATTAATATTTTCAAAGATCTCTCCAAACTACTAGATTTAAAACCCTTTGCCACCAACACAAACCTTGTTATTAAAACAGCTATCTATTTGGCCTTTTATGGGTTCTTAAGACCACGAGAATTTACCGCCATCAATACAACCCAGTCCACTCACATTCTGCTTCACTCACACTTAACAAAACACATGGACTACTATATCTTGGCTCTGCATCACTCTAAAACCAATCAACACGCACCTCCGGTAGAGGTTAGATACTATCCTACCCACAACGCATGGTGCCCCGTCACATTACTGGACACATATACCCAGGTTACAACAGCATCACCATCTCAACCACTCTTCTTTCTACAAGGTTCTGTACTCACTACCACCACCTTCATGACCCACGTCAGGTCATTACTTACACAACTAGGCCTACAAGCAACTAACTATTCGGGCCACTCCTTCCGCATAGGAGCAGCAACTACAGCGTCCAGTGCAAACATTCCAGTACATGTTATCAAGTCACTAGGACGCTGGAAGTCTTCTGCATACTCTAGATACATACCTAACCCAGTACAAGAAGTTAGAAATGCCTTTCAAGATATGTCTGGTTAAAGTATGTATATTGCTCGTTTCGTAATAAATGTGATTTTCTACTTTTTGCCCT
Organism: Pelobates fuscus; assembly: GCF_036172605.1. Lineage (NCBI taxonomy): Eukaryota > Metazoa > Chordata > Amphibia > Anura > Pelobatidae > Pelobates > Pelobates fuscus. The sequence goes on from NC_086318.1 coordinate 246,584,915, forward strand.
CTTTATTTACAGGCCTACCTCATCGTCGGTTTCGGCACACCACAACCGACTTGTTCTTTTAATACCATCCCACACCTAACAGTGTCTGTATCTTCTGTACTATCATGAGCCCTTAACACAAGTATTAAGGCCTTTTGGCCTGTAATTGTGGGAGGGGCGTATGACTCACCTTCTCCCTACTTAAGGGACACCCCTTACCTGGCTCCATACCGCTCGAGGTCAGCGCTGCATCACCCTCCCACCCACTCCTCATTATTAACTCTTTCTTCTTACATCTCTTCTTGGTGGGCCCTCTTTATTTACAGGCCTACCTCATCGTCGGTTTCGGCACACCACAACCGACTTGTTCTTTTAATACCATCCCACACCTAACAGTGTCTGTATCTTCTGTACTATCATGAGCCCTTAACACAAATATATATATATATATAGACACACACATTTACACATACACTAAGTGTATTTTAATATTTATATATATAATTATATATATATATTAATATCAAAATACACGTAGAAGGATATTGATTAAATATATACATAATTATATATATATATATATATATATATATATATATATATTTTATAATAAAAAAATATAAATACGTTAAAAAAAAAAATAAAACAATTAAAAAAATAATTAAAAATATATATATGTGTGTAATTTCGTTCTAACTGTATTTTGATATTAATATATATATATTGATATCAAAATACTCGTAGAACGAAATAATATATATATGTATATACCTAGGTATATACGTATACATCACTATATGTATACCTATATATAAATAAAAATAATTGTAAAAAAATTATATACATATATATATACATATATATATATCCACACACGTGTATATATAATAATTTTACATATATATTTATGTAATAATTTTACATAATTAGGTATCCTAATTAATTACAATTAGCGGGACCTGCCTAACAACCCAGGCCGAAAGTATAGGGAATTTAATTTGCTAGCACTATATTTAACCCTATAACTTTCCAAGACACCATAAAACCTGTACATGGGGGGTACTGTTTTACTCGGGAGACTTCGCTGAACACAAATATTTGTGTTTCAAAACCGTAAAATGTATTACAACAATGATATCGTCAGGGAAAGTGAAATTTATTGCATTTTTCGCACACAAACGGCACTTACACTGACAATATTTTTGCTGTAATACTTTTTACTGTTTTGAAACACAAATATTTGTGTTCAGCAAAGTCTCCTGAGTATAACAGTACCCCTCATGTACAGGTTTTAGGGTATTTTCAAAAGTTACAGAGTCAAACATAAGGCTTGCGTTTCATTTTTTTCACAATGAAATTTGCCAGATTGGTTACGTTGGCTTTGAGACCGTATAGTAGCCCAGAAATAAGAATTACCTCCATAATGGCATACCATTTGCAAAAGTAGACAACCCAAGGTATTGCAAATGGGGTATGTTCAGTCTTTTTTAGTAGCCACTTAGTCACAAACACTGGCCAAAATTGGCTTTCAAATTAGTTTTTTGCATTTTTCACACACAAACAAATATTAACGTTAACTTTGGCTAGTGTTTGTGACCAAGTGGCTACTAAAAAAGACTGGACATACCCCATTTGCAATACCTTGGGTTGTCTACTTTTGCAAATGGTATGCAATCATGGGGGTAATTCTCATTCCTGGGCTACCATACAGTCTCAAAGGCAACGTAACCAAACTGGCAAATTTCAATGTGAAAAAACTGAAAAGTGTAACATGCTTTATTTGACCCTGTAACTTCCCAAAACACCATAAAACCTGTACATAGGGGGTACTGTTTTACACGTGAGACATCGCTGAATACAAATATGTGTATTTTATTGCAGTAAAAGCAAACAGTATTATGACATTCACAGTTAGAATGTCATATAGAACTAAGAAAATTAAAAAAAAATCTTATTTTCTCTCATTTTTTTATATTGTATTCATATTAAGTTATGTTCCATACCTAAATATTTGATGTTAAATGAAAGCCCTGTTTCCCCTGAATAAAATGATATATAATAAGTGTGGGTGCATTTAATATGAAAGAGGTGAATTACGGTTGGACAGACATAGCGCAAATGCCAGGTTTTGTTTACGTTTTTTTTGGATCACAACTTGTACATTTGGCTGCGGTCTTAAGGGGTTAACCCTTTCAGGACCGCTGACGGTTCAGGACCGTCAGCGGTAAAACATGCGTTTGGACCGCTGACGGTCCTGAACCGTCATAACGGTCTGGGGCTACTTACCTGATCGCCGTCGGTCCCACGGCGGCGATCAGTGCTCCTCCCGGTCCAGGGGGGTTGCCTGTCTGCCCGGGCAGTCCCCCCTCGGCAGATCAGGACCCCACGGCCATGTGATCACTCGATCACATGACCGCAATAGGGGTCTGTGTATCTGCCTGCAGGGGGACTGTCTGTGCTGACAGGCAGTCTCCCTGCAAGTGAAAAATCAAAAAAATAAAGTTAAAAAAAAAAGTGTAAAATCAGTGTAAAAAAAAATAATAATAATATGTGTATATATATATATGATATATATACATGTATTATATCTATATATAATATATGTATATGTATCATATATATAATGTCATATTAAGTGTATTTTTATATTTATATATACGTATATTAATATAAAAATACACTTATATTTAAATTACACACGAATATATACAATATATATAATTGCTATATATATGGTATATATATATTATTATAAAATACAAATAATATGTTAATAAAAATAAATAACAAAAAATAAAAATAATTTTTAATAATTATAAAAAAATATTTATATATGCAATTTTATTCTAACAGTATTTTGATATATATATATATATATATATATATTTATATCAAAATATACTTAGAATGTAATGATATATATATATATGTATAAATAAATAAATAAAAACAATACGAAATATACACATGTCCATATACATAATTACATAAATAATTTCATAAATATACACGTAGACGTCAAATATATAAATATGTATATATATTAAAATTCTACATGTGTATTTATGTAATATTTTTACCTAATTAAGTAATTTTAATGATTGCAATTTGAGGGACCTGCCTGCCAACCCAGGCCGAAAGTCCAGATAATTTAATTTGCTAGCACTGTGTTTAACCCTGTAACTTTCTATGACACCCTAAAACCTGTACATGGGGGTACTGTTTTACTCGGGAGACTTCGCTGAACACAAATATTAGTGTTTCAAAACAGTAAAACATATCACAGCGATGATATTGTCAGTGAAAGTGAAGTTTTTTGCATTTTTCACACACAAACAGCACTTTCACTGAGGGTATTATTGCTGTGATACATTTTACTGTTCTGATACACTAATATTTGTGTTCAGCGAAGTCTCCTGAGTATAACAGTACCCCACATGTAGAGGTTTTATAGTGTTTGTGAAAGTTACAGGGTCAAATATAAGGCTTGATTTTACTTTTTTTTTAATTGAAATTTGTCGGATTGGTTAGGTTGCCTTTGAGAGCGTATGGTAGCCAAGGAATGAGAATTAGCCCCATGATGGCATACCATTTGCAAAAGAAGACAACCCAAGGTATTGCAAATGGGGTATGTTCAGCCTTTTTTAGTAGCCACTTAGTCACAAACACCGGCCAAAGTTAGCGTTTCTTGCATTTTTAACACACAAACAAATATAAATGCTAACTTTGGCCAGTGTTTGTGACTAAGTGGCTACTAAAAAAAACTGGACATACCCAATTTTGAATACCCTGGGTTGTCTACTTTAAAAAAATATGTACATGTTAGGTGTGTTTCAGGGATTTATGACAGATAACGGTGTTACAAGGTCACTATTGATACATTTAAAATATATATATATTGAAACAGCAATTTCCTACTTGTATTTATAGGCCTATAACTTGCAAAAAAAAGCAATAAAGCATGTAAACACTGGGTGTTTTTAAACTCGGGACAAAATTTTGAATCTATTTAGCAGTTTTTTTCATTAGCTTTTGTAGATAAGTAAAAGATTTTTCAAGTAAAAGTCCAAAAACATGTTTTTTTTTTAAATTTTTCACCATATTTTATTATTTTTTTTAAATACAATATTGGACATAATACAAATAATGGTATGTAAAGAAAGCCCCTTTTGTCCTGAAAAAAACAATATATAACTTGTATGGGAACCGTAAATGAGAGAGCGGAAAATTACAGCTAAACACAAACACCACAAAAGTGTTAAAACTGCTCTGGTCCTTAACGTACAAACATCGCAAAAACAGGCCGGTCCTGAAGGGGTTAAATGTGAACAGTGCACAGTGCAGCAGCCCTTCCTACCCCCTCACCCAGCTCACACACTCACTCACATTGGGGGCCTGAGGAGTGAAGGTCCCCTATCAGCTCTAGATCGGCATTTTACCTTATCCACTTGCGAGCAGCAAGTGCTGGAAAGTGAACTATCAATGCTGCTCGTGAGTGAAACATAAGGAGCAGGCAGCCGTCAGGAGCCTGGAGCAGTGGCGTACACATGACCCATGGGGCCCCGGTGCGAAAATTGATCCGTGGGCTCCCCCCTCGCGCTTACTCTGCGCGGGCCGGGGCAGCAACACATGGCGGCGGGCACCTGGTCGCAGGGCTGCGACCGCGGTATGTACGCCAGTGCATGCAGATGCACACACACTTAAAGGACCACTACAGACACCCAGATCACATCAGCTCAATGAAGTGGTCTGGGTGTCAGGTCCCTCTAGTTTTAACCCTGCAGCTGAAAGCATAGCAGTTTCAGAGAAACTGTTATGTTTCACTGAGGGTTAATCCAGCCTCTAGTGGCTGTCTCACTGACAGCCGCTAGAGGCGCTTCCGCCATTTTAAGACACTGAACGTCCATAGGAAAGCATTGAGTAATGCTTTCCTATGGGCGGTTTGAATGCGTGCGCGGCTCTTGCCGTGCATGCGCATTCGGAGCTGAGAGGCGGAGGGATCCCCAGCGCCATGGGAGTCACGAACAAATGCATACACACTAGCTAACAGACACACACATTTACTGACAGAGACACACTCAGCGGCAGACATACATACACACTCACTTACAAAACATACACTCTCACTGACAAACACACACTCACTAACAGACATCAAACAGACTCACTAACACACACACACAAACACACTCAGTAACAGACACACACAGTAACACATTCACTGACACTCACTAGCAGACACACACACACACACACTCTAACACAAACACCAACACTCACACTAACACACTCACACTAACACAATCACACACACTAACACTCACTCACACACACTAACACTCAAGCACTCACTCACACACACTAACACACACACACTAACACACATACTTACACACTAACACTCACACACTAACACTTACACTTACACTCACACTTACACTCACACTTACACACTAACACTCACTCACACACACTAACACTCACACTCACTCACACACATTAACACACACTCACTCACACACACTTACACTCACACACACTTATACTCACACACACTAACACTCACTCTAACACTCACACTCACTCACACACACTAACACTCACTCACACACACTCACACTCACACTCACTCACACACATTAACACTCACTCACACACACTTACACTCACTCACACACACTCACACACACTAACACTCACACTCACACACTCACACTAACACTCACTTACACATGTTTTTTTTTTATTTAATCCCCCCAGCCTCCTTACCTTTTGGAGTGCTGAGGGGATTCCCTGGGGTCCAGTGGTGCTGCTGGGCTCCTGGGGGGCCGGTCACCCGACGGGCAGTCAGGCTGGCCGGTGCGCGAGGGAGCACTCTCCCCTGAGTGCTTCCTCTTCAGCTCCCTAGCGCGCCGCGTACTGATACCGGCGCCGGAAGATGACGTCATCTTCCGGCTCCAGTATCATTGCGGTGCACGAGGGAGCTGAAGAGGAAGCACTCAGGGGAGAGTGCTCCCTCGCGCACCGGCCAGCCTGACTGCCCGCCGGGTGTAAGCAGGGCCAGCCTCGGGGGGGCCTGAGGTGGCCGGCTCCTGGGGCCCCCAGGAGAAGAGGCTGGCCCAGTGCGTACATACCGGGTCGCAGGGGCGGCCGGGCCCCCTGGTGGGCCGGGCCCGGTCGCAGCCGCGACCCCTGCGACCCTGGTATGTACGCCACTGGCCTGGAGTAATTGCTGGGAAAGAGGTAGTACTGGTCCTTGCCTGACAGCCTGCACACACAGGAAGCATGTGACCCGGTAATCAGGCACAGCAGGGCAGCCCACACGGGTCTTCTGAAGTTTTGCTTCCTGTGTGTAAAGTGCTGTCAGGCAGGGAGGCCTGTGTGAGAGCTAGAGGCAGGCTGCTGGAAAGGAGCTTCTCTGTGTTTTATTGTTTGCTATCAGAGTATGGATCACTGTGTGTGTGTGTGTGTGTGTGTGTGTGTGTGTGTGTGTGTTTGTGTGTGTGTCAGTATGGATCACTGTGTGTGTGTGTATAATACTTTAGCTTCATTTGGAACACAACTGCAGATGAATAGTACATTTGATACTGTCACTTTAAGAAAGTATAATGTATTGAAATTAAGTAATTTAACTTTAGCAATATTCTGTAGTAATATGATTTGAAAATAATAAAGCACAAGTAGAATTACATCCTGATTGGAATTGCTTTAACAGAGATGGTATTCAGTAGAAATAAAAAAGGTAACTCCTTAATTAGGAAAATACAGTCCATTAGAAATGTATTAAGGAATAGGATAAATATATCAGAGTCCTTAAGATTCTGGCAGAAACTGATAGGGATGTGCATGGGCAAAAAGTTCGGTTTGGTTCAGCACTTCCGAAATTTGGGACTTTGGCAGTTCGGGACTTTGTTCAGTTCAGCACTTCCTAAATTCGGGACTTCAGCAATTCGGAACTTTGGGAATTTGGCAATTCTCTAATGCTAACCCTACCCTTACCCCTAACCCCTAATCCCTAACCTCTATCCTACCCCTACCCCTACTCCTACCCATAACCCTACCCCCACTAGGGTTAGGGGCAGAGGTAGGGTTAGGGTTGGGGTTAGGGGTAGGGTTAGTTTCCTGTCATCATTCCCTTCATTTTTCCTCCCTCTCCTCTCCGCCACTTTTCAGAAATCCGAAGCACTTTGGCATTTCCGAAATTCGGCAATTCGGAAGCATCCGAATGTCCGAAATCCGTCCGAATTTAAATTCGGACCAAAACTAATTGCACATGTCTAGAAACTGAATTAAATTAGGAAAGTATAATTAGCTGAAGAGTAACTGAATCCCATAGGGCAGACAAGTATTCAATTTATCCTACCTAGTAACATTAGGTCTCATCCACTAATAAATCTACTTAACTGAAGAACTTAACTGTATTACCGTGGATAATGAGAATGGAAGTCCTTTGCAACTGTTAATGAAGATTTAGGATGCCAGCAGTATACTGAGGATTTGCAGGATCGTGGTCGAGTCTGGGAGTGGAGAAGTCAGCGTAGATAGGATCAGGTAGAAGAGGTTCGGAACACAGGTGATCAATAGAAGATGCTTCCTCAGCAGATAGCAACCAAGTAGCAATTATTAAAGTATCAAAGTGACAAATTGATTGAGCACCTGTGATCAGGTGCAGCTTTCTTTTAACACAGGAATGGATGACATCACAAGCATAAGTGGGGCCTCATCGGTGAACCAGGAAGTACTGCAGAGTTTAATATGGGAGAATCCTGACAGTGTGTCAGTATGGATCACTGTGTGTGTCTGTATGGATCACCGTATTTGTGTGTGTTTGTGTGTGTGTCAGTATGGATCACTGTGTGTGTGTGTCAGTATGGATAACTGAGTTTGTGTCAGCATGGATCACTGTGTGTGTGTCAGTATGGATCACTGTGTGTGTGTGTCAGTATGGATAACTGAGTTTGTGTCAGCATGGATCAATGTGTGCAAGTGTATGTTAATGAGTGTGTGCCAGTGTTTTTGTATGGGTCACAATGTGTATGTATGCATTAGGGATTGCGTGCCATTGTTTGTATGGGATACAACATCAGTTTGTATGTGTGCTGGTGTCTGTTAATGAGTGTATGTCAGTGTGTGTATGGGTGAGCATTAGTGACTACATGCCGGTGTGTGTGCGCCAGTGAGTATCCATTATTTAAAAATCTATGTGTCTGTCTAAATCAGTTTTTTTTTAAAATTTAAAATGACAGACTGAATTAAAAAAAATCAAATATACTTTTGCTTCATCTACGTGATTTGTGGGAGTATTATGCATTATGGAAAAATCCAGTTTAGCTATAGTGACAGCTTGACTATTGTAGCCTAACTTTTTGAATTTAGATTTTCATTCACAAATGAAAACTATATCCAACGAACAGTGCACTCATAGGATTGAGGGTTAAACAAAATAAAATTTCTTTAAACCAGACATACAGCAGCATTCAGTCAATGTTTCATTCCCGTTATTGGACTATTCAAGATTATGGGGATGCAATGTTGATGAAAGATGTTGCACATCTGATTACAACAAATAAGCTATTTGTTTATTTTTAAGTCCTGTGAGTGCGCTCCTTGTTGGGTAAATAATGTTCAGTCTTTTGTCTTTTTCTTTTCAAATAATTTTTATTAAAGTTTTACATATTTGTATAACAACAAGAATATAAACATTGTATTGGGGGTAGGAAGGGAAGGGGAACTTGGAAATGGAAGAGAATAACCATCCAGTATTAAAATAGGCATAACAGTGTATATGGCAAAAAAAAAAAAAAAAAAAATAATAATAATATGTTTTCACATCAATGCACTTTAATAACAAATATGTCAAAGACCATATGCTGTTTTGATTTTTTCTTCCCACTTATCCCAATTGTATTTTAATATTGGGAAACCACGCATATTAGCTCTATGTGATAATTTGTGTGCCTTGTTTTCTAGAATCAAATTAAAAACTTCCCTGAGAGATGGCACATCTTGGGACTTCCAATGTCTAGGTAAACAGGATGTAGCAGCGATCAAAATGTGACCTATGATTATTTTGTCTGATCTATTAACCCCTTCACGACGGGTGACGGACGAGGTCCGTCATCCAGGGGATACCCTTAACGACGGGTGACGGACCTCGTCCGTCACGCGGTAAAATTAACCCCAGATCGCCGCAATCGCGGCGATCGTGGGGTTAATGGTGCTCCGGTCTGCCTCTGCATTAGAGGCAGACCGGGAGCACCGGATCGGGCTGTCCCAGTACATGTGCCCGCTCTGACAGCATGTCTGAGCGGGCACATGTGCTCTGCATACTCACCTCCGCCTCCCTGCACTTCCGGGTTCAGTGTGAAGTGCAGGGAGACGGATCAGTGCTGATCCTGCCCCCTGGTGTTCAAAAAATAAAGTTTATTTAAAATCCCACCCCCCTTTACCCCCCCTTTACCATTTTAATAAAAAATTAACCCCTTCCCTGCCAATTGATCACTGACTACAGTGATCAATTGGCAGGGATTACATTTTAATATGATCTGATTTTTTTTTTAACCCCTGAGGGTTAATTCTTTTTTTTTTAACCCTCATGGGTTAAATTTATTTTATTAATTAATTTAAATATTTTAAAATTATAAATTTAGCTAGCTGGGGAGGGTGGAAGTTAGTGGGGAATTGGGGGATTTAGTGTTAGGCTAACTAGGGGTTAACGTTAAAAAAAGTTTTAAAATAAGCTTTAAAAAGTTAAAAAATTAAGTTAAAAAAAAGTTTTAATAACGTTTAAGTAAAAAATTTAAAAAAAAAAAAAAACCTTTACCCAGTCCAAATAAAAATTAACCCCTTCCCTGCCAGTCTATCACTACCTACAGTGATCAAAATACAGATCACAGTATTATACTGTGATCTAATTTTTTTTTAACCCCTGACGATTAACTTTTATTTATTTTTTAACCCTCAGGGGTTAAATTAATTTAATTAACTAATTTAAATATTGTATAATTAAATATTTTGCTAGCTGGGGTGGGTGGGAGTTATGGGAAAATGGGGAATTTACTGTTAGTGCTGCTTACTGCTAGTTAGGGGTTAACGGTAAAAGAAAAAGCTTAGAAAAATGTTAAATCTGTAAAAAAAAGTTTTACGAAAGTTTAGGAAACTTTAAAAAAATGAATAAGCAAAACAAAAGTTGAAAAAATAGTTTTAAAAAGTAAAAAAGTTTGAAAAAGTTAAAAAATTAATTTAATAACGCTCATTACCACTACACCTGGTACAAGCTAGCGGAAAAATGATCCCACGCTAAGGTTCAAAATATGCCTTTTGAAATACCCTGGGATGTCTTCTTTAAGAAATGGTATGGCTTTATGGGGTATTTGGATTATATAGCCTGGTAAAATACTCTAAAATGGGACATGGGCACAGCGTAAAAATTTAAAGTTTGAAAAAAAATGGAATGGCTGTGTCCCAAATGTGCCCCTCCGATGTCCACATATACCTGGCAAAGGTACATACGGGGGTATTTTTGTACTCAGCCGACATAGCTGAGCAACATATAAAGTATTATAGAGTGGTGGTACACATAAGGTTTGCAAAATATACTGTGCAAACTCACTTTGTGTGTCAAAAAGGCAGAAAAAACGCTTATTACCACTACACCTGGTACAAGCTAGCGGAAAAATGATCCCACACTAAGGTTCAAAATATGCCTTTTGAAATACCCTGGGATGTCTTCTTTAAGAAATGGTATGGCTTTATGGGGTATTTGGATTATATAGCCTGGTAAAATACTCTAAAATGGGACATGGGCACAGCGTAAAAATTTAAAGTTTGAAAAAAAATGGAATGGCTGTGTCCCAAATGTGCCCCTCCGATGTCCACATATACCTGGCAAAGGTACATACGGGGGTATTTTTGTACCCAGCCGACATAGCTGAGCAACATATAAAGTATTATAGAGTGGTGGTACACATAAGGTTTGCAAAATATACTGTGCAAACTCACTTTGTGTGTCAAAAAGGCAGAAAAAACGCTTATTACCACTACACCTGGTACAAGCTAGCGGAAAAATGATCCCACACTAAGGTTCAAAATATGCCTTTTGAAATACCCTGGGATGTCTTCTTTAAGAAATGGTATGGCTTTATGGATTATTTGGATTATATAGCCTGGTAAAATACTCTAAAATGGGACATGGGCACAGCGTAAAAATTTAAAGTTTGAAAAAAAATGGAATGGCTGTGTCCCAAATGTGCCCCTCCGATGTCCACATATACCTGGCAAAGGTACATACGGGGGTATTTTTATACTCAGCTGACATAGCTGAGCAACATATGAAGTATTATACAGTCGTAGCACACATAAGGTTTGCAAAATATACTGTGCAAACTCACTTTGTGTGTCAAAAAGGCAGAAAAAACGCTCATTACCACTACACCTGGTACAAGCTAGCGGAAAAATTATCCCACGCTAAGGTTCAAAATATGCCTTTTGAAATACCCTGGGGTGTCTACTTTAAGAAATGGTAGGCCTTTGTGGGGTAGTTTGAATTCAAAACTTACGAAGATGCTTGGAAATTGCACATAGGCCCAGCGTCAAAATTCAAAGTTCTGTAAAAACTGATATGGCTTGGTCTCCAATATGCCACTGTAGCTTCACAAAATAGTGCCAAAGACATTCATTGGGGATGTCTTTTTACTCAGAAGACTTAGCTGAGCATAATTTGGAGGTTTTGAACTTAGTGGCACATATGAAATATACAAAATGCCCAGAAAAAATGCAATCCGTATGTCAAAAAATGCACAAAATTATTTTTTACCACATACTTTGGCATATATTGGTGAAAAAATGGGGGCATGCTAAGGCACAATATGCACCTTATGATATACCCTGGAGTGTCTACTTTTACAAATGGTAGGCCTTTGTGTTTTTTTTTTGAACATTCAAACTGTTATAATACCCCAAATGGAAGCATAGGCTCATTAAATCCGTCTCTCAAAATTCTACTGTGAATACTGAAAAGGACAGGTCTCCTGTATGGCACTGTAGCTTCACGAAATAGTGCCATAGACATACAATGGGGGTGTCCTTTTACTCAGAAGACTTAGCTGAGCATAATTTGGGGGGTTTGAACTTAGTGGCACATATGAAATATACAAAATGCCCAGCAAAAATGCAATCCGTATGTAAAAAATGCACAAAATTATTTTTTACCACATACTTTGGCATGTAATGGTAAAAAAATGGGGGCATGTTAAGGCACAATATGCACCTTATGAGATACCCTGGAGTGTCTACTTTTACAAATGGTAGGACTTTGTGGGGGGTTTTGAACAGTCAAACTGTTATAATACCCCAAATGGAAGCATAGGCTCATTAAATCCGTCTCTCAAAATTCTACTGTGAATACTGAAAAGGACAGGTCTCCTGTATGGCACTGTAGCTTCACGAAATAGTTCCATAGACATACAATGGGGGTGTCCTTTTACTCAGAAGACTTAGCTGGGCATAATTTGGGGGGTTTGAACTTAGTGGCACATATGAAATATACAAAATGCCCAGCAAAAATGCAATCCGTATGTAAAAAATGCACAAAATTATTTTTTACCACATACTTTGGCATGTAATGGTAAAAAAATGGGGGCATGTTAAGGCACAATATGCACCTTATGAGATACCGTGGAGTGTCTACTTTTACAAATGGTAGGCTTTTGTGGGGTGTTTTTGAACAGTCAAACTGTTATAATACCCCAAATGGAAGCATAGGCTCATTAAATCCGTCTCTCAAAATTCTACTGTGAATACTGAAAAGGACAGGTCTCCTATATGGCACTGTAGCTTCACGAAATAGTGCCAAAGATATACAATGGGGGTACCGTTGTACTCAGCAGAAGTAACTGAACACATAATAAAACTTTGTACAGGAATAGCACACACCAACTTTACAAAATACACATGAGAAGTTCTTTGTTATACGTTTGTGTGCGAAAACCCCCAAAAAACACAATTTTACTCCAATATTTAGCAGAGGTTGGCGGTAAAATGGCTACGTAGAAAGTGTCAAAACAACCTTAGGTAAATAGCCTGTGATGTATACTTTATATAAATATATACTTTTGTGTGGCAATTTTGTTTTATTTTATGGCTATTAGGCTTACAAGACAAACATACCAAATTCTAAAATCGCTCCACATTAAAATTTTATTTTACTCCTTGTGCTTTGTGACCTGTAACTACCAAAAAAAACTTAAAATCCCAGACACATTATATATTCTGTAAATCAGAACAAATAAATGAATTTATTTTTAATTACTTTCCTTAACCTGCACTAATTATGCACACATTATGATTGCAAAAACTGTAAAAAAAAACAATATTTTTCTTTTTTTTGCATTTTTCTGTATTTTTTTTATAATAAGTAAGCATTTATATATATATATATATGTTATATCAAATTAAAGCCCTTTCTGTCCTTTAAAAAACAGTATATAATATGTGTCGGTGCAATAAATGAGAGAGATGCAAATTGCAGTTGAACGCAAACAGCAAGAAAATGCAAAAATTGCTTGTGTCATTAAGCGTAAGTCAAGCTTCTGAAGCTCTGTCCTTAAGGGGTTAATGGACTCCGGGAGTTTTTTAAATAAGGCTAGTTCCGAGGTTAAAATGCTAATGGTTCTGTCCACTTTAATAATTAGGTCGTGAATCAATTTCCAATATTTAGTTAATTTAGGACAGAACCACCAAATATGGGCCATATTGCCCACACCCCCACAATCTCTCCAACACCGGTCAGAATACATATTGTTCATGTTGTGCAATCTAGACGGGGCCAGGTACCAACGATATAAAATTTTATAATGATTTTCAAAGTGGTCGGTGCAATACGAAATACCTTTTAAAGCTTTAAAAAAACCGAACCATTCTTCTAGATCGTACTGGGCACCCAACTCCGTCTCCCATGACAACATGTGTTTTAATTTAACTAGGGGCTTGGCGTTATAAAACGAGTAGCATAAGGATATCATGCCTTTACTAGTGGGGCTGCATAAAAAAGCTTTCTCTAATGGAGACATCTCAAGCGTTTTATAGTTTTTATCCGTTTCAGGTACCTTATATAGTTCTTTCAATTTGTCAATGATTACCTTACAATCCAACTCACATACATTCGTTAATCCATACTTAAGTTTCAATTTTTCCAAAGAAAGAATAGCATTGCCGCGAAAAAAATTGTCAAGATTAGTTATAGAGCATTCCTTCAACAGTTCTATTTTTAAGGATGGAATATAATCTTTCAATAACTCAATAGGCATTGCTCTATATAGGCTGGGAGAATGATCATTTTTAAAAACAATATCCCAGGCCTTAAGTGTAGTCTTGGTAGATAAAAATAACTTTGTAATTCCAGGTCTTTTCTTAGAATTTAACCAGGGTAATTCTGACAATCTAACCGGTAAAATTTTTGATTCTTCTATTTCCATCCATCTGGGTTTATCAACCTGATTATTAAAGCTCACAGCCACTGCAGCGTTAGTGGCGAAATAATATTTGCGGAAATCGGGAACACCGATACCGCCATTCGATTTGTGGTGCTGCAAGGAAGTGAGCTTCACTCGAGCAGGCTTGTTCCCCCAGATGAACTTCATCATTGTCGAGTGAACTTTATTAAAAAATGATAATGGGATGGACAAAGGGATGGTCCTAAAAAAATATAGAATTTTTGGTAGTATCGTCATTTTAACAGATGCAACCCTCCCCAGCCAGGAAAGTTCCATTCCGCCCCATCTCTCCATCTCCTTTTGTAGGTCCGACCATGCTTTCCTGAAGTTGTGATTATGCATATTTACCAAATTTTTGCATAAATTAATGCCAAGATATTCCATGTAGTCAGCTCTCCAATCAAATAAATATAATTTCTTAAGGGCAATGGTTTCCGAATTTTTTAAATGAAATGGAAGGGCCTGAGACTTAGACTAGTTTAATTTGTAGTACGATATCTCACCAAATTGAGTTAAAATGTCTTTGAGGTGGCTCAAAGATTCTTTTGGGTTTTTGACAGCTAGAATTATATCGTCTGCAAACAGGCCAATTTTGTGAGCGGATTCTTTAACAACAATTCCAGCAATTTGTGGGGTTGTTCTAATTAGTTCAGCCAGGGGTTCTATTGCTAAACCAAATAGAATTGGAGATAAAGGGCACCCCTGTCTCGTCCCATTGGTTAGAGAAAACGTTTTGGATGTGAAATCGGAAGCTGAGACATGGGCGGAAGGTGCACAATATAGCGCCTTAATTGCTGTGATAAAGGATGATGGTATGTTGAATCTTTCTAACGTTCTCCATAAATATCCCCAATGTATCCTGTCAAACGCCTTCTCTGCGTCTAGAGATAGAAGCAATGTAGGCGTTTTGGTCATATTGATGTGCTGAATCAAGTTTATGAATCTTCTAGTCCCATCGGGCGCCTGTCTATCCTTTACAAAACCCACTTGATCCTTATTTATTAGCAATAGGATTAATTTGGTTAATCTATTTGCGAGAACTTTAGAATAAATCTTTGAGTCATTATTGATTAGAGAAATGGGTCTAAAATTGTGGCATCTATCAGGAGTTTTTCCCGGTTTTGGCAAGGTGACTATTCGTGCGCACAAGGACTCCTCTGGCATCGTTCCCCCGGACTTATAGGAATTGAATAATTTGGTCATGTGGGGAATTAAAATTTCTTGAAAAGTTTTATAGTATAAAATAGTGAATCCATCGGGACCAGGGGCTTTTCCGGATGGCATAAGTTTAATCGCCTCAGCTATCTCTTTTGCTGATATTTCACATTCTAAGCTCTTTAAGTGTCCTGGAGACAGCCGAGGCAATGTCACTCTGTCTAAGAATTTATCAATGGTTGTTGCAGAAGGCTGGGTAAGGTTCGAATCACATTCTAAATTATAAAGTTTACTATAATACTCTGCAAACATGTCACTGATTTTAGTAGGATGAAACACTTTTCGCCCCTGATCATCAAGTAAATACGCTATTTTTGATTGTGCATTCACATGCCGGAGTTTGGATGCCAAAAGAGTAGAGGCCCGGTTGCCTTTTAAGTAAAATGTTTTCCTGAGACGTCTCACCATAAGAGATGTACGATCTAAATTAATTTTGTTAATTTTAGCCTTAATTTCTCCTATCATTGCTGATAGGGAAGTCGAGGGACCAAATTTATTAGCCTGGTTCAAATTGTACAGTTCTTTTTCCAATGTTCTTAAATTATTGCTATTAAGTTTCTTCAGGTGAGACGCTCTAGAAATAAAATGACCTCTTAACACAGCCTTATGCGCATTCCAAGACACCTCGCCAGGAACCTCGGGTGAGGCATTTTCCAAAAAATAATCGCTCAAGGCTTTCTCCGTCAATGATCTGTACACAACATCGTTTAATAAATAATCGCCTAATTTCCAGGATCTATTCAGGGCTGAAGAAACAATTTCGTCAATATGCATTATGATTGGAGCATGGTCAGACCAGTTAATGTCTAAGATATCAGATTTCAAGATGTGCGGGATTAAAGCGCTCTGGACAATAAACCTGTCAAGCCTGGAATACATATTTTTAGATACAGAATAATACGTAAAATCTCTTTCATTCTCATGCATCAGTCTCCAGGAATCATATAAACCACATTCAATCATGTATCTGGAACATTTGTTTGCTAATCTGTCGCTGTCCCCTCTATGTTGTTGATCATTGTCTTCCCTAGCGTTATCCAATTCACCATCCATAACAAAATTTGTATCGCCACACATTACCAAGCTGCCTCTCACATTCTCATTCACTAAGTCCATCAATTTCCTAAAGAACTGCAACTGACCGGTGTTGGGAAAATACATGTTCACTATAGTATATTCAATAGTGTTAAGTGAACCTATCCATATTAAATACCTCCCGTCATCATCCGTCATTACTTTGTTCGTCGAACATGCTACATTCCTGTGGAAGAAAATCGATGTACCTCTAGACTTGGATTTATAAGTGCTATGATCTTTTGGCTTTTTCTACCTGTATATATGTCACAACTGGCACAATTAATGTTAGGGCTGGTATAAAAACATTCCAGGGCTGCTTTTTATTCCCAGTCCTGCCCTGCCACTGATGGTGGAGCTGCTCTAAATAACAACCTCTATGGAAAGGCATATCATCCTTACTAACCAGAATCTTTGGAAGGCCATGCCCACTGAATCCCTAGGCATTCCCTTTCTCAAAACTTTTGGAATCATATACAAGAGCAAAAATAAGCTCATAACACACATTGCACAAGACAGCGCAGACATGGATAGCCTTACCTGTCAAATCCATGACATTCCCAAACAATTTCATAAGATATGGGACCCGTAGCTGGATGCCGACACTACTGTACCCTGGTAATATACTACAAGCAGAATGCTTTTCCACTTACACAGATAGAATGCTGATACCCTGCCTCTATACGACCTCACCACCTTATCCTCCCTATACCTCTTGCCACTCACCTCATACCTACCCCAGGCAGATCGTTGGCCTCAGCGACCCTTCTACAACTAACTGCAAGATCTTACACGTCTCCTAACTTTTACTTTTCTACTTCACTTACCTATTGGGTTCGAGAGAGAGCAGCAGATTAACATGAACCCTGCAAGATGTACAACATATACTTGTCCCCCCTAACACAAGAGGTGGAGCCTATTGCTGAAGGTGAATAGGAACTTATGATATTCCACTCGTCATTGATTACATTATTATTATTATTATTATTATTAGTGTTTATATAGCGCCAGCTTTACAATAAAAGGGGAAGTTACCAAATGAGACAATAACAAAATGTAACAGGAACAATACATCACATGACTCCATATAGTGATAATACTACCAAACTACATATGAGAATATCTAAAAAAAAAATGTATCGATACTTCTGTTAGAAAGCTTTATAATGAGCTGATAGGTTTTCTAGTTCAGCAGATGACATCACTAAGGAGAGAGATTAGAAATAATAATAATCTCACTCTGTTGCACACTGAAATAGGCTCCAAAGCTGGATGACAAATCCCCATCCTGTTGGGATTAATGTATATGTTTGTGACTGTTGTATCAGATGTGCTGTACCCTTGAATTCTGTACTTTTATCTATCACTGGTTTTATATTGTCAAAATTAATAAAAAAAATAAAAAAATTATAAATAAATAAGAAAAATAAAAAAGAATAAATCAGCTTTAACCATATGTATTCCTGATAAGGGTTGCAGTGTTGTCATCATAGATTCTAGTGACTATTTCAGGGACAGTCATAAACAGTTAAGGTTCACACATAAGACTATCAAGGATTCCCACATTTCAGTTTAGGAGCTTGTGGTGGAGCAAGAACCTAATACATTTTGCCTTGATAATTGGTGTTGATAGGATTTTGACAATATTTGTTCCATCTACACTGAACATTTATTTTATGTTCAGTGATTGCAGCATTCCCTCATCTTCAAGTCCACAGGGGGTATATATGTAATCCTTTTTTGCCCTGCTCCTGGCAACAAGCCGCAGTTAGCAGCAGTTACACCTTCTTCTGTGGCTGACAGGGATCCTGAGCCTCCGCTGTAGTTGGGAGATCGGGACATCTTGTTCTGACGCAGTGCCTCCACTTAGTGCAAATTCTATTTATGGGGAACCCACCCCTCTGAGTAGATGAGTACCCTCCACTTAATACCTCAGAGACATGAAATAACTTCAGACATGGAAATACACACTGTATAGGTGGTTAAAGAGATAGACATATAACAGCAGAAATAACAATGCAGTTCCTGGCTAATGTTAAATGATGATAACGTCCCTGATGTAGGAATGATACAGTCACAAGAGTCTTTAGCAGCAGGAATGCAGACAACAAACCTCTCTTAATAACATCAATAACTACATCTGAACAGTTAAACTCCTAGTTACCTGCAGGTAAATTATGTGCACAACGTTTGGGTCCTTAGGTGTAGGTAGCGCTACCCAGGTACAGTTATAAGGGAGAATCCTGAAGCAATCTCTGGAGACAGTACCTTTGAGTGACTTCTGTAACTCCAAATATCTCCAGAGAGATCCAGCAGAATGTAGGACAGCAGCAGAACAGCAATTGCAATCCTTTCTCTTCCTTCTGTGGCAGGATGCAAGAGCCCATTCACACTCCTGCAGAAAGTTCCAGAATCTGCAGGGAGCTGAACATTAAATAACAGTCTTCTAATTATCCCAGCAGAGCAGTAGACCGTCTCCAACTTCTTGTAGTTGCAATGCATTAGCCTTCCCCTGTTATTATTTCACTGTCCCACTCCCAGCAGTAATAGACCATTGAAACAGGGAGGAACACTCTTTCTTTAAGAAGACTCAGAGAACATGGCTTCTCCCCTGTCATCTTCTTCCTGTCATCCTAGCCCTTCCTCCTCACATGACAGGGCAAAGGGCAAAGTTCAATATCTCAAAACTTAAAATAAAACAGTAAAATATAGCAGTCCTCCCCTCTGTAGAATCCTTGCCTTCCGCTGGCAAGAGAAGTCCATCTGGTTTCTAACCGTTTTACAAGATGGTACAATACAATCTAATAAAGGGAAATTCTATCACTCAATATTTCAGTCAAAGTCTGTTACATAAATATATATATTATCTGAGGGTGACTGGATATGGCAGGAATAGGTTATTTAAATTAGAGCTTTGCAGAACTGGTGAGTCACTCTATATGTGGCATATTTATCCATGATAATTTATGTACTGCCTTTTTGGACGACATACGGTCTCATATCCTTTGTTTTTCTTGCAATGCATTAACTTGGCTCTCCCCAACTTAAAATAGTAAACCAGACATGGACCCCATGCTCACTGTGCCTAGATGGGTATCAGCTACACCCTACTGATGAGGCGCAAAGAAGGCTGAAACAATTGTCTGGGGTTGATGTCACTCGTGCACAGGAAACTTGCTGGCATTTCGGTTCTGGACTGCCGTACGGCTTGGACCGGTCTGATATGCTTCAGATATGTTCTCTCTGTAATGGCACAAGTGAGCAAAACATATTTTTAGACCTGAGGGGGGATTTACCGAAGGCCAAGCTATTCTTTTCTTTGAGCTTTTGTCTGTTCTCAGAATTCTCATATTCTTTGTTTATACTGTCTAACAAGTCTGAGAGAAATGTATGAAGTGGCTTGTCACATAGCTATCTCATATTTCCTCTAACCGATTAGAAAGACTGGTCAATATTAATAATCATGATTCGGGGAAGTCTCCTCCTTTTATTATTCTATGGTTTATGAAGCATATTAAATATGGAAGTTCCTCTACTATCCACTAAAGAGCTAACTCATGTCTTCTTCAATTAGATTATATTTATAGCAGCAAGTACTAAACCATTCTATTAGAGATATATACTAGACTAGGGTATCACTTTATCTACATAAATTAAGGGCAAAAGAATATTGATGGATGAATGTATGGCTGGTTCCATGATATATATTAACATGCTTCTTTACCCCTCTCTTTTTCTCTAAATATAACGAGATGTAGGAGAGTATTTAGCAATCCAGAGGACGGTTCATGCATCAACTGCTTGGGAAGTACGAATAGTAAATGAAACCAGATGCAAATAGTTTTATAAAGATTGCAATGTTCCCAGAATAGTTCTGGATATTGTTTCTTAGCAGCAATTTCCATCATGTCTTAACAAAAATTACATATAGTATTTTTTAAGTGAAGATAAAAGTCGTTTTATGATCTGCAGATGCCACAGTCATAAATGCTAATTTTCATTCTTTCCCATTAAAAATGTATCATAATTTTTCGGGGGGCGGGCCGGGCGGCCATGCCAGCAGGCTGCATATCGCAAGGGCTCCCCGAGGAATCGACGAAACACAGGGTATATACCCACTTTACCCGGGCTTCTACTGACCAGGGGGTCCATGAAAAGAAGCCCTGGAGTGTCCCGGTGTAGCTGGGGCGCCCGAAGCAGGGTGGCTCTAGGTCCTGGTGAGAGACTCTGGGGCTCGGAGATTGAGGCCTACCCGGGAGGGGAGAGGGGCTGACGGCCGCTGCCTCGCTCTCCGCCCCGACAGCAACTATTATTTGCCTGGCGCACTCCTGGTCCCGTTACCCCCCCCTGTGGGCCGGGGGGGTCATCCCGGCCCCCACCGGGCGAGCTACCGCCTTTGCTTATCACCTGGGCGTCCCGAAGCCGGAGGAGAGGCTACCATGCGGTCTCACCAAAATGGCCGACGGCTGCACAGCAACTTTGCTGACTGGGACTGTAATCCCTCTGAGACAAACACACAACCTGAGTTGTCAACACTGGAGGTCCTTACGGGCTCTTGTGCCCCCATACAACAACACCGGCATATGTATGCTGACAGGCGAAAACCACCACAGCCAGCACTTCTTTCACGTACCTGTGTTAAAGCGGCAATACCCGAAGCACACCCAGGGCAACAGCAGACCGAGCAAGCCCTATCCACGATCAGTGCTGGAAGAATAACCCGAAAGCAGCCACAACCATGGACACACACCAAGGCTAGCAAGGCACGGCATTCAAACAAGCCCAACAACTGGGAAGCTATGGCGGGACTATAGGATCTCTTAGTGTAACCCCCACACCTGGGCATGGACTATGACCCCGATGTCTCACGCTTTGCGCTCAGTTGGAGCTGGCGGTGACCCCAGCCGTGCACCATAGGAAGCATAATGTACAGTATATGTTGACTAACACACACAACCTCTGCATATAATCTTGTATATAGTTAAATTTGTTTAAGCTTAAAACGTACTGAGGGAGATAGCGGAATGTGTGATGCTCTGCCCGGTGGTACCCTGCTTTAATGAAAGTATCAGCTAAGTGGGAAACCGAAATATAACTGCATACTTCTCTTTAGTTAGCACTGCGTAATCTATCATAACCTGTAACGTTAATTTAATGTCTTACCTACTACATGTAATGTTATGCTGTTACTGAACAAGTAGTATGTACCTCGTTTAAGCATAGTCATGCCAAACCGTGCCAATGACACTAAAGCGGTGACACTAACGAAAATCAACCGTAAGCTACTGTTACTAAATCGACAAATAATTCACAATGACAGACGTAGTTACCCAGCTTGTATTTAACTTGTATTATTAACCAAAAAACTGTGCGTTTTCTCTGATGTTATCCAGCAGTTAGCGAATAAGTGCTTGTAATCTGTTTGGGAATGCTGTTGTGGCATCACTGGTATACGATTGTTAAACCATGCACAGAAATAAAATAAAGAATTTAAAAAAAAAATTATCATAATTTTTCATTTATATATGTATAAAACATGCTTATTGCCTCCTAAACGTCAGTACAGTAGGACAAAAAGCCCACTGTGAATGTAGACATGACATAATAGGATTCATAGCCCATCCAAGACAACTAGGTTATTTATAAGAGCAATTTCAATGTAAAGATCTAAAAGTGGCCATTGTTTCATATTTAAAACTTTGCTCCACGATCACTCTTTGTAATATTTTCTGTGTATTTCTTTCTTCTGTCTCTTTCTTAGCTATTATTTTGTAGGTGTGTTATACATTTTATTTTCCAAAAACAGAGAATATGAGAACTCTCGGAACAGACAAAAGCCTAAAGGAACTCTGTAGCTTCCCTTTCGGTAAATCCCTGCTCTAGTCTCAAAATAGTTTTTGCTCACTTGAGAGATCCAGTGCCAAGGCTTATCACAATAATCCCACCCATAAGGTCAATCAAGAACCAAAATGCCGTAAAGCTCTTTTTGTACGAGAGATACAGCAACCCCAGACTCTCTCAGTACTCTCTTGCAATTAGTTTTTTTGCTCTCCTCAAGCTTAAAGTGTTATCCAGACATTAACCTCTTGCTTACAGTGTCTAGAAATATATTGGCCATAACTCACTGATGAGGCCTGTTACGGCTCCCCCGGTAGGAGAGGGGTTACTGCCGTCTAGGACGTTCCCTTACCGAATACAGAGGTAGCCACTGAGCGCTCCAAACTGCCGAACAGCGATCATACGGTTCAATTATTCTCATAAGCAGCCGAACAGCAATCATACGAATCGGTTATTCCCCCAAACAGCCGAACAAGCATATTCCATACGAATAATCCCCCCAATGACGAGACAAAGCTCCGTATTGAGGGTCAGCAGGAATCTGGTTTAATGAGGGCTACATGCCTGGCTTTCATGCAGGTCTCCCACCTGGTGGACACTCCCCTAGGGGACCAGATGGGAGACTGTGGCAAGGACATTGTAGTAGCCAATCACAGGGTACACACTTAGCCATTCCCCTTTTATTACCTAGAAACCTCTGCTCTGCCCGGGGAGATAATTGTGAAGTAATTCAATTATCTCCCAGGACAGAGCCTAAACGCCATTTTAGATGACAATAACAAAAGGCATACAAATACATAACTGTGACATGTTACATCATAATACAGGCATTAAACAGGTCCCCAGATAGCTAGGATCTGAGCGCACAAAAGTACCGAATAGCGCTCAGATCCTATGCGCACAGTCCAATCGCCGTGGAGCCAAAGAGTACACAAAGTCAGTTTTCATATGAATAAGCTCCACGGGATGTCTATCTGGGGTATGGTGTAGTCATGGACAAAATACCGAACACCGGGCCGATCATGACTTTCTACCGAACAAGAAGGGAGGTCGGCGGCTTCAGCGGTGTTCGTGCCAAAAAGTATCCGTTTTGAGTTCCATGAGTTAAGCGTCGAACATCGCTGTGTGTTCGTGGATTTAAAATGGCCGCGACCTCGTGGTCGGTATACAAATGGCGACCATCCAACTACCGTATCACTTAAGAGTTGTCTGCGGTTAACCTCAACGTTCTAATGGGGCCAAGAAGTTAACCAGCAGCACACTTCACTACTGGGTGGCCGTCCGTTCGGTAGTTTTATTCGGTATTTAAAAAGGGAGCGGCATAGAGTCCACATGAACGGGGAAACACGAATCAAACTAATGAATGAAGAATATGGTACTTAAGTTCAAGACAGAGGGATCTGTCACAAGACCTAACAAATCCAAAATTATCATCTGGGGTTGCTGTATCTCTCATGCAGAGAGAGCCGGCTTGCATTTTGAATCTGTAGAAAAGATAATGAATACCACACTCTCCAGGCTTCCAAGGTGCTCAGGACCCGAGGACGGTGAGGTCTCACTTCCAGATATAGAAACTAAAAGTCAAAATAGCAGCTTTACTTAGAGAAAAACAACAGCAACATTTCTACCTATTGGTAGCTTGACAGAGACCCTGCTGGGTAGTAAAGCTGCTATTTTGTCTTTTATCCTTGAGTGCCTGGATCAGTATTTATTTTTTATACCAGCATTTTGAACCTTGACTGCCATTATGGGCGGGATCAGTCTGATATGCAAATGGCCTTGGTTCTTTTTGTAATGGCACAAGATGAGCTAAAACCAGCTTGAGATTTCAGTGAGTCACCACCGAAGTGCAGGCTACTTGAGCTGTTGTCCATTGTCAGTACTCTCTCGCACCTTTTTGTTTTTGCTCTATACATTTAATTGTCAATGTCCCATTAAAATAACACAAAAAATAATTGTTCTGAATTATGATTTTGCTAGTTTAACAACCTTGCATCTAGATTTCACTTTGCCTGTGCCATTCCCACCTGCTTCTAGAGCAGTATAAGCAAAATATTGATTCACATAGACGGCATTGTGTACTTTTAGATTGTAAGCTCACAGACCTTCTCACATGTCTGCCCGAGTCTGAATAGAGAAACTAGTCCTATACTCCCTAGCTGATGAAAGACCACATTTTAAAATTGACTTCCCCCCCCAATCTATACATTTGCTACCAAATTTGCTAGAACAATGTATAGTCTTAATTTTATGCTTTTTCCAAAACATCATACGTTAAAATAGCCATGAGAGGCACTCTTTAACCCCTTAGTGACCAGACCATTTTTAAATTTTCTTACTGTAAAGGACCAGGGCTGTTTTTACATTTCTGCAGTGTTTGTGTTTAGCTGTAATTTTCCTCTTACTCATTTACTGTACCCACACATATTATATACCGTTTTTATCGCCATTAAATTGTCTTTTTAAAGATACCATTATTTTGATCATATCATTTACTTCAAAGAAAATTATAAAATTTAATGAAAAAATGCAAAACAATGAAAAAAAACACACACTTTTTCTAACTTTGACCCCCAAAATCTGTTACGCATCTACAAGCGCCCAAAACACCAGTGCTAAATAGTTTCTACATTTTGTCCTGAGTTTAGAAATATCCAATGTTAACATGTTCTTAGCTTTTTTTGGAATGTTATAGGGCAATAAGTACAAGTAGCACTTTGCTATTTCCAAACCATTTTTTTTTCTCAAAATTAACGCAGTGTTACATTGTAACACTGATATCTGTCAGGAATCCCTGAATAACCCTTCGCATGTATATAATTTTAAAAGAAGACAACCTACGGTATTAAACTTGGGGTATTTTCATGCAACCATAATACCACCATTATAATAAATTTACCACCAAATAATAATTTGTCATTTTAGAATACATGTGCTGAGCACTTTAAGGGTTACTGCCAAAAAAACAACCAATATGTGTTCAGCAACAGCAGAATCTGTTGAAGGCATAGTGTTTTTTCAAGCGTTGAGAACCAGTTTGGAGAAGCCCTCACGCACTTCTAACAGACAACAGCAGCAAATATACATCACACGATATTACTGCATATTTAGAAAAGAAAGCAATTAAACACTTGCATACAGTACCATACATTTCAGAACAGATTGGTGTAAATAAAATGTCCCTCAGGTTTTAACCCTTCACATGTAAACATAGCAGTTTCAGAGAAACATAGCAGGGTTAATCCAACCTCTAGTGGCTGTCTTCCTGACAGCCGCTAGAGGCGCATCCAGATAACAAATTTGGGTGCTGTTTATTATATAGCACCCTAATTTGGTACTCTTATCTGGGATTGCTCTATTTAAGGATACAATATCTTCATCTTTAGGTAACTCAGTGTTTTGTTTTGTTCAATTTCTTCTGTTGCTTCTACACACACACACACACACACCCCTACAAATACACACTGGCACACACTGGGATAAACACTGGCACACATACACACTGAAAAACGAAAAGAAGAGTCTGCGCTAAATAACAGAAAAAGCTGCAACCCTAATTAGGGAATCCCACAAAACCCTAATAAAACAGACTGGAAATAAAAAGAGGGGGGAAGAGCTGCGCTAGAGAGTAATAATACAGTAAAAACCAGACCAAGTGGTCACAATCCGATGGTAACGGTAAGCGTAAGTCTCTAGAAACAAGTGTAGAAAAATATATATAAAAAGAGTCTTTGTAGATGATAAAAATACAGTGTAAAAATAAAAATAAATATAAAAATAAACATAAAAAGTCTCACTGATATAACTTGGTGGGATATCTATACAGTCCTCAGGAGTTGATCCGTCCGGGTAGTAGAATAATCCGTATATGTGGAGACAAAATGGGAAACACGACAAACTGCCAATGGTGAAGTATTGCGGCTCCAAGGATAAAATGAAGAGTAAAAAAATAGGATAATACACTCACATTTGCAGGAGCTTTGGACCAGCTCTAGACTTTTGGGCGTTGTAGCAGTATGATCCCCGCTACCAGGATAAACTGGAGGAATCTTCCGTCAATCCAACAAGTATAGAGCAGGAAATACTGCTCTATTAATACAGCGCTGGTGGAATAATCCCCACCTAGGATTTCTTTGACTCAGGATACGAGTGATAAAAAGATAAAAAATAATAAAATAAAATAAAAATAAAAATAAGAAATATAAAAATGCCAGGAATAATAAAATTGTATATAAGATAAAATAAAGTAGGAGTTGGTCCTATAAAAAAGGTAACCAAAATCACTTTTATTATTAAAATACACAATGTAAAACCATTGACGCGTTTCACCTAAACAGGCTTTATCAAAATGGTAATATAGCATAATACCTGGCAAGATACAATATATATAGGACAATGTAAATGTTTAAAATTGGCGCCAAAAAATTATTAGCCAATCAAAAAAACACTTGAATTAAAACACTGTTACACACTTCATAAGTTAAAAACAAAAGTACATATGAATAGGTATTAATGTTACAGACACATTGGAACAAAATAATATCTAAAACGAAACTTAACAAATAATATAAATGATAAACTTATGTCACATGACCGGACTTTGGGTGTCTGGGAAATGTAGTATGTGGGCGCGGCGCGCGGGCCGAGAGTGGTATAAGCCCCTCCCCGTGAAGCTGCACCCCGCCGGCACTGCTGGGAAGCTAAGCCCCATGGGGCTTGTAGTAGTGCCGGTCAGGTGTGCGCACGCACAGGGGGGCGGAGACCAGGAAGCAGCTCGCTTAGGATATTAACAGCGAGCTGCTCCCACATAGAAAAAGTACGGATACACACTGGCACACACATATACACTAACACACACACACTCATTGGAAAACATGCACACTGGCGCACACATTCACACTATCACACACACAGGTATACACACTGGCACACATAGGGAAATATACACTGGCACACATATACACACTGGCACACCCACAGATACACACAGATTCCCACTGGCACGCACACACAATGACACACACACACACAAACACACACACAGATACACACACTGGCACACACAGAGATATACATTGGAACACACAGATACACATAGATACTTACACACACGCACACACAGAGAAACATATACACTGGCACACATACAAATAGCAATTTACATATTGTTTATCACCCCCCTGCTTCCATACCTTTTGGTTGCAGGGAGGTGACTTCCTGACTGATGCTGATGGGAGTCTGCCTCCCTCCAGTGCTCTCTTTCCTTCATCCCTGTGCCTCCTCAATCCTCCAAGCCCACGCGGGCTCTAAGCTGGGAGGAAGTGACATCACTGCCTCCCAGCATTCTGTTTAAACATTAAATGGGTCCGGTCACGCGACATGGGCCCTCAAAGCTTGAAAGTGAGTAACTTTACAGCCCTTTTATATATAAAAAGGAGACTATAACATCAGGAAGAAAGAGCATGAGAAGATTGAAAAATACCAAGGACTGAAAGCAGAGCTAGAAAGGATGTGGAAAGTGAAGGCAGTAGTAGTCCCAGTTGTGATAGGAGCACTCAGGGCTGTGACTCCTAAGTTGGGGGAGTGGCTTCAACAGATTCCAGGTGGAACAGCTAATCTGTGTATATTGTATTGGAGTGAAATGCTAAATGTGACAGCGGCACATTTAGCATCTTTTGAAGGAAATTAATGGTTTTGCTTAGTATTATAAATGAGAAAAATCATTAATTTCATTTATTTAATTTCAAAAGATGCTAAATGTGCCTCAAAAATGCCTTCAATATATATATATATATATATATGTATATATATATATATATAATTGTGGTTATGGTTTTATATTATCATTATTTTTACTGCTTGTTCTCATTTTTTATTCTTTTTTTCCAATTTGTATTTTATTAGTTTTATACACACAGGTATACTTTAGATCTAGTAACGGATAAGGTAAGTTAGTCAGACAGTTTGGGTAACAGTCTCACACATAATAAAACATTAACATAAACAGTGTGGGGAAATCTTCATGGATTAACAAAACAATATACTATGGCAGTTCTAGCCATGTCCAGCGATAGCCACTATGTCAGATGTGGTGCGAGAGAGGTGGCTGTTGTGTTAAGGAGCTCATCACACTAAGTTAGGGGCCTATGTGGCGAGAATGAGCAGGAGGTATGGTATGGTACAGTGTGGTCCGCTGTGTGGAGGTTAGGCTTGAGCGGTCACCCTCAGCCATCTCTCGGTCATGGTCTTAGTCGCCCAGGTTCTTGTGGCTTGGGCCGTGACTGTGAGGAACCTTCTCCTGGGATTCCCCTAGTTGTCAGCTTGTATGTCGATGTGGTTTAGGTTGTTGCAGTCAGGGTCCTGGGGGGAATCTTCAATTGTTCCCAAAGTGTTTTTGTGTCTTGCTCCGATGTGAGGGTATAGGTCTGGTCTCTACATGGGACCATTAAGGCTCCGTCTGTGCTCCATCTATATCGGACCGCTTGGTCTCTTAGTTGCTTGTAACAGTCACCAGGGGACTTATGTAACAGTTTACCAGGAGTTGGAGCCTAGTTGCAGGAGATGGCACAGGAGGAGGCAAAGTCTAAAACACA
Source organism: Pelobates fuscus (assembly GCF_036172605.1). NCBI lineage: Eukaryota > Metazoa > Chordata > Amphibia > Anura > Pelobatidae > Pelobates > Pelobates fuscus. Next base: position 246,614,106 of record NC_086318.1, read on the forward strand.
GTACAGATTAAGGGGAAATCCAAAGGCAGGGTCAGATGAGAAGCAGAAGTCAGGGCTGGCAGCGGAGTAACAAAATCGGTTAATCAGACCGAGGTAAGAGTCCAGGAAATCAGTCAGTAGCAAATCAAAGATCCGCCAGGAAACACCAAACAGGCAAAATGACCAGATACTAGCTTTCAGGCAGGGCTGGCTTTTACAGCCTGCTAATTAGATGCAGCTGGCCCAAATTGGAAAAGGGTTGCAGGTGGTTCAGTGCTACTTAATCTAGGCAAAGGGTCAGTTTGCAGAAAAATGCAAACTGAAACTGAAACTGAAACCCCCTGGTGGATGTCATGGCAGAGAACCTGACTGGGATGCTGGAGCAGTGAGGTCAAACCCAGCCAGCTCTCTTAAAGGGGCGGCCACGCCTTGCTGTCTGCAGGGCTCAGGCTGTGCCGTGACATTGCTTGGCAACTGACTGCTTCTGCGTCAGGACCGCAAATGGTATGTCTCTATAAAGTGTCACCACACTGTTTTCAAACTCTACACTGCCCATTGCTTGTAAGCGGGCCATGATCGCGGAATGAACCTCTATGTCCCTAGTTACAATTATGGCGTGTCAGCCATGGAAGCTATGTTTCTCTGCATATGATGGACTTGTTGGGTAACTTCCTCTATCTGCGTCTCTGTGGCTTGTAGCCTGTCGTCCCTGGCTTTCTCCCTCTCCTCCACCCTTTGTACCTTCTGGGTCACTATGCCCAGCTCTTTTTGAGTCTCATGGAGATCCTCCTTCCATACCTTGCGGATGTCTAGCAGCAGCCGCTTGATATCTCCTCGTGTGGAGTGTGTTGAGTCTTTCTCCGACTCGGATTCCCAGTCTGTTTCGCTGGGGGGATTCCGCCTCCTCTTGCAACTCCTCCGTGTCCTCTGCTTTGGGTTTTGCTTCAGGTGCCATTTTAGGTGGTACATGTTGAGTAGGCCTCTCGAAGGATAGCTTTATGTCAGGAAGTCTTGAGCTCTCGAGCACCCGAAATCTTTTATTTTTTCTGGACCATTTTGTCATCTGGTGGGGCAGCTCTTTAGGTGGTTTCCAGGTGGTTTTCTCCGGGTAAATATCTGTTTTTTGTGTCTTTCTAGCCAGAGCTCCACCGGCACACATCTGCACAGTTGTTCAGTTGGCCACACCCCCGAGTAGTGTGTTTTTATTAAGGTATTTGTGACACTAATGGGCTCTCCAGACCGTCTGCAGTGCACAGAGGTGGGTGGTCCGTCGGGGGCTCCTACCTCTATCTTTCTTTTCATTTTTTATTATTTTTCTGTAAATTGGAGAAGCTGGTGACTGTTTATCAAAATTTAGATGTGCATTTTTAGAGTGTCAATGTGATTACACACTTTTTTTTTATTGTGTATTTCACTGGCTGTACAAGTGGATTGATTATGTTGGTCTGTTTGATCTTTCTATCAGATTGGTCTTTCAGTTAATGTTTATACCCTTTGGTGGCTGTGTGGACAGGGGCGGACTGACCACTCGGGCAGATCGGTCATGGACCGAGGGCCCGAGTGAGTCAGGGGCCCGGCTGCACACAAGATTCTGAAGTGGAGATCAGAGATCTCCATAGTCAAAAGGAAGGTTGCAGGGGCCCATGATGACTTAGAGGGCCCCTGCAACAATCCTCCTTGCAAATAAATCCCCCGTTAATTGTGAGACCTGGCAGCATACCTGCTCTCTCTGCCAGGTCTCATCTCTATGTCTGCGATCAGTACACAGTGCTCCGTGTGAGGATGGGAGGGGGCAGGAAGTGACATCATACCCTGCTCTCCTCTCACACGGAGCACTCACAGCATGGAAGGAACATGGTGAGAACTGGAGCCTGGCCCAGCAGATCCCTCCCAGCCCCCAGGTGCTGCTTCAGAAAGCTGGGGGAAGAAACATCAAACTGGTGCAGGTAAGCAGGCTAGGGGAGAGAAAGGGAGAGGAATACAGGGGACAGGCACAAAGGGTGATTTTGTAGAGGTTTTAAAAAACCCTCCCATTCACACACTGACACAGGTTTAAAATAAATTTCTCATTAAAACACACTGACACAGGTTTAAAATACACCTCTCATTCACACACACTGACCCAGGTTTAAAATACACCTCTCATTCACACACACTGACCCAGGTTTAAAATACACCTCTCATTCACACACACTGACCCAGGTTTAAAATACACCTCTCATTCACACACACTGACCCAGGTTTAAAATACACCTCTCATTCACACACACTGACCCAGGTTTAAAATACACCTCTCATTCACACACACTGACCCAGGTTTAAAATACACCTCTCATTCACACACACTGACACAGGTTTAAAATACATTTCTCATTCAAACACACTGACACAGGTTTAAAATACATTTCTCATTCAAACACACTGACACAGGTTTAAAATACATTTCTCATTCAAACACACAGACACAGGTTTCAAATACACCTCTCATTCACACACTCTGACACAGGTTTAAAATACATTTCTCATTCACACACTGACAGGTTTAAAATACACCTCATTCGGGGGCGGAGCCTGAACGCCGATGGAGCAGGACGTGTGAGGCCTGAGCTCTCCCGTCCACGAGCCGCAATCAGCCAACATCTGCACCTTATCCCGGCCATCCACCCGCACAAAAGGGGTAAACGCTACCCACAGCACCCCCCGATCAATACCGCCATGGGAGGAATAAAAAAAAAAAAAGATACTCCCGTATCGGTGGCATCAATGTTCCGCGCCACCAGGGAACAGGGGCGGCCATCTTTAACCCAGGAGGCCCAAGAATCCGGAGCTGAAACGGACGACAGTGAAGCCCCTGACAGAGAAGCAGCCTCCAACCACCGCACACCGCGAGAGCAGCTTACTAAAGCCGACCTCCGCCAAATGCTGCAAGATGCCACAGCGGACATAAAAGCACACACAGCCGCAGAACTAGAACGGCACATCTCAGGCCTAAAAGAAGAAGTGGAGGCCCTGAATAACCGCACAGCCCAGGCAGAAGCTGACATCACACAAATTAAAGTGAACACCACCCAGCACAAGCAAGATATATTCTACCTGAGTGACAAAATACAATTCCTTGAAGACAGTCTGGAAGACTTGAACAACCGTTCCCGCAGGAACAACATTAGAATAAGAGGTATGCCAGAGACAGTTGACACTGACGCCATATTACCCACGCTGCAAGATCTATTTAGATCCCTGCTCCCGAACTCCTCAGACCAAGACAGGGAGATAGACAGGGCACACAGGGCCCTACGACCTGTAGCCCTCAACCCATCAATCCCTAGAGACATTATTGTCCGCCTCCTACACTTTGCCACGAAAGAAAAAATCATGGCGGCAGCCAGAACCACACAACCGAAACATGGGACTCACATACTCACCTTCTTCCAGGACTTAGCCCCCACCACATTGAGGAAAAGAAGGGACTTAAAACCTCTCACCACAGCACTAACCCAACAAGGTTTAAGATACAGATGGGGTCACCCCTTTAAACTTCAAGTACGCGTGGGAGAACAGGAACACGTCCTACACCACCCAACTGCAATGGAAGATTTTGCAGCTGCCCTGGGAATACAGCTCACCACCATACCACCACCAAGAGACCGCCGCAACAACAACGGAACCGGAGCGGCCCAAGCGACTGAACGCCCGCAACAGACACACCGACACCAAACCAAGAATGGGCCAACCGGGACGGCCAACCGGACCAACGTGACCTGAACTCAACCCACACGGCCCTTGGACTCTCATTTTACCCAGCGGACTCTACCGCTATAAACCAAACGAGGACTCAGGCTTGTATACACTTACACGTTGCAATGTTGATATGTTGAAATGTTTTACTTTTTTACTGTCTAGCTAAATATGCTAAATTCTGTTATGATGTTATTGTGGGAGAAATCAGGCAGACACGCTTGCACACAAGACAGGCCGAACCAGGGAACCATAACTAAGCTGCCAATGCCATAGAAAATCCCAGTCCCTCCCCTTCTTCTACTACTCTCACAATCCCCCATGACACTATACTACCCAAATGACGAGGGCATGGCGGTAGCTAATATTGCCCAACCAGCTACAGCATAATTTGCCAACACAGCGAACAGGCCCACCCCGCAACACAGTTCAACACTTAAACTTTACCGCTAGACATCCACAGAACCAGGAGGCCGAAACACGCCGAACCACTATACGCTATCCTTAACACGGCATTTCTATGTTATTACGCTCTCCTCCCTATATTAAGCCAAAGGTAACAATTAGCGCTGTGCCCCCTATGCCAGGACTCGGATACCACTGCTGTACAGCCCCCCCTATTATATGGTAAACTGAGGTACAAAGACTAATGGACACTCCCCTCACCCAGCGGATCCCACCGCTGTAACCCAGGCCTGTGAAATCTTTCAAACAAAAAACCCAAGGACAAGAAGGGAAAAAAAAACAAAAAAAAAAAACGATAAACAAAAAAAAAAAAAAAAACAACAAAAAAGGAAAAAAGAAATTGTTTGCATAGTTGATATGTTTTACTGTTTTATTGTTTGCATTCACCTCTACTATGATGTCCATCTGGGAGATTGCTAACTGGCGCACTAACATATAAAACACGCCAAGTAACGTTGCTTTCCCTTAACTAGGACTCAGGTGTGACAATGGACACATCCCGACCCGACCCGAATGGCACCGAAGTTATACTAAACAGCCTCCCCCCCACCAAGACATGGGTAATCACGCGTAATGTCCTCCTCTTTTTGAGACACTGGAGGGACAGGGCAATGCCCCCCCCATCATCAGGGCACTAAAGTCACTAAGCACCACTCTCCCCTGGCGAAGACTTAACTGTCAAATCGCACAGCTCTCCCACTACCACAGCGTAACTGTTAAAATGCGCTGTTCCCCAGTCACCCTGGCAAAACGGTTACTTCACACTGACCGCCTCTTACTCAGGCACAGGCAATACCAAACCACACATGGTAATCTCAACTAATGTCATGCATACTCTTTCCGCAGAATCCCGGAACCCTAAGTGCCACCCCAACCACTAGGACATAGCGACTCGACAAATGACCGCGACTAAGGTAACGCACTCACGGCTCGAAGGAGACGGGAGGCGAGGTTCATTCCCCCTCCGGACACCTCCGATCCGACTCACACAACCTACTCGTGACAACCCCCCAATAACGGCCGAACCTGCTCCCCCCCCCATCGGGACAGCAGACCACCCACGAGGGAACAGGAACAGGACTGCAACGACACGCAGGTACCTACACCCCCTCAATCTCCGCCCCCGCCACACCTGGCAGCTTTAGTATAAGACCAGGAAACACCAAACCCTCACCCCTACCAGGAGGCGAACCCCTGACCTCTCACAAAAAAGGACCTGACTCCCCTACCATAACAACCAACACAGATACAGACAACACTTCCACTCAAGAACCACACATACAACCCCTCCGACCCACTCCACACACAACGAGAAAACATGAACACCAAACTGACATGCGTATCTATCAACTGCAAGGGCCTCAACAACCCCGCAAAAAGACATAAACTAATGAGGTGGGCAAACCGTACAAACGCAGACATTATATTATTGCAAGAAACCCACTTCACACAGGCCAAACCATTTCACCTCATTAATAGACACTATCTATAATGTCACACGTCAAACTCCCCCACGACCAAACAAAATGGAGTCGCTATCCTGATTTGAAAAACTTGCCCACTCAACACCAAACAAATACTGAAGGATCCACAAGGTAGATTCATCACACTCACGGGCCAAGCAGGTCACACCCGTTACGCCATAACCTCACTATATGCACCGAACACCCTGGATAAAAACTTCTGGGACACGTTCCAAGCACACTTAGCCTTAACCCCAGGCCACCTCAAAATCGTAGGCGGCGACTGCAACGCCACGCTATCACCGACGGTAGACAGACTACGAACCCAAACCCTTCCGAACCCAACACCCAAAATAGACAGACTACTACAAGACTTCGTGCTCAGACAAGGACTTGTAGACGTATGGCGCCTGCTCCACCCAACCACTAGGGATTACACATTCTACTCCCACCCCCACAACTCGTACTCTCGCATTGACCTATTTCTGATATCACCCCCCCTTACTCACATGACCCAATCGGCTGACGTAGGCAACATCACGTGGTCGGACCACGCGGACATTACACTATCAATCAAGGTCCCAGACGTAGCAAAACCATGGTCCTGGAAACTCAACCCCACACTACTACACAATCCGTCGATAACGGACGCTATCCTAACTGAACTGACGAACTACTTCACGCTAAATACACCCACGGCACCCTCACCAGGCATACTATGGGCAGCCCACAAGACGGTCCTGAGGGGGAAAATCATAAGCCTAGCATCGCACTTGAAAAAAACTCAACTAGCAGAGTTAGCAACAGCCCTAACAAACCTTAGGACCCTAGAAGCAAGCCACAAACAAAACCCCACGCAAGACATCCTCACAAAAATAACAGACTGCCGCACCGAAATTAAGAACTTCATGACCAGAGACACACACAAAGCCATGCAATGGACAAGACAGACCTACTATGAAAAATCTAATAAGGCCGACACCCTACTAGCCAGGAAACTGAGAAACAGGGCGAACCGAAAACAAATAGACACAATACTATCACCGGACGGCACCAAACACCACACGCCATCTAAAATTGGGGAGGTCTTCCAAAAATACTTTTCCACATTATACGACCACAGCCCCAACACCCGACTAAATCCCGAACTAACTAAACAAACCATAACCGAATACCTACAGAAGATACCCTTACCAGCCTTAAAAACAGAAGCAATATCCAAAATTGGCCAACCAGTCACCGTCGAAGAAATCGCCAAGGCTATCAAAAACACTAAACCCAACAAAAGCCCGGGCCCAGATGGCTTCACGGGACTATATTACAAAACCTTCCCTGCCATCCTCCTCCCCCACCTTTGCAACCTCTTTAACGCAATACTACAGGGGAACCCCATACCTCCCGACATCCTAAGAGCAAATGTGTGCCTCCTTCCCAAACCAAACAAAACCCACCTAGACCCAGGCCACTACAGACCGATCTCCTTACTTAACGTTGACTTAAAACTACTGACCAAGCTACTCGCAGACAGGATAAACCCCCACATACACAAACTTATACACCCTGACCAAGTGGGCTTCATACCCTTTAGACAGGCGTACGACAACACAAGACGGACCTTTGACCTTCTATGGACGACCTCACACAGACGAATCCCCACCCTATTCCTATCCCTAGATGCCGAAAAGGCATTTGACCGACTACTATGGCCTTTCCTTTTCGCCACCCTGCACAAATTCCGGTTCCCAGACCCAATCTTGAATGCGCTCAACACTCTATATTCCGCACCGGTAGCAAACCTCCTCATCCCAAATGCTCAACCCCCCTCTTTTCGCATCTTCAACGGGACGAGACAGGGCTGCCCCCTCTCCCCACTCCTGTTCGCCCTTTCATTAGAACCCCTACTCCAGGCCATACGCCTAGACCCAATAATAAAGGGAGTACACATCAGAGACGAAGACTATAAAGTGGCAGGCTATGCAGACGACCTACTCCTCTCCATCACAGACCCGACAAACTCACTCCCACCCCTACTACACACCATACATGAATACGCACAGGTCTCAGGCTACCGCCTTAACCTAGACAAAACGGAAGCACTCCCAGTACAAATACCCCAGGAGGAGCTGGACACTCTAAAATTAACATACCCATTCCGCTACAACACCACGCACATACACTATCTAGGTGTCGACTTACCTATAGATGTCTCCCAGACATACCGACTCAATTATTCCCCCCTACTGCTAAAAGCGACGGCCGACCTGAAGTCATGGGAATCCCACTCTATCTCTTGGCTAGGAAGGGTAGCATGTATAAAAATGAACCTCCTACCGAGGTTTTTATACTTATACCAGACGCTACCAGTTCAAGTAGTCATAAAAGACTTTAAACTATTACAAACGCAAATAGATCGCTTCATCTGGGCCAATAAGCGAGCCAGGATACGAAGAGACATTCTCTACCTCCCGACATGATCCGGAGGACTTGGCCTGCCCCACTTTCTCCATTATTTCCATGCAGCACAACTTGCGCAGATCAAGGCACTGCACGCCCCCATAGGGATGAAAAGATGGGTAGACCTTGAACATAACCTGTTTGGCCAAGATTTCCCCTCCCTCTATATATGGGTCCCAAAACAAGCAAGACCACGACCCCCACCCACCACACCAGCACTTGACACCTCCATTTCACTCTGGAACAAACTCTCTGTAAAACATGCACTCACAACGAACCCCTCGCCCCTGACACCAATCCTGAGAAACGAACACTTCATACCGGGCATGACCCCAAAAGACTTCGCTCATTACGAAGACAATAACCTTGTCAGAACATACCAATTCTTTCGGAACCAAAAAATCATTGCATTCGCAGACTTACCTCAAACCAGACCACTCACCACACACGACTTCTTCCGCTACCTGCAAATCAAAAACCTCCTAGACACCCCCTCATATAAACAAGCTGGACTTACACCCCTCACAGCCTTCGAACAGGCGTGTATCCATGCCCCCATACAAAAAATCCAGATCTCCACAACATACACACAACTGCTCAAAACGACAAGGACCCGACCACCAGGGTATGTCATAGCATGGGAAAGGGATCTGGGACCACCCACAGATCCTACAGACTGGAACGCTATATGGGAAGCCACAGCGACAGTAACAATATGTGTAACACATAAAGAGCAGGCATACAAAACCATGATGCGCTGGTACCACACACCGCTAAAACACAAACAAATGGGACTCACCACATCAGATAGATGCTGGAAGGGGTGCGGCCAACAAGGAACGTACTATCACATGTGGTGGGAATGCCCATACATCGCACAAATCTGGACTGACATAGTGGCCCTGGCCTCAAGAGTCCTACACGACACCATCCCGAGGGACCCGTGGCTGTGGCTACTATCCAAACCACTAGAGAGCACACCACGAGCTCATAACAAACTACTGGCCAAACTAGCCTTAGCCACTAGGAGAGCCATAGCCTCCCACTGGGGTGCACCCACAACCCCATCACTCACCGACATAAAAAAAAAAATGAACGAAGCCAGATCCATGGACAATCTATCAGCACTCATTCATGACACCATAACTCACTGTGATAAAATATGGGACCTGTGGCTCATGGAACCTACCACCGCCATTTAGGGGATATACCTATGGTTATTAAAAAATTAAACACTAGACAGTAAGACTAGTCAACTCGCTCCCCTACTTTTGTACAATCATACGACCTGGCTGTTCTTGAATGTAGACCCACATTTTGAGTCAACACCAACAAACTACACAACCTACAGGTCAGGGACGCCTATCCCTCCCCCCCCCCCCCCCCCCGACGACCCCACCGGAGACTCCAAAGTAGGGAGCCCCCGAAGTACGCCCCATTCTCGAAATGGGCTTCACCCCCCAACATCCTTTACGTTTTATTTACTGTTCCTTGTACCGCAACAAGGAAATCTAACTGCACATATAAGCTTGTTCATACTTACTGTTGTTTTTTGTTCGCTCAAAATGTTTAAAAATTTATCTGGACAGAACCCCTTACGAAAACATAACGCTGCAACACCAGATAACTACTCTACTAATATATGCCTCTCTGTATTACAATGTTTTTTCTTTTTGAAATGGTTACACTTTAGCTTTTGCATAAGCCCACACAGTATCTTTTGTGCAACATTCATGTCCATGTGAACTTTGTCAAATGTACGACGAAGAATATATATGAAACAAAAAAAAAAAAATCTCGGCAAGACACCATGGATTTAAAGGCACTCACTATTGTAACAAGATGTTTGATGGACTTTCCTGCAGATGACCGTTCCTTCGACTACTTGCTTATTTAAGTACCATATCATTACGACATGCCCTTATATTGATGTACATTCGTATTGTATTTCACTACTGTTATGCTTTTTGGTGCCTTGCCTTGCAACAAATAAAGAATTAAAAAAAAAAAAATACACCTCATTCACACACACTGACCCAGGTTTCAAATACATTTCTCATTCACACACTCTGACACAGGTTTCAAATATATTTCTCATTCACACACAGGTTTCAAATACACCTCTCATTCACACACTCTGACACAGGTTTCAAATATATTTCTCATTCACACACAGGTTTCAAATACACCTTTCATTCACACACTCTGACACAGGTTTCAAATACACCTCTCATTCACACACAGGTTTAAAATACAGCTCTCATTCACACACTCTGACCCAGGTTTAAAATACAGCTCTCATTCACACACTCTGACCCAGGTTTCAAATACACCTCTCATTCACACACTCTGTCACAGGTTTTAAATACACCTCTCATTCACACATACACTGACACAGGTTCAAATACACCTCTCATTCACACATACACATGCACTCTTACACAAATGTTACATACACCCTTCATTCACATGCTTAAACTCTGCACACATAAAAATGCACTCCTGCATTCACATATATACTGTGAAAACATGCTGCATTCACACACAAACAGTCCAAACAAATCTATCTTTACATTCTTACACAGACATTTCATACTAATACACACTGGCATTCATACACCAACACACAAGTCCTCCACAAATTACACCCCTGTATTCACATTCAACATAAATACACCCTTACATTCAGACATCAACATTCCATACAAATACACTCCTGCTTTTACAAACATCTGCTCTACTCACTCATGGAACAATGCATTTACCCATTTACGCTACATGGACGTCTGCATTTTATACTCTCTGGCACTACACAAATTCTTTTTCATAGAAAAACATGCGCAGCAAAATGCCACACTACACCAATTATCACCTCTGATGAATCAATCCTTATGGTAGCATTCTGTGTCTCCATGCAGAGTGTGGAGATACTAAACATCAGCAGCACTGACCTATCAAGCAACTCTAGTGGCTGTCCTAAGCAGCAATGTAAACACCTCCTTTTCTGAAAGCCAGTGTTTACGTTAAAAAGCCTGCAGGAACTAGCTATGGGCATCAGAACAACTACATTAATCTGTAGTTGTTCTGGTGACTATAGTGTCCCTTTAATACTTAATTAGGTTTTCGAAGAGTCCAGGATCTAATTTTGCCCGAGGGCCCAGAAGGCTGTCAGTCCGTCCCTGAGTGTGGATATATCAGGAGGTCAGTGCACGCTGTTACTTTATATCAGTCTTGATAAAGTCCTGCATTATAGAAAAAACCCGTAGACATTTCAGACGTGGGGGGCAGCTTACTTCATACATAGTTACTTGGAGCCTTGATATGCGGCTGATTGTTGCTGCACTTACTATCGGTCTATGGACTTTTGAGATTTGGACTGTGTTATTACCTTTTTATTTATATGTTATTTTGCACATCAGAGTATGGCGATTTTTCTTTGATGTCTGGATGATCTTACTTTCATCTCGTCCATTTATTTAGGAGTTACTGGAAAAGTAGTGCAGTTTTACAGATACCAACCTGCTGACACGTATACTAAGATATTATGCATCAGAGAGAGACTCTCAATTCTGGATATAAGAATTCATTTTTACCCATATAAAGAGCCTCTGTGTTCTTAGTAGTTTTCAGACTCATTTATTTTGTATGTGGCTATTGAACAGTTTTTTTCACAGTAATATGCTGTTTGACTGAGTAGTATATTGCAGTTTTAAGTGTATTGTTGTTACTTTTTATTAAATTGCATATCTATATTAACTTTTCATCTAGTTACACTTAAAGGATCACTATAGTGTCAGCAAAACAAACTTGTTTTCCTGACACTATATAACCCTTAGGTCCCCCCCACTTCAGGGACCCCACCCCTTCAGCCACTTACCTTTATCCAGCGCTCGGCGCTGGTGACCTCTCCTCCCCCGCCGACGTCAGCTCCTGAGTGGAGTGGAATGCACATGCGCGGCAAGAGCCGCGTGTGCATTCAAACAGTCCATAGGAAAGCATTCTGCACGCTGAATGCGATTTTCGCAGAAGCGCCTCTAGCGGCTGTCAGGAAGACAGTCACTAGAGGCTGTATTAACCCTATAATTCTCTGAAACTGCTATGTTTACATCAAAAGGGTTAAAACCCGGGGGCCCTGGCACCCAGACCACTTCATTGAGCTGAAGTGGTCTGGGTGACTTTAGTGTCCCTTTAACTACTCATTATATTGTTATAGAGTACTTACTGCAAATATATACAGGAATGTAGTTACTGCAAACAACTGAATCTATGATCAAGGTCAAACTTAATATTTTGTAAAATAAAGTTATTTTCAGCAATTTGTTTTGAAAAGTGGAAGTGTGCCATTTTTTGCAAAAACAAAATTCATTTTCAGCATCCATGAAAATCACTTGGTAGGAAAACCATTGACTATAGTTGCACGGAAATTTTCCAAAGGAAGTACACAGGATAGGTATGAAGAGGCCTACAAAAAGAAAACGGTAGTTCCCACCAAATCCCTGGGGGTTAATGAATCCTTCAGACTGGTAAAATCATGATGGAAATGAGATGCTGTTGAGTAAAGCGGTATTCATGACCAACACCGCCAATCTATATTTAATGCGGTGCTTGACATCTTTTCATATTTACTAAGAATCTGTGACAGATTTAGTGAAAACATCTGGGATTATACTGTGGCTACGTCAGTCCTTGGGGAATAGAGATTTTCAGCACGATCTTCCCATACTACGTGAGTGCTCTGATAGCGACGAAATTGCAGCTGCTGTCGTCTGGCACTGAGCCCTTTTTAACTCCAATGCTGATATTGCAACTTTCAGCATTGACACTTTTGTGTCCAGAACAAGATTAGTAAATATATGCATAATATAAGGATTTTTAGCATTCATTTTAAAGTAATAAAATCTATATTTTATTTTTTTTAAAAAGTACTTTCTTCAGGGTGCACTTCCCCTCTTAGGCCTGCAATGTAAAACACTGCAGTTTTAGAGAAACAGCAGTGTTTGCATTGCAGTACTAAGACTGCCTGTACAGCCACTGGCGTTTCACTGAGTTTTCTTTGAGGTAATGCTATCCTACTGGGAAGCCCTAATGCTCACACAGTGCTCACCATGCATGTTCGTTTGTTCCCCCCAATGGGCTGACATCGAAGGAGATGGAGCGCGACCCAGCACTGAGGGACATTGGTGCAGGAATTGGGAAAAATAATCAATGTTTTTTTAACCCTTTACAAAGCTGGGGTGAGGGGGGGGGGGTGAGAGAGGGATCACGGAGGACAAGGAACATGTTAGTGTAAGGAATACATCTTTGTATTCCTTGCACTAAAGTGATCCTTTAATGTCCCATTTTAATCTGTCATTATGGTCAGCTGTCTTTGGCTGGTGGAATAATTAGAAAGTGTTTATATATTGTGCCTTGTTTTGGCAAGGGCGATCAAGCCTGCCAAAGGTAAGTAAAATGTCAACTGATTTAAGAAAATTGGAGGAATGGACTAAGATTTGAAGATCCTGTAAAAATGTGGAGTGCCTAACGTCCGTGGAGAGATGTCTCACTGGATGAGAGCTCCATGATTCCAGTTCATAGCAACTGATAAAGCAGTCCTTTTCAGGAACATAGCTCACCCTGGCTGCAAAATGTGAGGTGGCACAAAGCACTAGAAAAACAGATCCTCAAAGATCTGCATAGAATGACAGTCTGAAATCCCAACAAAATGGTGGCTCCCATGAGGTTATGTCTTTTGCCTTGGTTACGATTTTGGATTCCAACACTGTTTTTACTCTCATGAATGATGATAATGTTGGGGGAGATCATTTGGAAGAATTTATCTCACACTTCAATAGATTCCCTAGAGGTAGGACTGAAAGTCCTGGAGAACTGGGGCCTAATGGAAGCATCTGCTTCTGGACAGAAGAAGCACAATTCTCCAATTAAAGTGACACCAGTTTGTGGGGTCTACTAAGTAGCTGACATGAATTTGTGGATTGCTGATTTATGGTGATGTCTAAACCCCTTTAGTTTTCATTGCCATGGCTGTTGTTCATCTCCAATAGGGAGTCCTATGGACATTCATTGTTTTTGCTAACACTTATTTGGTGTTACAAACCTGAGAGAAGGACGGGGATGGGAATATGTGGTTTTTATTTTTTTAGATAATTTTAAAACTGCAGTGCCATGTTAATACATTCTTACTTCATTAAAGGAACACTATAGTCACCTAAACAACTTTAGTTTAATGAAGTAGTTTTATTGTATAGATCATGCCTCTCAGGTTTTACTGCTCAATTCACTGCCATTTAGGAGTTAAATCACTTTGTTTATGCAGCCTCTCCTGGCTCTGGTTGACACAGCCTGCATGAAAAAAACGGGTTCCCCCATCGTCAGAATCTTCAGACCCATCGGCAGAATCTTCAGACGCCAAAGCGTACAGCAGCCCGACCATACCTGAACTCTGCCAGGCCGTCTCATCCCCGCTTCCCTAGGCGACGCTCTGGAGGAAGGCGAGTCTACACCCGCAAGCCGCTCTCCCGGATGGTGCATTCCAGGCAACAAAGCTCACGAGCACGAAGAATGACCGGAGGCTAGAGAACTCAGCTGCTTGTATACCGGCGAGGTGCAGCAACACGCAGGCACTAGTGGCTGGTGGCAACCCCAAATACTAAAAGGCGGACTCAGGTTTCCCAGCGATAACAGCCTGCCAATAACGGGCATCGGCTAAGCAGACTTACACACAGATCTAGTCATGGCAAACTGTATTTTGGTAGCGAAAGGCAAGATTTTACTAGATCACTGTTTTACCAGATTTCCTGTGGTAGCCATCTTGTGGGCATTATTTACCTAATAGTAACAGCACATGTTATTATTTTGACCTCCATCTATTTAACATATATTTCAGGTAGCACAGCGGTACAACATTATCTTCCAGTAGGAATCTTTAATTTTGGTTTGTGATGTTGTTATTATTTAACCCCTTAAGGACACATGACATGTGTGACATGTCATGATTCCCTTTTATTCCAGACGTTTGGTCCTTAAGGGGTTAAATTTCATTTTTAAAGTCAATCATACGCTCTGCCCAAAGAATATAATATTTTAATACCATGCACTACCATGTAAAGTATGTATCCTAGGCTAAACCTATCTGCCTCCTCCAGCTAACATGAAATGATGCCTTAACCATGTTTATTATATTGGCTGTGAAACAGGGCTCCAACTCTGCAATGCCATGCACTAATTAATCACTATGTATGTAGCCATGTAGCCTGCTATCCCATGACAACTGTTCAACGTAAGCATACTGTAATAATACAGCTAGAGTGGGCCATGCAGGCTACCTGCCCGGGCGGCATTTCACTGAGGTCACACCAGCCTATTTAACTGACATCCTCCCTACTGCTGTGGGTGCATTCGGGCTGAGATGGGCATGACAGTGCAACCATAATTTTACACCCTGTTAGTCTCCCACGCTCCCACACCGACCACGGTGCCCAGCGGCTACCCTACTGAAAAATTAACCACGGTTTAGCATGTTACTTTCTCTTTCTCTTTATTTTATCATGATCGACTACGTTAATATCAATCTATATAGTATGTCTCAAGCAACCCTACAATTTTCCTGTTAAGCAACATTATATGCATTAATATGTTTACATTTAAAAATGTTCAGTTCTATCTTATGCCACAGTCCTATGCCTCTTGAAAAATCTGTATTTACTGTCGTGGCATGGCAACTTGCACAACCAAAATAAAGAATTAAAAAAAAAAACAGGTTTCACTTTCAATCAGATATAATTTACCTTAAACAATGTTATCTCCTGCTCTGTAAATTGAACTTTAATCACATAAAAGAGGCTCTTGCAGGGTCTAGCAAGCTATTAACATAGCAGGGGTAAGACAATCTAAATTAAATAGAACTTGCAATAAAGGAAGGGTAAACTTTAGATGACTCTTTACAGGAAGTGTTTAGGAAGGCTATGCAAGTCACATGGAGGGAGGTGTGACTAGGGTTCATGAACAAAGTGGTTTAACTCCTAAATGGCAGAGATTTGAGCAGTGAAACTGCAGGGACACGAATTGCTTCATTAAGCTAAAGTTGTTTTGGTGACTTTCGTGTCCCTTTAACTTTATTAACACACCTCCAATACCACATTGCCGACTGGTTGCTGAGCGACTGTGGCAGCCAATCAGGGACAAGTCATGCATTTAAATACAGCAACCCACCAGGAAGTAGGCAACGCGATCGATAAAGCCTTCAGGCGAAATGCGTCTGGGACAGTGACGAACCATAGTGGACTATATTTGAACGGATATCTGATCCATTTTATTTATTTAATGTCACACAGCATTACTGAGAGCCTAGTAAAACTGGCTCCCTGAAAGGTAAGCAATCACTTGCATTTGCACCTAAGATTTGCACCTTATATTGATGATACAATTGGGTGTTTAGTGTAAGGTTCTAACACGTGTTGAGCTGCTATTTTCTATTGGTGTCAACTTTTTGGAAGACATTATAGACTCTCACCACACTTTAGCTGACAATCATTTAAGTTTGGCAGATGAATAAGCTAGTGGATGTTGAAGACACTCTCGCATCAACAATATAGGAATCAGAGGCATTCCTGACTCGGTTTCAGTGGTGGATCTAGAATAATTTTTTAAGAATTACTTCTCTTGTGTTCTACCAGACTTACCTGATAGAACACAAGAGAGGTAGTCATTGACAGGACACACAGGGTGCCTTAAGGATGTCATAGCAGGGATCCATTTTTTCACAACAAAACCAAAATAATGGCAGCTAGCTAATCACCACTGATACTGAATGACACATTCAGTTCTAATCTTCAACTATTCCTGAATTTATAAGTGTACACAATGGCTAAAAGAAGGGAATTTAAGTCCATAGCTCAGACTGTGAGGACTAACAACATCTCTTATCGCTGGCGATTTCCAGTCAAATTGATAGTAACCCACAACGTCTCCATTAAAGAGGTATCAACACCTATACAAATACCCAATCCTACTCAGGCCAAATGGGAGCAACTTCTGGGTCAGAACTGGCAATCCAGGAAGTGAACAACAGCTTCCATTCCACATTCCAAGTTGCCTCCACAAGGATGAGATGATCTAATACCTTGGAATGTAATGGATACTTCAAGCACCATGCTTCTATGTTCTCCTTAGGCCTACTTGGACTTGTTTGTTTCTCTGGACTGATGTTGCAACCAAAGGATGAGTACCTGGCCTCCTAGTTTTACCACCCATCCAACATGCCTGGACTTAGTTGCCTCTTACCCCTATATTTGGAATTCTTAACATATTAATGATCAATGCCTGACGCCTAAATATTTTGCATAAACATAGATTCTTTGGGATGGAAAAATGAAGAAGAGTCTAGGGCTTCTATTGTTTGTGTCCGGGAGATACATTTTGAAAATGGGAAAGTCACATATTTTTAATGGAGAAATTTCTCTACTATGCATAACTCACTTAATGTGTCCAAAAAGTGCAGGACATTTGTCCTCTTTAAAATGTCTCTACCTGTCCAGATCCAATCTCACTTTGAGGACCCCTGTGTATTTAAAATAGTCTTCTGCACCCAGGTTCGCAATTAGACCTTTTGGCTCACCGTGCAAAAAATCTTCACAGCGCCTACCTCCCTGTCATCCCCCTTCATCCATATATAGTGTGTGTATAGGGGATTTATGAAATTAATAATGATTTAAAAACAAATATTCATTCCTCCTTCCCTGTTGTTACCTTGCTGGGAGAGGGGCATGCTAATCCTTTGTGTTCAAGTGTGCTGGTAATCTGATCTTCCCCTCCACTGGATGCAGACTATTCGTAACTGACACTTGCAGTGTCAGCAAAATGTACAAACAGAAATTTGTGATTCAGCTATGTATCTAAAATAGGGATAAACAAATAACACATACAGTATGTCAGAGTATGAATTAACTTTGCGCTGTAGATGTACACTCACAAGAAGATTTGGAGTTTTGTGCCTTGGTGTGTCTCCCCTGATCTAGGCTGGGTGGCTAAAACCTTCCTCGCCTCCTCCTTACGAGCAGTTTGTCCAAAGATTAGCAGTAAGGTGAACACCACTTCTTGCAATAATTTGTATATATTTATTGCATACAAATTATTTAAAAAAAACAAAAAAAAAAACACAAACATGAATTATAAAATGAAAATAAAATAGGTCCAATGCGTTTCTTCCACCTAAGTGGATTTCTTCAGGGACACAATGAAAAATGTTAAAATCAAAGTACAAAAATACAAACAATTACACTAGCAAAAACCTTTAAAAGCTTTCCTGTGGAAATCCACTACAATGCTATGATTTGCCCAAGTTAGAAAGACAGTTACTTATGGTCTTTAGCCAACAGATGTGCAGTGCAGGCCAGAGGTGACATACTACCTCCTCAGCATTACAGAGGGGCAGATTAGGTATGTCACGTAATACTGTGAGTTGTTTTGCTTTGGAGCTCTGAATTTTCCTTATTTACCTTGAGCTATTTGGAATAAAAATTCAGAGTATCCATTTATCAGTGAGCTCCACAGTAACAAAAAACTCTCACTGTACTATGAGGTGTTTACCAGTTTATCACAGAACTCTACAACAATAAAACTCACAGTAATGTGTAGTGTATGAGTTTGTCACAAAGCTCCATAACAATGCAACTCCCAGTAATGTGCCTATTAGTGTATCACATAGCTCCCCAACTATAAAACAAAGTGTAATGTGCATTTTGTATGCTAGAAATCCACTGTAATAATTCTCACTATAATATATGTGTGTATTGCTGTGTATGATATTTGTGCTGGGTTTGTTGACAGTGTGTGATGGATATTTAATTCAGATAAAAATATGCATATAGGTCTATGTGTGAATGTAGGTGTGTATTGTTTGTCACATGCATGCAAATTCAAATTCAGAAAAATGTACACAGTCCCAGAGACATAGTCACAAACAGTTACAGGTAGCCACATATTAGTATAGGCAGTCACACACATACAAAGTTACAGGCAGACAGTCACACACACACATAAAGTTACAGGCAGACAGTAACACACATGCAGTTACAGGCAGTCACACACACAATTAAAGCAGACAGTCACACACAGTTACATCTTTCCATTATGGGCTGGAACGGAGGAGTGGATGCTCCTGCTGTCTGGTAGTTGTTGGGGAAGCAGCGACTTCTTCCTGCTTCACCCTTCCTGTGCAGCATTGCTTCTGGGCGCAGTTAGCGTTGCTCCTGCTGCCATTTTAGCCCCGCCTCTTCTGCTCGATAAGCCTTACCCCCACCACTTGGTAAGCCCAAAACCTGCTGCCATGTTTTTTTCTCTTTTTATTAATCCTAGAGAATAATTAAATCCTCCATCCGGACTCACTTTAGAACCATGTGCGAGCTGTGTCGGTCTCATGGTGCCCCCTGCTGCCATAGCAACTTGTGTGCCGCACAGCACACACACCCTATCTGCACAATTCATGGAGTTACTCTGACACTAATGAATGTATACTAATCACCACAGGACCCCTGTGCCATGCTGGAAAGCGCTTTGCGCAGGCCCCCCAGACAGGATAGGCAAACCTATTAATGGATTCCTCCATGGATGTCTTGGGTTTCTATTCCTCTACTGCTAACAAATCAGCACAAAATCATATTCAGAGGTTTGGAGGCCTGATGCATGAACATGGATTGTACAATGCATGGCCTGTCTTGGATCCTTGTTTAAGGGACTACAAATACTACTCTCATGTGCATGACAAGTATTCATGCATTGATTTTTTTTTTACAGACCGCACTCTTCTTTATAATTTAAAATCTATCTCGGTCAGACCTGTAACCTGGTCTGACCATAGTCCATTAGTGCAAAAGCTTGTCCTGACAATGCTTACAAAACCCTTTTTGCACTAGAGGATGAACAATAGTTTACTCAAGCCTAGATCCATTCTCTGACTAGACCCATTGATGAGAAGATTATAGGGGATATTAGGGCAATGCCCCATGGGAAGTCACCGGACCCAGGTAAGTTTTCTTCCCTGTATCATACATGTTTTGGACATACGCTATATCTTTGCCTCCTGTCTTTATTCAATAGGTTCATGTCAACCAGCACTATGCCGGTTGACATGTTAACTGGTTAATGGCAAATATTACATCATTGCCTAAGCCAGGTAAGCCTCCAAACCAGTTTTCTAACCTGCATCCCATTTCACACCTGAATTTAGTTAAAAGATTTATGCGAAAGATTCTGTTAGCACAATTATCTCCCCTACTCCATGATCTAGTAAAATATGACCAGATAGGCTTCGTCAGTGGGCATCAGGCTTCAAATGTCACTCGTACTATTGTTGATAAACTCACGGTGGTGGGTGAAACTAAAGTTGAATGCCTTCTCCTTTCCATGGACATGCTGCATTCTCCTGTCTGGCTGCATTGGGAATAGTTGGCCCAGGTCTTGCCGAGATACAAAATACCCCAGGGGTTTATAGCAGCAATTATGGCCCTGTATTCCAATCCCATGGCAGCTATTCTTCTCTCTGGTTATGTGTCAGATCCCTTTGACATTAGCAATAGGTCTAGACCAGGATGCCCCCTGCTATACATCCTGACCTTGGAAGCCTTGGTGTGCACTATATGTGAGGATCCAAACATATTTGGAGTCATTATGCATACCTCTCAACAACAGAAGATTGCACACTCACGGATGATATATTTCTTATGGTGATCAACCCTCTCCGGTCTCTGCCTCATATACATGCGATACTGTCCTCTTAAGGTGCAATCTCCTACCATAGGTGATTTCTTTCAAATCCTCAAAAATCATTAATTCGACTGAATTTCATTTGGCCTGGCTTAAAGTCGAATATAAACCAAAATACAATATTTGGGTATAAGACTATATATGGATTTACAATAATTTAAAACCTTAAATTTGAAATTTATTTGGAAGCAGGTGCGCGGGGAACTAGTCAGGTGGTGGAAATTTGAAATCCACTCAGTTCTGGCTCAGTCTTTGCAGTTCTGCACCTCAGTATTTTCTGTGTTATGGGAAGATATTGAGTACACTATTCTTAAAGGAGATAGAATATCACAGTATCTGTGGTCCACGTCAAGGATACCACCATTGTCAGTTTTCCTGCCGACAACCAGGCATAGTTTGAAGTACAAAGTTGAAGTTAGGCCTACCTTCAGGTCCATATCCTTATACTGAGACCTGTATTGAGACTTGTCCGCTAGCAACCTTACACACAATTATTCCAGATTTGGATTTGTCATCGTGATTGGAGCAGGTTAGGTGACCAATTGATGGACAGGGACACTATCATGCACTTCACTTATCTAAATATCAGATTTCTAACAGTGATTTATATAAGTATTTAAGATTGAGACACTGTTTATCCTTTCTTCCCTGTAGATAGGGCACCCCTAGCAGGACTGATCAGACAGAAACCGTAATGATCGTAAGTCCATCTTGGTGTGCTACCTGTCACATCCTGCTCTGTTCCATGGAGATGTCTGGTCTTGGCTTCTGGTATCCAGTACTCTTTTTACAATTCTTGTTTAGTTTTTTTGGTTTTCTAGTCTATGTCTGGTTTTCTTTATTGCTGGGATTTCTGGGTTCATTCCTGTAATCCACCCTGGGATTCCCAGTCTCCAGGTTTCCTTTAAATGTTTGTTTTATTTGCCACACCCGTTTGTTTTCTACCATTCCTTTTTGTTTCAGTGTCCTGCAGGCAGCTGCCCTTTCTTGCAGGTAAGTGCTATATATGTCTTCTTTGGTTTTTTTAGCGAACATTAGGCAGTGTAGGACCTGCCGAATATGGGGTACATTGGCATTGTGGCAGGCTTATGCAATGTATGATCATATAATGTAACTAAATCCCCATACTTTTCATATATAGTGCTTAGTTATGTCTCCTCTTGTTTTGCCTATTATATCTTGTCTTGTTTTTTTTTGTAATCCCAGTCTATGTACAGTCCTGTACAGTCATGCCCATGTTATTTTCATGTTTCCCTCATGTCTTGTGTACATGTTCTGGGTTTAGCTTCCTATCCTTCTCTGATTCTGGGTTCTACTAGTTCTGTCTTGTTTTCATGTTTGGTGCTTTTTCTAGTCTTGCCTTGTTTCTGTACTGGATACATGTCTGCTGCAGGGCCCCCCTATTCAGCTCCTGGGAGGTCTGCTTATTTCCTAGCTTCAAGTTCCTGGGATCCGCTGTAGCTGCATCAGGGTTCTGGTATGTGGCCGCACAAACGCTGGTGCTCAACACCAGGGGGTGTGTGGTTACCCTGCACCAGGCCCTGATAATCCACTTCCACGCTGAGTCTCCCACTTATAATCAGACACTCAGGGGTCCCGGTTTCCGTACCGCTGCCCGTGACAATACCAGACCATCATTACCTCAGCATACTCTGCTAAGCCCTCAATTAAGGCTGAATGGGAGAGAGTTGGGGAAGCCTTTTTCAGAGGGAACCTAGCAATCCACCTGTACCAATCATGTACAATTACAAACAAACTCTTGCCCAGGGGGTATCTAATTCTATTATGAGTCAACACATATATCCAGGTGTACGCCAGGTTTGCTTGCGTGACTGCAGTGAAGTGGGATCTTTATCACACTTATGATGGTCATATCCTTACATTCTTCCAGTATGGAGGGAGCTTTTTGATTTAGTGGAATCTCTCATTCCTATCAAACTCTCCTTCACGCTTGAGGTTGCAATACTCAATTTATTTTCAAGACCTAACCCCCCATCATTACAAAAAATTGTCATTGCAGCGGTTCCATCTTTTAAAACTCTTGAGAACCTTATACACCATACATGTCAAATGGAGTTCATTGTACAGTCCACTAGCAACACCTTACAAGTGTTTCATATGGTCTTGGGGCCAATTTTGTCCATTAGCGGGAGACCTGTGGGGTGGGGAGCTCAGATTGATTCTGTAGGGATGTGATTTCATGTCATTATTGGCATTCAACATATGGGCTAAATGAGCCCCATACAACTTACCTGGACTAAGGTGAGACAACTTGGGTGGATAGACCCTGTCTTGACAAAGAATGTAGACTTTATGTGCCCCATGCGTTTACCTTTGAGAATATCTTACCGGTACTGTAATTTATTTAAATTTCCTTTACTTTCATTTACTTTCACTTATGTTTAAAGTTACATTTTCTTATATGTGCCCTAAAAATGAGTACCATATTGCTTGTTACATTACTTAAAGATGCTGCTTCCTTGGATTCACCATTACTGTTTTAGTTAATATTGTGAATTATTTTATCTAATGTGATTAAAATCTATTTGTCATTGTTACTCTTTTGATACCTCTAAATGCAAAATAAAAAATAATAAAAAATATGTCTGTTGTGGATAAAGCAAGTGGTAGTGTTTGAGATATAATCCTAATGTAATCCTTGGTACAACAAAGTTAAGGAATTGTCTTGTAAACTTAAATAAAGTGTACATTAAAGCTGTGTTCTCATTTATTTAGACATTTTTTAAAACAGAAAACCAAAATAATAATTAAAAGGGAGAAAACAGCATGCACTCTTAGACTAATGTGATAATAAATGAAACGTCAGCGGATAATATTAATAGGAGTAGCAATATCTAAACAGATGGTTCAAACATAAAGTGCGCTGTGCCTTTAAATCACTGTGCGTTCACAAATCTGTGCAAAACACAACACTCATAAAAAGTGCTAAAGTGTCAAATGTGCTAAATACCCAATATTGTGACATATATCATATATACCTTCAATTATACAATTTATTTAAAGTGCAAAGAAGAAAAATTATTCTGTTTTTAAGAATAATCCTATTTTTAAAATAAGTGCTAGTTTGTGAATCAGTGTAGTTACTTAGGTATACAAACCCAAATTTGATAAAAAAACTTGATTCTCCACATGTAAAACAAAAAGAGACAAAATACAATAGTATAATATTGTTTTGATATTAATAAATATTTAAAAAATGTGATGAACACTCACAAACATGGAGCAGGTAAAGAGACTGCTCAGGCAATCCTCGCTTTCTCACTGTTACACAGTGTCTCCAGGAAATGAACTGCTTACAGATTCCAATGGGGAAAAAAACGATCGGGCGGCCGTCAAGTATAAAATAAATTTTATTGGTAAAACATTCCGCAGACTTTTGCAGGTTAGATTTGAGATCGCTCAGACTTCCATTCAAACAAATAGTTAAACATCCGGACACCGGTATCTCTGGATATCATAAAACTTGTCCTTCAGTCTTTCGAGCGTCCAATCTCCCTCACGTCCTGCGTGCTAGCGTGATGACGCGTTTCGCCGTATAGGCTTCCTCAGATCACGGTGTAGTGATACCCAATAGGAAATATTAGATTTGGGAAAAAAAATCGGGACATAGGGTCTTTATATGGTAGAACTAATTAAATTATAGTGTCCCAAAAAGTAGTAGTGGTTTAGCAAAAATCAGCTATTTCAGAACACTATCTAAAAAAAGCAGGGTCGTATAATGAATGAATAGGAACAGTTATAAAAACGGTGGGGGGGTGGACCCTAGTCTTCAAGCAGAGTAGATGTGTTGAGCCTGAGCTCCTGAGATCCTGCTTGATTTTAGGGATATAACCCGATTAAGTGACCCCTGTGTTATCTGGAGGGCACTAGCTATATGGGGGGCTCTCCAGCAATCGTGCAAAGTGAAAGTACCTTTCCGGGGACCAGACACTCTCTGCTGAGGCCTGCTGGGGAAGGAGCTGGGGAGAGGTGGTCGATCTCCTCACTCACTGACTCAGCCTTATCCTCCTGCACTCCTACCCCCCCTCCGGACTGATGTGGGATACCTCGGTCCCCACTGGCCAAACTAGGCTGCCTAAGCTATCTCAACCTTGAGCCATTGGTAGCAAGCTGGCCAACCACGCAAGGCCTGATCGTCCAACAAAGGCCCCAGTGTGTCCCCATCAAATCTACCATGTTATGCCTGGATGAAGTCTTCAAATGATTCTGGCACAGAATCCAAGAAGGCATTCAGGCATCCATGCTTAAACAAAAGGTAGATATGAAGGGCAGCATCCGACCACAGCCGAGCAGAACTTCTGGGCAAAGCTCTCACACAATCATTTACCAATCCTGCTGCTCGCGTGCCTGGGCTCAGAGCCCCTAGAGGCACTACCTCAAAGCCTCATCCAAAGAAGCAGAGGATCGCCTGCCTGAAACGGCGACCACCATCCAGTACCTCTGTTTTCCCTGGAAGGGGACAGGACTTGGCCCTTAAGGATACCCAAGTATGTGGATCAGAGATGCTGGCTGTTCACAGAGTCTGGGGCTGGAGGAGAAATCTGCTTTGCTTTCCCATTGCTTTCCAATCCTTGAACTCCCTCAAGTACACACTGCTCCTGCCGTTGGCTGGGATTGCCCGATCCATCTACTGAGCCCATAGCTTGGCAGTAGCTGCACCATGTGCTTTATTAGTTAATCTTAATTGTTGAAATGTTTAACCACCTGCAAATTTACTTTAAAAATATATATATATTTTTTTGCCTATGATTTCATATAGCACAATGTGCAGTGACGAGAAATCTTGTAATACTGGAGGTGATCTTCGGTATCCAGTGGTCTTACATGCTACCTAGTACTCATGTGCCTTTGTACATCTTGTGAGATAAATCTTATATTGACCTGTTGTGAAGCACTGCCTGGCCCCCCCGACCAGGTACCTCTGTCAATTGCTGCATTCTAGTAATCCTTGAGTACCATAAGCACCACACTGGAACACGAACCGCCGCAGCTTGGTTGGGGTCTCGCTGTCCTCCACCCACCCTGGACGCAAGACCAGGATCCAGTTTCCAGTGGGTAGACCTCTCCTAGTCCAGAGAGCGAAGCAGGCTGCTCTTAAAAGAGCAATCATTGTGATCCAAGTATAGTGATTATAGCAATCCCCAGAGTGAATATAGCTCTCCAATCCACCAAACATGAGCCTAGACTTCATGAAGGGTAAAATGAAATCTCCTTTTAATGGCAGCCACAACTGGCCTTATACAGTGACTTGCAAAAGTATTCACCCCCTTGACTTTTTACCTATTTTGTTACATTACAGCCTTAAGTTCAATTTTTTTATTAATCTGAATTTTTTTTTAAATTCTTTATTTTGCTGTGCATTGAGTAACAACGATGCATGTATATCACTGTAGAATTTCAAACGTTTACATATAACAAGCATTAGACAAATACTGTGAATGTGGTTATGCACATATTTTAGGTTTATGTCATCATGAGTGTGTCCCTAGTGAGCTGCTTTACGTTCATGGTGGTTAAGTATATTTGTCAGTTCCGTCTTTAATTGGGGGGAGGGGGGGTACAAGGTGTGCATGTTCCGAGGGCAGTACAGGGACTTGCGGACCTGTTATTTAGGCTCTCTTGTGGTCAGGCTTAGGAACATGTGAAGGTATGTGGGTTAGACCTATATTAAAAGTGAGGGTCATGCTTGGTGAACCTCTCGAAGGAGGTGGTGCCCCTAACCATGCAGGTGTCGTGGGGGGTGTGCATGTGGTAAAGTGGTATACTATGTATATGGCTATGTAGAACCGGACCAGGGCCATACATGGCATTATGAAACGAGTGCTTGGTTGTGTCATGGTAAGCTAGGGCTCCCTATTCCTAGGCGTCCCAGTCTCGTTGTTGCGTTGTCCTGTGGATGAGGCTGATGTGCAAAAAACGTAAACATAAATAGGAAAGCGAAATTATAACGTTCAAACTTTGCAGCCTAGGGCCACAGATTCAGTAAGTTCCTCGGGTGGATTTGGGTTGTGGCTGGTGGACTCCCTTCAAGTGTCAGGCGGATAGTCCGCTGGTTGTCTCGGCATGTGTGGTACGCCTTTGGGTGGGTCCCATCCGTGAGCGCGGCTTTGGTCCGCTAGTGCTGCTGTCCCATTCTGTATGCCCAGTGTTGAGAGGAATGTTGGTATTTCAGTCCCTGTGGTCAGTTTGTGCGTGGCACCTTTGTGTGAGACGAGGAGAGACCTCGGCGTGCCCCACCTGTAGGTCACTCCTGTGGCCCGTAGTTTGGCAGTGAGAGGATTCAGGGATTTCCTCCATTGTAGCGTAGCTTTTGATAAGTCTTGGTAAAAGGAGAATTGGGAATCCTCGAATGTAAGTGGGGTCTTGTTCCTCACTGCCGCCATGATGTACTCGTTGTCTTGTGTTAAGGAACATCGGAGTATGACGTCCCCGGGCATTGTGGAAGTAGTTGTGGTTGGTGTCGGTAGGCGGTATAGCCCGGCGATGTTATACTTTTTTTTGCGGTGGCAGGTGGTAGCACCTTGGTTAGGAGCCTTCTCACATAGTGTGGCAATTCCTCCCCAGGGACCATAGCAGGTATGCCCCTTATCTTTATGTGGTTGCGGCGGTACCTGTCTTCCTGCGCTGTTAGTTGTATTGATATGGCCTGTTGGGCTGCCTGCAGCTGGAGCATGGATGCCTGCATGGTTGAAGTGCCCTGGCGGAGCTCTTTAACCTCTGTCTCAGCATTAGGTCCCCCCCTCTTATTGGTATTTAGGGCCCCCACCGCTCAGGTCCCCCTTTTTCTAATTTAGGGCCCCCACCCACCGCTCAGGGGTGGGGGCCAGTGGGGAGGACATTAGGTCCCCCCCTTATTGGTTATTAGGGCCCCCACCCACCGCTCAGGGGTTTGGGCCAGGGGGAGGACATTAGGTCCCCCCTATTCTAATTTAGGGCCCCCACCCACCGCTCAGGGGGGAGGACATTAGGTCCCTCCCTTATTCTAATGTAGGTCCCCCACCCACAGTTCAGGGGTGGGGGCCATGGGGGGGGGACATTAGGTCCCCCCCTTATTGGTATTTATGGCCCCCACCCACCGCAATAAGGTTGCGAAAAGGCATGTGGGAGACTCCCAAAATGTATGGAGGAAGGTGCTCTGTTCTGATGAGACTAAAGTTGAACTTTTCGGCTATCAAAGAAAACACTATGTCTGGCGCAAACCCAACACATCACATCACCTAAAGAACACCATCCCCACAGTGAAACATGGTGGTGGCAGCATCATGCTGTGGGGATGTTTTTCAGCAGCCGGGACTGGGAAACTGGTTAGAGCTGAGGGAAAGATGGATGGTGCAAAATACATGGATATTCTTAAGCAAAACCTGTACCATTCTGTGCGTGATTTGAGGCTAGGACGGAGGTTCACCTTCCAGCAGGACAATGACCCCAAACACACTGCTAAAGCAACAGTTGTGGGGTTTAAGGGGAAACATTTAAATGTGTTGGAGTGGCCTAGTCAAAGCCCAGACCACAATCCAATAGAAAATTTGTGGTCAGACTTAAAGATTGCTGTTCACAAGCGCAAACCATCCAACATGAAGGAGCTGGAGCTTTTTTGCAAGGAGGAATGGGCAAAAATCCCAGTGGTAGTGACTTATCCAAAGCGACTTGGAGCTGTGCTTGCCGCAAAAGGTGGCTCTACAAAGTATTGACTTTAGGGGGGACTTTTTCTGTTATTTTGTCCTATTTGTTGTTTGCTTCCCTATAAAAAAAAAAATCTTCAAAGTTGTGGACACGTTCTGTAAATTAAATGATGCAAATTAAGCAAATGTTAATTCCAGGTTGTGAGGCAACAAAACACAAAAAATGCAAAGGGGGTGAATCCTCATGCAAGGGGCACTCCCCTTGGACCTGAGAGTAGACTACAGTAAAAACATATACACAATTACATTGGCTTTCAGATCCAGGCCACTCCCATACAAAATAGGTCAATCCCTCCCCAATGCCTGGGAGATAATTGAGTCAAGCACTGTATTAAACTGTAGTAAACCCTGATAGCCCTGATCTGGGTGACCAACATATCCAAAAATCACGCAGATCAGTTCAGGGGTCAGGAATTTCCTGGAAGTCATAATATGACCGACTGCCCGCATGGTCCCATGCCCAAAAGAGTTCCAGAGAATCAGGGCTTGCGGTCGGTTTAGTTCAATAGTTTAAAAATGAACAAACTACCGAACAGAGTCAATAGTCTTACCCTGGAGCTTGATCCCCTTATTCGTTTCCACCGAACAGAGCCTTTCTAAGTGTTGTAGAACCGAACGCAGGCAATGCTGGAAGTCCAGCAGTGGTCGGGAGTTTCTGTGTCCGTTTTCAGTTTTATGAGATTCATGCCCAAACACCACTGCCTGCTTTCATGTGAACAAGATGGCCACCACCTCGTGGTTGTCCATAGGAATTTGCGCCCACCCAGATGAACTTTTAGAACACTGCGGTGGAAATTGCTACAAAGTAGCTATTAGGCTTAACACGCTCCAGGGGGGTATCCAGAACCAAATATAAAATCCCACAAACCAAGTCTGTTAACATATGTAACGGACCGTTTTGCACACCAGATGTTAAAAAACGTTTAGGCGATATTCACCTTTCCAGATGCACAGGCAGCTACTGTAAGCACCAATCTCCCGAACTGCAAACTACACGAATCCTCCAACTCCCGAACAGGAAACACACGAACGCGGGAAACAGCCGAACAGGAAAAGCATACAATCAGCTTACACTCCTGGCAATTGGCATACAATCCAAATCTCCCAATAACGAGATGACACTTCGTTTTGAGGGTCAAGCAGAATCATTTACTGGGGCTAACTGCCCGGCTATTATGCAGGTCTCCCACCTGGTGGACACTCCCCTAGAGGACCAGATGGAAGACTGGGAAAC
This sequence comes from Pelobates fuscus, assembly GCF_036172605.1. Lineage (NCBI taxonomy): Eukaryota > Metazoa > Chordata > Amphibia > Anura > Pelobatidae > Pelobates > Pelobates fuscus. Next base: position 246,643,901 of record NC_086318.1, read on the forward strand.
ATATTGGACATTGACCAATCACAGACTTACACATTTCAACAATCCCACAATGCATCACAATCCCTCCTCTCTGCCCTGGAGATAATTGGGAAGTAATCCAATTATCTCCAAGGACAGAGGCAAAACTCCATTACACACATTTTCAGTAAAAGGCATAAAATTACATACGGTTACACTTATTATATAAAACATACACATATCCCCAGATAGCTTAGATCTGAGCGCACATTATTACCGAATGGCGCCCAGATCACATACATACAGTTCAATCACCATGCAGTCAAAGTCCTTCCCATAGTCTTTCGTTACACGAATAGGCTCCATGGCATGGCTATCTGGGGTGATGCTGTTCATATAGTTAAACTATCGAATGAACAGCCAGTCGGTTCCACTACCGAATCCAGAGGTAAGGAGGCTGGCGGCTCAGCGGTGTTCGCGCAAATAAGTGTCCGTTTTCAGTTGCATAGTTTTGGCGCTGAACACCGCTGGCCGTTCGGGAGGTAAAATGGCAGCTGCCACGTGTTCGGCAAATGAACAAAGGCCACCCAGCATTCATCAATTAAGCTGCGGTTAACTGCAGCTTCTGGGCAGTCAATTGACGGCACACTCCAGTTCTCAGGTGGTCCATCGATCGGTACTTTGTTCGGTAGATTGAATCTACCGAACACCCCGGCAGAAAGGCATGAATAAGCCTTTCAGCAGGGAAAATAAAAGGTTTTAACTGCTAAGCCATAGTGTAAAGGGAGCAGGTGAGCAACTAGGCTTCTCCAGTGCACAGTGGCGAGGTTGGTTCCGCCACATTTCTCCCCTTTACCAATCAGACTAACAGGGTATCGGACCTCCTGTCGGTCAGTGCCCTGGTTACCACCCACAGAACACAATCAGCAGTACAGTCCACCCACAATAAAGAGTTACTACAACTGGGGTAGTGGGTAGCTTGTCCATGTCCAGGAGCTCCACCTTGGCTCTAGGGGGTACTAGCGCTCCTGGTCGGTGGGTTGCTGAGTGGGCAGAGACCAGCGGTACTCTGCCCTGCTGCCAGCGCTACCACGGGAGTAGCTGGTTGGAGCCCAGTTGAGGGAATGGCGTAGTAGGCTCCTCACTCTGGACCCGGTACTGCTGCTGGAGGGCAAGACAGGCTGTCTCCCTTTTGGATGAACATCCCTGCTGCCGGGGGACAGGGCCGACCATCTCTAGCCCCTGCGAGGCCTGTGCAGAGACCACAGTCCCATCTGCACGGGTGTGGGGCTTATCATCTCCCCTTGGTGGGCTAGGCTGCCACTGGGGAGAGGGGGTAATAAGTTCCTCTCCCGTACCCACTTTCTGTCGCTGGGAAGAGGGGATGACAGGCTCCTCTCCCTGACTCCCACTCTGCTGGTTGAGGGGGGAAACGACTGTCTCCCCTTTCAATATATTGTCCTGCTGCTTGGGGACGAGACCGACTGCGTCATCTGCCCCATCTGGAAGAATATGGTCTCCCCTTTGCGAAATAAGCTGCCGCTGGGGAGAAGTGGTCGCCGAGGTAAAATGGCCGCTGCCACGTGTTCGGCAAACGGTTGCGGTTAACCGCAGCTTCTGGGCGGTCAATTGACGGCACACTCCAGTTCTCAGGTTGTCCATCGATCGGTACTTTGTTCGGTAGATTGAATCTAGCGAACACCCCGGCAAAAAGGCACGAATAAGCCTTTCAGCAGGGAAAATAAAAGGTTTTAACTGCCGGGCCATAGTCTAAAGGGAGCAGGCGAGCAAACAGGCATCTCCAGTGCACAGTGGCGAGGTTGGTTCCACCACAACATAGTTTTAAAGGGCCCATCATCTTTTGGTAAGAGGCTGGCCAGCAGGCCCCTCCAAGCACACGTGACAAGGCTCAGTTCGGCACACCTTTTTTCTAACATAGACAGCCCGTCATGCTATAATTACTTATCTAGTCAGTTAATTTAGCCTATATTATTATCTACTCCTGATGTCTCGTTCCTGACTTATGTTTTGCAAGCCTGATTCCTTCTTTTCTCTTAATTCCTAAAGAAAGAAAAAAAAATGTGCCTTACACTCTAAGCCATAACTATGCTATGATTCAATTGTGTCAACATGCGTGATTTTGCTGTTGTGGCGTTCCAAGCCTGCTCTGTACACTTATGCATGGAAAAATAAAGGTTGACAAAAAAAAAACACAACAACAAAAAAAAACGGTGAGAAACATAAGTCCACCCCCAGATTAGAGACTGCAACATAACAAGTCAAATTAAAAGTGCAATCCGAATCTGGAAATTCCCTATAGTTAAAGGGACACTATAGTCACCAGTGCAACTACATGTATTCCTAACCCTATAGTGTTAACACGATCATCTAGCCCCTCTGGGCCCCTCCTGCCTCCATAAATATAGTGAAATCTTACTGTATTCAAGCCAGAAGCTGTAAATCTGCATGCTGAGACTCAGGAAAAACAAGCAGTCTGCTGACATGTGATAGCCTGATCCAATCACAGTGCTTCCCCATAGGATTGGCTGAGACTGTCAAAGAGGCAGATCAGGGGCAGAGCCAGTATGATTCCTGCACAGCCCTGGCCAATCAGTATCTCCTCATAGAGATGAATTGAACCAATGAATCTCTATGAGGAATGTTCAGTGTCTTCATGCAGTGTGAGGAGATACTGAATCACAGGATGCTTGTGCACAGCAGATCTGAGTGGATGGAGGCATATTATGCCTCCATCAACTCAGAAGTCCCTCTGGTTCACTCTGAGTGACTGCAACTGGAGGTGTTCCTAGCTTTCAATGTAAACACTGTATTTTCTCAGCTACAAGATAATACAATTCTCAGAAAATACAGTGTTTACATGAGAAAGGCTGCAGGGAGCTATAGTTCTCACCTGAACAACCTCATTAAGCTGAAGTTGTTCCGGTGACTATAGTGTCCCTTTAAAAATGCTATCTATAATATAATGTCTAGTGTGTGTGTATTAGAGGATGATATAGCTTTCTATCATACATAACTATAAGCAGCAAATATCCTAGCTAGCTGATCGAGACGGAGATAGTCCTAAATTGCATAGCAACACACATAACCATTTAACGTAGAATGAATTAGCTCTCCCACCAAATCTCTGAAACACCTCCAGTGTTACATAATGCTTAACTGCCCTGAAACCAAAAATATATAAACGGAAATATACTACGCATTTTTCTGTGCCACATGGCACCTTCATCAGGGTCCAAAATATGGAACAAACAAATCCATCAGGGATCCACTCACAATGCCTCATCCACAGAGTCAGAAGACCTACACCACCATCAGGAGCTTTAGCCACATCCTAGTAAAGAAGGACTTGGACTCAACTGTGAGTCTGTGGTACAGCGATGCAGGCCCTCAACACGGCCTGGGGCTGAAGAGATGCCACACTTAGCCCCTGCCCATGACTGCCTCCGAGCTACCTCCACGTGTTCCCATATATTGGTGTAGGCTGAAGCTGGACTTTCTATCCAGGGCCAGCTTAGTAAGGCAAGTATCTACGCACATGCCCTAATCACTTAATTCACGCTGCACCCTGATTTTATGTATGTGGTTTATATCTATGGTTCAGTTAATTTTCTCTACCTGATCTGCACAATACTGCAGTTAACGGGAGAGATGAGCTAACCTCACGAAAAGAGTGGGCATATGTTGTTAATCTTGACACCTCCTCAGACCCTTTCAGTCCTGTGTTTCCTTAACCCCTGGGGCATTGTTATTGAAGCTTATCTCTGGCAGTCCTTTACCATGATAATGTCAGTGGTAAACCTCTAATATAACCCTAGCTTGGCACACTTCTAATATTTCACCTTAACTTATGGCTAGTTTCACGCGAGATTCTATATGTTCCCTTAAGCATGGTATTTTGCAATTACTGTCATATTATTTAGCTTGTGTCGACTAGCCGTGGAAGCGTAGCTTGCATATGTCGTCTTTACATTTTCTATTACTTAAAAATGTGATGATATATAGATGTATACACTCCTTTGTCTTGATATCTAATTTTATTGCAATTTAATGCAATTATTGCATTAAATGTTATGATCATGCACAACCAAAATAAAGAATTAAAAAAAAAATGAAATCATAGTTTGTTCGGTAAAAAGATATTACTGAATATACATAATAGGACTGCTATCTTCAAAGTAGTTGTATAACATAAATAGTAACAAGGTCTTAGATACTGTGACATGTAATAGATAAGAAGTTTAACCCCTTAAGGACACATGACATGTGTGACATATCATGATTCCCTTTTATTCCAGAAGTTTGGTCCTTAAGGGGTTAAGCAGTTTCCAGGATATCCATATGTGCAATTACTATAAAGGTACCAAAGGTATTTGAACCTGCTATTCAGGTATTAATATAGTGAATCTTAAAGAAATCAAAATGGCATTCCCAACTCTCAAAATGCTGACAAGGGAAAACGACAATTTAATAGTTCTTAGGGGAGAACCTATTTAAATAATCATGTATCAGGTTAGAGGTCCTCATGAATATATGGTTGGAGATGGGTGTTGTAAGTTTGTCAGTGGTTTTGTGTTTTAACCCCTTAAGGACACATGACATGTCTGACACGTCGTGATTCCCTTTTATTCCAGAAGTTTGGTCCTTAAGGGGTTAAAGGAGATTATGTATATCATGGTTAGTGATGTCCCGAATGGTTCGCCAGCGAATAGTTCCTGGCGAACATAGCAAGTTCGCGTCCGCCACCGCAGGCGAACACATGCGATGTTCGGTCCGCCCCCTATTATTTATCATTGAGTAAACTGATTCCAGCCAATCAGCAGCACACCCTCCCTAGCAGACCCTCCCACCTACTGGACAGCATCCATTTTAGATTCATTCGGAAGCTGCAACCATTTTATTTTATTTTTTCAATTTATTTTATTTTTTCAGTGCATATACATGTTACAAGCAGATACTCCCCCAGACACTCTGTATTACTGCAGATACTCCCCCCAGACACTCTGTGTTACTGCACATACTCCCTCCAGACACTCTGTGTTACTGCACATACTCCCTCCAGACACTCTGTGTTACTGCAGATACTCCCTCCAGACACGCTGCGTTACTGCAGATACTCCCTCCAGACACTCTGTGTTACTGCAGATACTCCCTCCAGACACTCTGTGTTACTGCAGATACTCCCTCCAGACACTCTGTGATACTGCAGATACTCCCGCCAGACACTCTGTGTTACTGCAGATACTCCCTCCAGACACCATGTGTTACTGCAAATTCTCCCTCCAGACACTCTGTGTTACTGCAGATACTCCCTCCAGACCCTCTGTGTTACTGCACATACTCCCTCCAGACACTCTGTGTCTAGTAGACAGCCACCAGAGGTGGAGTTAACCCTGCAAGGTAATTATTGCAGTTTATAAAAAACTGCAATAATTACACTTGCAGGGTTAAGAGTAGTGGGAGTTGGCACCTAGACCACTCCAATGGGCAGAAGTGGTCTGGGTGCCTGGAGTGTCCCTTTAAGTGCTGGGGGTTTAAGACTACTTTAGATTCTATCACTTGAAAATAGTGGAGCCTTGTCTTATGCTCAGGTAAGGATTTTTCATCTTGTGTAAGGTGCTCAAGGCTATCTTCAAAAAAATAGATTTTTTTTTTTGAATTCTTTATTTTTGTTGCGCAGGTGGTTACAGAAATATTGACGAACGCCACAACAGCGTATATGTGCAAATCAACGACTTAAAACAGTGGCAGCGCTACATGCGCATTTTTAGATTTTTAGGTACAGGCTTATCTATACGCCATAGATGCGTTCCCAGATGCGTATACATGCTTAGTAATGGCGTGAGTGTATGTATAGTTTAAAACATAGCTGGTTAGACCTTTTCGCTTTAAACAAAACTAGTGGGGTGTTACGTTGCTACATATTATAGATAAACAGTTACTGCCCTGTCTTTACCAACTGTCCTCAAAGATGGGATCAAGAGGGCAGGGGAGACAAGGAAGTGTGGTCAGGAGGTGGTGCCAGTTCCCACCAAAGGGCTTGTACCCAAATAGATTAATGAATCTATTCTCTGCTATTTTTGTTGCTACATATTACATTCATATAGTAGTAATAACAGTAGTATGGTTATCATATCATGAGGAAAAACAAGTGAACAAGACATTATGCTAGCAGGGCTGTACTGTATATAAAGAGTAAACTTGGGAGCAAATCGAGCATACACAAAATAGTGATACTGTATAAAACTGGCATTATAATTATGGGTATTGGAGTCACTAGCTTAGTAGGGACTTTACTGATCAATGATCTGCGTCCAGTCAGCCAATACCCAAGTCTGGGAAACAGAGACCTGGAACATGGGGGTTCAGTAAGGCGATCTTGACTGCACTGGGCGTGAGTCCCTCTCCGGTTTGTTTTCTCCCCATGTTCTTTGGTGCTGTGGCGTGGTGTGCCGATGGGGTCTGTTTCCAGGCGTACCAGGGGTGCAGCCCGCGGGAGAGTCATGCGGGTGAGTGCCCTTTAGTGGAGAGCGCTTGTGTGACTGTCCCTGTAGTGGATACTTGGTTTAGGTTAGGTCGAGGTTGGTCTTGGTGCACTTTGCCTTTTGGGTGCTTTTTTCTTCCCCCTCCCTGGGCATATTTGTGCTGCTCATACAGGGTTTTTCCATGGTGTGCTTTGTACGCCCTGAGGGAGTATGGCGGTTTCTGCAGCTGGCCAGGTTTGGCCGCTCTCGTGGGACCTAGTGGTCTTTTCGGCAGGGCGCACATGGTAGCGCTGCTGTGCCCAGCCTCGTGTTCAGTGCTTACTGCTTGCTGCAACTTGTGGGGTTCCCCTTGTTGTTGTCTGCCCCCGGGAGGTGAGTATCCCTGCTGTACCTGCTTTGTTTGTTGTGCTTTGTGTCGGAGCTTTCGCCAGAATCTTTTGAACAGGTCGTCCAGACGCTGTTCCAGCGTTGTGTGCTGCTCGTCTGCCTCCGCCTCGTGGTCAGCTGCCGCCATCTTGGTCTCTGTGGCTCGACCGAGTGTGCAGCGCTGGCCGACCAGTAGCGAGGTGTGGATGCGTGCGGTTGCTGTTCGGTGACCGGGATAACCCCCACCGGTCGGGGGGGGGGGGGGAAAGTACTTCGCTGTGGTCCCTGTTACTGTTGATATGCCCGGAGAGCGGCCGTCTCTCCGTGGCTCAGTCCCATGAAGGCCGCAAGCCTCGTCGTGTCAGGTCGGCTGTGCAGGGGATTACAAGAGGTACCATACGATTCGGTAGCCTACCCTGATTACGGGTACCTAGGTCTGCAGTCTGTGGGAGTCAGTGTGCAGGCGCTGTGCCCCGTTTTTTGTCCCCAGACGTGGGAGCTCTTGCTGGGCACGTCTGGGCTGCTTGCCTGCTTGGCTCCGCCCCCCAGATTTTTTTTTTTTAGTAACTTGCCATGGTAGTAGCTAGAATAAAAATGATACTGCACATAATTCATTTTATTTCTTGTTGGCTATTATAAAGAAATTTAATTCTGCCTATATAATTGGCATCAAATCTGCATCTAATCTCCACTCATTATAGGATCAGCAATCCCCATGTCTGTTATTGGGCACTGTATGGCTACACAGTTCAAGACACATAAGAGCCTGAATAACAATAGCCTAGGAAGGAGAAAGAAAAGAGGGGCTTGTTCCAGAAGAAAAAGAGAGAGACAGATTACTCAATTACACTGTAACAGGTAATAATGTACTTATTCTGTGCCAAAAAATAACAGTATCCTTGGAGATAAACTGAGTATATGGGCAAGCCTAATTGAGGCACAAAGCATTAAGGGTTTTTAATTGGTAAATCCAAACACATTCCATTTTGAAAAGGAGGTGATCAAGGTTACCTTTCCTAACGTCCATTTTAGTATGTTCAATGCCACAGAATTGAAAAAGATAAAACGTATCTGTGAGAGCAATTCTACAATGAATATTGTGTGAGTTTTCATACAGTCTCCCTCTCTTGTTAAGGTAATATTGGAATGAGGAACTTAAGAATTAAGGCTAACTCAAGGCTGCACCGAGATACCCCCTTTGGTACTGTCATGTTTATTAATGTAGCCAGCGTTTGATTTCTGTCTTTGAGGTATGGTGGTAAGCCCTCTGCCAAAGGTCTCAGATTCTGTATACATATATGCTCAAATTTCTGTCATGTTACCAGTACCTGACACAACAGGGCTTCATGGGAGATTCTGTAAATGTTTGTGCACCTTTAGTAGGCAATAGAAGGACAGCACTCAGGCTTGTGTTTTGAAAATAAAACCATATTCCTCTTTTGATAGTACTTTGCTATTAGCTGCTTTTCCTAAATTGTGTTATATATTGCTAAAAAAAAGTCTGATTGGGTATTTAAACCGGGACTCTGGAGTTCTACTCCATCAGCACTAAGTAAGATCTTTGCATCGAAATGCGTCTGCTGCATATTGGACTTTGAACTGAGGCACTGATTCTTCTTGTTCAGCAAGTATTTGAGCTGATTTTACACTGTATATATTAAACACAGAGCCTGAATAAATATTGGTTCGGGCACAGGCCCGTCGCTACCCGACAGGCAAACCAAGCAACTGCTTGGGGCCCCAAGCAGAGCTGGCAGGGCCGCCATCAGGGCATGACAACCGCAACGGTTGTCATGGGCCCGGCGGTCCTGGGGGGCCCGGACTGCTTAGGTCGTCCGGGCCCCCACATCCACCCTGCGACCCCGGTATGTACCCACTGGGCCAGCCACTTCTCCTGGGGGGCCCAACAGCCGGTCACCTCAGGGCCCCCCCAGAGGTTGGCCCTGCTGACACCCGGCGGGCGCGCGAGGGAGCACTCTCCTCTGAGTGCTTCCTCTTCAGCTCCCTCACGCACCGTACTGATGCCGGAGCCGGAAGATGACGTCATCTTCCGGCTCCGGCATCAGTACGCGGCGCGCGAGGGAGCTGAAGAGGAAGCACTCAGCCAGGGAGAGTGCTCCCTCGCGTGCCCGCCGGGTGTCAGGGAGGACATTTCAGTGAGTGGGGGTGGGGGAGAGGGAGGTAGGAAATTTGAGGGGGGGAGGAAGGAAATTTGAGGGGGGGAGGAAATTTGAGGGGGAGGGAGGAAATTTGAGTGGGTGGGGGGGAGAGGGAGGAAATTTGAGTGGGTGAGGGGGAGAGGGAGGACATTTGAGTGGGTGGGGGGGAGAGGGAGGAAATTTGAGGGAGTGGGGGGGAGAGGGAGGAAATTTGAGGGAGTGGGGGGGAGAGGGAGGGAGGACATTTGAGTGGGTGGGGGGGAGAGGGAGGGAGGAAATTTTGGGGGGAGAGGAAGGGAGGAAATTTGAGGGGGGAGAGGAAGGAAATTTGAGGGAGGGGGAGAGGAAGGAAATTTGAGGGAGGGGGAGAGGAAGGAAATTTGAGGGAGGGGGAGAGGAAGGAAATTTGAGGGGGGAGGGAGGAAGGAAACTTGACGGGGGGAGGGAGGAAGGAAATTGGAGGGGGGAGAGGAAGGAAATTGGAGGGGGAGTAAGGAAATGAGAGGGAGGGGGAGAAGAAGGAAATTGGAGGGGGGAGAAGGTAATGAGAGGGAGGGGGAGAAGAAGGAAATTGGAGAGGGGGGAGAAGAAGGAAATTGACGGGGGTAGGGGGAGAGATTGACATCCATCACACACACACACAATGCACCCCTTGCACACAGAAAAATACAATGCACCCCTTCCACACACTCAGTGCATCCCTTACAGCAGTGTTTCCCAACCCAGTCCTCAAGGCACACCTACCAGTCCAGGATTTAGGGGTGACCCAGTTGTGTCTAAGGTGTTTTCTCTTTTTTTTCTAAAAACACCTTAGACAAAACTGGGTAATCCTTAAATCCTGGACTGGTAGGTGTGCCTTGAGGTCTGGGTTGGGAAACACTGCCTTACAGAGACACACACTGCATCCCATACATACACAAACTCACCTTGCAGCCCTTACACATACAAACACAGATTCACACAATGCATTCCTTACACACATCAGGACATCCCCCCCCCCCCCCCACACACCCCTGTGAACAAACTCATTGGTGGAACATGAAGGTGGACCCTGGGACCCAGACTTGAGCTGTGTAAATGGCCCTCAAAAAATGGAGCTGCTTCCCGTTCTCCCAGAACATTGATTTTTGTGACCACAGTTACAAACCGCCTCCAGAGAGCCTGTTCTACACCAGACCAGTGAAGCCAGACGGCAGCTGAAGCCCATCATCATCCTCATCTGGTTGTAAGTAGGCAATCTAGTATATTATTTGTGGCACTAATCTCTAATTTACCTCACATTAAAGGGACACTATAGTCCCCAGAACCACTGCAGCTTAATGTAGTGGTTCTGGTGTCTATAGCCTGTCCCTGCAGGCCTTTTATAGTAAACACGGCGGCACTGCAGCACTGTGTTAGTTAACATGGCAGATCATATGGGTGGGGCACTGTGATGTCAAATGGGGGGCGGCAAACTTTACTTTTGCCTAGGGTGGCAAAAATCCTTGCACCGGCCCTGCAGACACTGCATCCCTGTGGGCGGACTCGGGGGGGAGGGGGGGTGGAAGGACCCGGGTGCAGGCGCCGGGGGGCCCAGACCTTGAGCGTGCATGTGGGGGGTGTTGGAGTTTGGGGGGGCCTCCATGTCCGTTTCGCTTGGGGCCCCCAAATTCCTTCAAACGGCCCTGTTCGGGCACTCCGGTATAACAAAAAGTAGCAGCTTTATTGGGGCATAAACAGTTGCTGTTTTTGCCCCAATAAAGCTGCTATTTTTTGTTAACCTCGAGTGCCTGAACCATTATTTATTCTGCATATCTTGGAAGGGAGGCCTGGCCAGCCCTGGCTTCAGAGCACCTGGGTTACTTGGTGAGTGTGGTATCCAGTACGTCTTTAAACACAGAGCCTGGCACAGCTTCTTACTTGTGAGTTATACAAGAAGACTTGCTACCCATTTAGGTTATACAGAAAGCACTATGTTTTGTTTTCTTTTTATATTTTGCAGATACCTATAGGACATTGTCTATTGAATCCTGCATATAAGTATTCATTGTGTGTATTCACTTTGAGGTGTATTGGTTATTTGTTTATTTATTCATCTGATTGGGATCATGTTATAGTGTCTATAGATTTGTGCAAGATCGTCGTAGCCATATTTGTATATTAGTCCATGTTCATGTCTGAGGGTTTATGGTTTTGTGCAATGACTTTAGGGCCTCTTGTTCATTATGACTATTATATTATAAGTCATTGTGGCTATGTGCCTGTTCGCAATGGGTTAATGTGAACTCTCTGCTAAGGGGACTGCTTCTTCAGCCCATTTTATGTACAGTGGGTGGAGCTTTTTGATTGACCGCAATTTCTATTCATGGTGAGCATCCAGCTGGGGTTGGATCTCCGCTCAGTTTAAATCCGAGCAGTATAATTTGTTCCTTTATTTGGTTCGTAGCGATAAGAAGTAGGGGTAGCGCTTTGATGCAATTCTTGAGGTAGAGGTGTTTCCAGAAGTAGTAGACAGAAAATATAGCAAAATTTACTATATCACATAACAACAAAAAATAAGAAAAAAAATGATTGCTATTAACTTAAAATATTGACTACTATACTAGCTTTGCTAGTTAATGAAACAAAAAACAAAAAAATATGAAATAGTAAAATACACTTAACGTGCTTCTCCTATCCAATGGCTTTTTCAAAAGTGTATCTGAGCAGACAATATATCCCTATACACTTAAGAGTTCATCTGGCTGCTTCTTGTTACATCATTAATGAACACTGCCATCACACAGCATCCACCATGTTTAACAGATAATATGGTATGAGTCGGATCATGAGCCGTTCCAAGCGTTCTCTGTAGTTGTTTCTTCCCATTATTCTGGTACAGTTTGATCTTTTTTTTTTTCATCTGTCCATAAAATGCTGTTCCACAACTGGGCTGGATTTTTTTTAGATGTTTTTTGGAAAAGTCTAATCTGGCTTTTCTATTCTTGAGGCTTATGAATGGTTTAAACCTCTCTGTATACTCTCTCTATTTGCTATTGTGACATTTTCACTTTATGGTAGGCTTGGATAATGATACCTCCTAGAGAGTGCTCTTCACTTGGCTGGATGTTGTGAAGGGGTTTTATTTAAAATGGAAAGAATCTGGATATCATCTGACACTGTTGTGTTCCGTGGGCGTCCAGGCCCTTTTGTGTTGCAGAGCTCACCAGTGCATTCTTTTTTTCTCAAAATGTACAAAACTCTTGATCTGGCTACTACTAATGTTCCTGCTATCTCTGATGGATTTTATTTTTGCAGCCTACGGATGGCCTGTTTCACTTGCATTGAGAACTATTTTGACCGCATGTTGTGGGTTCACAGCAACAGCTTCCAAATGTGAATGCCACGCCTGGAATCAACTCCCGACCTTTTACCTGCTTAATTGACAAACACGTAATGAAGGAATAGCCCACACATGTTGATGAAACAGGTTTTGAGTCAATTGTACGATTACTTTTGGTCCCTTGAAAAAGATGGGGCTACATATTAGAGCTGTAATTAGAAAACCCTTCCTCCAGGTGGCATGTGAATACCCTCAAATTAAAGCTGAGAGACTGCACTTTAAGCCCATATTCATTATTTAATTGTAACTTTAATTTATTTTGGTAAACAGCCAAAATAACAAAACTTGTGTCAGTGTCCAAATATTTCTGGACCTAACTGTGTGTGTTTGTGTTTCAATTAGCTTTCCATAGTGTGTAGCGGGCTTGTGTGTGTGTCAGTGAGCTTGTATGTGTGTCTCATTGAGCTTGATTGTATATGGATGTGCGCATGCTCATTTTACATTATATTATTTACATTATAGCGTGAAGAAAAGATATTCTTAGTTTAAAGGGATACTCCAGGTACCCAGACCACTTCTGCCCATTGGAGTGGTCTGGGTGCCAACTCCCACTACCCTTAACCCTGCAAGTGTAATTATTGCTGTTTTCATAAAGTGCCATATTTAAATTGCAGGGTTAAGTCCTCCTCTAGTGACTGTCTATTAGACAGCCACTAGAGGGACTTCTGTGTTCATAGAACACGAAAAGTGTTTTCAGCGATGCTGGACATCCTCACGCTATATGAGGACCTCCAGCATTGCTGAAATCCCCAGCCGGCTGACATCGTCGGGGGAGGAGAGTGGGCGGAGCCTGACCCAGCGCCAAGGGACATCAGCTCTGGACTCCGGTAAGTCACTGAAGGGGTTTTAACCCTTTCAGCAACTTCGAATGGGGGTAGGAGGGAGAGGGGCACCGTGGGAAACTGCAGTGACAGGAAAACTAAAGTCATAGACCACTTCAAGTCTGGAATGTGAGCGTTCTGCTTAGCAAACAAAGTTACATATTGCTGATTACAGCCATGTGGAATTATGTTTTAGGTGTGCCTCACCCTAATTTTCTCATGGTTTATATAACTTTTCCAGTGGGTGTAAAGGATTTCTTGGAACGGTGTTATGATTAATGAGGTCTAATAATTAAGGGCACAAAGTCAAATATCCTTAAGGCTGTTAGACTGCATACCAAGGGAGTGGTTTATCTAGAGGCCACATTCCACTTTAACTGGTTTCTTGCTTTTCCTTTGACTAATCCTTTAGGTTTCAATTTAAAATATAATTCATGCAGAATATTCCCGGAATCCCAAGTCTTCTGCTTTCATTTCCCCAGTGGGTGTTACTGATTGCTACTTGTTTGGGAAATGGAGTGTTAAATCAATTGGCTTGTTGGTCAGAATAATGGTTGGAATTATCCTGGAATCAAATCTAAATAGAGGACAATTAAATTACATTTGCTCTGCTGACATATAAAATAATATTTAATGCAATGAAACAGTCTACACGTTATGTAATGTTATCTTCCATAGAAATATTTGGCAAGGATACAAACAGTAATCTGCACTGGAGGGCATTTGGATCTTTCAGCATACACTACTGTATATCTGCATTTAAAAAGATAGGCAGCCCACTTTATAGACAATGCATATATTCCTATACGTTTCAGTCTTTAGATTAGGAGACCTGACATCTTGGAAGGAACAAGGTGGTATTTATTTATTTTAGGATAAATTCCTTTTTCAGATCCATCCGCCATATAGCATTGGGAAATTTGTGAAGTGTGTCTTCAAGTACAGTGGCCATTAGAAAGATGCTAAACCATGAGCTTGTGAAAGTAAATGGGTTGACATAGATATGTGCGTGCAAGTTAGTTCTTATTCCCATCACCACTTAAAAACATTAAGGCTGTTTGTGCTATACCTGTATTATCTGCTTCTGTATCAGTTTTTTTATACCCCATTTGGAGAAATATGGAGATCTGGCCGCTCCCTCACAGTGCGAATAATTTTTATATGAATGGTTAAAATTTGAACACTTTTTCTTTATTTATTTATTCCCAAAGTTCTAAATTTTTTTTGAATGCTACACTGGCAAATTAATTTCCCACTGTCGTGTGTAGTTTAGCTACATTGTGTTATGCTGGATACATTGTACCCAGCAGGATTTCAGCATTTTACTGTTTTTTATCTATGTACATAAAGCTGATATGGTCAAATGTGCCTTTTTTTTTCTTAAAGGGATTCTTCAGTGCCAGGAAAAGCACTGCATGATCCTACACTGTCCCATCCCCTCCCACCCCCAATCCCAAGTTGCTGAAGGGGTTAAAACCCCTTCAGTTACTCACCGGAGTCCAGCGCTGATGTCCCTCGGCGCTGGGTCAGGCTCGGCCTACTCTCCTCCCAAACCACCGCGCACGCGTATTAGACCTCCTCATAGGAAAGCATTATTCAGTGCTTTCCTAAGGGGATTTCGGCGACGCTGGAGGTCCTCACATAGCGTGAGGACGTCTAACGTCGCTTAAAACACTTTTCGTGTGCTATGAACACGGAAGTCCCTCTAGTGGCTGTCTGGCAGAAAGCCACCAGAGGAGGACTTAACCCAGCAAGGTTATTATTGCAGTTTATAAAAACTGCAATAACTACACTTGCAGGGTTAAGGGTAGTGGGAGTTGGCACCCACGCCACTCCAATGGGCAGAAGTGGTCTGGGTGCCTGGAGTGTCCCTTTAACCCCTTAAGGACCAAACATCTGGAATAAAAGGGAATCATGACATGTCACACATGTCATGTGTCCTTAAGGGGTTAAACTTGCAATGTCAGACTATAAGTTATTAGAATTTGAAGCAGTCAAGTTTGTTGGTGGGGAGATTTATCAAAGTGTTTTGCTCTAAAATAAGGACTAAAGTATAAAGATGGGGCAATCACTAGCAGCCACATTTTATTGGTGACTACTCTCCTTCTACATTTTTGCACCTCGTTTTAGAACAGAGCGTTTTAATCAGTCTATCCCAATCAGTGGCGTACACACAATCCATGGGGCCCCTCCCTCTCCCCTCACCCCCCGACAGACACACACACACATAAATACAGACACACACACACATAGACACAGACAGACAGATACATACAGACACATACACACATACATACCTACAAACAGACAGACACACCGACACATACATACATACAGACCAACACACACAGGCACATACATACAGACCGACACACACATACAAAGACACATACATACAGACACACAGACAGACACACATACACAAATACAGACAGACACATACAGACACACAGACAGACACACACACATACAAAGACACATACATACAAACAGAAACACAAGCATACATTCAAAGACACATACATAAGACACATACATACAGACACACAAGACACACATACATACAAAGACACATACATACATACAGACAGACACATACATACATACAGACACATACAAACAAACACAATATTTTAGTCACCCTCCTGTTTCCTACTTTTTAGGTGCAGGAGGATGACTTTCCCTGGGGTCCAGTGGTGGCTCAGTTTCATGGGAATCAGAGTTCCCACTCTGACTCCCTCCTCCTTCCCCCCGCGCGGGCCCTCTCTGTATGCTGGGAGGAATGACCGGGGCAGTCACTTTCTCCCAGCAGTGATGTCATCAGAGAGGGCCCGGTCGCGCTGTTAAAGTGCCCAGCGCTGACCGGGCCCCCTGACAATCCATATCCATCAGGTGATCCTAACGCAAAAGATGGCGGCACGTACCCGGTCGTAGGGGTCCGCAGGGCGGCCAGGCCCCCTGGAGTGACGGGCCCGGTCGCAGCCGTGACCCCTGCGACCGCAGTATATACGCCACTGATCCCAATGCTTCCCAATGTGTTTGTAATTGCAGTCAGTCAGTTGTTGAAGCATATTGAAGCAGTTCTGTGGCAGCAGGAGTTGCAGTTACAATTCATGAAAGAGTGGTAAAGTGGTGGCAGGAACAGGTTGAGCTTCTAATGCTGTTACACATTCCTCTAGGCAGTGTTCAGTTTTTCCACTCCAGCCGGGTAGACTGCAGGTGTAGACGTCAACCCAGGTAAAGGTAGGGATTTTGTAGCTGGGTCCTGAATGGTTTAGGTGAATGGTGTTAGAATGTGTCCTTGGTAATGGCGGTGATAACCCTATGAGGAAAAAAAGGATATTTGTTTAGTTTAAACAGGTACTAAATGCTTAAATGGGATCAGATGATAAGCAGATTAGCTAAATACTATGGCATTCTGCAAACCAGTTGGTAAACTAGTTGGCATTGCTATCTCCACCCTTCAGACTTCACCCTTCAGACTTCAGACTCCTAAAGCGCTTAAGTTTGCTGAAAAGAGTTATGTGTGAAGAATGTGTCCTAGTTTTCAGAAGAAATTTACACTTTTATAAACTAAAAAATATTACAAGAAGTGGAGCGACCTTTAGGTGATCAACCCCTTCCCACATGCAACAAAGATTTAGAAAATCAAGGAATGGGTATACTTATACTCTTCAATGGATAGTAGTCACACGTTCAGATTCATATGTTTGCATGTATAAAAAAGAGAATTAAGATAGTAATAGTGCAGATCTGTATATATGATGTATAAATTGCACCTTTCATACAGTGCTACTCAACACATTTATACACTTAATAATTTTAATAATAGAACAAATAAAGCTACACATAAATCATTAAAGATATAAGGTGCACAACAGTTAAATAAAACAAAATTGGTAAACAGATGACTGCTTACTAGATATGGTGGTGAGTGCAACGGTATATGTACCCGTGACTCACAAACACGCTTTCCCACACTGGGAGATGTCTCATACGAGATTTGTCAGGCGAGGTATGAAATGGAGTCCATATTGCCAGCTGATCCGCTCTATTGCAATCGCCGTTCAAATTTTTTCCCGGCTTCCGCTTGGCTCCTCCCACCTTCTGTGCGTGTTGACGTCGTCTACGCGTTTCGCCGTTCACAGACGGCTTCGTCAGGACGTAATGAGTCTTCTTCCTTACGTGCTCCCAAAGTACTTTTATAGGGCAAAGTGTCTCTCTAATTGGTTCAGTTCGTATTAATCATATGCCGCCCAAACTCTGCACAGGAAAATTAGCCTTTAGATTCAGCAGACTATTCATATTATTAATGAAGGCTGCTTTCTCATAAGGTCATCTCTAAACATTTAAAGCACCATAATAAAACATATGATAAAGCTTATAAAAACAATTGTAACCAATTAATGTGATATAAAAATCATTATTAAAACAACAGTATGCGTATACATAATTTTAAATGGAACATAATAAAAATACAAATGGAACATGATGAGTATACATATTGTCAATACCTAATTTATAGAGATCGGAGAAAAAACAAACAAATGTCAATATCATTCTTGCAGATGTACATAAAGTAATACTGTTACCTTCTCCACTATACACAATTTAAAGTGACAGTGCAAAAGTATGAGATCAGTGAAAAGTATTATGTGCAAAATCAATTAGGTAAGTTTAGTCCACTTACATAAAACTAAAATTTAAAATTTAAATGAAGAATAAAAATTAGATAATAACAGGGGTGGATATTTATTGCAGTTCCCCTGTTGTTTTACTTGAACTGAATATTATAAATGTAAAAATTCTAATTAATTTAAAAAGTGACAGATTTCAAAATCGTTGTTAAGTCCATTAGGGATGAGGGTATTCAATTCAAATATCCACCTCATTTCTGTGCAGCCTAAATTTTGAATAAAATTACCCCCCCTCCAATTTTTATTTATCTGTTGGATCCCCGTTGAATTCCAACAGGGAAGGGTCAGAATTATGGAACTTCTGAAAATGTAAAGGTACCTAATGCTGTTGGTACTGTCTCTTAGTATTATAGGCATGTTCACATATCCTAGTTCTTAATTGTCTAGTGGTCCTTCCTAGGTACTTTAATCCGCAAGGACAGGTTAACATGTAAATTACATTTTGTGTATTGCATGTTATCAATTCTTTAACTTTATAAACCTGTCCATTCGCTTCAAAGTCTTTAATGCATTGTTTTCAACTCTGAGTATTGCGGCAGGCATTACAATTGCCACACCTATAAAATCCCTTTAATTGATTTAAAAAATTAGGCTTAGACTTATCAGCATTCGTAATATTATCTGTTAAAATTATTTTCATATTTTTTACTCCTCTATGTACTATTTGTGGGTTAGAGGGTAAAAGTGTTGACAGAGTGGGATCCTTTAATAACCAATGCCAGTGTTTGGAGATTATCTTTCTGAATTGATTATTCTGGAGTCCTGAAAATTGACAAATAAAGGGGACGTTTGGCTCTTGTTCTTTCTTTTTTTGAATTTTATAGTCCAACAGTTTTTCTCTATTTGTTGGGTTGCTTCAACAGCTTTACATAAAATGTGATTTTTATAATCTCTTTCCTTAAAGTCTGTAATAATCCGCTGACTCTGATGGACAAAAACACCTTGGTCAGTGCAGTTTCTTTTAATTCTGGTAAGTTGGCTTTTAGGAATGTTTGTTAACCATGGGCTATAGTGACAGCTGCTGATCTCTATTTAGCTATTTACGTCAATTGTTTTGAAGAAGGATTTGGTCTTGACCAATCCCTCTTCTATGTAAATAGTAAGGTCTAGAAAATTTACTTCACTTGCACTATAGTCAAAAGTTAGGCTAATCCCCCACTTGTTAGAATTGATATAGCTAATAAAGGACTTCAGGCTATCCTCCCCTTCCAAATGAAGAAGAGGTCATCGATGTAGCGCTTATATAGCACCAAGTTCGACTCCCAGCCACTTCCTACTCCGAAATGTAGGAATTCCCATTGGGCCATAAATAAATTAGCGTAGCTGGGAGCGAACTTGGTGCCCATAGCCGTGCCGCAAATTTGGAGGTAGCATTTGTTATTAAACCAAAAGAAATTGTTACGTAAAATGAAATTAATAGAGTCTAAAATGAACTGGATCTGATTATCTGGGTAGGAAGAATTCTCATGCAGACTGTCCTTTATGGCCTTAATACCTAGTTCGTAATCAATATTGGTAATTTTGGGAGGAAGTAGAAAATAGGTATTCTTTCAAACTTTATTTCTATATATTCCCTTTCTTTTACACTTAATACTCCCTCTTGGAAACCTATATTAACCAAATCAAGAAATATTTTCTTTATTTCTTGCATAGGGTTCTTGGGGAGTTTAATATATGTAGATCTATCTCCAAGAAGCCGATCTGCTTCTTGCATATAGTATTCAAAATCCATAATGACGACACCTCCCCCCTTATTGGCTGGTTTAACAATTATATTTGTATCCTGTCTCAGATCTTTCAATGCTGCATGTTCCTTTAAAGTAATTTGACTGGAATTTACTTAGAGGTTTTAATTTATGTATGTCTGAGTTAACCATATTTTGAAAGGTGGTCATCTCCTCAGACATTAACCATTTGGGGTAGAACAATTACCTATCTTTCAGTGGGGTATGTACTATTATTTCCTGTCCTGTCTCTTGTTGTAGAGCTGGGGCTGTGGACATTCCTATATCTTTATTAAAAAAACAAAATTTTTACGACAAAGAGTCCTTGTGAATTTATTCAAATCCACAAAGAATTGGAACTTGTCTAAACCCTTTGTGGGGGCAAATTTTAGGCCCTTATTAAGTAATGTTATGTGTTAATTTTTTAATTCTTTCTTAGACAGAGTGAATATCCCTATGGGTTCTACTGCATTTTTATTGTTTTCTATACCTCTATTGGTTCTTTTCCCTCCTCTGGTTCCCCTTCTCCCTTCCTTTTCATTCTTTTCATGTAAGTGTTCATTCTTTTCATGTAAGAACCCTACGCAAGAAATAAAGAAAATATTTCTTGATTTGGTTAATAGAGGTTTCCAAGAAGGAGTATTAAGTGTAAAAGAAAGGGAATATATAGAAATAAAGTTTGAAAGAATACCTATTTTCTACTTCCTCACAAAATTGCATAAAAATAGTTCTAAACCTCCGGGAAGACCCATCATTTCGGGCATCAACTCCATATCTTGCAGACTCTCAGAGTATGTAGATTGTTTATTACAACCCTTAGTAAAGACATGTCCATGTTATCTTAAAGACACAACAAGTATTTTGAAGGAACTACATAAAATTAAATGGGAAGAAGATTGGCTTTTAGTTACGGCGGATGTGGCTGCCTTATATACCAATATTGATCACGAACTAGGTATTAAGGCCATAAAGGACAGTCTGCATGAGAATTCTTCCTACCCAGATAATCAGATCCAGTTAAATTTAGACTCTATTAATTTAATTTTACTTAACAATTTCTTTTGGTTTAATAACAAATTCTACCTCTTAATTTGCGGCACGGCTATGTGCACCAAGTTCGCTCCCAGCTACGCTTTATTTATGGCCCAATGGGAATTCCTACATGTGGGAGTAGGAAGTGGCTGGGAGTCGAACTTGGTGCTATATGAGCGCTACATCGATGACCTCTTCTTCATTTGGAAGGGGAGGATAGCCTGAAGTCCTTTATTAGCTATATCAATTCTAACAAGTGGGGGATTAGCCTAACTTTTGACAATAGTGCAAGTGAAGTAAATTTTCTAGACCTTACTATTTACATAGAAGAGGGATTGGTCAAGATCAAATCCTTCTTCAAAACAATTGACGTAAATAGCTAAATAGAGATCAGCAGCTGTTACTATAGCCCATGGTTAACAAACATTCCTAAAAGCCAACTTACCAGAATTAAAAGAAACTGCACTGACCAAGGTGTTTTTGTCCATCAGAGTCAGCGGATTATTACAGACTTTAAGGAAAGAGATTATAAAAATCACATTTTATGTAAAGCTGTTGAAGCAACCCAACAAATAGAGAAAAACTGTTGGACTATAAAATTCAAAAAAAGAAAGAACAAGAGCCAAACGTCCCCTTTATTTGTCAATTTTCAGGACTCCAGAATAATCAATTCAGAAAGATAATCTCCAAACACTGGCATTGGTTATTAAAGGATCCCACTCTGTCAACACTTTTACCCTCTAACCCACAAATAGTACATAGAGGAGTAAAAAATATGAAAATAATTTTAACAGATAATATTACGAATGCTGATAAGTCTAAGCCTAATTTTTTAAATCAATTAAAGGGATTTTATAGGTGTGGCAATTGTAATGCCTGCCGCAATACTCAGAGTTGAAAACAATGCATTAAAGACTTTGAAGCGAATGGACAGGTTTATAAAGTTAAAGAATTGATAACATGCAATACACAAAATGTAATTTACATGTTAACCTGTCCTTGCGGATTAAAGTACCTAGGAAGGACCACTAGACAATTAAGAACTAGGATATGTGAACATGCCTATAATACTAAGAGACAGTACCAACAGCATCAGGTACCTTTACATTTTCAGAAGTTCCATAATTCTGACCCTTCCCTGTTGGAATTCATGGGGATCCAACAGATAAATAAAAATTGGAGGGGGGGTAATTTTATTCAAAATTTAGGCTGCACAGAAATGAGGTGGATATTTGAATTGAATACCCTCATCCCTAATGGACTTAACAACGATTTTGAAATCTGTCACTTTTTAAATTAATTAGAATTTTTAAATTTATAATATTCAGTTCAAGTAAAACAACAGGGGAACTGCAATAAATATCCACCCCTGTTATTATCTAATTTTCATTCTTCATTTAAATTTTAAATTTTAGTTTTATGTAAGTGGACTAAACTTACCTAATTGATTTTGCACATAATACTTTTCACTGATCTCATACTTTTGCACTGTCACTTTAAATTGTGTATAGTGGAGAAGGTAACAGTATTACTTTATGTACATCTGCAAGAATGATATTGACATTTGTTTGTTTTTTCTCCGATCTCTATAAATTAGGTATTGACAATATGTATACTCATCATGTTCCATTTGTATTTTTATTATGTTCCATTTAAAATTATGTATACACATACTGTTGTTTTAATAATGATTTTTATATCACATTAATTGGTTACAATTGTTTTTATAAGCTTTATCATATGTTTTATTATGGTGCTTTAAATGTTTAGAGATGACCTTATGAGAAAGCAGCCTTCATTAATAATATGAATAGTCTGCTGAATCTAAAGGCTAATTTTCCTGTGCAGAGTTTGGGCGGCATATGATTAATACGAACTGAACCAATTAGAGAGACACTTTGCCCTATAAAAGTACTTTGGGAGCACGTAAGGAAGAAGCCTCATTACGTCCTGAAGAAGCCATCTGTGAACGGCGAAACGCGTAGACGAGGTCAACACGCATGGAAGGTGGGAGGAGCCAAGCGGAAGCCAGGAAGAAATTTGAATGGCGATTGCAATAGAGCGGATCAGCTGGCAATATGGACTCTATTTCATACCTCGCCTGACTAATCTCGTATGAGACATCTCCCAGTGTGGGAAAGCGTGTTTGTGAGTCACGGGTACATATACCGTTGCACTCACCACCATATCTAGTAAGCAGCCATCTGTTTACCAATTTTGTTTTATTTAACTGTTGTGCACCTTATATCTTTTAATGATTTATGTGTAGATTTATTTGTTCTATGATTAAAATTATTAAGTGTATAAATGTGTTGAGTAGCACTGTATGAAAGGGGCAATTTATACATATATACAGATCTGCACTATTACTGTCTTAATTCTCTTTTTTATACATGCAAACATATGAATCTGAACGTGTGACTACTATCCATTGAAGAGTATAAGTATACCCATTCCTTGATTTTCTAAATCTTTGTTGCATATGGGAAGGGGTTGATCACCTAAATGTCACTCCACTTCTTGTAATATTTTTTGAACTATTTATATTGTGTGGTGAAGGGAACACATTGAAGTGTTGTAGCTGGAATATATATTCATTCTGTACATAGTACATCATCAATTTGTAATTAAGTATGGGCTATATTTATTTTTTGCCCTTATATTTAAATTGTACAATTTAGCGCTCCGAGAGTACTTAACTTTTTACTTTTATTTTTTTGTAAATCTTTCTTTTATTATGGCATTTGCGTTAAGGGGTACAGAATATAAAGAGGGGGTACTGTGGGGTAACATGAGTAATTGACAGCAAGATGGTTCACAATACATCCCTAAGAAAGACTGCCAAAATTTTTGTTTTTTGTAGGCGTCATGTAAACATAATAATACAAGCTTGGTTAGTATAATGATTAGAAGTACAAGAATAAGAATAATTGTTGCTTAACAGTAGGAATCCAATGATTAAATAAGAACATACAGGCTGAACTGTACAGGCTAAAGCTGGCCTATGGAGACTGAATTAAAACAATGTGAACAACAGTAGTCAAAAGTATTCTAGCCCAGCAGTGGGACGCACAGTAATAGCAATGAATGCAGTGTAAATATGCAGGAAGAACCGTGTAGTGTTTACAGTTTGGTTGGTAGCATAGTATCTCGTAGAATAATGTTAACCTCTGCTCAGGGCACCGCTTATCATACTAGTCTTAAGACATATTTTCAGTAACATATAAATGTGTTAATTCTAAAGCAGACCCATCAAGTAGCTATTGCCTATCTTATGATGCATGTACAAGAGCCTGCTGCTCAGTGTTTAAGGTGTTAGCCTAGACATACATATACTATAGAATCGTGTCACGGTTATAGCAGAGTAACGTAACACATGGCAAGGCTGCTTTTGTGCTAGAGTGCGTAGCATTTTCAGAGTCTAAGGTATCGTGTGTGAGACCCGCTATGCTGTGGTATGAGGCCATATAACTGCGTTAGGGCATGCGGGTATACTATGCTCATAAGGTACGAGATCTGCAGAAGTTAACTGTTTAGGCTAACTGGCTTAGGTATTGTTTTAGCATATTACTTGCGTGTCAGGGAACCTCATAAGGTCATGCTAAACTGGTCAACGGAGGTAAGGTACAGGTACAAACATAAGGAACTCAATAGACTTTGTTCAAAATTTACGTCCCAAGTCCTAGCTAAGCGCTAGTTACATCGCCAGGCTGTAGCAGACATGTCCGTTAGTGTCTATCAATGGAATCAACCCACTCCGCGGGGTATGTGAGCTGTTCGGCTGCCGGCGGCTCGTCTGCTGTGGCTCGGGATGGTGGCCCCGTGGAGCTGTGCTAAGTCGGAGGTCCATTCCGGTCTGCAGATATGCCTTCTCCGATGGTGAGGTTGACTGATTTTCGTCGACGCTGCGGTGTCGCCGTGCTCAGGGGTCGTCTGTCTTCGGCCTGAGGCCTTAGTAGGTGCTCGTGCCCTTTTGCCATTGATCCCATCAACAGGATCGTGGGCCCAGGGTTCCGCCGGATTCCGATCTTCTCCCTGGGTGTATGGCAGGCTATGGAGGAGTTCCTCCTGATGAGCGCCCAGCTCAGATGAAGGACGAACGGTCCCAGCAGCAGCTTCAGCCGCGCGGTAGGTGCGTCTTGTGGGTATACCAATGCTTCGCATCCGGTGTGTCTCCGGATTAGTTTGGCCTGATCGGTGGCTGGATATCGGGGGTGTTTGCGGCGCTCTGCCTCGCAAGCCCGGTGTGCGGTTCAGTCTCTGGAGATCGTTTGTAGACGGGCGTTGCTTTGTTGCATTTCTCTTACATAGGGAGGCAGTGTGGTGAGCTCCGGGCTCTTTACAAGCCTTTGCCATGGCTCGGGGCGGTTTCCGCCTGCTCATTTGCAGCCGTCGGAGGAATGAGAGCCTCCTGTTTCGTCGCCATCTTGGGGCTTTCTTCCCGGTCTGGGCCGAGGATGTCCGCCGTGGGGCTGTTTGCAGCTGAGGGGGTGAGTGTAATCGATGCTGTCTTTGTTCGATCCGATACCTCCTTTCCTCCAGCTTAATCCAGAAATTCTCAAATATTTTGTCTAGCCTGTACATCAAGTCTGCTTGGTCTTCAACGGGGTCAGGGTGCCGCGTGGCTGACGCCATGTTTAGAAAGTCAGTAGCTGTCTCTGTGGGTTCGGCGGCTGTTTCCCTTGTCTCCAGCATGTCAGTACAGGCTCCTCGATGTGGACCGGGATCACCCCCGCCGGTCCAGAGGGGGGGGTAACGGGGCACCAGCATGTTAGCGTGGGCCTTTGGGCAGCACCGGTCTGGGAGATCGGCCGCCTCTCCCGTCCGGTTCCCTCCAGGCCGCATGTTTCAGAGTTTGCTGTGGCGGTGATTCGTCGGATCTCCTACCTCCACCGGGTGATGTACCCTTTACAGGGAGTATGTTGATCGCTTTGTGGGCTTTAGATGAGGTTAGAAATGCTTATTTTGTCAGATTTGGAGAGGAGCTCGAGCAGTACACGTCTCTCCACCATGGCAGTCAGGCCCCGCCCCCCTTTTTACTTTTATAAACTAACCTTGTTACACCGTCCTGGCTTTCAATCATACAAAGGGCCCTGTTACTTTCTGGTTTGGTTAACTTAATGGAATTAAACTCAAGACCAGACAATATATCAGAGCACCTGCCTTGCAAAGACTTCTTATTGAGCTGCATTAGAAAGTCTGTGATTGGACAGCCACAGGAAGTCTAGGCGGAGTTACAAGGGATGGGTTTGCAAAGGTAGCGGATAAGAGAACTTCATGTTTTGCAGCTATTTTTAGATTTACCCCCAATGAAAAAATGCATAATTAAATTCATGTACATTTTCATTGGGGGTATATCTACTAAACAGTGATTTTAAAAATGAATTCTGTATTTTGACAGTGAGGTGTCCCTTTACGAACAGGTAGGCAAACATGTGGAATCAATTTATATGGCATTCTGCAAGGTATTTGATAGCCCTTTGTAAAGTGTGACAAAACTTACATAGCTCATAATTAGAGTTGAGCGGACACCTGGATGTTCGGGTGCGCCGGGTTTGGCCGAACTTCGGCAAAAAGTTCGAGTTCGGGACTCGAACTTGACCCGAACTTGACCCTGAACCCAAACCCCATTGAAGTCATTGAACTTTTAAGGCTCTAAAAAGTCCTGGAAAGGGCTAGAGGGCTGCAAAAGGAAGTAAAATGTATTGCCTAAGTACTAATATACTTACCCAGTGGAAGAAGAAGAATGTTACACTGTATACAATTTTAAATAAAAAATATACAAACATAGCCAGGATTCAGCTGTAAGCATTTGCAACACTTACAACAATCAGGTAACACACATTCATATAAAATTTTACTTGGCCAGTCAATGTAATGACAGGTATCCCACGGTATAAGAGCGCTATCTACTAAAAGGCTGAAAGACCTGAATTGGTCTTGTAACCGCTGGCGGTTCCCTTATTTACCACTATAATGTCTTAAAGCATAGAACTTAGTAGGGCTAACCATACAGATATCTTAGCCATAATTTTACATAGTTAGTAAGAGATCCTCTATTTAACATATATAAATAATTGAGAATACAATATAAAATAAGGATTGTCTTGGATGCAATAGTTTTGTCTTTTAGATATTTATTATATAAAAATATAAATATAGACATATAAAATCCATTATAGTAGAGTTTATAAGATGAAATTAAATGCTTGCAAATATCATTAATAGGTTAACATACCCTTCTGAACATGTCATCATGTCAGCCTCTCTGTAATTTTAAGATGGAGCAGTCTCCAAGTCTCTCCTGTGTTAACATTTAAAATTACACCTATTTATACCTTAGGTGTCGTCATTTTATGGTCACTGTAGTTCATATATAAAAAAGTACCACTTCTTTTACTTTATTCATTTTAGGACCTCCCTTAACTTGGCAAAAATACAAGTCCATAACTAAAGGGTGTATGCGTCATGGAAATTTTCCTGACTTAGTTCAAGATGGCATCTTAAAGTCTGGACATCCTTATCTATTAAGGTTACCACAGTATATTGGGTACTGCAAGAGTCATAGGATAGCCTTGAAGCTTGTTTATGCATTATTGTTTTTGTAATTCGTCTGGGGCAAAATGGCGCAAACATGTAATGACCTGAGGTTATTGCTTAAAGAAACAGGTATGAAAAACATTGTGTTCCATTTCTAACACCTTGTCAGTTTGCAATATCTCTTAAAGACAAAGTACACAGTTTAAGAAATACATTTCATTCTAAACCTTGTAATATTTGCATTTGAACCTAACAGTCTTTCAGCCAAATTTACTAATACTAAGTAAAAATTACTTAGTATTAGTAAATTATGCCCCTAATCGCTATACCGCGAGTAGGGGCATGTCTATTAAACAGTGAGCAGCACTCCTGAACCCCACCCCTGAACGGCGGGTCTGGGCCCTAAAGTAAAATAAGTGGGGACCCCATGAGCGGTGGGTGGGGGCCCTAAATTTGAACAGGGGGGACCTATTGTCCTCCCCCTGGCCCCTACCCTGGAGCGTCGGGTGGGGGCCCTAAAGTAAAATAATGGGGGGAACCTATTGTCCACCCCCGGCCCCCACCCCTGAGCAGCGGGTGGGGGCCCTAAATTCCAATAAGGGGGGGGACCTATTGTCCTCCCCCTGGCCCCCACCACTGAGCGGTGGGTGGGAGGCCCTAAATAAAAATTAGGGGTGACCTAATGTCCTCCCCCCTCTCCCCCACCCCTGAGTGGTGGGAGGGGGCTCTAAATTAAAATTGGGGGGGGGGCTAAAGTCCTCCCCCCTGGCCCCACCCCTGAGCGGTGGGTGGGGGCCCTAAATACCAATAAGGGGGGACCTAATGTCCTCCCCCCTGGCCCCCACCCCTGAGCGGTGGGTGGGGGCCCTAAATATCAATTAGGCAATTAGGGGGGACCTAATGTCCTCCCCCCTGGCCCCCACCCCTGAGCGGTGGGTGGGGGCCCTAAATTAGAATAAGGGGGGGGACCTAATATCCTCCCCCCTGGCCCACACCCCTGAGCGGGGGTCCTATTGCTGCTCAGGGGTGGGGGCCCTAAATAAAAATGAAACCTCCCCAGGTGACTAGGGGTCCCAAAACCCCTAGTCACCCCCCTCCCCCCAAAAATTAACCCCTACCTACTCCCCTCACCCTAAACATAATGAGGGGGGGGACCTTTAACTAAGTACCTCTAAAAATAAATACCATTTGATGTTTTCTTTCTTATAAAATATTATTTGTTCAGCCCCAAAAAAGGCCAAATAAAAATCCACAATAACTGACGCACTTAAAAAAAAAACAAAAAAAAAAACAAGCGCAAATAAAAAAATCAATTTTCACCCATGGATGGCTCCGCGCAGACTGAGCTCTGCAGGGCCCTGCAATTAGGCTCAGAGCACCATGATTGGTGGGTTTAAGCAATCCAATCAGAGTGCTCTGACAGGTAAATGAAGATACTGACAGGTAAGTCTCTACATTTACCTGTCACAGCACTCTGATTGGTTGACTTGAAATCCACCAATCAGAGTGCTCTGTGTCATTTTACACACCGTGGGAAAGTTCTTTGGAATTTTCCCACGCTGTGTAATTTGATTCATAACACTTTGATTGGTGGATTTCAAGCCAACCAATCAGAGTGCTGTGACAGGTAAATGTCCTGCCCCCCTTATTCTAATTTAGGGCCCCCACCCACCGCTCAGGCTCCCCTCCCCCAATTTTTATTTATTGACTTGCTTGTGTGGCTGTATACTATTATAACTCTGAATGGCACTCCAGTGCCCGTCACTTGTGTGTCTTTCACTTTGGGCCCATCGTCAATCCTTCATTCTATCTGCTCTTGAAGACCTCCCCCTCTGCCTCATTTGAAGTCAAAATACCTCCTATGCTTTTTGTATGTCTGTCCCTACTGTCTCATCTCTGTTAATACATCCCAGGTGTGCATCCCTCCTGCCCATTTTCTCTAGAGTTGCTCTCTTTCACTTACACACTTGTGAAAATAACAGATACATGGGATCGACGGCAGGATTACAACATTGTCTGCATTGGGACTGCCTGAGTTGTCAGGTGGTACCCCCAAGATAGAATTAATAAAACAACATACTAATGGAAAATACTATATAAATATACACTTAAAATTAATTGATAATGTAATAAATAAATTATAAATATACAATTTCATTTTTAGTCTATTTTGATGCATGTATAAACTATTTTGAGACCTGAGTGAGGATTTTCCAAAGGTCAAGCTACTGAGTTCCTCAACGCTTTTGACCTCTCAGAGTTTTAGTATTCTTTGTTTTTGTTGCACTAACTTGGCTCTCTCCAAGTTAAAAGGGTAATGCAGATGTGGACCCCATGCTCACTGTGCCTAGAGGGGTATCAGCTACACCTTGCTGATGAGGCCCAAAGAAAACTGAAACGATTGTCCAGGGTTGTTGTATCTCTAGTGCAGAGAGAACTTGCCAGAATTGTGGTTCAAAACTGCCCTTATGGATGAGAAAAGTCTCACCTGCCCTGGGACTGGTTCTTTCAGTAAAGGCACAAGTGAACAAAAATGCAGAATTTCTCACACTTGTTCTTTAAGATTTTATGCAAATTAAATTATGTTTCATATAGAAATATTTTATGTGAAATGCAATCCTTACTTCAACTGGAGCAAAATGGTACATAATAAATGTGCGTGCACTTAATATGAAAGAGGTCAATTAAGGTTGAACAGACATATAAAGTTGTAATCAAAATTATTCAACCACTTGAAGCATTCGCTGTGTTGAGCTATTTCATTTGCTTTTGTTTGATTTGTTCATTGAAAATCTGTTCATTTTGACAATAAATCTGATTTTCACTGGGGTTTGAAAAGTTTTGATTACAACTGTAGCTCAAATTCTAGTTTTTGTTTTGGTTTTGGTCAGTACAATTTCCTTTGTCCTTAAAGGGTTCATTACCTATACTGGACCTGTTTGTATGCTTTTAAATCACCTATTTATTACTCTCCATTGCTTCTTAGCAGGCCTGTGTGCTGTACTTGGCATTTTAAAGTATTTTTGGTGCTATTTTCATGACATAGTGTTTATTCTATTGGCAAGCTCGAATTTGAAAGATGCAGAACCGTGGATTGGCTGTTTTCCTTTAATGTTGTTGATTTCCACAAAACTTCTGTTGGAATATAAGTGTGTGTGCATTTTAAGCAATCAGTATGGAGTTATACCAATAAGTTAACCTACGCTGACAACATTGGAGTAATGTGTGAGTTTACCTTTGTTGGTATCTACGCCGATAATACATATGAATTAAATGTACCATATTACTAGCGTGGGAAGCAATTTTCAGAAGTAGTTGTGTCCACAGTAAATGATTTTTGTGACAAACCTACTTTGAAATATTTGTATTCATCACTTATTTTATGTTAGTTAATATAGAGCTTGATTAAACGTTTTCATCTGTCTCTCACGTTTTGTTTGATGGCTCAGTTTTTTGCCAAAATGTATAGTTAGCTTTCCTCTTACTTATCTGAATAGCTCTAAGAATTCTTTCATCACAATCCAAAAAGGTGTTCAACTGATATGCAAGTGCCGAATATACACAATGAAGGTACTTAGGAAATCACAATAATACCAACTTGGCACATACATGAATATTGAATCTGAAGCTTTTCTCAAAGTCCTGCCATGTGAGAAAAACACACATCCTTTTTTTTTATTTAAATAATTCTATTAAAGTTCATAAAGTGAATCAGAGGTAATATTAGCATTGCATTATTGTCAACAGCAGACAGCAACTGTGGAAAACCAGTCAGAAACAGAAAAGTTCAGAATTCTGTCAGGTATACAAAATGAGAAGTGGGTTACAATAATCCATGCGGGAAAGTACTAGAGCATGGAAAAGCTCCTTGGTAGCATCTTGGTTGGGAGCATATATAACCATATATATGCCAGCGTGAGCAGTTTATCTGCGACTTTCTCCATCACAAAGGTATCTGCCCTTTGGGTCTCCTCTGCTCTTTAGTTCTTGAAATTGTCGCTAAATTATATGTTCTTCATTTGTCTGTTAGTGCGCCATGTGTCGGGTGTGTATCAGGTAGTCCCCCATCTGCGTTCCTCTGTTTCTCCCCCTCCCGCCGTTTTGTTTTTGTTTTATTTATATATGCCCTCCTTTTTGGTCGTTTTGGGTGTCTTTGGTGATAGGCAGAATGGGAAGCCCCATCTGTAGGGTATCCTACGGTCTTGCAGGATGGTAGACACTGGTCTGAGTGCCCTCCTAGCTTCCCGTGTGAGTGGCGATAGATCGTTGTAGAGGGCCACTTGTACACCCTGAAACTCCCAGGTTTGCCTGCTGCGGGCCTTACGCATTATAGTGTCCTTCAGTTTGTAGGAGCTTAGGCAACATATTAGATTCCTGGGAGCGGAGTTTTCCATTCTTGGGCGCAGCGTGCGGTGTGCTCTCATGAACTCCAAGGAGCTTGGTGCTTCTTTCCTGAGCATGGACCGGAACAGGCGGGTAAGTAGCCGCTCTGCATCTTCTTCACCATTAGATTCAGGTACTCCCTGCACCCTTATGTTGCACCTGCGGCTGTGGTTGTCAAGATCCGCCATCTGGCGTCTCATTTCCAGTAGCATGGTGCCTTGGTCTGTAGCCGCGGTCTGGGTCACGAGGCCCTGGGAAGTGGTTTCTAGGGCCTGTCGTCTGGAACCCTGTGCAGCTACCTTCGTGCGGATGAGTGCCATTTTCGTCGTGATGGTATCATGGAGTGTGGAGGTGAGAGCCTGTAGGTCAGTTTTAGGCTGTAAGGGACCTCAGTTCCGAGCAGTCGCTATTCATTGTAGAGTGGTCCAATCCCGCTGGAGAAACTCGTCCATGAGTCCCGTATTGGAGCTGGGATTTGTGCTCCTTGGGATCTGGGGTGGATCTGGGCATCAAGTTCTCCCCATTTGGACTCACTTAAGTAAGGTAAGTGCAGATTTTTGTGCAGAATTAGGGCTTGGAGGAGCAGAGCTCGTGGACTCTGCTGCCATTCCGGTCGCAGTTAACCCTTGTGATTATGCTGTGTCATCTCTATTTCAATAACCTATTTCATTGCTTTATTCATAGCTTCATCTCAGCTCAGTTCAAGTAGATTTACCTTCTTAACATTATAGGTGTGCAAGGTCAAGGGATCTAGACTAATTGGTGCTATAATAGATTATCTATTATTGTTTTACTACCCTTATCAGACCCTTGTAGCAAGTGAGATTATTTATCTGTCTGCCTGTCCGTCCATTAAGAAAGTATTCATACACACTCTAGTATATCCAGCATGTGGTGGTACAATCTTCACTCAGGATAATTATGAAGACTATATTATCATATGATGCATGTTGTACAGATGCATAGTGTACATCTAATTCCTATAGGGGGATTATACCGCTACATGCTGGCTGTCTTGAGCTTGTTGAAAGAGCTAAACTTTTGAGTCTGTTGCTTTATCACTACATTATTGTAAATAACTACTACACTATCAGTATTCTATTTGTGTCAGTTTATTTTTGTTCCATATGCCTCATGAGGACAATTAACCTAACTGGGATTGCACCAGTACACACTGCATAAAGTTCAACTAAATGCTTTTCTCTACTTTCAACCTGCATTGACATATTACACAATTGGATTTTCTCTTTTGTTTAATCCATATATTATAAAGATCTAGATATAAACCAGGAGTAGGCAACCTTCGGCACTCCAGATGTTTTGTACTACATCTCCCATAATGCCTTTGTCACGTTCCGTTCCTGGCTGCGGATCATTCTGGTAATGGCTTCTGGTATCCAGTACTCCTTTTGCTATTCTTGTTTAAAGGGACACTCCAGGCACCCAGACCACTTCAGCTCATTGGAGTGGTCTGGGTGCCAACTCCCACTACCCTTAACCCTGCAAGTGTAATTATTGCAGTTTTTTTAAAACTGCAATATTTACCTTGCAGGGTTAAGTCCTCCCCTAGTGGCTGTCTATTAGACAGCCACTAGAGGACACTTCCTGCTTCATAGCACAGGTTTTCTGTGCTAGAGCGTCACTGGACGTCCTCACGCTGTGTGAGGACCTCCAGCGTCGCTCTATTCCCCATAGGGAAGCATTGAAATTCATTTTCAATGCTTTCCTATGGGGTGCGCTAATGCGCATGCGCGTCATTGCCGCGCATGCGCATTAGGTCTCCTCGGCCGGCGGGCGAGATCAGTCTCGCCCACCGGCCGACGTAACCAGAAGGAGGAGCGGCGGGGGAGGAGGAAGCAGCGACGTGGGACCTCTCGCTGCCCCTGGTAAGTGACTGAAGGGGTTTTCACCCCTTCAGTAACCGGGGATTGGTGGGTGGGAGGGAGAGGGACCCTCCAGTGCCAGAAAAACGGATCGTTTTTCTGGCACTGGAGTTTCCCTTTAATATTTCTTGGTTTTTGGTTTTCTATTCTATGTCTGGTTTTCTTTATGCTGGGATTTCTGGGTTCATTCCTATAGTTCGTCCCTGGATTTCCCAGTCTCCAGGTTTCCTTTAAATGTTTGTTTTATGTGCCACACCCTTATGTTTCCAGCTTTCATTATGTGTTTGAGTTCCTGCAGGCAGCAGCTCAAAGCTTCTGTCCTTTCTTGCAGGTATATGTGTTCTTAATCTGTGGTTGTTTTAGCATACATTAGGCAGTGTAGGACCTGCCAGATATGGGGTACATTGGCGTTGTTGGCAGGCTTATGCAATGTATGATCATATAGTGTGACTAAACCCCCATGATTTCCATATGTAGTACTTAGTTATTTCTCCTCTTGTTTTGCCTATGTTTTCTTGTCGTGTCCTAGTTTGTATTTACCTGTCCATGTTCAGTCCTGTCCAGTCTTGCCCATGTTTAGTTAATGTTCCCTTATGTATTGTGTCATGTTCTGGGTTTAGCTTCCTATCCTTCTCTGCTTCTGGGTTCTACTAGTTCTGTCTTGTTTTCATGTTTGGTGCCTGTTCTAGCTTTGTCTTGTTTCTAGTACTGGATACACCCTTGCTGCAGAGCCTCCCTATTCAGCTCCTGGGAGGTCTGCTTATTTCCTAGTTCCTTGGATCCGCAGAAGCTGAATCAGGGTTCTGGTTGTGGCTGCACAAACGCTGGTGCTCAACACCAGGGGGCGTGCGGTTACCCTGCACCAGACCCTGCTAATCCACCTCCACGCTGAAGACTCCCACTTAACATCAGGCATATTGGGTCCCGGTCCATGCGCCGCCACCTGGACACTGTGTCTGGGTTCCGGCCACCGGACTACCACCCTGACAGCCTTTAAAGCCATAATGCTGGCAAAGCATCAAGGGAGATGTAGTTCACAACATCTGGGGTGCCGAATAGTGCCTATCCCTAATATAGACAAAGACTGGGACGTTACCATTGCCATATTTGTGTATGAGACATTTTTTTTTTCTATACATATGTTAGACGCAACCTGGTTTTCTTTTGATATATTGATAGATATATATATATATATATATATAGGTGCTGCCACATGCATCCATGGTGGGAATCCCCATCTATTCCAGTTTGATCCAGAATGATTTATTTTTCTGAAGAAAAAACCTTTAAAATGATTTTCACAATTCCAGGAACCAGAGATTTTCTTTACTGCAGGGATGAGATAATGCTGGGACCTTTAGCCAAGCTAAGTTTGTGCAGCTTGCTATACTCAAGTAGAAGTCCCAGTCTGTCAAATACATTCCAGGTTTAGATATATTAAATACAAGGGACGTTCCAACCACACTATTAAAATATCCACTGAACGAAATGAGGTGCAAAAATTTGTGCCATCAAGTCTATTGATTTATTTAGAAAAATATACATGGACAGAGAGAGGGACACACAATACAAAATAGGAAGGCAATAAATATTATTATACCAAGATACCACAGTCCCACAGTCAAAAAGTACCAGATGAGGTGAATAGAAAAAGGAAAAATAAAACAAAAATCAACATGGTGACGGAACTCGTATTGCTCTCACAAAATGGCACTTCATCTTAAATGTGTTAAACTTCACTATTGTCCATTTAAGAAAATTGCATTGTGAGTATGAATGAGCATGGTGCTTACCTTATTTCCAATGGTTCTCTCAGCACTCTATGATACACTCACTAAGCTTAGTAGGCTATATCTTGTATAAGACCATATGTTTGAAAACCCTAATCTATTGTGCCTTTAAGTTTATAATTATAGGTGATACTCGAAAAAATTGAATATCGTGCAAAAGTTCATTTATTTCGGTAATGCAACGTAAAAGGGGAAACTAATATATGAGATAGATGCATTACATGCAAAGCAAGATAGTTCAAGCCGTGATTTGTCATAAGGGAGATGATTATGGCTTCCAGCTCATGAATACCCCAAATCCACAATCTCAGTAAATTAGAATATTACATGCAATCAATAAAACAAGGAGTGTACATAGAACAATATCGGACCTCTGAAAAGTATAAGCATGCATATGGACTCAGTACTTGGTTTGGGCCCCTTTTGCAGCAATTACTGCCTCAATGCGGCGTGGAATGGAAGCCATCAGCCTGTGGCACTGCTGATGTGTTATGGAAGACCAGGATGCTTCAATAGCGGCCTTCAGCTCTTCTTCATTGTTCGGTCTCATGTCTCATCTTTCTCTTGGCAATGCCCCATAGATTCTCTATGGGGTTCAGGTCAGGCGAGTTTGCTGGCCATATCAAGCACAGTAATCCCACGGTCATTGAACCAGGCTTTGGTGCTTATGGCAGTGTGAGCAGGTGCCAAGTCCAAATGAAGTCAGTATCCCCATAAAGCTCGTCTAGGGAAGGAAGCATTAAGTGCTCTAAAATCTCCTGGTAGATGGCTGCGTTGACCCTGGACTTAATGAAGCACAGTGGACCAACACCAGCAGATGACATGGCTCCCCAAATAAACACAGACTGTGGAAACTTCACACTGGACTTCAAGCATCTTACAGTGTGTGCCTCTCCATTCTTCCTCCAGACTCTGGGTCCTTGGTTTCCAAATGAGATGCAAAAGTTGCTCTAATCAGAAAATAGGACTTTGGACCACTGAGCAACAGACCAGGTCTGTTTTTCTTTAGCCCAGGTAAGACGCTTCTGACGTTGTTTGTTGTTCAGGAGCGGCTTGACAAGAGGAATACAACATCTGAAGCCCATGTCCAGGATCTGTCTGTGTGTGGTGGCTCTTGATGCACTGACTCCAGCCTCAGTCCACTCCTTGTGAAAGTCCCCAACACTTTTGAATGGCCTTTTCTTGACAATCTGCTTGTGCACCTTTTTCCTCCACACTCTTCCCTTCCACATAACTTTCTATTAATGTGCTTTGATTCAGCACTTTGAGAACATCCAACTTCCATCGCAATTACCTTTTGAGACTTTCCCTCCTTATGGAGGGTGTCAGTGATGGTTTTTTGCACAACTGTCAGGTCAGCAGTCTTCCCCATGATCGTGATTCCTACTGAACCAGACTGAAAGACCATTGAAATGCTCAGAAACCCTTTGCAGGTGTTATGGCTTACTTAGCTGATTAGAGTGGGACACTGTGAGCCTAGAATATTGCACATTTTCACAATATTCTAATTTACTGAGATTGTGGATTTGGGGTTTTCATAAGCCATAATCATCGCACTTATGACAAACCACGGCTTGAAATATCTTGCTTTGCATGTAATGCGTCTATCTCATATATTAGTTTCCCCTTTTACGTTGCATTACTGAAATAAATGAACTGTTGCACGATATTCTAATTTTTCGAGTATCACCTGTATTTCTATTTCAGCTTTTAAAATACACAAGTAAGATGAATGCGATCAAAGGTTGATACTAAAATACATTCAAACCAGTTTAGCTTATTCATATAACCATTTAATTATAGCGATATATTTTTTACTTTCACAAAATTGTAAAAAACATTTGAAAAACTTTTCAGCTGTCGCTTTTAAGAAAATCACAAATGGAGACATCAAAACTAAGAAAACATTTTTAAAGTAAAGTACTGTTTTGGAAGGAGAAGAGCACAAGTGGAAAAATAGAAACTCTGGAACATTTTGTAAATTATTAAAAAAAAATCTATACGTTAAGCTCCTCAATCTGCCAGGAACAGATGTCAGAAGCTTACTTAATGTGCTGCTACTAGAATGATAGATACAAAGCTTTCTGGCATTAAACCAATGATCGTAAATGTTGTACATGTCAAAGTTTCCTTATGTAACAACCACAGACTTTCTGTTGATATGGTAAAGTTCTGACTTTAAAAAATACATGCTTCTGCTTGCAATATTTTCTGAATTATTATACTGTCAATGGGGAACATGCCCTGCTAAGGTGGAACACGCAATTATCACAATATATAAGTTCTGATACGCTATGCATCACAGTTGCATAATTTTGTGGCAAATACAATTACATTCATTATATTATTGAAATATTTCATAATTACCTCATCATACTAAATGTTCTTCCTGATCTCCTTGAGGGATATGTACTTTTTAAGCTGGCCTTACAGTGCTTCCATTGTAGTAGGAGAAAACACTCTCACTTGGAGACAGAGGATAGGGTGAAAGGATATACTCAGTTTGAGCTATGCAAAAATGATTGCACACTCTTTAGATTATGTTATAAAATAAACAGAATTTACATTTGGAGTTCATCTCACATTCTGATTTATTCACTTTTATGTTTTCTCGTGAATAATTATTTCAGCTATTTAAAATGTTACAGACAATCTCTACTCTATAATTTGACCACACATGGACTACCCCATAGACTAGGGCTTATCTTGGAGGGTTGTTCATTTCCCCACATTGACTCACGATGTGCCCATCAGTGGCGGAACTAGTGCCGGTGAAACTGCACCAGGCCCCGAGCGCTAAGGGGGCCCAGCACAGGACCACAAGTTCCCCCACTGATTTATGCTGCCACTACCAATGGGCGGTTTCCGCTGACCTGATAAGCTCTCTGGACGGTGCAACTGTAGAAGCGAGTGGTAAGTCTTGGGTCCCACCTCCTCTCAGAGAAAGAAGAGGGGCAGGGCCAACCAACTGGAACACTATGAGTGACTATTTGCCTAGGAGGGGGCTTCCAAGTTCCCATAACTAAACCAGCTTACTCAAATTGTGCACAATTGTCTGCAGTCCATGCTCTTCTCAAACTTAATTAAGCCAGTTAAGGCTTTGGTGACTAGAAAAATGGGGAGAAGCCTAAGCTCCGAGGATAGGTGGGGATAATAACTAGAATCAGTGTGTGAGTGTGTCAGTGTATTTGCCTGTGTGCCAGTGTGTGTATCTGTATGTGGCAGTTTCTTTTAGTGTGTGTATGTGTATCTGTATGTGTGTCACTTTGTTTATCTGCATGTATCTGTCTGTGTGTATCTGTGTGCCACTCTGTCTTATGTCAGTGAGTCTATCTGTATGTTTGTGTATCTGCTTGTGTGTCAGTGTGCACATGTGTGTGTGTCTGTCTATATGTATGTGTGTCAGTGTGGGTATCTGTCTCTGTGTCAGTAGGTGTATCGGTATGGGTGTCAGTGTGTACATTTGTGTGTCTCAGTGTGTGTGTATATATATATATATATATATATATATATATATATATATATATATGTGTGTGTATATATATGTGTATCTGTGTTTCTGCATGTGTGTCAGTGTTTGCATCTGTGTCTGTGCACCTACATGTATGCCAGTGTATATATACCTATATCTGTATATGTGCCAGGTATGCATCTGTGTATCTATGTATCTACATGTTTGTCAGTGTGTGTATATGTATGTGTATCTGTGTGTCCATGTATCTATATATGTGTGTCTCTGTGTATGTATATCATCATGTGTGTCAGTGGGTATATCTGTGTATTTGCGTGTGTGTGTGTGTGTGTATCTGTATGTGTGTCAGTATGTTTATCTCTGTATGTATGTGTATCATAGTGTGTGGCAGTGTATGCGTATATAGGAATACATTCAAATGCCAACATTACACACACCCTTTCATTAACACACACACTCCATACAAAAACATGCTTACATTCAAAAACACAAACACTGCTCAGTGCTAACTACAGCCCTGCATTGGATTAGCCCCTTTCGTCCAATGTAGAATTATTGGGGGTGCTGGCAGAGGAATCGGGCCACATTCCTAAATTAGTTATCACAGCTTCATGCAAAAGTTTCCAGTCTATTTAAAATTGATTGGATTGACGCCTATTTAAACAAAAGAACTTTGACAAAAAGAAAATCTCTTATTTGGCAACCTTATGTTGACTCTTTAAGTAGATCTCTCTAGTCCAAAATCAAATGTACTTTTGAATTCAAAAACTGGTATTTTCCTAGAGTGATAGTTTGTCAACTTGCTCATAGTATGAACAAAACCAATCTCTTAATGCTGAGCACATTTATTCTGTCAGCCCCCTCCCACCCTCAGTGATGCTTTAATCTCAAATGAGTGGGAGCCAATAGCTGTGTTTTTTTTTTTAAATACGAGAACATATATGTTTTGTTTCGATTTTCTGTTAAATGTTTATGTTAACAAAAAATGCTGTACACACTGAAAGGTTATAATATCATATTGGCTAACTTGAAATGTACTGTTTGTGACTTTTATGTTTGTAACCTCAAACTGACTCATGATATTAGAGTTAAAACTACAAAATGTTATGGGCAGTGAATGGGCTGGACTGGCTCATGCCATACATGCTTACTTTAAGTGGGGGTTTGAGGTAGGTGTCAGAATCCCTTTTGGACAGGAAATTCCAGGGGTGATTACAGTGGAGACCCTCAAGCCTCTTTCCACTATGTCAATCTGTTCTTTTCTGAAACTGGTTCCAACTCATGCATTTTTTATCTTTGCCTAAGCGTAGATGAAATTGACAGGGAGGTATATGCCTTTCAGTGTTGCGGTGTTGCTGGTTTAGGATTCATTAGTGGTTGTCTGATGGCAGAAGTGGTCAATTTCTCTGGTCTATTATCATGACCATTTTCCATGTGGACCCCAAGGTTTTGGGGTCCACATTGTCTGCATATTTCATGAATGACATTATGGGAGATGGATATGTGTAGATTTCTGTTGGTGGAGGATTAGACAGAAGGTTCTTCCTGCTGTCTTACTTTTTGGGGTTTGGAGATCAATTAGTTTCGATAGGTATCTGGTAGAAAGGCTCAATGTGGCTAAATTAGCTATTGATCTTGAAGATGGAGTTTGTCATTGGAAGGCTTAACTTTTCCTGCCAAGTTATCCTAACTGAGGGAGGTATTCTTGCGGAGATTAAAGGGGGCAAGTGTTAGCACTGTGTGGCAATCAAGTGATCAACAGGATGGTTACCTTCCATTGCAAAAAATGGAGGATTGTCCTACGTATTTTCATATTGGGGAGCATTATGTAAGTGTGTATAGGTATAATTTGTTTGATGCATTTTATACACTAGTGTGGTATTATGAGCTCTTTTTGATTTCCCTCTGTGCTTATACCTGTGTTTTGCTGAATTAATCTACTAAAAAATGACTTCAGCAGACTCAAAGTGGGATAAGTAAGATCTCTGTCCAAAAGAGTGCAGTTCTTGGAACAGCTAAGGTGCTGAGCAGAATGTTAAAGAAACTATACAATATGTATTTGGTTGTGATGCATAGTGACTTTTTAGAATTTAACTGACAAACTGGAATTGAAACTCAACCAGATGTATTCCTGGTCATTTTTCTTCCTTTTGGGAGCAAGGATGAGGAATGCTTGAATACCTTTAGATCTGCAATCTCTTTCATTATGAAATACAATGTCCAGCTGTTGTATTTAAAGTGTACTTGTTATGGAAAATACAACTTAATCTACAATCATAGAAAAATCTAAATTCATATATACATTGTGTTAGAAGAATTGCTAACAAATGTCTATATATGTCCAGCATGTACATTTCCAAGACTCATTATCTCAGACAAATCTGGACTAACCTCCCAGCTAGATATATATTGGTTAGATTACCAGAGTGATAAGATGGCATACATTAATTTCCAGAGTTTTGATCAGAAATTGCATATAAGCTTGGCCATCATATCAACTCCTGCTATGGGAAGGGCTCTACTAACTTGGCAGGCTAGTGGCAGATGAGAATCAATATAAATAAATGCAGAGTCATGCATTTTGGAATAAGGAATCCACAAGTCACTTATACATTAAATGGGGTTGATTTCAGGATAGCATTAAATAAAAAGGACATGGGAACAATTATAGATAACAAATTGGGCAGCCATATATAAAGAGGTATGTAATCAAAATGTAATATTATCTCTTTATCAATTAATGGTAAGACCCCCACCTTGAATTTGTGGTGCAATGTCAGGCACACACTTTTAAAACAAATACAAAAACTACAAAAGCTTAGGGGGGTCTGCCTTGACGTTGGAAGGCGGGCATTCCCTCCAATGGCCATTGGAGCAACTAAATGACCTCCATTTGTCTAAATATACATAGGGATTAAGGAGAAAGCGCAGGTAACATTTTCTTTTCTTTGGTTTTTACACACTTTTAAAAGAAGGATATTGCAGAACTGAAAAAAGTGCAGAGAAGAGCTTTCAAATTATTAAGGTGGATGGAGAATATTAGTTATGAAGAAAGGCTAGCAAAACTGCACACATTTTCTTTAGACACAGGGACAGTACAAACCACTATGTGATAACCTGTTCTTTGGCAGGAATATAGAAGAGGTCACCCATCGCGACTGGAAGAAAGGCTCTTAAACTTACAGTAGCGGAAGGGGTTCTTTCAGGGGCGGACTGAGAACCCTCAGGGCCCCCGGGCAAAATAAATCAAGGGCCCCCTTACAGGCCCCACCCATACTCCGCAGCAAGTGCCACCCATGTCCCGCCTCCATGCACCGCCTCCAGCCACACCCTACACAATCTTTAGACACAAGGAACAAAAGTGCAATAATCCCTTCAAGGCCCCAGTAGAGACTACAATTGAGGGCTAATGGGCCATGGAGGGGGGGGAGCATTCTAGCAGAGGCTATCTCAGTGTCCTTTAGAGAGTGTGTTAGAAAGAATTTCCTCCAGGTCCCATTAGAGACTACAATGGAGTCTAATGGGGCCTGGAGGGGGGGTCTCTCCAACACTCTGGTTCCTATTCACAATATAGCAACACAACATAGCTCGCTGATACCTAGGCCAAGTTGGCTCCTCTTACCTTAATTACTGTTGCTGGCTGGCAGTCTGTGGGCTTTCTGGAAGGCTGTGGGCTTACTGGCTGCGGCTGGCAGGCTGTGGGCTTACTGGCTGCGGCTGGCAGGCTGTGGGCTTGCTGGCTACTGCCGGCAGGCTGTGGGCTTGCTGGCTGCGGCTGGCAGGCTGTTGGCTTGCTGGCTGCGGCTGGCAGGCTGTTGGCTTGCTGGCTGCGGCTGGCAGGCTGTTGGCTTGCTGGCTGCGGCTGGCAGGCTGTTGGCTTGCTGGCTGCGGCTGGCAGGCTGTTGGCTTGCTGGCTGCGGCTGGCAGGCTGTTGGCTGGCAGGCTGCGGCTGGCAGGCTGCGGCTGGCAGGCTGCGGCTGGCAGGCTGCGGCTGGCAGGCTGCGGCTGGCAGGCTGCGGCTGGCAGGCTGCTGCTGGCAGGCTGCTGCTGGCAGGCTGTTGCTTGCTGGCTGCTGCTGGCAGGCTGTTGCTGGCAGGCTGTTGCTTGCTGGCTGCTGCTGGCAGGCTGTTGCTTGCTGGCTGCTGCTGGCAGGCTGTTGCTTGCTGGCTGCTGCTGGCAGGCTGTTGCTTGCTGGCTGCTGCTGGCAGGCTGTTGCTTGCTGGCTGCTGCTGGCAGGCTGTTGCTTGCTGGCTGCTGCTGGCAGGCTGTTGCTTGCTGGCTGCTGCTGGCAGGCTGTTGCTTGCTGGCTGCTGCTGGCAGGCTGTGGCTTGCTGGCTGTGGCTTGCTGGCTGGCAGGCTGTGGCTTGCTGGCTGCGGTTGGCAGGCTGTGGGTTTGCTGGCTTTAAGCCTAACTGGTGGCCTGTGGGCTGGCTGGCTGGCTACTGGCCAGCCTGTGGGCTGGCTGGCTGGCTGGCCGGCCTGTGGGCTGGCTGGCTGGCTGGCTACTGGGGCACTCGCAGATTATTTAAATAAATAATCCATGCACAATAACCACTACTGCTCTGTGTAGTCGTTATGGTGCCAGGAGGGCCGGGCCCCCCTCCTAGAGTAAGTAGTTGTAGCGGAACGCAGTAAGCCTGTCCTGCAAAATGCCTGTGTGACTGTATTCGTTATATTTTTACCTATGTTGAAATTGCTATTCGCCTATTTAATATGTGAATTGTATGTTATTCGGTAGTTTCCATCCGTACTATATACTTATGGAAACTACCGAACGGAGAGACCACCCCGGAGAGAAGTGTGCCAGCAATCAAGGTTCACATTCTCTCCAAACCGCAAGTTAACCGTCTCATTAACATTATGTCTGGGTGGCCGCCATTCGGCATGCGTACACGTGGCAGCGGCCATCTTACGCATGAAAATCTCAGCGGTGTTTTGTCGTTGAGTGTCTGGAACTCAAATCGGACACTCAAACAACCAAACACCGCTGAGACCTCCAGAGCTCCGTAACTGCCGAACGGAGGGACCTAACGAATCCCCATTCGGTAGTTACAAAGTACCGAATGAGGGAATCACTATCTAGGTGAATTAAAGTATGGATGGCAATTATAAATGTCTGTTTTAACTGCCGAACGGAGACCGACCGCAGGGCCCATTCTCATGGAACCCTTTTCGGATACCAACTCGTGTGCGGTCGGTCAAACTTCACCTTCCTGTAACTGCCGAACCACTGGTCCGATCTGGGTGAATTTTGGATATTATATTCACCCAGATCAGGGCTACCTAGCGGTACCCTAATATTAAGGATATGTGATGGTTTAGGGGTACATCCAAGTTTGGGGTAAAGTACTGTACAAGTTAAGGGGATTATGACTCACTCTGAGGGGAGGAGATGTGTGGGAGGTAACAAGCACTGCATTGGTTGCTGTCATAATTACTGTAGTTCCCTCCCTTGCATGGGAGCAGGCTTTATAAGAAACCTTGGAATAAACGATTGTCAGTTCTACTCCTGAAACTGTGTGTCGTCCAGTTATTGGGAGTGCTGTGGGGATTTTGCTGTACCTTTTTACCTGCTGGAAACTCTGCTGTGGATTTACTAATGACTTGTTCCTGAGCCTTCCTTGGATCCAAAGTGGAGAATAGCTGCGAGAAATCAGCTCTCCGCTACATTGGTTGGCAGCGCTGGGATCCAGACTCACAGAGGAACAAGGATTAATGGAGATTGACCTTTCTACGCTAAAGAGAACCACATTGAAAGACCTTCTGGAAGCGAAAGGTGTTTCTGCCAGCAGCAAATCCAAAGCAACGCTTATCACCGA
Organism: Pelobates fuscus; assembly: GCF_036172605.1. Taxonomy (NCBI): domain Eukaryota; kingdom Metazoa; phylum Chordata; class Amphibia; order Anura; family Pelobatidae; genus Pelobates; species Pelobates fuscus. The sequence goes on from NC_086318.1 coordinate 246,688,409, forward strand.
AGTAATGGCAGAGTACAGAGCAGAAGAGGTCCAGGCCATGGAACAAAGACCTGAAACAGAACAGGAGGAGTTCCAAAGGCATTTACAATTCAGACTGGCCTTTTTATGGGGAAAACCCACCAACAGAGATCATCTCCAAAACAATGACAGAGGTGCAGGAGTTTGTGATGAGAAACAGGAGACCACAAACACCGGAAAGAAGTGCAGCAGGAGCTGTGACACAAGAGGGTAAGCCTAAAATTCCCTATCAAGCTTTTAAAACGTATGTGGAAGCAGAGGAGGATATAGATGCCTTCCTCCAAGACTTTGAGAGACTGTGTACGCTGCATAACATACCAAGGGAAGAGTGGGTACCCATATTAGCAGGACGGCTGTCAGGAAGGGCAGCTGAAGCTTACCGCACTGTGCCTGATATTGAAATTAGGAACTATAGCCGGGTAAAAGAGATTATCCTGGCCCGGTATGCAATAACACCAGAGGCATACCGGAGGCGCTTCAGGGAATTGAAAAAGGCGGACAAAGATTCGCACGCAGAGTGGGCTTGCCGACTAGAAAGGGCAGCTCTTAGGTGGATGCAGTCGAGTAAAGCACGGTCCATGGAGGACTTGTTACAAATGCTGCTGTTGGAGCAGTTTTATGAGGGGATATCCTCAGAACTACAGGAATGGGTGAGGGATCGTAACCCCACCACCCTCACCGAGGCTGCCAAAAAGGCAGATGATTTTATGGACGCTCGCAGACAAACCAAGGCAGTGAGTACCAAACCTGTCATGCGGCCACTAGGGGGGAATTCCTTCTCTCCTAACCCTCAACCCCCACCAAGACAACTCCCTCCACCAGCACCAGCAGCAGCGCAGCAGAGATACCGCACACCTGCTTCTGTGCAATGCCACCGATGCCAGAAGTGGGGACATTTCCAACGAGATTGTCCGCAGTCTAGAGACCGCACCACCTGGATCCGACCAGGGCCTCCACCACCACCACCGAGAGCAGCAGCGCATCACTACCAGGACGAGGTACCACTTCCCTACAGCTCTGCCGTTCCAGTCACGACTGTAGAACAGTGGGAAGTGCTGCATGAGGCCAACCCCTTACAAGCACAGGCGGATAATCGACAGCACCATAGGCAGACCGTGTATCTGGAAGGGAAGCCTATGCAGGGGCTCAGAGACTCGGGAGCCACCATCACCCTGGTGCAAAGTCATTTGGTTTCGGACAAAGCCAAACTGAATAAGACTGTGGCTGTCAGGGTTGCAGGGGGAGCCGTGTATCGGCTAGACACAGCCAGGGTACACTTGCATTGGGGTGCGGGGTTTGGGAATGTGGAAGTGGGACTAATGCTGCAATTACCTGCTGAGGTGGTCCTAGGGAATGATCTGGGCAAACTCACCTCCGCATTTGAACCACAAACTACTGAGGAAGCACACCCAGTAGTCACCAGGCAACAGGCCCGCACCCAACACAACAACGCACTGCCGGAGGTCCAGGTAAGAGATTCCTCCCCTTCCCTAGACTGTATCCCTTGGGCCCCTCCTGACGAGTTTGTAGCCGAGGTGATCACTGACCCTACCTTACAAGTATACCGAGACAAGGTCACCTCTATCCAACCGGGGGCGGAGGGGGAAAGATTTGTATGGAACAGGCAGTTATTATACCGGGAAACGAGTAAAGAGATAGCTGGGTCAGACCCCATTACTGCAAGACAGCTGGTGGTACCTCAGAGGTACCGAACCGAATTACTCCGGATAGCGCACGATATTCCGCTATCCGGACATTTGGGGGTCAGCCGTACCAGATATCGGCTGACCCAAAGTTTCTTCTGGCCAGGGATTAGCCAGGAGGTGCGCAGGTATTGTAATACCTGCGATACGTGCCAGAGGGTAGGAAAGAGAGGGGATAAGCGTAAGGCGAAGCTGCACCCCCTACCCATAATTGAGGAACCCTTTCATAGGGTTGCAGTAGACATTGTAGGCCCCTTCCGGAAGCCTAGCCCATCAGGCAAACGGTACATTTTGACCGTAGTGGACTACGCCACTCGCTACCCCGAGGCGGTAGCCTTAACTAATATACATGCAGAGACGGTGGCTGAGGCGCTGATGCAGATTTTCTCCCGGATGGGGTTACCCAGGGAGATCATCTCGGATCAGGGCACTCAGTTCACGGCAGAGGTCACCCAACAGCTCTGGAAGTTCTGTAAAATTAAGCCCATAATTAGTGCTCCGTACCACCTCTGAAGAAGGCGACAGCCTACCCCTCCCCGATCTGTTAGAAGACGGACAGCTGGCTGGGGATTTAGGAGCAGTTGTACTGGGGGATCGGTTGAGCCCACAGGAGCGTATCGAGGTACAACAACTACTGCAAGAAAAGCAGGAGACCTTTTCTAATGTACCTGGATACACCCCTCTGGCTACCCACCGAGTAGAAACCCCTGGTCAACTTCCCATGCGCCAGACTCCGTACCGCATCCCTGAAGCGGTACGGGAGAATATGCGCAAAGAGATTGAAGAGATGATACAGTTAGGAGTCATTGAGCCCTCAGATAGCCCCTGGGCCTCTCCAGTAGTCCTCGTACCAAAGCGGGACGGCACGACCCGTTTTTGCGTGGACTACAGGAGATTGAATGAGAAGACCGTATCCGACGCATACCCGATGCCTAGGATAGATGAGTTGCTGGACCGGATGGCCAGGGGTCAATACCTTACCACTATTGATTTGTGTAAAGGGTATTGGCAGATTCCCTTGGCCCCGGACGCCATCCCTAAGTCCGCCTTTGTCACCCCATTCGGCCTGTACCAATTTAAGGTCATGCCGTTTGGGATGAAAAACACGCCGGCTACCTTCCAGCGGATGGTGGACCGCCTCCTAGATGGGTTCCAAGACTATACCTGCGCATATCTCGATGATATTGCCATATTTAGCGATACCTGGCAGGAACACTTGGCCCATAAAGGAGCGGTTCTAGACCGGATCAGGGAGGCTGGTTTGACCCTAAAACCAGCGAAATGTAGCATTGGGATGGCCGAGGTACAGTACCTGGGCCACAGAGTAGGCTGTGGTAAACAAAAGCCGGAACCAGCCAAAGTAGAGGCAGTATCACAGTGGCCTACCCCGAAAACTAAAACCCAGGTGTTGGCCTTCCTAGGGACAGCAGGGTATTACCGGAAGTTTGTGCCCAATTATAGTGCCCTGGCCAAACCCCTCACTGACCTGACACGTAAAAACCTTCCCCGCCAAGTAACCTGGACCCCGGAGTGTGAGCAGGCATTCCAACACTTGAAAGATGCACTTGTTAATGCCCCTGTCTTGGCCGCTCCCAATCCAACTAAACGTTTTCTTGTTCACACAGACGCTTCTATGTTTGGATTGGGGGCAGTATTGAGCCAAGTCGGGGCCGATGGCGGAGAACATCCAGTGGCTTACATCAGTCGCAAACTTTTACCCCGGGAAGTAAGCTACGCCGCCATCGAGAAGGAATGCCTGGCTGTGGTGTGGGCCTTGAAGAAATTACAACCCTATTTGTATGGACAGGCTTTTTCTTTGCTCACGGATCACAACCCGTTGGTCTGGCTGAACCGGGTGGCTGGGGACAATGCCAGGCTGCTGCGCTGGAGTTTGGCGCTGCAGCCCTTTGACTTTAACATTCAATACCGCCCGGGTAAGCAAAATGGAAACGCCGACGGGTTGTCACGACAAACTGATCTGGAGAAATAATCCGTGAGCACCCCGGTCATCCCCAAGCCGATCCGTGTGGGATCAGACTGTGTATGCCGGCTTGTGGGCAAGGGGGAGCAGTGTAGCGGAACGCAGTAAGCCTGTCCTGCAAAATGCCTGTGTGACTGTATTCGTTATATTTTTACCTATGTTGAAATTGCTATTCGCCTATTTAATATGTGAATTGTATGTTATTCGGTAGTTTCCATCCGTACTATATACTTATGGAAACTACCGAACGGAGAGACCACCCCGGAGAGAAGTGTGCCAGCAATTAAGGTTCATATTCTCTCCAAACCGCAAGTTAACCGTCTCATTAACATTATGTCTGGGTGGCCGCCATTCGGCATGCGTACACGTGGCAGCGGCCATCTTACGCATGAAAATCTCAGCGGTGTTTTGTCGTTGAGTGTCTGGAACTCAAATCGGACACTCAAACAACCAAACACCGCTGAGACCTCCAGAGCTCCGTAACTGCCGAACGGAGGGACCTAACGAATCCCCATTCGGTAGTTACAAAGTACCGAATGAGGGAATCACTATCTAGGTGAATTAAAGTATGGATGGCAATTATAAATGTCTGTTTTAACTGCCGAACGGAGACCGACCGCAGGGCCCATTCTCATGGAACCCTTTTCGGATACCAACTCGTGTGCGGTCGGTCAAACTTCACCTTCCTGTAACTGCCGAACCACTGGTCCGATCTGGGTGAATTTTGGATATTATATTCACCCAGATCAGGGCTACCTAGCCCTAATATTAAGGATATGTGATGGTTTAGGGGTACATCCAAGTTTGGGGTAAAGTACTGTACAAGTTAAGGGGATTATGACTCACTCTGAGGGGAGGAGATGTGTGGGAGGTAACAAGCACTGCATTGGTTACTGTCATAATTACTGTAGTTCCCTCCCTTGCATGGGAGCAGGCTTTATAAGAAACCTTGGAATAAACGATTGTCAGTTCTACTCCTGAAACTGTGTGTCGTCCAGTTATTGGGAGTGCTGTGGGGATTTTGCTGTACCTTTTTACCTGCTGGAAACTCTGCTGTGGATTTACTAATGACTTGTTCCTGAGCCTTCCTTGGATCCAAAGTGGAGAATAGCTGCGAGAAATCAGCTCTCCGCTACAGTAGTCAAACCGTTTAAGAACAGTTTGACAACTTACCTGGGGTCTGCTGGGATATGAGGCTGTAGTAGGGTATAGGAGCAGTGGTGCAATGTGTAAGGGGTGCAGTGTGTGTGTGTGAAAGGTTCAGTGTGTGTGAGGGGGTGTAGTGTGTGAATGTGTAGGGTGTGTGGGGCAATGTGTGTACGAGGGGGCTGTGTATGTGTGTGGCAATGTTAGTATGGGGGGCTGTGTGTGTATGGGTGGGCAGTGTATGTGTATGTGTGTGTGTGTGTGAGAGGCAATGTGTGTAAATGTGTATGGTCTGTGTGGGGGCAGTGTGTGTGTATGGGGGGCAGTGTGTGAATGTGTATGGTGTGTGGGGCAGTGTGTTTATTGGGCTAGAGTTCACTCTCACCACTGCGACCACCAGGAATACCTGGTGGTCACAGTGTTGAGAGTGAACTCTAGCCCGTAGCTCTCTTTTAACCCCCTCTCTCTCTTTTAACCCCCCCTCCCTATTTTAACCCCCCCTCTCTCTTTTTACCCCCTCCCTTGTAGCGTGGCCGCGGTCCGCGGTGCCCGGCCGGACTGACAGGAAGGTGCACACACAGCAGCTTGGCCACGCTACAAGGGAGGGGAGGTGAGAAGCTGCAGCCGCCTGAGCGCTCTTAAGAGAGCGCTCAGGCGGCTGCAGCATTTAAAGGGGCAGCCGGGCCCCCTGATGGCGGGCCCCCCTCCCGGCCGGGCCCTCGGACCATGTCCGAAGTGCCTGACCGGTCAGTCCGCCCCTGGGTTCTTTACAGCAAGAACTTTACCCAGAGGTTGTCTAATCAGATTCTGTAGGCCTGGATGTTTTTTATGTTTTGCAAAAACAGAATATTCAAGGATATAATTAATATATGTGTAAACGGTTGGCCAATCTCCCCGCTCTCCATTTCCATTTTATTCAGTCCCCACTGGGCCATTTTGAACTGCTTCTGCCGCACTTACCTTGTGCACCGAGTGACCACTGAGACCTACTCCAGCCACCTCCCCCATTCAAGATTGTGGTTGTCCTACACCATGACACTCTGGGTCTGGGCTCATGAGACTATGTTTTGCTGTGCCTGAAGGAGCACTTTCGGGCCTTCAGGAGAAAATTCTGGGAGTGCTGCACGGCATCAGTGCTCCAGCTGCAGGATGCCAGAGAGGGGAGATCCACCATGGGGCTAATCAAGTTGCATATTGGCTAACACTGTTTTTTTTTCTACTGTTTACTTCATATCTGAGAGTCAAATAGAACCGTCAAATACTGCTGTGACACAGTGGTGGCTCTAGACTTTATGAGGCCTTAGGCGAAACTCAAACAAGAGGCCCCCAACTAACACTCATAATAAAAAAAACATATAGGGGTTGCATCTTGTGTATAATGAGCTGTAGTTATAATGTATGACAGGTTTGCAGTGCTGGATACAGAGTGCTAGTCTCTGTATTCACTGTTGGGGTGAGTGTGGCATGTCTAGGCAGGATGAGTGACAGGATAGGAGAAGTTAATGTGATAGGGTAAAGAGGGGGTGAGTTTGACAGGGTTATGGGTTATGTGTTGAACGGCTGGAGTAGGGAGTGTGACAAGGCAAAGGGAAAGTGAGCCGGACATGATTACGTGACAGGGTGAGTGTGGCATGGTTGGGCCCACGTGAAAGGGTTAATGTGAAAAAGGATGAGTGTGACAGGGTTGGTGGTGAGTGTGACAGTATGAGAGAAGATGAGTGTGATAGGGTGAGTGTAGAAGAGCGAGGGCCAGTAATTGTGGTATGGATGGAGGGGGTGAGAGCAACAAGATTAGGAGAGGTTAATGTGAGCGAGGTGAAGGGGGCATGACAGCATGTGGGGGTGAAGTGTGTGGGGTGGCTGTATGTGTGTGTGGAATTGTGACGGTGGGTAGGTGAGAGTGTGGGAGGCAGTGTTGGAAAGGGTGACAGTGTGTGCAGGGGCAGTGTGTGGGACTGTATGTATTGATGACATAGTGTTGGGGGCTGACAATATGGGTTGCAAGTGTGTGAAAGGGTAACAGGCTGAGAGAGCAGTGTGGAGGAATGTGACACTTTTGGGGGCAGGGTGTGAGTGGGTGACAGTGAGGAGGAAGATGACAGTGTGGGGGCAGGGTGTGAGTGGGTGACAGTGAGGAGGAAGATGACAGTGTGGGGGCAGTGTGTGACAGTGTGGGGGGACAGGGTGTGTTACAGATTGGAAGGGCAAGGTGTATGGGACACAGTGTAGTGAGGGCAGGGTGTGTGACAGCATGAGGGGGCAGTGTGTATGACAGTGTAGGGGGGCAGGGTGTGTGACCATGTGGGTGGGAGAGCAGGGTGTGTGACAGTGGGGGGCATTTTGTGTGAGAAATTGTGTGGGGGCAGAGTGTGTGGCGGACAGCGTGGGGGGCAGGGTATGTGGTGGTCACTGTGGGTGGCAGGGTATGTGTGGGAAGGTTATGTGGTGGTCATTGTGGGGGTCAGGGTATGTGGCGGTCAATGTGGGGGACAGTGTCTGTGGCGGTCAATGTGGCGGACAGTGTCTGTGGTGGTCAATGTGGGGGACAGTGTCTGTGGTGGTCAGTGTGATGGTTAGTGAGGGGGGCATTGTATGTAGTGGTCAGTGGGGGGAGACAGTGTCTGTGGTGGTTAGTGTGGGGGCAGTGTATGTGGTGGGCAGGGCAGTGTGGGGGGCAGGGCAGTGTGGGGGGCAGGGTATGTTGGGGCAGGGCATGTTGGGGCAGGGCATGTTTGAGGCAGGGCATGTTTGAGGCAGGGCATGTTTGAGGCAGGTTATGTGGGGGGCAGGGCAGTGTATGTGGGTGGGCAGTGGGGGTGGGAGGGCAGTGTTGGTGGGAGGTCAGTGTATGTAGGTGGACAGTGAGGGTGGGAGGGCAGTGTTGGGGCAGTGTATGTAGGTGGACAGTGAGGGTGGGAGGGCAGTTTTGCGGCAGTGAGGGTGGGCAGTGTTGGGGCAGAGAGGGTGAGAGGGCAGTATTGGGGCAGTGAGGGTGGGTGGGCAGTGTTGGGGCAGTGAGGGTGGGTGGGCATTGTTGGGGCAGTGAGGGTGGGTGGGCATTGTTGGGGCAGTGAGGGTGTGCAGTTTTGGGGCAGTGAGAGTGGGTGGGCAGTTTTGGGGCAGTTAGGGTGGGCAGTTTTGGGGCAGTTAGGGTGGGCAGTTTTGGGGCAGTGAGGGTGGGTGGGCATTGTTGGGGCAGTGAGGGTGGGCAGTTTTGGGGCAGTGAGGGTGGGTTGGCATTGTTGGGGCAGTGAGGGTGGGTTGGCATTGTTGGGGCAGTGAGGGTGGGTGGGTAGTTTTGGGGCAGTGAGGGTGGGCAGTTTTGGGGCAGTGAGGGTGGGCAGTGAGGGTGGGTAGTTTTGGGGCAGTGAGGGTGGGCAGTGAGGGTGGGTGGGTAGTTTTGGGGCAGTGAGGGTGGGTGGGTAGTTTTGGGGCAGTGAGGGTGGGCGGGTAGTTTTGGGGCAGTGATGGTGGGTAGTTTTGGGGCAGTGAGGGTGGGTGGGTAGTTTTGGGGCAGTGAGGGTGGGTGGGTAGTTTTGGGGCAGTGAGGGTGGGTGGGTAGTTTTGGGGCAGTGAGGGTGGGTGGGTAGTTTTGGGGCAGTGAGGGTGGGTGGGCATTTTTAGGCACAGTGTGTGTGGAGGCTGTGACAAGCCTCCACACACTAAAATACCTTTTTTTATTATATAATTACCTGGTGGTCCAGTGGTTGAAATTCCCTGGTGGTCCAGTGGCAGCAGTCCCTGGTGGTCCGGTGGGATGACTGTTCTGTCTGCAGCTCCGCGAGAGCTGCAGACCTTGTTCTCGCGAGAGCCTGTCAGAGCGTTGCCGTGGTAAACCGCGGCAACGCTCTGTAAGCCCGCGGGAACCACATTATGTGATCTGCAGCTCTGCACTCGGCGGAGCTGCAGATCAGAGGCTGGCTCTCCCTGTGGGCAGACCATGTGGAGGGGCCACCCGGCGGCATACTGGGCAAGCCGCCGGGACCCCTCTCACTGTCGGATCCTCGGTCATGGACCGAGGACACGACAGTTCAGTCTGCCCTGAGGCGATTTAGGCGGCCGCGAGGCCCCAGCAAGCGCGAGGCCTTAGGCGGCCGCCTAAATCGCCTAATTAGAGAGCCGCCTCTGCTGTGACATTGCAGTTTGACTAATTCACATTTCTTTGGTGCTAAAAAGTAAATTTGGGGCGTGCACTTCATATCTGAGAGTCAAATAGAACTGTCAAATACTGTGGTTACAGCGCAGTTTTAAAAGTTCAAATTTTTCAGCTGCTAAATAGTACATTTGGGGCCTGCACTTCATATCTGAGAGTCAAATAGAACGGTCAAATACTGCGGTGACATTGCAGTTTGACTAATTCACATTTCTTTGGTGCTAAATAGTACATTTGGTGTGTGCACTTCATATCTGAGAGTCAAATAGAACCGTCAAATAGTGCTGTGACATTGCAGTTTGACTAATTCACATTTTGTTTGTGCTAAAAAATAAATTTGGGGCGTGCACTTCATATCTGAGAGTCAAATAGAACCGTCAAATACTGTGGTTACAGCGCAGTTTTAAAAATATATTTTTTTAGGTGCTAAATAGTACATTTGGAGTTTTCACTTCATATCTGAAAGTCAAATAGAACCGTCAAATACTGCTGTGACATTGCATTTTGACTAATTCACATTTCTTTGGTGCTAAATAGTACATTTGCGGCCTGCGGTGCATTTCTTGCAGTCCAATAACTTCAAATAAATAATTTTAAAAAATGTTGACTATTGGCGGTTACATTGTCGCCTGACATAAACCATCTGTTAGTTTGGTGGGTGAACGCGAAAAATGAGGAAAGCATCAAATAAGGGACGTGGCCCTGGTCGTAGTGCTGCTGGTGTTGGTGGCAGGGGTGTATTAGCCGCGAGGCAAACAAGGCATTTGCCTTGGGCGGCATTTTCCAGGGGGCGGCAAAAAAAGCTTCCCCTGAGCTGTCTGCTCAGCTCCCTCGCCAGCCGCAGAGTGAGGCTGGGAGGCGGAGCCGGAATATGACGTCATATTCCGGCTCCCAGCCTCACTCTGAGGCGCGCGAGGGAGCTGAGCAGACAGCTCAGGGGAAGTGCTCCCTCGCCGGCCGGCCGCCCGCCCGCCCGCCAGGCAGTGCAACCCGATCGCCCAGCAGCCACTGGACCACCAGGGAGGAAGAGACCCCCCCCCAGCATTCCCAAAGGTAAGGAGGCTGGGGGGGGGGGGGGGGCTGTGTTAAAAATAAATTTTAAAAAAAGTGTTAATAATAAATTTAAAAAAATGTGTTAAAAAAAAATTTAAAAAAATGTGTTAAAAATAAATTTTAAAAAAATGTGTTAAAAATAAATTTAAAAAAATGTGTTAATGTGCGTGTCTGTGTCTGTCTGTGTCTGTTAGTGTCTGTGTCTGTTAGTGTGTGTCTGTGTCTGTGTCTGTGTGTCTGTGTCTGTGTGTGTGTGTCTGTTAGTGTGTGTGTTTGCCTGTGAGTGTGTGTGTTTGCCTGTGAGTGTGTGTGTTTGCCTGTGAGTGTGTGTGTTTGCCTGTGAGTGTGTGTGTATGTTAGTGAGTGTGTGTGTCTGTTAGTGAGTGTGTGTTTGTCTGTTAGTGAGTGTGTTTGTCTGTTAGTGAGTGTGTTTGTCTGTTAGTGAGTGTGTTTGTCTGTTACTGAGTGTGTGTGTTTCTGTTAGTGTGTGTGTGTTTCTGTTAGCGAGTGTGTGTTTCTGTTAGCTAGTGTATGCGTATCTGTCAGTGAATGTGTGTGTGTGTATATAGAATGCGGGGCGGGGGGAAAGGTTGGGTGGGGGTGGTGTAGGGGGGAAGGGGGGGCGCCTGAGTTTTGTCCTGCCTAGGGCAGCACAAAACCAGGATACACCACTGGTTGGTGGAGCTCCTGTTGCAGGGAGAGGACGTGGTCGATCTGTGCCAGCTACACGCACAAGTGAAACACCTTCCCCAGGTGCGAGTACGCGACAGAACCTTCAGCATTATTTGGTAGGCCTGAATGCCGCTCTACGAATGGTGAGGCCAGAACAAGTACAGGCGATAGTAGATTGGATGGTTGACAGTGCCTCCAGTTCCTTCACATTGTCTCCCACCCGGTCCCCTGCTGAAAGCTCAGAGTTGGCACCTGCAGCCCATGGCCATCTGTCTTTCACCACACCCCCTTGCAAATCAGCCTAACAGTCTGAGCCACAAGTCATGCAGCAGTCTCTTATGCATTTTGATGACTCTGCTGGCAGGGGTTCCGTGGGCCATCCACCTAGCCGTGCCCCAGAAGTGGAAGAGATTGAGTGCACTGATGCACAACCACTTATGTGTCAGGATGTGGACCACCGCAGCACGTCTCTGATGATGATGAAACACAGGTGCCAACTGCTGTGGCTTCATGCAGTGTGCAGACCGGCAAGGAGGGCAGGGTTGAGGAGTGGGTGGAAGATTATGTGGAGGATGATGAGGTCCTAGACCCCACATGGAACAACAGACCGATGAGTGGTTGTTACCACTGAGCCTCAAGCCCAGTCTAGTGGTGTGTGATAATGGGCGAAATCTCGTAGCAGCTCTGGGCCTAGCCGGTTTGACGCACATTCCTTGCCTGGCGCATGTGCTGAATTTGGTGGTGCAGAAATTCCTGAGAAACTACCCAGATATATCAGAGCTGCTGCAGAAAGTGGGGCCGTCTGTGCACACTTTCGGCATTCTCACCCTGTTGCTGCTCGCCTGTCTGCGCTGCAGCATAACTTTGGCCTTCCCACTCACCGCCTCATATGTGACGTGCCCACAAGGTGGAACTCCACCTTGCACATTCTGGAGAGACTGTGCGAGCAGCAGCAGGCGATAGTGGAGTTTCAGCTGCAGCACGCACGGGTCAGTCGCTCTGCGGAAAAGCACCACTTCACCACTCAGATGCCTGTGAATAGCTAGCAGTGTAGGTGGCTTTCGTGAGGTTGAGTGGGGACTGGGCTGGCCAGGTACAGGTCAAGGGCAGGAGCTGTGATAGCTGAAGTGGGCAGCTCTACTCCAGTGCAGATTCCTATTCATAAAAGCTGGGAGGAGATGATCTGAGATAATTTCCACTAAGTGTTGCAATGTGTAAATTCCTCACAACCTGCAATCACGCTCGGTTTGCAGTAGCAGATATCTGATCTCCCACTGGGACGTCTGATAAGCCAATGTTTATCTCCATCAGCCTTGAGTGCTGTGCAAAACTACCTGTTCTACTTTATACTCTTCGTAATGCATATTCATGGATAAATGCATACCTGCAATCAGGGCGGTTGTCTTGGGCCTGGTGGCCCGGTCACCCGGGCCCCACATGGAGTGGCGGAACTGCCACTGGTGCATCTGCACCGGGGCCCACACGCTGATGGGGCCCATCAGGTGGCCCAAGCCTTTATTTTCAGGGGCCTGATACACACACAAGCTTACTACAGACAAGCTCACTGTCACACACACACGCTCACTACAGACAAGCTCACTGATGCGCACACACTCTTCCTACAGACAAGCCCATTGACAATACAGAAGAGCTCACTAACACACAGATTCACTGCAGACAAGCTCGCTGACACACATATGGTCAATACAGACAAGCTCACGATCACACCCATGCTTACTACAGACAAGCTTACTGTACACACATGCTCACCACAGACAGGCTCCAACACACCCATGCTCCTTACAGACAAGCTCACTAACACACACACATGATCCCTACAGACAAGCTCACTGACACACATACAAGCTCGCTCACTAGCAGGCACACACACACACACACAAACTCACTAGCAGGCACACACACACACACACAGGCAGACAGTCACTGACACCGAGGCAAACATCCACACATTCAGAGACAGGCAGACAGCCACACCCACACAGGCAGACAGCCACACCCACACAGGCAGACAGCCACACCCACACAGGCAGACAGCCACACCCACATAGGCAGACAGCCACACCCACACACAGGCAGACAGTCACACCCACACACAGGCAGACAGTCACACACACACACAGGCAGACAGTCACACAGTCAGTCACACACTCACAGGTAGTCACACACAGACACACTGACCTGCTTCTTACCTCCTGCTTGGAGCTCCTGGAGGCTGGTTGTTGGGGAAGCACGGACTCCTTCCGGCTTCCCATGCTGCAGTTAGCCAGGCCCCCGCCGCACAGTAAGCTCCGCCCCCGCCGCACGCTAAGCCCCAACGCAATTTTTATTTTTACTTTATAATCCCGGCCGGCCATGTGTGAGCTGTGCCGGCCGCCTGGCACCCCCTGCTCCAATGGGGCACTGTGCGCAAAATGCAACTTATGACTTCTCCAGTCTCAAAATTATTCAACCCCCTGAATAGAATCACTCACAACAGCACAAATATGCAAAACAGGTGTTGTCTCAAGCACACCTGATGCAACCAGTCAAGGGCTTCATTAGTTGATGTGCTTGAGCTGGAACACTTGAAATACCTGAACTGGATTGTGCAGTGTCATATTTGAATGAATGTTAGAAATATGGCTAAGTTAAATGGTCCACAAAGAGAAGAGACAATCGATCTTCACAAACAAGGAACAGGATACAAAAAGATAGTAAAGATACTGAATGTTCCTGGAGACAGTGTTGGAAGCATAGTTTGCAAATTCAGTTGATGGAACACTGGTTACACTACCTGGACAGGGCAGAAAAAGGAAGCTATCATAGGCGTGCGCAGCCTATTGCATTAGGGTGTGCACCCTAAAGCACAAGCACACGCCGCATATATATATATGTGTATATATATGTGTGTATATATATATATATATATATATGTATATATATATATATATATATATATGTATATATATATATATATATATGTATACACACACACATACATACACACATACACACACTGCTGTGTGTGTGTGTGTGTGTGCTGTTAGTGTGATGTGTGTGTGACGGTGCTGGTAGTGTGCTATGTGGGTGAGGGTGTTTGTGTGTGCGCGCTTGTGAGGGTGCTGTTAATGTACTGTGTGTGAGGGTGCTGTTTGTGTGTGTGTGTGTGCGCTTGTGAGGGTGCTGTTAATGTACTGTGTGTGAGGGTACTGGTAGTGTGCTGTGTGTGTGTTTGTTAGGGTCCTGTTTGTGTTTGTGAGGGTACTGTTAGTGTGCTGTGTGTGTGAGTGTGCTGTGTGTGTGTGAGGGTGCTGTGTGTGGGTGCTGTATGTGTGTTGGTGCTGTGTATGTCTGTGGGTGCTGTATGTGTGTTGGTTCTGTGTATGTCTGTGGGTGCTGTATGTGTGTGGGTGCTGTATGTGTGTGGGTGCTGTGTATGTCTGTGGGTGCTGTATGTGTGTGGGTGCTGTGTATGTCTGTGGGTGCTGTGTATGTGTGTGGGTGCTGTATGTCTGTGGGTGCTGTATGTCTGTGGGTGCTGTGTATGTCTGTGGGTGCTGTGTATGTCTGTGGGTGCTGTATGTCTGTGGGTGCTGTATGTCTGTGGGTGCTGTATGTCTGTGGGTGCTGTATGTCTGTGGGTGCTGTGTATGTCTGTGGGTGCTGTGTATGTCTGTGGGTGCTGTATGTGTGTGGGTGCTGTATGTGTGTGGGTGCTGTGTATGTCTGTGGGTGCTGTGTATGTCTGTGGGTGCTGTGTATGTCTGTGGGTGCTGTATGTCTGTGGGTGCTGTATGTCTGTGGGTGCTGTATGTCTGTGGGTGCTGTGTATGTCTGTGGGTGCTGTATGTCTGTGTGTGCGCTTGTGAGGGTGCTGTTAATGTACTGTGTGTGAGGGTACTGGTAGTGTGCTGTGTGTGTGTTTGTTAGGGTCCTGTTTGTATTTGTGAGGGTACTGTTAGTGTGCTGTGTGTGTGAGGGTGCTGTTAGTGTGCTGTGTGTGTGTGAGGGTGCTGTGTGTGGGTGCTGTATGTGTGGTGGTGCTGTGTATGTCTGTGGGTGCTGTATGTGTGTTGGTTCTGTGTATGTCTGTGGGTGCTGTATGTGTGTGGGTGCTGTATGTGTGTGGGTGCTGTATGTGTGTGGGTGCTGTGTATGTCTGTGGGTGCTGTGTATGTGTGTGGGTGCTGTATGTCTGTGGGTGCTGTATGTCTGTGGGTGCTGTATGTCTGTGGGTGCTGTGTATGTCTGTGGGTGCTGTATGTCTGTGGGTGCTGTATGTCTGTGGGTGCTGTATGTCTGTGGGTGCTGTATGTCTGTGGGTGCTGTGTATGTCTGTGGGTGCTGTGTATGTCTGTGGGTGCTGTATGTGTGTGGGTGCTGTGTATGTCTGTGGGTGCTGTATGTGTGTGGGTGCTGTGTATGTCTGTGGGTGCTGTGTATGTGTGTGGGTGCTGTATGTCTGTGGGTGCTGTATGTCTGTGGGTGCTGTATGTCTGTGGGTGCTGTATGTCTGTGGGTGCTGTATGTCTGTGGGTGCTGTATGTCTGTGGGTGCTGTGTATGTCTGTGGGTGTTGTATGTGTGTGGGTGTTGTATGTGTGTGGGTGCTGTGTATGTCTGTGGGTGCTGTGTATGTCTGTGGGTGCTGTGTATGTCTGTGGGTGCTGTGTATGTCTGTGGGTGCTGTGTATGTCTGTGGGTGCTGTGTATGTCTGTGGGTGATTGTGGGGGTACATTACTTGCTATCCCCCTCCCTTCTTACCTTTTGTAGGGAGGGGGGATCCTTGTTGCTGCTGATTCCATCCCTGGTGGTCCAGTGGAGAGTGAACTCTAGCCCCTCTGGGGCTAGAGTTCACTCTCGCGAGATTTGAGCATTGCCGCGGCAACGCTCATATCTCGCGAGAGGAACCCGGCAGAGCTGCCGGCAATAGCTCCGCCGGGTCCTCTCCTGCCTCCCTCCCTGCATGTGGGTCAGTGAGGAGGGAGGCTGAGAGCAGAGCCGGCGCTCGGATAGCGCCGGCTCTGCATGAGCCGACAGGGGAGATCCTGAGATCTCCCCTGCCGGTCTCAATATACATAGGCGTGCCGCGGGATTAGGGTGTGCCCAGGCACACCCGGCACACCCCGTGCGCACGCCTATGGAAGCTATCAATTGCTGCAACCAGATGTCAGAGAAGGCAAGTAGTGAAAATACCTTAAGTGACTGCAAAAGACTTACAGCAAGACTTGGTGGCAACAGGGACTGAGGTTTCAGTGAGCACAGTAAGACGCGCACTATATACAGAAGGTTTCCATGCCATACAATACTAGTGACCCAAAAGCACAATAAAAGTCAGCTCCAATATGCTCAAAATCATATAAATACACCACAGACGTTTTGGGATTCTGTTCTATCTGTAGGAAAAAGAATAAAGCATACACTAAAAAGAGTACTCTGCCTATAGTTAAGCATGGTGCTGGCCTGTTGATGCTTTGCGGCTGCTTTGCATCCTCTGGTACTGGAGAAAACATAAGTTGCATGTTCAGTTGAATTTGAGGAAACCACTTATTGCATTCGTTTTGTTGAGCTATTTCAATTGCTTCTGTTTGATTTGTTTTGCAAACAGCTAAAAGTCTATAAATTTTGACAATAAACCTGATTTTGTTTACAACTGTAAGTATTTTATGTAAAATGAAAGCCCTGCTTCTCCTGAACAAAAAATTATATGTAATAAGTTTAGGTGCACTTAATATGAAAGAGTTAAATTATGTTTTTATAGGGAATCAACACAGTAAAGGAGGAGACTAGATTTAACTCCTTAAGGACCAAGGACGGTTCAGGACCGTCATCTGCATTTTTGCGTTGCCGACCGCTGACGGTCCTGAACCGTCCTAACGGTCCAATGTACTTACCCGATCGCCGTCGTTCCCCCGGCGGCGATCGGCGGTGCTCCCGTTGTGGGGAGACTGCCTGCAGCCCAGACAGTCTGCCCATGGCGGATTAGGACCCCTGTGGCCATGTGATCGCTCAACAGGGCGACCACATGGTCACAATAGGTGTCCATGTGTCTGCATGCAGGGGGACTGTCTGTGCTGACAGGCAGTCTCCCTGCCAGTGTAAAATCCTAAAAAAAAATAAAGTTAAAGTTAATAAATAAAAATAATAATTATATATGTGTATATATGATATATAGACGTATATTATATATATATATATATATAATATACGTCTATATATCATATATATATATATATATATATATATATAATGTCATACTAAGTGTATTTTTATATTAATATGTACATATATTAATATAAAAATACACTTATAATTAAATTACACACGTGTGTATATATAATATATATAATAACTATATATATTGTATATATATATATATTATAAAATACAAATAATAAGTAATTTAAATAAAATAAAAAAATTTAAAAATAATAATAAAAAAATATTTTTCTATATGAAATGTTATTCTAACTGCATTTTGATATTAATATATATATATATATATTTATATCAAAATACACTTAGAATGAAATTGTATGTATATATATTTGTAAATATATTTTTTATTGGGTGTTTTCCATTTTTTGTGTTGATATACAGTGTGGACACGCAGGTCCCAACAGAAACTTGTTTAGAATCTAATATGTTTAGGTAATTGAGAGAATGGAGTAGTTGAACATGCAATCATAAAGTGGTGACACGCAGGTCACAGTGTAGCGACAGTAGCAGTTACTAGTTGGACTCGCAGGTCCCATGAAACTTAAATATATACATATACATTTTTTTTTTTTTTATATTGAAGCAAAACATTGGGCTATAGCATAAAGAAAATTGGGATCGAGTGATTAGGTGGTGGCATGCAGTGATTATGTCAGTACATCACAGATCCCTGCTACAGAGTGCCTCTCAACATCTTCTGATAATTTTCGTAATTTTCGTAACGTTGCAACAGTATAGTAACAAGTCGAACTTGGATCACTCGGAGTACATGAATGTTAGCGGGGGGGAGGCGGGGGGGAGGTGTCAGACGGTGTGGGAGGTGGGCCTCTTTCTGGTCTCTGTGAAGTATGTCTGGTAGGAATGGCAATTCGTAGTTGAGCCTTTCGGCGGTATACCGCTGAGTGTCCGTGTTGGGCCCCTTTGCCTGTGACAATGTGTTAGGGTGTCTGGTTTGTTGACGCGTGTTGTGTACTTTAGTCCCCATGTCCGGAGAGCCTATGTGGCCTGGGCTGGGTGTGTGTCTTATTCTTTACTGTTACCTTGGTTTCTGGCAGCAGTGTCCCTGCCCATGTCTACCGTCTATGTGTTTCAGCCTTAGGTTTAGGTGGCCTGTCAGGCGATGGTTAGTATCGGTCATCATGTATCTCAGGGAGTGGTCTCCTGTTTATACGCTGTTGGGGTGTGGGTAACTGTGCCTGTTCTGTGGTAGTGTCGGTTTGGGCGTAGTGGGAGCTATATTATAGCTGCCTTGTATCGGCCTCCGATAATGCGCGTGTGTGTAGTTAAGTTTGATCGGTGTGTATGTGAGGTTGCTTGGGTGTGATAGAGCGGGGGGGGTGGGAAGGAGCCTAGAGGTAAGGGCGGGGGGGAGGGAGGGGGTAAGAGGGGGGGGAGGATGCTGCCAAGTCCCCCCTCCGCGTCTCTCGGACCTTCTCCCCTCAGTGGTCATGATCGCCCCTATCGCTAATTAGGCCGTGTACAGTATCCAGGGTGTCCAGCTTGTAATGTGTTTTTCGTATCTCCCTTGCAGTTCTGCTATTTTGGCTTCTGCCGTCCTAATGTCTTCTACTGTGCGCTTCCAGTGTTCCAGTGTGGGTGGAGTCTCCAACTTCCAGTGGAGAGGGATGAGAGTCTTGGCCGCGTTGAGCAAGTGTCTTAGAATTGATCTCCTGTAGGCCGGCACTGGGAGTTCCGTGTGGTGTAAGAGCGCTGCTTCCATGGTCAGCTGTGTTGGCTCATCCAGGATCTCTTTAATTTCGTGTTCGATACTGGTCCAGAACGGTTTGATCTTAGCGCAGTCCCACCATATGTGTCGTAGGGAACCAGGCTCTTCGCCGCATCTCCAGCAGATGTTTGGGATCGTTGGGTTATAGCGGTGTATCAGGCTTGGTGTGCGATACCAGTGGGATAGGAGTTTATAGTTTGTTTCTTGAAGGTGCGAGCTGGATGAGCTTTTGTGTTGTAGAAGAAGTATCTTTTCCCATTGTTCGGTTGTGAACGTAGTCCCTGTCCAGTCTTCCCATTGCCGTTTGTAGAGGGAGTTGTGAGTTCGATGTCCCGTTACCAGGTTTTGGTACATAGTTAACACCCTGCTTTCCGTTTCTGGTGTCTGCGTGCATAGACCCTCGAATCACGTTAGGTCCCTGTGTAGCAATCCCCTGCGCGGTATGTTGTGGTAGTAATGTGCGAGTTGGGCGTAGTGGAATTGGTGCATAAGCGTGGGTGTTCCCATCGTCGTTATGTCCCTGAGCTGTCGCACTCCCGAGTTATTAAGGACCGCGTGAATTGGGATATATCCGGCTCGGTTGGCCATCGGCCAGGCGCTCGGTGGCAGGTTGTCTCCTAAGTTTGGGTTGTACGTGATTGGTATGAGGGGGCTGGGTTTGGGTGAAATTTATTGGTCCTTTCTCAGGGTGGTCCAGTGTTGCAGGGTGTGCGCGATGGGTGAGTCGGCTCCCAGGACTGTTTGTGTATCTGTGTCCTTGTGCCAGACCAGCGTGTGTAGTGGTTTGTCTACCGCTTCCCTCCATAGTGTCACCCATCTTTTGTGTGGTGAGTCTGTGTGGAGTTCCTTGATCCTCTGTAAGATTGTTGCCTGATGATATTTTCTGATGTCTGGTAGTGCCAGTCCTCCCCAGGTCCTGGGGAGGCAGAGTTTGTCATAGCTGATTCTCGCTCTTTCCCCCCGCCATACGTATTGGATGAGCGCTGTTTTAAGTGTTGCGAAGAACGTTTGTGGGACTGTCTGCGGAGTTGTTTGTAGGACGTATAGTATCCGCGGGAGGACATTCATTTTTATGACTGCTATCCTCCCTAGCCAGGAAATGTGGGGATAATTCCACCGTTTAAGGTCCGCTAGGATGTTAGCCAGGAGCGGGGCGTGGTTATGGGCATAGACCTCCTTGGCTGTGTCCGGTATCCACAGTCCGAGGTATCTCATTTTGTCCTTACACCAATGAAAAGGGAACCTACTAATTTGTTTCTCGCAATCCGCTTTCGGGGTCGTGACGTTCAGGATGTCGCATTTGGGGAGGTTTAATTTGAGTCCAGATAGTCTGCCGTACCTGTCGAATTCGGCCATTAGCTTGGGGAGTGTGTCCACTGGATTATTAAGGAAGAAAAGCATATCATCCGCATATGCGGCTACTTTGTGTTCGGTCGTTTTGTACCGAAAACCCATGATCTGTTCGTTTCTCCTTATATATTCTAATAGCGTTTCCAGGGTGAGTGCAAATATCAGGGGTGACAGTGGGCAGCCCTGTCTCGTGCCATTTCTAATGTCAAAGCTTTCAGAGAGTGCTCCGTTTACTCTGATTCTAGCTGTTGGTTGACTGTAGAGTGCTGTGATCCAGGCGAGCATACCCGTACCCATCCCCGTCCTCCGCAGAGTTTCTGTCATGAAGTCCCAGTCGACTCTATCGAATGCTTTCTCGGCATCCGTGGAAAGCAGCAGCAGTTTGGTCGATGTGTGCCTGGCCAGGTGTTGGATGGTAAACAGCCGTAACGTAATGTCCCTAGCCTCTCGTCCCGGTATGAAGCCTGTTTGGTCGGGATGCACCAGTCTGGGCATGTGAGAATGAATCCTCATCACCAGTATCTTGGAGAAATCGGGCGATAGTTCCCTACCTGCTCAGTATCCTTTCCCGGTTTGGGGATCACTGTTATGGTTGCCGCCAGTGCCTCTCTATGAAAGGTGTGTCCGTCCTTTACCCCATTGAGGGCCTCGGTCAGGTGCGGTATTAAAATGTGCCTGTATTGTTTGAGGTATTCCACCGGGTAGCTTTACCAGATTTAGTCGTCTTCAGGGCTTGGCGTACCTCTTCCTCTGTGATGGGGGCATCCAGTTCTTCAGCTTCTAGTGGTGTTAAAGTGTCACGAGGCAGGTTGCCTAGGTATTTCCTAATATCGGTCTGTCTTGCGGCTATATTCGGTTCGGTGTCCCCTTCGCGGACGTTATACAGACCTGTGTAGTATCGCTTGAAAATATCTGCTATCTCCTCTGGGAATTGTGTCGGTGTCCCCTGGGTCGTTCGTAGGGTATGTACTTGCGCTCTCCCCTGCGTACCTCTCAGCATCCGGGCGAGCAGCTTGCCCCCCTTGTTGGCATGTAGGTAGAAAAATGCCCGCGAGCGTTGTATGGTTCTGGCGTGTCTGGAGGTGAGGAGGTCCGTTAATTGTTTCCGTGCAGTTACTAGATCCCTGTAGGTCTGTACCTGTTGATCCCGTTTGTGCGTTAGTTCTAGGTCAGAGATCTTCTGTGTGAGGTCCCTGAGTTGCGCAGTAGCTTCTGTCTTCCGTCGGGATGCCATCTGAATAAGGTGTCCCCTCATGACACTCTTATGGGCTTCCCAGAGTGTCATGGCTGACATTCCCTCAGTGTTGTTTTCGGCGAAATACTGATTGAGGTGTTCCGCGATCTGAGTCTTCGTGGTCGTGTCCAGGAGTAGGGAGTCATTCATTCTCCAGGAGGTCCTGCTCGGTCTGAACAAGGGTGATGTGGTGTTTATCTGCAACACACTGTGGTCTGACCACGGCATAGTGAGGATATCGGCTTTCCGTAGATGGGTCAGCCCCTCTTGTTGTAAAAATATGTAATCGATTCGGGTATAGCGATGATGAAGTGTGGAATAATAGGTGTAGTCCCTGGTATCGGGTTTTAGGGCTCTCCATGCGTCTATCAGGCGCAAGTCTCTGAGCGCTTTTCGTATCGTCCGAATTGCTGAATCTGGGACACTGCTGCTACCCGTTGAGGTATCTATTCGAGGGTCCAATGGTATATTGAGGTCACCCCCAAATATGAGGGTGCCTTCAGTGAATCGTGATAATTTGGTCAGAGTTCGTCTGAGGAAACTGGCTTGTCCGTTGTTCGGTGCGTAGGCGGTATCTGCCTCCAGTTTCTGACAGCACATCCATGGGGGTAAATTGTAGATGGGCCGCTAGGAGGATCGCTGTTCCAGCTTTGCGTGCGGTCGGATGATTGCTGAAGTAATTGTGTACGTAGTGGGTATCTTTTAACAGCTTGTTCATTTCGGGTCTGAGATGTGTTTCCTGCAGCAGGGCGACTGACACATGCTGTTGCCTAAGGCTGCGTAGAAGGTGGGATCTTCGTTCTGGAACATTGAGGCCTCTACAGTTTTGCCATCTATGCGTCCACCAGGGGGGCAGCAGGGGGAGGCTCCGTATAACTGGGGCCCCAGGTACACCCCACCGGTGCACACCTCTCTGGTTGGTAAGCCCGGGCGCGTCCCGGGTGGGGAGGGTGGGGTAAGTAGGGGAAAAGGGGGTCGGAGGGATGTAGGCAGGAGGTGGGGGGGTAAGTAGTTGTGAATAAGGCGGCTGGTGAGTGTATGGTTGTGTGTGAAGTGTCGTGGTTAGAGTGTTGCGTGGGTGTGTGTGTGTGTGTGTGGAGCTGACGTTACCAGATGCTCTGCTGCGTCGGCTGTGGGGTGTGTGGGGGAAGTCGGTTCTGACGGGGATATGGTGTCACCCCAATGTGGGGTGTCTCCGTGTATCTGGGAAGATAGACGATGCCGTACCGCTGGGTAGTTTGCCCAGCAAGGCTTCGGCAGGGGTCTCCCAGTGGGTAGTCTACACGGGTATCAAGTTGGAGGTGGCTTGTGCCTGTTGGAGTGGTCGTCCACCGTTCTGTCTGGTGGTGTAACGTGAGATGAATCAGTCTTTGTCTCGGGAGTTGTCTGTCCCGCGATAGTTGTAGCGGTGTGGGTGCACAGTGCTATGTCTTAAGGTTGTGTTAGGGATATAACCTTGATAGGGATGAAATTAAATTAGATTAAGCGGGGCGCCCCTGTACGTGGGCGTCCGACGGCTGGAGCATCAGCCAGTGCTGCGCTGTCATGCCATGTCACCTCCCGTTGTCTGTCGGTCATTGCAGTCGTTGAAGTCCCGGGGTCTATCTACAGGTGGTATGAAGCAGTGTGTGTCTAGTTTATACAGGGGTTGTGGGTTTGTAGGTTTCCCCCGGAGGGGGGGGGGGGGGGGGAGGTCCCGGGTCACTAGTGCCGGGACATAGAGTCACCGGCGGTTTTGCATAATTTGAGGTTGGTTCCCCAGGGGCTGGCTCCTCCGTCCTGTTAGGTGTCTAGTGGGGCGGGAGCAGAGGGGGGGGGGGCAGGGGACAGAGTGTCCCGTAAGGTCAAACAATTAAGCAGATATTAAGCATTTACAGTATTTACAACAATCTTATCCTATAACTCTACTGGTCTGCATAGTATATAGCGCATTTACTTTTCCAACAATATCTCATTGCTCTGCTGGCCCACATAACGTACCTCCCCCCAATGGTGCCCCCAGTCATGTCCCCCCACCCCCGACCCGATGCCGGTGTCCGCACCACCCCGGGTGAAGCCACCCCAGCGGTCCCCCCCAGTGGTTATATACTAGGTAGGAAGGAGACCCGACCGGTAGGTTATCATGTCTGCGTGGCATCCATGGGGTTACCCCCGGGATTATCCCCCCCTCCCGGGGCTACGCAGACAGGCCCGGTCCCTCCAGTGTGTGTGCTCCGCACCTCTTATCGGGGCCCAACTGTAGGACGGTGGCCCAGTGCAGGGAGCCTCATCACCTTTCCCATCCGCCGTCCCCCCCCACCCTCCATCACGCCCCCCCCCCCACATCACCTGTTAGTATCAACATTGGCAGTAAGACATTTTCAGCATATCCCCCCTCTACCGTATAGCGTTCGGATTTCTACAGCCAATAGCCTCAGTTATGCAACGTTTAAGGTCAAATTTATTTTTATTTTTTTCTTCCTCCTCTATTTTCTTTCTTCCCGTGGGGGGTTCTATGGTATACCTTTCCATGCCATCAGAGCTTCGACTCTATCCCCTTCCCATACCCCTCCCAATCATCGGGAGCTTCCCCGGGTGTTGCTGTCGGCCAATGTTCCAGGTGGTGGTGGGGCTTCTGTCTGTAAGTATAAAGGGGGGCATACAGGTCACCTCGAGTCTATGGGGTTGATGAGGTGGGGTGAGTCCCAGAATTTGAGTGAAAGTCAGTATAGTAATGTCAGTCCAAGTCCGAATGCGTCGTGTACTTATCTTTTGGGTCAGCAAAGTGGGTCGTTGTCGATATCGGTCCACGGGAGAGTTCATGGCTCTGCAGGTGTAGGCCGCACGGGCTGAATTGTGTCCTGGGGCCTACTCATCTTCAGGCGGTGCAGGGTTTTGGTGCCTTCGGGCCTGGCGTCCGTGTGGCGAGTCCTCTCTGCGGCGCCTCTGAGCTCTCGGTGCCTGAATGTTGGGTCTGCGTTCCAAGGGGCCCAGGACCCAGTCTTCCACTTCGGTGTGGGGAAGTCCCAGCGCTTGCAAGAATGCGGGTACCTCATCTGGCCAGCGGAGGGATTTCCATGCGTTCTCGTGTCTGGCATTTAGGCAGAAGGGGAAACCCCATTTGTAGGGTATATTGCGGCTTCGTAGTAGCTGTGTCACTGGTCTCAGAGCTCTGCGGGCCTCCAGAGTGAGGGGTGATAAATCTTGGAATAAGGCAACTTCTGCTCCGCGGAACCGCCATGTTTGCCTGGCTCTCGCTTTAGTCATAATGCGTTCCTTCATTCTGTACTCATGCAGGCAGCAGATAATGTCCCTAGGCGGGTTTTCCTATGTGCTCTGTCAAAGTCAAAGCGCTGCGGGGCTTCTGGGCCTAAAATTACGCTGAATAGCTCTGACAGTACTGCTTCTACGTCCTCCTCACCCGGGGCTTCTGGAATATTGCGGATCCGTATGTTGGACCTGCGGCCTCTATTATCCAGGTCTTCTGTTTGCCTCCTCAGTTGGAGTAACATGTTACCCTGTCTGGTCACTGCTGCATATGTTGCGTCAAGTCGTCCTACCGTGGTGTGGTGAGTGCCTTCCAGGGTTTGTAGGCGGCCATCTTGGGCTGTGAGATCCCGCTGAAGTGTGGCAACTTCTGACCTGATCGCCTCATGCAGGTTATCGGATAGGGCTTGTAGGTCAGATTTTGTGACCATCGTGGTAGTGAGAGCCCTGATATCGGCTCTGATATCCGCCAGTGAGAGTCCCTGTGGATCGGGTGTTCGTGCATGTGGCGTTGCGGCCTGTTCGTCGGCCATCTTGGGGCCTGGTGCAGCCCGTTGTTGCCTACCCGGCGTGCGGCGGTATCCGTCTAGCGTGCCTGACTGGGGTGATTGTTGGGAGCCCCTCTTCGTCCGGTGAGAGTCCGACCGTTTGGTGCGTCACATCGAGCAGGTTATGCAGGGAATTGTGCGCTAATTATAGCAGATCGGGACGGAGCTCCTCAGTTAGGCTGCCATCTCCGTCGGCGTTCAAGCCACGCCCCCATATCTATGTATATATAAATAAATAAAAAGAATATGAAATATACATATGTCCATATACAAAATTACATAAATAATTATATAAATATACACGTAGACTTCAAATATATAAATATGCATATATATTTAAATTCTACATGTGTATCTATGTCATATTTTTACATAATTAAGTAATTTTATTGATTGCAATTTAAGGGACCTGCCTGCCAACCCAGGTTGAAAGTCCAGAGAATTTAATTTGTTAGCACTGTATTTTACCCTGTAACGTTCTACGACACCCTAAAACCTGGACATGGGGGGTACTGTTTTACTCGGGAGACTTCGCTGAACACAAATATTAGTGATTCAAAACAGTAAATCATATCACATGATATTGTCAGTGAAAGTGACTTTTTTTTTATTTTTCACACACAAACAGCACTTTTACTGATGATATAATTGTTGTGATACATTTTCAAGTTTTGAAACACTAATATTTGTGTTCAGCAAAGTCTCCTGAGTATAACAGTACCCCCCATGTACAGGTTTTATAGCGTTTTTGAAAGTTACAGGGTCAAATATATGGGTCAAATATTTTTACATTGAAAATGGCCAGGTTGGTTACGTTGCCTTTGAGAGCTTATGGTAGCCGAGGAATGAGAATTACCCCCATGATGGCATACCATTTGCAAAAGAAGACAACCCAATGTATTGCAAATGGTGTATGTCCAGTCTTTTTTAGTAGCCACTTAGTCACAAACACTGGCCAAAATTAGCGTTCAATTTAGTGTTTTACTTTTTTCACACACAAACAAATATGAACGCTTTGGCCAGTGTTTGCGACTAAGTGGCTACTAAAAAAGTCTGGACATACCCCATATTAAATACCTTGGGTGGTCTACTTTAAAAAAAAATATGTACATGTGGGGTGGTTTTCAGAGATTTATGACAGATAATAGTGTTACAATGTCACTATTGATACATTTTAAAAATTTATGTTTTGAAACCGCAATATCCTACTTGTACTTATAGCCCTATAACATGCAAAAAAATAGCAAAAAGCATGTAAACACTGGGTATTTTTAAACTCAGGACAACATTTTGAATCTATTTAGCAGTTTTTTTCATTCACTTTTGTAGATGAGTAAAAGATTTTTCACATAAAAGTAAAAAAAGTAATTTTTTCAATTTTTCATCATATTTTTTCATTTTTTTTAAATTAAATTACATGAGATTATATAAATAGTATGTAAAAGCCCCTTTTGTCCTGAACAAAACAATATATAATTTGTATGGGAACAGTAAATGAGAGAGCGGAAAACTACAGCTAAACACAAACACCACAAAAGTGTCAAAAAGATGCCTGGTCGCAAATGTACAACATCGCAAAAACAGTCCGGTCCTTAAGGGGTTAAAAAAAGAGAAACTACCACAAGAGGACAGTCTTAAATTAGAGGGGCAAAGGTTAAAAAAAAATATCAGAAAGTATTACTTTGCTGAGAGGGTAGTGGATGCATAGAATAACCTTCCAGCTGAAATCGTAGAGGTTAACACAGTAAAGGAGTTTAAGCATGTGTGAGATAGGCATAAGGCTATCCTAGATATAAGATGACCAGGGACTAATGAAAGTATTGTGACAAACTTACTTGCCTGCATGTGTTTGTCCAGGATCTTTTGGCAACTGCACAGCCCTCTAAGGTAAGGAAACCAGGTCAAGACAAAGTCCAGTTGCAAAGGCCTCTGGCCTGTTTATTTTCTGTTGTTACGAAACAACGGGATACAACGGGATACAACGGGATACAACGGGATACAACGGGATACAACGGGATACAACGGGATACAACGGGATACAACGGGATACAACGGGATACAACGGGACCCTCCTTTCTCCACAAAACACTTCCCTCACTCCACCCTGCTTTAACAGCAGTTATAAAGCTGCTCACAACCCCTACAGGTGAGGCTAATGAGCTCATTAGGCAGTAAGCCAGAACTCCTCAGAAAACCTTGGCTGGACTCATACACGCCCACTCTGACAGTGGGTGGAGAATCGGCCGACCCTGCTCTTCCAAATACTCCACCCCAGGGACTCAAATAACATAGAAAAAAAAAAACTACATTTAAACTTAACTTTCCCTGGAGCTGCATGTGCTTACCCACATGTCAGGATAGTGGCTCCGCAAAGGTCTGGGTGCCAGATATACATCCCTGACCACCATCCCCAACACTCTGTCATAGTATTTAGAAAATTGGGCAGACTAGATGGGCTGAATGACTCTTTTCTGCCGTCACATTCTATGTTTCTATGGTTGAACAGAAATAAATAGTGATGTACCGAACTGTCCGCCGGCGAAATTAGCGTGTTCGCGTTCGCCGTGGCGGGCGGACACATGCGCAGTTCGATCCGCCCCCTATTCGTCATCATTGGGCAAACTTTGACCCTGTGCCTCTCGGTCAGCAGACACATTCCAGCCAATCAGCAGCACTCCCTCCCTTCCACACCCTCCAACCTCCCTCCCAGCATCCATTTTCGATTCATTCGGAAGATGCATGCTTAGTGAGAGGAGGGAAAGTTTAGCTGCTGCTGATTAGATTGGGAAATTGATAGCTAGGCTAGGGTATTCAGTGTCCACTACAATCCTGAAGGACTCATCTGATCTCTGCTGTAAGGACAGCACCCCAAAAAGCCCTTTTTAGGGCTATAACATCAGGCTGCTTTTTTTTTTTTTCCTGTGTAATGTAATTGCAGGTGCCTGCCTGCCAGCTTCTGTGTGAGGTTCACATTGGATACTGTGCCTATTTGCCCAGTGCCACCACTTATATCTGTTTTAACAATAGGTTAAGCTTTACATTTAAAATAAATATTTTTTTTTTCACTGTAATAGAAGAGCAGTTGCCTGCCTGCCAGCTTCTGTGTCAGGTTGGATGCCTTGCCCATTTGCACAGTCAGTGCCACCACTCATATATGTTTTAACAATTGGTTAAGCTTTAGATTTTAAATAAATATTTTTTTTCACTGTAATAGAAGAGCAGTTGCCTGCCTGCCAGCTTCTGTGTGAGGTTCACATTGGATACTGTGCCCACTAGCCCAGTGCCACCACTCATATCTGTTTTAACAATTGGTTAAGCTTTACATTTAAAATAAATATTTTTTTTTTCACTGTAATAGAAGATCAGTTAGTTGTCTGCAAGCGTCTGTGTGTCAGGCCTACTTCAGCGTGTGCTCTGCAGACCTGTGCAAGCGTGCTTTGACAGTTGCCAATCATATCTGGTGTCTCTTAAGCGTGCTTTTACAAAGAAAAAAGGTTTCCAGTGTAAGCTAATAGCAGACAGTCAGTGTCCTTCAAGCGGCTCTGTCAGGCCTTCCTTCAGCGTGTGCCCTGCACAACCCTGCCAGCGTGCTTTGACAGTTGCCACTCATATCTTGTGTCTCTATAGCGTGCTTTTACAACCAAAATTTGGTTTCCACTGTAATAGAAGAGCAGTTGCCTGCCTGCCAGCTTCTGTGTGAGGTTCACATTGGATACTGTGCCTACTTGCCCAGTGCCACCACTCATATCTGTTTTAACAATTGGTTAAGCTTTACATTTAAAATAAATATTTTTTTTTTCACTGTAATAGAAGATCAGTTAGTTGTCTGCAAGCGTCTGTGTGTCAGGCCTACTTCAGCGTGTGCTCTGCAGACCTGTGCCAGCGTGCTTTGACAGTTGCCAATCATATTTGGTGTCTCTATAGCGTGCTTTTAAAACCAAAATTTGTTTTTCACTGTTATAGATTGAATAGCAGTTACTTGTCTTCAAGCGGGTGTCTCAGGCCTACAGTGTGTGCTCTGCAGAACTGTTCCAGTGCACATTGCCAATCATATCTGGTCTCACAGTAGCTTGCACGCATAGTACCACTAATCCCCCAAAAAATGACAGGCAGAGGCAGGCAACCCCGCAGGGGCCGTCGTGGTCGTGGTGCTGTGATTCCCTTTTGCCCTAGAATAATGCCCAGTTTTCAGAAGCCACGTACCCTGAACTTGAAAAGTTCTGAGGACTTAGTTGACTGGCTAACACAGGACACCCAATCTTGTACAGCCTCCGCTCGGAACCTTGACGCACCATCCTCCTCCAGCTTAGCTTCAGGCACCTCTCAAGATAGCACTCACCCGTCTGCCGCCACCACCAAAACTAGCACCACAGCTGCTTTACTTGGTATGTCAGAGGAGTTATTCACACACCCGTTTGAAGAAATGAGTGATGCGCAACCATTATTGCTAGAGGATGTAGATAACAGGGATATGTCTCAGGCAGGCAGCATTAAACACATGGAGGTACGGTGTGATGATGATGTTGTACCCGCTGCTGCTTCCTTTTCTGAGTTGTCAGATACAAGCGAAGCGGTTGATGATGACGATGCATCCATGGATGTCACGTGGGTGCCCGCTCGGCAAGAAGAAGAACAGGGCGAAAGTTCAGATGGGGAGACAGAGGGGAGGAGGAGGAGACGAGTTGGAAGCAGGGGGGGGTCGTCGCAAGGAGCTATTGGCACAGTCAGACAGCATGCATCTGCACCCGGGGTCAGCCCGACAGCACGCCAATCAACGCATGCTGTGTCCACCACCAGAATGCCGTCATTGCAGAGCTCAGCAGTGTGGCATTTTTTGTGTGTGTCTGCCTCTGACAACAGCGATGCCATTTGCAACCTGTGCCAAAGGAAACTGAGTCGTGGGAGGTCCAACACCCACCTAGGTACAACTACTTTGCGTAGGCACATGATCTCACATCACAAACGCCTATGGGATCAACACATGAGTACAAGCAGCACGCCTACTCTAAGCCGCCATCCTCCTCCTGGTCCAGCATCTTCAGCCACGTCAACCACTGCTGTCCTTCTTGCCCCCTCTCAACCATCCGCCACTCCGTCTCCCGCCTTGAGCAGTTCCCGCTCATCTGCCCACAGTCATGTGTCTGTCAAGGACATGTTTGAGCGTAAGAAGCCAATGTCACCAAGTCACCCCCTTGCCCAGCGTCTGACAGCTGGCTTGTCCGAACTATTAGCCCGCCAGCTTTTACCATACAATCTGGTTGAGTCTGAGGCGTTCAAAAAATTTGTAGCTATTGGGACACCGCAGTGGAAGGTACCCGGCCGGAATTTCTTTTCACAAAAGGCAATCCCCAACTTGTACTCGATTGTGCAAAAGGAAGTCATGGCATGTCTGGCACACAGTGTTGGGGCAAGGGTCCATCTGACCACTGATACCTGGTCTGCAAAGCATGGTCAGGGCAGGTATATCACCTACACTGCGCATTGGGTAAACCTGCTGATGGCTGACAAGCAAGGAATGCGTGGCATTGCAGAGGAGTTGGTGACACCGTGTCAGGATCGGGACAGGGATCCAACACGCAAAGTACAAACAGGAGGTAGGTACGTATACCGGACCTTAGAATGGCCGGACTAACGTAAGGAGTAAGCAAAGAATGGTCTAGAGACAAGCCGAGGTCGAGGGAACGAGAGAGCAGATAAGCGAGAGACAAGCCGAGTCAAAGGGTAATAGAGGTAAGCAGGGTAGAACAAACAAGCCGGGTCAAAACCAAAGAGACAAATAGATAACAAGAGCACTGAGTGACTAGACAAGCTAGAACCACGACAGGGCAATGAACAAATGCAGAAAGCCCTACTTTATACCCTGGTTCTAGATAGGTAATCACGCCCCCGACGAGTCCTGATTCGTGCTCGGGACTTGATTGACAGGTCGGAACGGATTGTCGTCATGACGTCGGCTACTGAGCGCCGCGTCATAAAAGGAAGCGGGTCCCTCGTGGCCGGCGTGTAAACGACCGAGAGAACTGCGAGGAACGAGTGAGTCAGCCCCTCTGAGAGGATGAACGTCTAAGTGTCTCACCTCCTCTGAGGTAGAGACAACAGGTACCCTGACACACCGCCACGAATTGCAGGCAGTCCTGCTGCCACCTCCTCTACTCCTCCTACTCCATCCTCTTCCATAACCTCCTCGGCTGAGTCCTCTTGTGCCGCTGCTTCTTGCTCCACATCAACGGCACCCCCCCAGCTCCCCAGGTACTATTCCACATCCCGGATACGGCAGTGTCACGCCGTCTTGGGTTTGACTTGAAAGCAGAGAGTTACACCGGACAAGCACTCCTGTCCGCCCTGAACGCACAGGTGGAAAAGTGGCTGACTTCGCAGCAACTGGATATCGGCAAAGTGGTGTGTGACAACGGAAAAAATTTGATAGCGGCATTGAAGTTGGGCAAGTTGACACATGTGCCGTGCATGGCACATGTGTAATCTGATCGTACAACGCTTTGTGCATAAGTACACAGGCTTACAGGACGTCCTGAAGCAGGCCAGGAAGGTGTGTGGCCATTTCAGGCGTTCCTACACGGCCATGGCTCACTTTGCCGATATCCAGCGGCGAAACAACATGCCAGTGAGGCGCTTGATTTGCGACAGCCCTACACGTTGGAATTCAACACTCCTAATGTTCGACCGCCTGCTCCAACAAGAAAAAGCTGTTAATGAATATTTGTATGACCGGGGTGCTAGGACAGCCTCTGGGGAGCTGGGAATTTTTTTGCCACGTTACTGGACGCTCATGCGCAATGCCTGTAGGCTCATGCGTCCTTTTGAGGAGGTGACAAACCTAGTCAGTCGCAACGAAGGCACCATCAGCGACATCATACCATTTGTTTTCTTCATGGAGCGTGCCCTGCGAAGAGTGCTGGATCAGGCTGTAGATGAGCGTGAAGAGGAAGAGGAAGAGTTGTGGTCACCATCACCACCAGAAACAGCCTTATCAGCATCGCTTGCTGGACCTGCGGCAACGCTGGAAGAGGATTGTGAGGAAGAGGAGTCAGAGGAGGATTGTAGCTTTGAGGAGGAGGAGGAGGAGCAAGACCAAACCCAACAGGCATCCCAGGGTGCTCGTTGTCACCTATCTGGTACCCGTGGTGTTGTACGTGGCTGGGGGGAAGAACATACCTTCAATGACATCAGTGAGGAGGAGGAACGGGAAATGAGTAGCTCGGCATCCAACCTTGTGCAAATGGGGTCTTTCATGCTGTCCTGCCTGTTGAGGGACCCTCGTATAAAAAGGCTGAAGGAGAACAACCTGTACTGGGTGTCCACGCTACTAGACCCCCGGTATAAGCAGAAAGTGGCGGAAATGTTACCCAATTACAACAAGTCGGAAAGGATGCAGCATTTGCTAAATAAATTAAAAAGTATGCTTTACACAGCGTATAAGGGTGATGTCACAGCACAACGGGAATCTAACAGGGGGAGAGGTGGAAGTCATCCTCCTCCTCCTCCCACGACCACGCCGGCAAGGACAGGACGCTTTAAAGACGTGTTGTTGATGGAGGACATGCGGACCTTTTTAAGTCCTATGCATCGCCACAGCCCTTCGGGATCCACCCTCAGAGAGCGACTCGACCGACAGGTAGCAGACTACCTCGCCTTAACTGCAGATATCGACACTCTGAGGAGCGATGAACCCCTTGACTACTGGGTGTGCAGGCTTGACCTGTGGCCTGAGCTATCCCAATTTGCGATAGAACTTCTGGCCTGCCCCGCTTCAAGTGTCCTGTCAGAAAGGACCTTCAGTGCAGCAGGAGGTATTGTCACTGAGAAGAGAAGTCGCCTAGGTCAAAAAAGTCTAGATTACCTCACCTTTATTAAGATGAATGAGGGATGGATCCCGAAGGGACTGACACTGGGCGATACATTCGCTTAAAAAAGGCCTGATGAGATGAGCTGCCTTGGGCTAAAAATGGTCCACACGCTGCTGTATTTTAACTCTGAATGACGTTTGACTTGCGTGACTTATCCGCCACCAACTAGGGTTCAAGCCGCCATGTTTTAGGGCACTTTCTGCCTGTGAAACAAACATCGATTTTTCTGGCCGCTGCTACAGCAGCGGCTGCAACAATACCAAATTTTTCAGGCATGTGTACATGCCTAATTTTTAGGCCCACTGGTGCAGCACTGTGGCTTCAAAAACCAAACCAAAAATTAAAATCCTCCAAGATGGCACCAATATACCAGTGGTCTAAGCATCTTCCCACCTTGGCCTAAAAAGGGGAGGTGATTCAACAATTAAAAATCTCTGCCATTTACACGTCCACTGATAGACGCGGAAGGTATTAAACTGATATGAACAATACTCCACTCCTATCAGTAGGTCCGTCCCATTGTGATTTATGCCCCCCACCCACCGCGCAGGGATGGGGGCCGGGGGGGAGGAAAGTAGGCCCCCCCATTGTGATTTATGCCCCCACCCACCGTGCAGGGGTGGGGGCTGAGGGGGGGAGGACAGTAGGTCATCCCATTGTGTATCAGGGGCTTTGAGGACAGGTGTCAATCCATACCTGCCAAGTGACCCTATGTAGGGGGAACAGTCTCTATTCTGCTCTGTGTCAGTGTGTATCATGGTCTCTGTGGACAGGGAACAGTCTCTATTCTGCTCTGTGTCAGTGTGTATCAGGGGTTTTGAGGACAGGTGTCAATCCATATCTGCCAAGTGACCCTATGTAGGGGGAACAGTCCCTATTCTGCTCTGTGTCAGTGTGTATCAGGGGTTTTGAGGACAGGTGTCAATCCATATCTGCCAAGTGACCCTATGTAGGGGGAACAGTCTCTATTCTGCTCTGTGTCAGTGTGTATCAGGGCTGGGCTTTGAGGACAGGTGTCAATGTTAGGTGATTTCTGCCCTTTATGGATTAAAAGCAGACTCTGCATCAACTGTGCAATTTTCCATGGGAGTTTTGCCATGGATCCCCCTCTGGCATGCCACAGTCCAGGTGTTAGTCCCCTTGAAACAACTTTTCCATCACTATTGTGGCCAGAGAGTCCCTGTTGTTTTTAAAATTCGCCTGCCCATTGAAGTCAATGGCGGTTCGCGAACATTTACGGAAGTTCGCGTTCGCCGTTCGCGAACCGAAAATTTCGGGTTCGCGACAACACTAGAAATATCAAATTCGAGATTTTGTTTTGCTTCAGAACTTGGACAATGGCCTCCGTCCAATGCAGATTCTGGGCTAAAAGTATCCATTACACACATACCATAACTGTTTAGGAACAGTTGCCTAATTTTTAACTCTTTACAATAAAAAATATGTGTACCAACTAGTTCACAATATCACAATTTAATATTATATAAATATATCCCAATACAATAATGGAAGTTTCCCTACAGATTTTTTTTTTTTAATTCTTTATTTTTGCAGTGCATATGAGGGTAACATACAGGCATGTGGTACCCCAAAGGCAATCCACATGCATATTTCAAAACAAAGAGTACATAACATTGAGAGCAATGAGGTATGGTAGCACAATGCACTAGTTTTATATTTCCGAACAAGCTTAAGTCATGCTATTTAGGCAGATTATATATTGAGATTCTATCAACGTTAAGTATAATAGGCTAGCGTTGGTAAGTAACTTGGTTGCTATAACATAGATATGACATGGAGCCTATACATCTTTAATGCGATTTGTTATGTTTGGTGTTTCTAGCAATATCAGGCGTAATAGCAATTTACATTCAGATTATCATGCTGGTATTTAGAGACAGTGAGTTGGTAGCCTAGTGGTGCTGTGTAAAGTCGCAAGCTGGGCAAGTTACCAGTTGTTAAGGCAAGGCTGAGCTCTATGCTGAGTGTGGTGCACGGGGCGACAGTGATCCGCACCTGGCCTATCCCTACAGTGAGTGTAACCGGCTGAAGAAAAGTACAGTGCTTAAACTCCTCAGCAGTAAACAATACTGGCCAATGCTTAAGGCATAGGTATAGTACAGAAGCTTAATGTCCACCTGGGTGTCCTGATGCTCAAGAAGTTCTTTAGTGTCGCTATTGTGGCTTGGTGGGGCAAGTTTGCCGACGCTGGCCTGCTGTTGCGAGGTCATGAGGGCCCTAGCATAGTCTCCTTCAGCCGATGCCTCCTTTATGGATTTTGTTTGTCGCTGGGTCTCGGCGTCCTGCCACCATGCGCTTGACAAGGTGTCCAGGTGGGCTACGTAGTATGTGGGTGAGTATTCGGAGTGGCGTTGTGCCCAAGGGCATTTCACTCGTCCCCCACCTCCTGCGGCTCCGCTCGCCCGTCGTCTGTAGCGTAGGTAGCTTGTTTAGGGCTGCTTGTTGCCGCTTTATGCAAGCATTCCAGAAGCGGCTCGATTTTGCCTCTATACTCTGCATGGGCTCACTCCATTGCAGCTGTGTCGGCCGCGTGGTCTTTGTGTATGTCTCGCTGCCAGCCGCCATTTTAGGTGTGCCTTGTAGGGGCTTGCGGTCTCGTGTGTCTGGATCAGGCTTGTACTGCTGTTTCTGCTGGTTCTTTTGAATGTCGAGTGCGGGCTGGGATGACCCCCACCG
This sequence comes from Pelobates fuscus, assembly GCF_036172605.1. NCBI lineage: Eukaryota > Metazoa > Chordata > Amphibia > Anura > Pelobatidae > Pelobates > Pelobates fuscus. The sequence goes on from NC_086318.1 coordinate 246,724,020, forward strand.
GCCCGGGGTAGGAAGGCGAGTGCACTGGAGGTCCTGTCTGCGGTGTTACCATCCAGGAGAGCTTCCGTCTCTCCCTGGCTCGGCCGCATGTTGGCCCTGTGTGCTTTGCATGGGATCCCGGGTATTGAGAGTCTCACTTGTGGGTTCCTTTAATGCCCCCGGGTTTCCCCAGCTCGTCTTGTGTCCTCTGACTTGTGGGTGAGTTGGTATTCGGGGTATTTATCCCCAATATCGCCGTTTCTTGCAGGAGCTGATGTACAGCATGTCTACCATGCTCGGCAGTCAGGCTCTGCCCCCCCTCCCTACAGATTTTAACTATAGTATGTATGTGTATTTGTCAGGGTTTGGTTGGGAATAAAATCCAAATGCACAGAAAAACCACAATACAAAACAAGGTCAAAAGTATAACAAATATATTAGTTACAAGAACACACATGAATAAAACAAATGCAAAACAAGAAAACAGGGACACTCAATACAAGGCTGTTAACAGGGCATGCCTTTTTGATTCAGGTTACTGGGAGCATGGCCTCTGAGACTCAAGCCTTCAGGATACCAGGAGCTAGGCCTCTGAGATTGAGGGCTTCCGGATACTGGGAGCAAAGCCTCTAGGACTCAGATCTTCAGGATACAGGAAGCAAGGCCTCCAGGCAGGGCCGGCGCACCCTATAGGCCGATTAGGTGGCTGCCTAGGGCGCTACTTAAGAGGGGGCACCAGCAGCAGCTTAACTGCTGGTTTTGGCTGCCCCTCTATGTTGGTCAGATTGTGTTTGGCGTGCCGCAAGTGATGGCACTGGGCGCTAAGGAGCACTTACATGACTGCAGAGTAGCTCCCGGTGCCATAATCCTCAGCCAGTCAGGATCACAGAGCCGCCCCCTCCCCTCCACACCTCCAATGCCACAGCACACGTTATATAATCGCTCCGGCCCTTCCCCTACACTCGGGGTCAAGTGGGCGGGACTATAGCGGGGGCGAAGCTTAAAGAAAATAAAGGCAGCCAGGCCTGGAATGGGACCCACAGAGAGACCAAATTAAATAAAGGCAAGTGGGGGACTTCATGGTGTGTGTGTGTGTCAGTGTCAGCCTGTTTCAGTCAGTGTGTGTATGCTTGGATCAGTGTGTATGTGTGTGTGTGTGTATGCTTGGATCAGTGTGTATGTGTGTGTGTGTGTGTGTATGCTGGGATCAGTGTGTGTGTGTGTATGCTGGGATCAGTGTGTGTGTGTATGCTGGGATCAGTGTGTGTGTGTGTGTGTGTGTATGCTGGGATCAGTGTGTGTGTGTGTGTATGCTTGGATCAGTGTGTATGTGTTTGTGTGCTTGGATCAGTGTGTGTGTGCTTGGATCAGTGTGTGTGTCTGCTTGGATGTGTGTTTGTGTGCATGTGCTTGGATCAGTGTGCGTGTGCTTGGATCTGTGTTTATGTGTGTGTGTTTGCTTAGGTCAGCGTGTGTGTGTATGTGTGGCTACTTGGGTCAGTGTGTGTGCTTGGGTCTTTGTTTGTCTGCTTGGGTCAGTATGTGTGTGTCTGAATGTCAGGATCGGGACAGGGATCCAACACGCAGAGTACAAAGAGTAGAGAGATACGTATACCGGACCTTAGAATGGCCGGACTTAACGTAAGCACTACGTATAGAATGGTCAGAGACAAGCCGAGGTCGAGGGAACGAGAAGACAGGTAAGCGAGAGACAAGCCGAGGTCAAAGGATAACAGAGAAGCAGGAGAGTAATAGCAAAGCCGGGTCAGAACCAAAAGACAATCAGGATACAAGAGCACTGTGTGACTAGACTGGCTAGAACCACGACAGGGCAATGAGCAAATGCGGAAAGCTCCATTAAATACCCTGGCTCTAGAGAGTAATCACGCCTCCGACGAGTCCTGATTCGTGTTCCGGACTTGAGTGGCAGGTCGGACTGGATTAGCGTCATGACGTCGGCTATTGAGCGTCGCGTCATAAAAGGAAGTAGCTCCCTCGCGGCCGGCGTGTAAACGACCGAGGGAACCGCGAGGAACGGGAGAAACAGACCTTCTGGAAGGAGAAACGTCTAAGTCTCTACCCCTCTCAGAGGTAGAGACTACAGGTACCCTGACAGTACCCCCCCTCTCAGAAACGCCGACCGGGCGGAAGGAACCGGGACGAGACGGAAAGCGGGAGTGAAAAGCCCTGCGAAGACAAGGAGCATGGACATCCTCCTGAGGTACCCAAGTCCTCTCCTCAGGACCATATCATTTCCAGTCCACCAGGTATTGAACCCTCCCGCGGGAGATACGAGAATCGACGATGGAGTTGATCTCGTACTCCTCCTGGCCCTCAACCTGAACAGAGTGAGGAGATGAGACCTTGGAGGAGAATCTGTTACAGATTAACGGTTTCAGCAATGAAACATGAAAAGAATTAGGGATACGCAAAGCAGGACGAAGCGCTAAGCAATACGCAACTGGATTAATTCGAGTCAGAATCCTGTAGGGCCCAATGTAGCGAGGAGCGAATTTCATAGAAGGTACCTTCAAACGAATGTTTCTAGTGCTCAACCATACCCTATCCCCAGGCACAAAACTTGGAGCCACCCTTCTGCATTTATCAGCGTGTTTTTTGTACAGTAAGGAATTATGTAGGAGAATTTGTCGAGTCTGATCCCACAATTTCCTCAGATTGGCAACATGAACATCAACCGACGGTAACCCCTGGGAAGAGGGGACCGATGGAAGAATGGAAGGATGAAAGCCATAATTCATGAAAAAAGGGCTAGAGTGAGTTGAATCGCAAACGAGATTATTATGTGCGAACTCTGCCCAAGGAATCAGACCAACCCAATCGTCCTGGTGTTCAGAAACAAAACAACGCAGATATTGCTCAATTTTTTGATTGGTACGTTCAGCAGCTCCGTTAGACTGAGGATGATAGGCAGAAGAAAAATTCAATTTGATGCCTAGTTGAGAACAGAATGATCTCCAGAAACGTGAAACAAATTGGGAGCCTCTATCAGAAGTAATTTCAGAAGGAATCCCATGTAAGCGAAAAATTTCTCTTGCAAATATTTCCGCCAATTCAGGAGAAGTCGGAAGTTTAGGTAAAGGTACGAAATGTGCCATCTTGGTAAACCTATCAACCACCGTGAGGATAACAGTCTGTCTTTTAGAAGCAGGCAAATCTACAATAAAGTCCATAGCCAAACAGGTCCAAGGTTTGTCTGGAATCTCCAAGGAATGTAAAAGACCATATGGAAGTGAATGAGGTAGTTTGGTCTTAGTACAGACCTCACAAGCTCCGATGAAATCCTTAACATCCCTCCGTAAAGAAGGCCACCAGAAATCCTTAGAGATCAAGGAATATGTTTTGCGAATGCCCGGATGACCAGCTACCTTACTCTCATGAAGACACTGTAAGAGCTCCAGTTGGAGTTCAGGAGGAACAAAGTGTCTTGACGCAGGAGTCTGTCTAGGTGCCAGATGCTACAACTTCATGATCTTGGCAAGCAGCGGAGAATGGATTTTGAGAGTTGTGTTAGCGATAATATTACACTTGGGTAGTATAGAAGACAAAACCGGCTCCGATACAGCAGAAGGTTCATATTGACGAGACAAGGCATCGGCTTTAGAATTCTTAGAACCAGGTCTATATGTGAGTATGTAATTGAAGTGAGTGAGAAATATAGACCAACGAGCCTGCCTTGAGGATAATCGCTTAGCCTCCCCAATATAGGACAAGTTCTTATGATCCGTTAAGATAGTAACAGGATGCAAGGTCCCTTCCAATAAATGTCTCCACTCCTTTAAGGCCATGATAACCGCTAGAAGTTCCCTGTCACCAATGTCATATCTGCTCTCAGTACCGGACAATTTTTTGGAAAAATACCCACATGGATGTAATGGTTTATCCACACCTAACCTTTGGGACAGGATAGCACCTATCCCCGTCTCAGAAGCGTCAACTTCGAGTAGGAAGGGCAGAGTAGTATCAGGGTGAACTAAAATTGGTGCGGAAGCAAACAGTTCTTTGAGAGTCTTGAAAGCAAGGAGTGCTTCAGTAGACCAATTCTTAGTGTCAGCCCCCTGTCTGGTCATATTGGTGATAGGAGCAATAATTGAAGAGTATCCCTTAATGAAACGTCTATAGTAATTGGAGAAACCAATAAACCTCTGAATGGCCTTGAGACCCTTAGGTAAAGGCCAATCTAAAATGGACTGGAGTTTCTCCGGATCCATCTTAAACCCCTCCCCAGAAATTACGTAACCAAGAAAGTTTGTCTGGGATTGGTCAAAGCTACATTTCTCCAATTTACAGTACAAGCCGTGTTGAAGGAGTTTGTGCAAAACCCTTCTGACCTGTCCGTGGTGAGTTTCAATTTCTCTAGAATGTAGAAGTATATCATCGAGGTATACAATAACACAGTCATGTTGAAATTCCCTGAGAACTTCATTAATTAGGTCCTGAAATACTGCCGGAGCATTACAGAGACCAAAGGGCATTACTGTATACTCATAGTGCCCATAACGAGTATTGAACGCAGTCATCCACTCGTGTCCCTGCTGAATTCTGACCAAGTTATATGCCCCTCTGAGATCTAACTTAGTGAAGATCTTGGAACCCTTTAATCGATCAAAGAGCTCAGTGATCAAGGGAATCGGATAGGCGTTTCTTTTTTTTTTTTAAATTCTTTATTTTTGCATGCAATGGGTAAGGCAAGAATTAGACAATTCGAAGGCTTGCGCAGAAGCCAAAGTACAAAAGAACAGTAATGTGAACGTAATAATGCAAATATGCCCATAACACAAGCCCCCTTGTAAATGCTATACAACTTGCCCCCCATCGAGGATTTTGTGTTTTTTATATGGCATCAGTATTTAAATTCCTCACTCTTGCCTGCATTTGTCAAAACAGAAACAATATGACCGTGTGGCCTGCGCAGAAGCCTGAGCGTAAAAGAGCATTCTTAACCAGAAGCAATCTTAATCGATATCTGTCTACAAGACACGCCTATCCCTAAATTCCATTCCACCCGCCTCCCATCGGGGATTCGGTATCATTCTAATATGTTTTGGTTTAAGTCCCCGGTGTTCGATTCGACAGGAGGCACAAGTACATAAAGCTACGTGTCAGGTGGGTAATAGCTAATGGTGGTGATTCAAGAAGCGAACTGATAGCAAATGCACAACCACCCCTGGCTTCCCCGTTTAAGTCATCTAAGTCATCTGGCTCTCTATGAAGGTTGTTTATAAGTCTCAGGCAATTCTAATTCGTCCCCTAAGGGGGTTAATAGGAAAGGGAACCGGATAATACCAGGTCTCCACCTTCCCTTATCACACCGATCGCACCTGAGGAGATGTTGGTAAGGCAGGCAAAATAAGGAATAAGATAGAATTAGACCTATGTTATAAAGAGAGACCCACCCCCATCGTTCGAGAACCGAGAAGTAAGGGTGGTCGAAGAAGAAGGAGAAAAGGAAAAAGTCCAGATAGAGAGAAGAGAGAAATAAGGCGAGGCGCCGGAACCGGGACGCGGCAAGAGCGGGACGACCAGCCTGGGCCAGCGCGGGACGGAAAAAAACCCCAGGGCCCCCCATACCCCATCATACTGATGTGTATGGTCCGTCTACGTAGATCCTGCTAAACTATTATCCCAGGGCTCCCAAAGTTTTATGAATTTCTCCGTCGTCCCCTTCACTCGTGCTGTCAGATCATCCATCAGTCGGCAGTCTCGAATCCTAGATATCACTCCCGAAATCTCCGGCCCTGCAGGAGAGAGCCAAGCTGTGGCAATAGTTCGTCTAGCCCCAAGGGTTATTTTGTGGACAAGAGTCTGCTCCCTTTTGGTCCATCCGTCAATGGATCTGTTCAGTAGGTATACCCACGGGTCTAATAGTAGGGGCTTGTTAAAGGTCTGCGTCAATAGGCCTTCAACTGCCTTCCAGAAGCTGCGTAGTTTCGGGCATTCCCACCACATGTGGAGATACGTACCCCTGGTACCACATCCCCTCCAGCAATCATCCGTATCCAGTTTACGCATCTTATAGAGTTTGACAGGAGTGGTATACCAGCGGAACATGGTCTTCCATGTTTGTTCTTGGAGGGTGACGCAAACGGATGAACTTTTGTTAGCTTCCCATATTTCCTGCCAATCCACTCCTTCCAAAACTTCTCCCAGATCCGCCTCCCACTGGGCAGCGTAGGCCAAACGGCCCCATTCTTTGTTCTCCGTGCTAAGGTGGGCGTACAAGTGTGTTATCATACCCTTGGGGACGGTTCCAGCTCGGCATAATTTCTCATAGAATGTCAACCCTGCTTGCGCAGCTCCCTTTATGTGGGGCTTTCTAGCAAAGTCCCGAATCTGAAGATAGCGAAAAAAGTCCGTTGGTGTTAAGTGGGATTCTCGCTGAAGGTCTGCAAATTGGACTATCTGCCCATTATGGTAAAGTTGATGAATCCGCTGCAACCCTAATCTTTCCAGATTCTGAAATTCTCTAGGAGCCATTCCCGGCGGAAATTCCCTATTCCGGAGTATCGGGGTTAAGGGGGAGGGGGATGATGCCAGTCCGTATTTGCGACCGTTCTCGTCCCAAATGCGGAGTGAATTTTGAATGGACGGGCAAAGTGCCCGTATCCGAGGCCTATGGTCCTTCGGGACCCACATGGTAAAATGGGGGACGTCCCACCCCGTTATCTCGGATTCTATCTCCACCCACCGCCTCCCTTCCGGCAAAGAGTGCCACATCGCTACCTGTGTCAACTGGGCAGCTAAATAGTAGAAATATAGGTTCGGTAGGCCCAATCCCCCTCTATCCTTACGTCTGTATAGGACCTGTCTAGATATCCTATGTCTCCTATTCTGCCATATGAACTCACCTATTGTTCTTTGTAACGGAGTCAATTGGGTTTTTGTAACTCGAATAGGTAAAGCCTGGAATAAAAACAAGGATAGGCGTTTCTAATGGTAATTTTATTCAAACCTCGGTAGTCAATGCAAGGTCTCAAAGTACCATCCTTCTTTTTAACAAAAAAAAATCCAGCCCCAGCAGGGGAGGAGGACCTCCTAATGAATCCCTTGTCTAGGTTTTCACGAATATACTCCTCTAGAACTAAATTCTCTTTCGTAGACAAAGGGTATACATGACCCCTAGGAGGCATAGTACCAGGAAGTAAATTAATCTTACAGTCAAAGGACCTATGTGGAGGTAAAGTATCGGCTTTTCTTTTGTCAAATACCGCCCTTAAGTCCAGGTACAAGGACGGTATTTGTACTTCTGTAGAGTCGGTAGAATTAGTAGGTGTGTTAACTGTGCAAAGCGGTGACACTCTCTTTAAACACTTCTCCTGACAATTCTGGCCCCATGAGACTATCTCCCCTAATTCCCAATCAATAATAGGATTATGTCTCTTAAGCCAGGAGTATCCCAGGACTATGGGAACAGAAGGAGATGAAATGAGTAATAGAGATGTCTCCTCCTCGTGTAGGATACCAGTAGTTAAATTAAGAGGTATGGTTTCACGAAAAATCACAGGCTCAACTAAAGGTCTACCATCTATGGCCTCAACGGCCAAGGGTGTGTCCCTTAACTGGGATGGGATAGCGTGTTTGGTGACAAAAACTTGGTCGATAAAGCTTTCAGCAGCTCCATAGTCTATCAATGCCATAGTCTCTAGAGTTCCCTTCTCCCAAGTTAAGGAAACGGGTAATAGAAGCCTGTGATCTTTGTAATTATGATTAGAGGACAAAATAGAAACACCCAAGACCTGTCCTCTAGAGAAACTTAGGTGCGAGCGTTTCCCCTGCGATTGGGACAATTCAAACGTAAGTGACCTCTGACTCCACAGTACATACACAATCCCTCCCTTCTCCTGTACTGTCTCTCCTCTTCTGAGAGACGAGTATGGCCTATCTGCATAGGTTCTGGAAAAAGTGGTGTTTTGGCCTCAGGACTTTGAAAAGATGGAGTTAGTCTAAAAGAAGATCTACAGGTTCTATCTCGAGTGTTCTGCCTTTCTCTTAGACGTTCATCAATGCGAGAGATAAACGAAATTAAATCCTCCAAATTCTCAGGAAGCTCTCTAGTAGCTACCTCGTCAAGTATTACATCAGATAGTCCGTTTAGAAACACGTCTATATAAGCCTGTTCATTCCACTTAACCTCTGCCGCCAAAGACCTGAACTCTAGTGCTTAATCCACAAGTGTTCGGTTATCCTGTCTAAGGCGCAACAGTAATCTAGCTGCATTGACCTTTCTGCCAGGAGGGTCAAAAGTTCTTTTAAAAGCAGCTACAAAGGCATTATAATTGTATACTAATGGATTATCATTCTCCCACAACGGATTAGCCCATCTCAGAGCTTTCTCAACGAGTAAGGTGATAATAAATCCCACTTTCGCTCTACACTGTGTGCAGAATTATTAGGCAAATTAGTATTTTGACCACATCATCCTCTTTATGCATGTTGTCTTACTCCAAGCTGTATATGCTCGAAAGCCTACTACCAATTAAGCATATTAGGTGATGTGCATCTCTGTAATGAGAAGGGGTGTGGTCTAATGACATCAACACCCTATATCAGGTGTGCATAATTATTAGGCAACTTCCTTTCCTTTGGAGAAAAGGGTCAAAAGAAGGACTTGACAGGCTCAGAAAAGTCAAAAATAGTGAGATATCTTGCAGAGGGATGCAGCACTCTTAAAATTGCAAAGCTTCTGAAGCGTGATCATCGAACAATCAAGCGTTTCATTCAAAATAGTCAACAGGGTCGCAAGAAACGTGTGGAGAAACCAAGGCGCAAAATAACTGCCCATGAACTGAGAAAAGTCAAGCGTGCAGCTGCCAAGATGCCACTTGCCACCAGTTTGGCCATATTTCAGAGCTGCAACATCACTGGAGTGCCCGAAAGCACAAGGTGTGCAATACTCAGAGACATGGCCAAGGTAAGAAAGGCTGAAAGACGACCACCACTGAACAAGACACACAAGCTGAAACGTCAAGACTGGGCCAAGAAATATCTCAAGACTGATTTTTCTAAGGTTTTATGGACTGATGAAATGAGAGTGAGTCTTGATGGGCCAGATGGATGGATTGGTAAAGGGCAGAGAGCTCCAGTCCGACTCAGACGCCAGCAAGGTGGAGGTGGAGTACTGGTTTGGGCTGGTATCATCAAAGATGAGCTTGTGGGGCCTTTTTGGGTTGAGGATGGAGTCAAGCTCAACTCCCAGTTTCTGGAAGACACCTTCTTCAAGCAGTGGTACAGGAAGAAGTCTGCATCCTTCAAGAAAAACATGATTTTCATGCAGGACAATGCTCCATCACACGCGTCCAAGTACTCCACAGCGTGGCTGGCAAGAAAGGGTATAAAAGAAGAAAATCTAATGACATGGCCTCCTTGTTCACCTGATCTGAACCCCATTGAGAACCTGTGGTCCATCATCAAATGTGAGATTTACAAGGAGGGAAAACAGTACACCTCTCTGAACAGTGTCTGGGAGGCTGTGGTTGCTGCTGCACGCAATGTTGATGGTGAACAGATCAAAACACTGACAGAATCCATGGATGGCAGGCTTTTGAGTGTCCTTGCAAAGAAAGGTGGCTATATTGGTCACTAATTTGTTTTTGTTATGTTTTTGAATGTCAGAAATGTATATTTGTGAATGTTGAGATGTTATATTGGTTTCACTGGTAAAAATAAATAATTGAAATGGGTATATATTTGTTTTTTGTTAAGTTGCCTAATAATTATGCACAGTAATAGTCACCTGCACACACAGATATCCCCCTAAAATAGCTATAACTAAAAACAAACTAAAAACTACTTCCAAAAATATTCAGCTTTGATATTAATGAGTTTTTGGGGTTCATTGAGAACATGGTTGTTGTTCAATAATAAAATTAATCCTCAAAAATACAACTTGCCTAATAATTCTGCACTCCCTGTATCTGTAGGATAGGAGCAGGGTTGTAATTCGAAGTGGATACTTATTTGGTTTAAAAAACCACGACACCTCTCAGGAGATCCAGCATAACGTACAGGTGGGGTAATTCGGGAAGAAGCCCCTACAGTAGCTACCTCTAGACCTGAACCCACAGGAGAAATAGAAGTATTACGCATCTCCTCTGGTGGATTATTAGGACGAGATAACAACGCCTGTAGCGCTAGTGCCATCTGATCCATTCTGTGTTCCATGGCGTCAAACCTAGGATCAGAAGAACCAAGCTGACTGTTTGTACCTGCAGGATCCATTGGCCCTGTCGTAATGTCAGGATCGGGACAGGGATCCAACACGCAGAGTACAAAGAGTAGAGAGATACGTATACCGGACCTTAGAATGGCCGGACTTAACGTAAGAACTACGTATAGAATGGTCAGAGACAAGCCGAGGTTGAGGGAACGAGAAGACAGGTAAGCGAGAGACAAGCCGAGGTCAAAGGATAACAGAGAAGCAGGAGAGTAATAACAAAGCCGGGTCAGAACCAAAAGACAATCAGGATACAAGAGCACTGTGTGACTAGACTGGCTAGAACCACGACAGGGCAATGAGCAAATGCGGAAAGCTCCATTAAATACCCTGGCTCTAGAGAGTAATCACGCCTCCGACGAGTCCTGATTCGTGTTCCGGACTTGAGTGGCAGGTCGGACTGGATTAGCGTCATGACGTCGGCTATTGAGCGTCGCTTCATAAAAGGAAGTAGCTCCCTCGCGGCCGGCGTGTAAACGACCGAGGGAACCGCGAGGAACGGGAGAAACAGACCTTCTGGAAGGAGAAACGTCTAAGTCTCTACCCCTCTCAGAGGTAGAGACTACAGGTACCCTGACACTGAATCAGTGTGTGTATCTGCTTGGGTCTGTTTGTGCGTGTCTGGATCAGTGTGGGTGTCTACTTGAGTAAAGTATGTGTGGGGCGGGAGGGGGGCTTGTTTTCCTGGCACTGTAGAATCCCTTTAACCCGTCAAGGTAAGGCAAAGTTTTATTTTGTGGGATTAACCTACATGACCAATGTGGAGCGAATGGGGCAGCAAAATTTTTATTGCCTACGGCGGCAAAAATCCTTGCACCGGCCCTGCCTCAAGGAGCCCAAAAGCAAGATACAGGGAGCAAGGCTTCAAGGACCCAGTGATGAGGATACACTGAGTAGAGTCTCTGACTATCAGAATATAGATGAGTAAAACATATACTAAATCTAAACCTATTACAAGAATGGGCAAAATCTAATAGATTGTCAGATGGACAAAATACAGTGAAAATTATCAAATTCTGACCACAATGGAATTTCTCATATTTACTAAAGCCAAATATTACTTTAGTATTAGTGAATTTGATCAGGCCAAGCAAATCTGCAGCAATCACCCGAATGCATTCAGGGTCCGGATTGAAATCAGTTCTTATGCATCTGAAAACTATACAAAGTTAAGGATTTGGAAAACTCACAAAACTTTTTAGTTTTACTAAAATTCAGAACGGAATGCATATTCGCCAACTATTGCTCACTATCAGCATGCAAATTATTAAATAAGCCATGGTGATAAAATAATTTATTATGTGGCGCTTGCTAGTCAGATGCCACTTTAAAAAGAATTAAAAAAAAATAAAATGATTAAAATCCTATGTGGGGTCAATAATAAGGAATTTAAAATCTCTCTATGACCCCACCTGCTGGGCATATCTGCTAAATGTTTAAAACTAGTGATTAGGCAGTCATTTCTATTACATAAAAAAAGGGTGGACATAGTCCCACCCTCCTTTGGGTGGAGGACTTTAAAATAAACAATAGCGGTGGACAGAATATAATTTTTTTTTTTTTTTACTGCTCCTCCTCCTTTTCCCTTTTAGGTAACTTTTCTTTTTTCCACTTAATCTGTGAACCAAATGGTGGGAAATGTGCCTATCAGTGTACTGCAAAATGTATATATAATATTTGTATTGATTCAGTATTGATTTAAACTCATTGCCCTGTTGTGGTTCCCCTTTGCTGATTATCCGAGAGTGTGTTCCTGATCGTATTATTCTGGTTTTTGACTTTGGCTTCATTTTGACTTCCCTGATTTCTGGTATCCTTGACTTTTGGCTTTCCCTCATTGTTGTGTCTCATTCTCTATCCCTGACCTCAACAAGTATTGTGACTATTCTTGGGTTTGTTAAGTCCGGCCATTCTAAAGTCCGGTTAGACATTATCCTTAGTCCTAGGTGTGATACTATTTCTGCGTGCTTGATCAACTAGTAAGCCTGACACAGGGTACGTCCGACAAAAAAGTACCCTGCACGTCTGCGTCTTATTAGAGCGCTGCTCTAGGTGTATTGCAGCGTTGCCTGATTGGTTGTAACCGGCCTTTGACCCCAAAGGCAATTACCAGGTGTGCATGATTGCTGCTCAGCTAAACCCTCCTGTAGATTTGATTGGCCATGACCTGCCTTTGACCCCAACAGTAATTACCAGGTTTGCATGTGCATGATTGCTGCTTGGCACAACTTTTCCTGTCAGGACAGTAATGTTGCTCGGCACAACTTTTCCTGTCATGACAGTAAATGCCATTAACCACATTTTTATGTGCGGATGAATAAGTGACAAGTACATGGGGAGTATTGTTATACTTGGGAGACTTCGCTGAACACAAATATGAGTATTTAAAGCAGTAAAACCTATCACGACGATGAACTCACTAGTAAAAGTGCAGTTTTTGTGTTAAAAAAATACAAAAAACAAATAAAAAGGCTAACTTTGGCCAGATTTGTGACTAAGTGGCTACTGCAAAAGACTGGAAATAACCCATTTTGAATATCCTGGATTGTGTACATTTGAAAATGGTATGCCATGATGGGGTTATTTCACATTCCTGGGCTACCATATGGTCTCAAAAGGCAACACAGACCTAGCAAACCAATCTGACAAATTGAATTGGGCAAGCCCTATATTGACCCTGTTACTTTCCAAAACACCATAAAACCTGTAAATGGGGGGTATTGTTATACTCTGGAGAATTTGCTGAACACAAATATGAGTGTTTAAAACAGGAAAACTTAGCACAACGATGATATCACCAGTAAAAGTGCAGTTTTTTTGTGTAAAAAAAAGCAAAAAACAAATATGAATGCTAGCTTTGGCAAGCGTTTGTGGCTAAGTGGCTACTACAAAAGACTGGACATACCCCATTTTGAATAACATGGGTTGTCTACTTTTACAAATGCTATGCCATGATTGGGTTAATTTTCATTCCTGGGCTGCTATTTGGTTTCAAAGGCAACAAAGGCCCAGCAAACCAATCTGGCAAATTTTAATGTGCAAACATGAAAAAGGGAAAAACCCTACATTTGACCCCTGTAAGTTTGCAAAAACCCATAAAACCTATACGTTGCACTGTTGTACTCGGGAGATGTTGCTGGACACATATTGGGGTATTCTTTGTCAGAAACACATAGCAGGAACTGAGAATACATGCGTAAAGTACAATGTGAGAGGAAAATAACACCAAAAAAATGACTACCCAAAAGTTTGACAAAGACTGGTGGTAGAATAAGTGCAAGGAAAGTGTTAAAATACCACCATTTGAAATACCATAGGTTGTCTACTTTTTAAAAATATATGGTTTGATGGGGGTAAATTACATTGTCCCAAATAGGACATGGGTGCATGATGACCAGCTGTGAAAATTCCAAGTAGGAAAACTGGAACGCACACCCTCCAAATAAAGTATTTTAGACCCCAGAGAACCCGATACACCTATACATGGGGAGATGTACTCAGAAGATGTTGCTGAACACATATAGAGGTGTTCTTTGGCAGTAACCCTTAAAGTTCTCCACACATGTATTCTTAAATTGCTATGAGTGTCAAAAAATTTGTAAACTATTATTAAACTATTAAATACCCCAAGTTTAATACCTTAGGTTGTCTTCTTTTAGCAAATGTATACATGTGAAGGGTTATTCAGGGATTCCTGACAGATATCAGTGATACAATGTAACTTGCATTAATTTTGAGTTGGTTTGGAAATAGCAAAGTGCTAGTTGTACTTATAGCCCTAAAAACTTTCCAAAAAAGCTAAGAACATGTTAACATTGGGTATTTCTAAATCAGGACACAATTTAGAAACTATTTAGCATGGGTGGTTTTTGGCGGTTGTAGATGCATAACAGATTTTGGGGGTCAAAGTTAGAAAACTTGTGTGTTTTATAGTACATTACATGTTATGATGAAAATAATGGTATCTTTAGAAAGACCATTTAATGGCGAGAAAAATGGTATGTATTATGTGTGGGTACAGTAAATAAGTAAGAAGAAAATGACAGCTAAACACAAACACCGCAGAAATGTAAAAACAGCCCCACTCCATAAAGGTAAGAACATTGAAAAACAGTCTGGTCACTAAGGGGTTAACCAGCAGGAGTGAGGAACTGAAAGATTACAGCACAGCCCAACACTGGACACTAGGGAGAGGTAGGGTGGCTGGATGGGCCTCAAAAAATAAAATCACAAAAATTAAACTTAATTTGTGATGGTGTGCAATAATGTGTGAGTGTGTGTCTGTCAGTGAGTATGTGTGTGTGCTTATGTCAGTGAGTGTGTGTGTGTGTGTGTGTGTGCTTATGTCAGTGAGTGTGTGTGTATGTATGTCAGTGAGTGTGTGTGTATGTATGTCAGTGAGTGTGTGTGTATGTATGTCAGTGAGTGTGTGTGTATGTATGTCAGTGAGTGTGTGCATGTCAGTGAGTGTGTGCGTCAGTGAGTGTGTGTCAGTAAGTGAGTGTGTGTGTGTCAGTAAGTGAGTGTGTGTGTCAGTAAGTGTGTGTGTCTGTCAGTAAGTGTGTGTGTCTGTCAGTGAGTGTGTGTGTCTGTCAGTGAGTGTGTGTGTCTGTCAGTGAGTGTGTGTGTCTGTCAGTAAGTGTGTGTGTCTGTCAGTGAGTGTGTGTGTGTCAGTATGTGTATGTGTCAGTGTGTGTGTCAGTAAGTGAGTGTGTCTGTCTGTCTGTAAGTGAATGTGTGTGTGTCTGTCAGTGAGTGAATGTGTGTCAGTGAGTGTGTGTATGTCAGTGATTGTGTGTCATTGAGAGTGTATGTGTGTGTCTGTCAGTGAGTGTGTGTGTGTGTGTGTGTCAGTGAGTATGTGTGTCTGCCAATGAGTGTCTGTCAGTGAGTGTGTGTGTGTCTGTCAGTGAGTGTGTGTGTATGTCAATGAGTGTATGAGTGTGTCTGTTAGTGAGTGTGTGTGTCTGCCAGTATGTGCCTTGTCTGTCAGTTAGTGTGTGTGTCTATTGTCAGTGAGTGTGCTTCAGATCAGTGAGATTTTATGTCTGTCATTGAGTGTGTATGTCTTTAATTGCAAAGACAATTCATTGCAAATGAATGAGAGTCACAGAAATGCATTTAGCATTACATAAATAAATACATTGTAAATTAATTAGATATTTGTTGTATTTTTTAACATAGATTTGATTATTTTTTATTTTCAATAGTTCATAATTTAACTTATTGCTTTATTTTGTACATTTTTTCCTAAATCATTATTTTTCATGTACAATTTACATATGCTATTTATGTGCAAACTGAAGTGGAAATAAAAGCAAGACATGAACCTTTAAAAATTATAAATTGGGAGGTTTTATTCTAAGTTTACTAATATGACAATATGTTTCAGAATACAAGCAAACATGACCATAATGGTGAATTTCCAAAAAAAAAAAAGTATGTGTCTGTCAGTGAGTGTGTCTGTCACTGTGTATTTCTGTCAGTGAGTGTGTTTCAAAACAGTGAGATTAAGTGTCTGTCAGTGAGTGTGTGACTGTCAGTGAGTGTGTGCTGTCAGTGTGTGTGACTGTCAGTGAGTGTGTGTCTAGTTAGAAAAATGGGTGGGACTTAAACATGGAAATGTGTAGTTGTTGCCACAGAAACATTTATGTCTGGACATGTATAAATTGGAGGAGTTGGTAAGATATCCACGCCCACATGCAGCGTCAAGAAAAATTCTGCACCCAGGCATCTGTAACACTAGGATTGGCCCTACACTAGCTTTAGCAGTTTCTGCTGTATCTAGCTAACAGCTACTGATAGATATATCAGGAATATATATGATAGATATAGAAAGATATGTTAAACCAAGAAAACTACAATCACCTGAACAAGATCCAGCACATTCATTAACTAAACAGCAATTTCAAATCTCACAGAGTGTAATAGTTTTATTTATAAACACCTCACCAAGGCAAAAGGTCCACTGATGCTATATCTGATTGTACACAACAAACTACCACGATCGGTACCTCTTCCACTACTACCACTCTAGTGCCACTGGGGGATATGGGCCGGAATACCTTCAGTCCACATTATCCTAGCAGTAGGTCTGCCAGCCCACTTTTTGGGGAGATGTAGGGTTAGCTTCCTTTTCCATGATAGAAGGTGAGCTCAAAGATCCCCTGCTCTTCATCTGCATCAGGCTCCACCAATTCTCCTCTGCCCAGGTTCCCCCTGTTTTTCCAGGTTCACCCTGCTCCTCCTGTGCCACAGACTCATTTGTCCAAGTTCTGAATGTAAACAAAACTTACAGGGTTATTCACTAAAGTGAGAAATCAAATAGAATTTCAAATTTAAGGTCAAAATATGGCACTCTTCATTGGCTGTTGGCTGGAGGTTGGATGACATGAACATGTGGTGCTTCTCAATGACTGGCAGCTGCTGTTTCCAAATGGATGCAAACGTCAGTTATGTTCAGTCACTGAATAAATGTAGTGAGGGCCCTGGTGCAATCATTATTTTTGGGCCCTCCTCTGACAAAGGGTGGCCAAAACGTAGATCCCCATGCTGTGACAGCTGGGGATCTAATATTTGCACATCCTTGCAGGGTTGTATATATGAGCAGTGTTTGTTGTATATAAATTTACATTTAATTGCAAGGGTGTGTCTGCATGTAGTGTTGGGGTTTGTATGCTGGGGTGTATGCACATATACACTGCCACATACATACATATACATATACATTGACACACACACTGACAAATTGACACACACAAAGGCATTCACATATACATACACTGACATAAACACACTGACATGCACACACTGACGCACACAGAAACACACTGACAAACAGACACACACAGACACATACACAGAGATGCACACACAGACATACTTACACAGAGACTTACTCACACAGATATACATACACAGATACATATACACACATCATCATTTTTATATTTTTAGCTTCCCCTCCTGTTAACACCATAAGGCCCTGAGGGAACTGGTTCGTACCACTGGGGGTACGTTGGAACCGCGTCTGTATAGGGTCTATTATTTCAATGGCATTGTTTCGACTATGAGGCTCTGACTGATACAGTGTTCTACTTTTACAAACATAGTAACAACTTGTTTCCCTATTTCCAAGTGGTGTCTGATATTCAAACATTAATGGTCTCCTTCGACCTTCATATACTAATTGAAATCAAGGGCTTATTTTGAGTTCACATTTCTTAAAGCTCTTTGCTTAGAGTTTTTATTCACCAGCTAGTATTTAAATTTGGTAGTTTTTCACCATATAAATAATAGAAAATGGAATGTGTTTTCTTTATTGGGATGACTGGGGTATAATCTCATTATCTTTTCCTCTTCTACCTACTACTAAGTAACTGTGGAGGTTCACAAAAATACACACTAACATGATCAATTGTATGTAATAATAAAGAATTTCTGATTTTATACATTCATACTTGGGGATTCCCTTCTGGTACTCCTATTGTTGATGGTCTATTTGGTTTCTTGTGTTATTATTATTATTATTATTATTATTATTATTATTATTATTTGTGTTAGGTCATTTATTGGGGATCTCTTTTCACGACCACTTAGGTCCCCTATTGGAGACATTACTTTCTCTGTGATGATGTATATAATGTTCATTTTATTTTGGTAATAGGGACCTAATATTACTTTTCATAAAGCTCTTAAATACTAATCATATTAATGAATGTGAGAGTTCTGTACAGTAAGCTGATATGGTTATTGTGTGGTTGGTATTTAGTGATAATGTCTGGCAGGAATACCGTTTTCAGATTTTATACTGTTTGTTAATGTCGACTGAAATCAATCATGTGATATAACACTGACACCTACTGGTTGTAGAAGGTAGAAGGCACATACAATTCTGAGAGGATAATTCACAGAAAAAAAAAATAAACACCAATTAAAACAATACAATATTACAATTTGTTTCAATTCTTAAACCTAAGGTTTGAGATTCATAAATTAATGTCTGGCAGATCTCCAAATGTTCTACTAGATTTAAAGTAGTGGCGTAAACTGTTACACTAACATATGAGTAGTGATATACCATGACTAATTACGGCAATTATGTTATACCTCCTCCTCTCTGCCCATGTACAGCATGCAGCTTTTGCACTCCAGAAACTAAAAGGAATTGTCATAGTCAGAAACCAGCACATGCTGCACAGCAAGGCATTCTCTAACTAATATGTGCAGCAAAGTTCTGTTTTCAAGAACCCAATCCCAACAGTTAACTTGCAGAGCGCTATGCTAGTGATCTTTCTTTTTACAGTATATCAATATCAATATTCCATGGGTAACAACATCAACCAGTAATCCTTTCAACCTTATTTTGCCCCAAGTAGATATCTATCCATATGGCTTCCTCATTTTCATCTCCACATACAACTTGCATAATGCTTGGCTTTAACATATGGTTGACATAAAAAAAATACCCCTCCACCTTTCCTATTTTTTCTATCCATCATAAACAATGTGTAACAATTTTAGTTTATTGCCCAGTCATGTGTTCCCTCTAAAAGTGTTTCCTTTATGCCTATGTCATACTGTTTAGTATATGCCAGTGGTTCACAACCTTTTTTTGCTTGAGTATCCCTTGTCAACCAATTTCCATAAATTGCACACCTCATATTACGAAATATTTAAAATTATTATAGTTGCTGTTATTTCAAATTTATATATGTTTTTTTTCTGCCCTATCTTCCCTTTTCCTCTATTCTAGGCTCCCCTGCTTCTCCTCTGCCATATCCTCCCCACTTCTTCCTCGATACACACATGTGGATACACAGACACAATGACATACATGCAGATACACAGATACAAACTCTGACACGTGTACAGATACAGACACACTAACTTACATACAGATACAGAAACAAAAAATCACACAAAGATGCAGAAACAAACACTAACACACATACAGTTGCACAGACACACTGATTCAAGCACTGACACACACAGATGTACACACACACTGATACAAACAATGATACACTCATAGATACACACACTGACACACATGCAGATAAAGATACACACACACTGACACACATGCAGATAAAGATACACACACACTGACACACATGCAGATAAAGATACACACATACTGACACACATGCAGATAAAAAGATACACACTGACACACACGCAGATATAAAGATACAAACTGACACACATGCAGATACAAAGATAAACGGGTACAAGCACTGATACACATGAAAATACAAAGATACACATATAGTTGCACAGACACAATGACACATGCACATACAAAGAGAAAACGCTGGCACATACAGACACACAAACTGACATATACAGATACACACACTGGTACATATACAGATGTACAGACAGACCCAAACACTGCCACACATGCAGATACACAGATGCAAACACTAACACACATACAGTTGCACAGACACACTGACACACATACTGGCATACATGCAGATACACACAATGACACACATACCGTTGCACAGATACACTGATACACATACTGACATACATACAGATACACAGATACAAACACTGACACACATACAGTTGCAAGGACATACTCATACACACACTAACATATATACAATGTACAGACACACAGGTACAAACACTTCCACACATGCAGACACACAGATGGCAACACTGATATACATATAGTTGAACAGACACATTGATAAATACACTGCCACACATGCAGATACACAGATCGAAACATTGCCACACACATACAGATACACACACTGCCACACATACCGATGTACAGACACACAGATTCAAACACTGCCACACATGCAGATACACACAGATACATATATACAGACACACACACTGACAGGCATGCAGATACATAAGACACAGAAACAATCACACACACACAGATACAAATACAGACACACATGCCGATACACATATTGACACACATGCAGATAAACAGACACACATACTGACACACACACACAAATACACAGACATACAGATACACACACTGACACACACACAGATTAACAGACATACAGATACACACACACTGACACCCATACAGATACAGACACATAAATACACACACTCACACACATAAAGTGTGTGTGCTGTGGATGTAGTGTGTATGTGTGTGTGTGCTGGGAATGTAGTGTGGTTATGTGTGTGTGCTGGGGATGTAGTGTGCCTGTATGTGCTGGGAATGTAGTGTATGTGTGTGTGTGCTGGGGATAAAGTGTGTGCACTGTGGATGTAGTGTGTCTGTGTGGGTGCTGGGAATGTAGTGTGGTTGTGTGTGTGCTGGGGATGTAGTGTGCCGGTATGTGCTGGAGATGTAGTGTGTCTGTGTGTGTGTGTGCTGGGGATGTAGTGTGTATGTGTGTGTGCTGGGGATGTAGTGTGTATGTGTGTGTGCTGGAGATGTAGTGTGTCTGTGTGTGTGTGTGTGTGCTGGGGATGTAGTGTGTATGTGTGTGTGCTGGGGATGTAGTGTGTATGTGTGTGTGCTGGGGATGTAGTGTCTGTGTGTGTGTGCTGGGGATGTAGTGTCTGTGTGTGTGTGCTGGGGATGGAGTGTGTGTGTGTGTGTGTGCTGGGGATGGAGTGTGTGTGTGTGTGTGTGCTGGGGATGGAGTGTGTGTGTGTGTGTGCTGGGGATGGAGTGTGTGTGTGTGCTAGAGATGTAGTGTGTCTGTGTGTGCATGCTGGGGATGTAGTTTGTGTGTGCTGGTTGATGTAGTGTGTCTGTGTGTGCTGGAGATGTGGTGTGTGTGCTGGGGATGTAGTGTTTGTGCTGGGAATGTAGTGTGTCTGTATGTGTGTTGGGGATGTAGTGTGTCTGTGTGTGTTGGGGATGTAGTGTGTCTGTGTGTGTGTTGGGGATGTAGTGTGTCTGTGTGTGCTGGAATTGGAATTCCTATGTGCAGCACATTGTGTTCATTGAAGCTAATAATTACTTAACCCAGGGCTTGACATATTTGTTTGGAATCTAGAAGCCAGCTAAAAAAGTTAGGAGCCAGTCATTTTCAACGAGAAAATGCAATTCTTAAAGGGACACTATAGTCACTAGAACCACTTCAGCTTGATGTAGTTGCTCTGGTGTCTATAGCCTGTTCCTTCAGGCTTTTCAGTATAAACACTGCTTTTTCAGCAAAAAGGCAGGGTTTACATTGCTGCTTAGTAACACATCTAGTGACAGTCACTCAGATGGCCACTAGAGAGTCCTGGGTCACTGCTGCACCACATGCAGAACTTACATTCAGCGTCTCCAAGCTCTGCATGGAGGCGCTAAATGTTCCTCATAGAGATTCATTAATTTAATGCATTTCTATGAGGCACGCATGCACAATATCCTTCCAATGCTTTCCTAAGGGAAAGCATTTTTTTAGCATTTGTTTAGCTATCTGCCATTATAGGATAGCTAGCGGCCTGCTGGTTTGGTGCATAGACTACAAACAAATTATATACTTTCCTCTCTTCTCAATTGGTCCAGCAATGCTGCAAAGACAGAAAGGTATACAATAGTGCAGATAACTCACAGCCATATTAAATATTCCTTTTATATGAATGCACTCACAAGAGTAGAGACATAAACATAACGTGGCTCTGGTGTGGATGGCTTTAGGATCTATAAAGGTGATCCAAATCCCTCTGT
Source organism: Pelobates fuscus (assembly GCF_036172605.1). Taxonomy (NCBI): domain Eukaryota; kingdom Metazoa; phylum Chordata; class Amphibia; order Anura; family Pelobatidae; genus Pelobates; species Pelobates fuscus. Next base: position 246,745,895 of record NC_086318.1, read on the forward strand.
GTCACGATTTGGGAACCCAACACGCTAACAGGTCACAGATAGTAAAGGGTGCAGTACCTGTCCTTAGAATGGCCGGGTTAAGAACACTAAGAATAGTCAGGAGACAAGCCAAGTAAAGGGAGCCAGAAAACAGGAGAACGAGAAACAAGCAGAGATCAAAGGAATGGAGAAAGCAGGAGAATCGGAATAACAAGTCAAATATACGGTAACCAGAGAGACACACGAGCAAAAAGCAATACAGGTAACAAAGACCACAACAGGGCACTGAGAGACAGGAAAGGTAAGTATTTAAATCCTGTGCTTAATTCTGATTGGATAACTTCCAATCAGAATTAACAATCACACGTGGGGGATATCTATACCTCCCACTGTGATTATTGTGCTTTAGCTTTAACGCCGGGTCACATGAGTGACCCCGGCGTTCAGATATTTGTGCCGGCTCCCAGCGTACAGCGTTATACACGCTGCCGCTGGGAGGAGGGGAGGAGGACGTGAGCGGCGTGTCAAGAAGAGAGGACGCCGCTCGCTGACCGGTAAGGGGAGAGGGGACCACAGCCGCCCGCGGAGCCCTGACACTCTGTGCACGATCTTGGTACCTGGTCTGGATACCTTCTTCTCTGGATTACTGGAGTGGTATAGTCTTCTCCAAGCAATTAATAGCAGGAACTCCAATGATATAAAAACCAAATTATTTATTAAACATGTGGATAAAAGAAAATAGAAATAAATACTTTTATAAAAATATCCAATTTGCTGCCAAAACGCGTTTCGCCTGATATGGCTTCCTCAGTTGGCTTGATTAACTTTCTCCAGTCAGTTTTGTTCTTTAAATGTATTTTGGTTTGCAGTCTTTTTTTCCATCGGTATCTCAGTTCCGGGTTGTATCACTTCCGGATTGCGTCACTTCCGGGTTGTGACGTATCGAGTCATATGATCGTGTGATGTAATTGAAATGCACCTCGCGTTCCATTTTGTCGGCAACATACACCCATTCTGAGTTTTGAGTCTTTGGAACGCACTTTGCGTTCCATTCAGCCGATAGTTAATAACCACAAAAGTCCTATGACTCTCTAAATAATCTCATATTACACCAAAATCATACATATGGCACATCATTATATTGGAAACATATGAATATCTATTAAATAGTGCCCTATTGGATAAACATATTGAATTAAATACCCCTTTTTTTTCATCCTCACAGATATAAGGATTAGGAAATATACAAATAGCCTTAATGTATGTGCATCAGCACAATCCTTTTTTAAAAACCCCAAACATATTGATATATGCTCCACCTATTGTGTTTGTAGTCTGTGTATTAGTGGTTTAGGGGATACCACACAGGTGTTTAGAGCTTACTGTCCCTATTAGATATACTATTTGTGTTTTTTCTTGTACATGGTTTGGTGCATAGTTTAGGCTGTTGCGATCGTTTGCAGTCTGTGTAGGTATACGGGTTATGATGACTGGGACCGGGATAACCCCTGCCGGTCCTAAGGGAGGGATGAAGCCCAATACTTTGGGTGCTGCATGCTTTGGTGAGCCGGGAGAGCGTCCGCCTCTCCCCTGCTCTGCGTGGTGTAGGCCCCAAGCCTATGGTCCGGTAACCCAGCGGGCATTCTGAACATGCGAGGTGTCCCCCAGTTCCCTAGCCTCTGTATTGCAAGGTGAGGTAAGTTGGGGTTCCAGATTAAGTGGTTTTCCAAAGTTTATTTGACGAAAATCGGGTCCAGGCTTGGAAGCTCACAGATAGCGTGTCTGTTCAGCTCCCCGGTCAGGCTCTGACCCCCTGAATCACTATTCTTAATTACAGGCCAAGTTTGATGAATTTTTTATGGTTATGGGACAGCAACTAAATGTTTATTTCACTTACAGATCAAATGATCCACAGTAATACAATAATTTAATCTTTGCAAATTTGAATACTCATTGTAAAAATGGTTGATATTTTGCAGGTAATATTTTGGTCATTTTGTTCAGTCATATATAAAATTTTTCCTGTTGTTCTAGCCAGTGGCGTACACATGACCTATGGGGCCCCGGTGCGAAAATTGATCCATGCCCCCCCCCCCCACCCCGCACGCTTACTCTGCGCAGGCCCGGGGCCGCAACACATGGCGGCGGGCACCTGGTCGCAGGGGTTGCAGGGCTGCGACCACGGTATGTACACCAGTGCATGCAGATGCACACACACTTAAAAGACCACTACAGACAACCAGATCACATCAGCTCAATGAAGTGGTCTGGGTGTCAGGTCCCTCTAGTTTTATCCCTGCAGCTGGAAGCATAGCAGTTTCAGAGGGTTAATCCAGCCTCTAGTGGCTGTCTCACTGACAGCCGCTAGAGGAGCTTCCGCGATTCTAAGACACTGAACGTCTATAGGAAAGCATTGAGTGATGCTTTCCTATGGGCGGTTTGAATGCGCGCACGGCTCTTGCCGTGCATGCGCATTCGGAGCTGAGCGGCGGAGGGATCCCCAGCGCCAAGGGAGTCCGGCGCTGGAGAAAGGTAAGTGCTGAAGACACACACACTCTCACGAACAGACGCATACACACTAGCTAACAGACACACACATTTACTGACAGACACACTCAGCGACAGACATACATACACACTCACTTACAAAACATACACTCTCACTGACAAACACACACTCACTAACAGACATCAAACAGACTCACTAACACAAACACACTCAGTAACAGACACACTCAGTAACACACTCACTGACACTCACACTAACACACACTAGCACTCACAGTAACACTAACACTCACAGTAACACACACAGTAACACTAACACACACACTAACACTCACAGTAACACTAACACACACACTAACACTAACACACACAATAACACTCACAGTAACACTAACACACACACTAACACTAACACACACAATAACACTCACAGTAACACACACACTAACACTCACAGTAACACTAACACACACAGTAACACTCACAGTAACACGAACACACACAGTAACACTCACAGTAACACTAACACACACAGTAACACTCACAGTAACACTAACACACACACACACACAGTAACACTCACAGTAACACTAACACACACACACTAACACATTTTTTTTTTCATTTAATCCCCCCAGCCTCCTTACCTTTTGGAGTGCTGAGGGGATTCCCTGGGGTCCAGTGGTGCTGCTGGGCTCCTGGGGGGCCGGTCACCCGGCGGGCAGTCATCTTCCGGCTCCGGTATCAGTACGGTGCGCGAGGGAGTTGAAGAGGAAGCACTCAGGGGAGAGTGCTCCCTCGTGCACCGGCCAGCCTGACTGCCCGCCGGGTGTAAGCAGGGCCAACCTCGGGGGGGCCGGAGGTGGCCGGCTCCTGGACCTCCCAGGAGAAGAGGCTGGCCCAGTGCGTACATACCGGGTCGCAGGGGCGGCCGGGCCCCCTCGTGGGCCGGGCCCGGTCGCAGCCGCGACCCCTGCGACCCTGGTATGTACGCCACTGGTTCTAGCTCTCCAAATGGATTCCTTGAATTTTTTTTGCTACTGAAAGTCAGTTGAAATGAACAGCAAAATTAATGAAATTCTCTAGACCCAATTTTTAGCCCTGCATAAGTTTCATTATGATTCTTATGCATTATTATTATGTCTAGGCTGGTAGAAGTCAATTTCCAGAGAGGGCTGGGGTGATTTATAGGCTGGTGGCAGGTTACTAGGTACCTCATTAGATTGTCGGTAAAATCCCAGGACTGTACATATTCATTTGATTAGTTAAGATCTATTATATATTAACACTATAATGGTATACAAATATATCTATTATCTCTGTAATGGCACAAGTTGAGCTAAAACCAGCTTAAGATCGGAGCGGAAATCACCGAAGGCCATGGGATTTAAACTTAACTGCTAATTGTACCAGACAGGATTTTTAAATCCTGACAATAGGTTAAGTGAATCCCAGTATCCCTAGACTGACAAGTAGTTGGGCAAACTAAAAAATGGTAAAATGTTACCTTAAAGATGGGAAGGCAGGCTTATTCTGAAAGGTTTAAGTAGCAAGGTGAAGGAGAATAATACACATAAAATACTAATAAAATTCCACGGCACATGAAGTGTGGAAAGGAAGCACTCTTGGCACAGCAAGTGTTCTCTGCTAAAAGGAAGCACATTCGGCTGTCACTACCACACTTGGATATCACTTCCACTCTGGTCTCAGCATTTCAAACTGACATATGAAAGAGACTCCTTGATTCTAATACCCTGAGCTTATCCTCTGACATTGGCTCCCAGGCATTCACTGCACAGGGAGTGACAGATCCACTGAGCCTTGTCAGACTGCAGGACTCAGATGTAGTCAGTGGTGGGAATGTCACTTGAAGCCTCCTGCGACATTCATGAGGAGACTTCTTAAATTTATACATTTTGCTGCTGGGAAAACAGTATGTGTTTCCAGTTCATTGACGCGTTTAGACTGTTCTCACTAACATGTAATATTTTATCATAAAAAAAGCATAGTAACGTGTAATATTTATCTCTCTCTCTCTCTCTCTGGAATTTCACCAAATCTGAAAAAAACAATCCTGGGTCTTCAAACACTAAAACTTAATTTTTATTGCATATAAACAATAAAAGTTAAGTTTTAATGTATAAAGACCTACCAGTGCTTTCCATATTTGGTAAAATTATATATAATCTCATAAGTATTAAGAATTGTAAATTATGAAATGGCAGCACTTAGTCTTTCATTAACAGACAGACTAAAATACGGTCAGATTTGAGATAAAAACAAGGAAGTCATGAAAACCTTTTTTGAGATTCTGTGGATTTTATGTATGAAACTATTTAGCATTGTTAAACACGCCTAGTCTCCAAGACTTTAATAAAAAACTAAAAATGTAAATGTTTATGACATATTATCAACTGATTGGGCAATTTCTCTCTCTACACTAGTTAACCACCATCCCACTTTATATCATTTGTATTTGTACAGGCCATTTCTCTGTCGCACCTTTCCATTCTACAGCTGTCCCACACATTTTACAGATTTTTTACATATATTTAAACTGATGCAGATGTCACACTTGGCAGGCAGTCATTTTTATATTCACTTAAAATTCATGCACATTTTTTTTTTAAAATACAGTCCGTAAGTGATATTCCATGGCCTGCTAAGAAGGATCCTTCTGGAATGATTCCTTTATCTAGGAATTCCTAGGATGATTTGTATCCAGCTTCATGATGTAGCTGGGTACAAATCATTTAAACCTATAACTACTAATGACTATATACGGTATGTTTCTATAAAACCTTTTTAAAATATTTAAAAATGTTATTAGTTAGTATTACCATTATTGGTATTAGAGGCTTCAGGGCATACTAGAAACGGAAAGATTAGTGTATTCTTTCTGGTAAACTTGTGTTATCACTCTCTAAATATATTCTGTACTAAACTTGTGCACAGTGAAAAAAATGTATTTAAGCCAAACAATTTCATTAAAAAATATTTTTTGTTTTTCTGCTTGTCCAAATTTTGTTTATGAAAAACGATTAAGGAAAACTTATCGGATGAACCAAAAGGGTGCAAAAATGATCTAGATACATCTAGGTGCATTTTCCCTACATTTTTTTACTGCTCATGCTTATTCCCTCCATTGGCTACTTCAAACATGAACTGGGAATAAAATCAGCAATTAGTGTCTGTCCCGTCTGAAATGGATTAATGACACAATTGATTAAGTAATGTCAGGATGCTCTATTATAACAGCTGGCCTTTGATCCTGATTTGTATATTCTTCTTGTTTCCCCCCCTGCACTGGATACCCTGTTAACACCTTGCCTTTGTGACTATTGGAAAGTGTTTGTTTAATCAAGTAACACCTTTTGACCAGCTAATGCCAAATGTGCTTTAAGTTCTTTGAAGATGCAATTGACAGGACATGACTGTATTATGTAAAGACAACCCCTTTTGGATGTGTACAGAATTCTGTTATAAGATCTGTGTTTTCCCCATTAAATTTAGGAGCAGTATTTTGTCATACACTTGTGTGATGGAGTACTGTCCTCCAAGCTTGTATTTCTGCTGTGTCCATTCCTTGTCTTCATACCTGAGAGAAAACATTGCTGTCTGCTGAATTTAAACCACAACAATATGGTGTCAGAAGTGGAGAGAGAATCCAAATCGGGTAAGAACATCTTCTGTTTTATTTTTGTGTTCTTTGCCTTGTTTGGATTCTCTGAACAATTTTTTTGTGGTTGCAGAAAAGTAATGTTTTTTTGTTTTTGTTGTACTCTCAGGAGTTAAAAGGGTTTGAGTCCCCAAGTAGCTGTGCAATATAATATTTTACATAATATTATATTTTATTACAGCATACTTTATTATGTTATGGGTTAGAGTCCCATGTTAAGTTGTTATTAAGTTTGGGTTAGAGTCCCATGTTAAGTTTGGGTTAGAGTCCCATGTTAAGTTTGGGTTAGAGTCCCATGTTAAGTTTGGGTTAGAGTCCCATGTTAAGTATGGGTTAGAGTCCCATGTTAATTTTATAAGAGAAAAATTTATATTTTATGGGTTAGAGTCCCATCTTACCGGTAAGTTGTATTTAGTGGGTATAGCAGTCCCACTGAGTGACCAGAGTTAGTCACTATATTGGATGCACGGTTTGGACACAGTAGAATAAATCTTATTTTTGTTTATTGCAGCGCTGCATGTATAGTTGTATTGTTTAAAAGTGTGCATTGCTTATATATAAAGTGTTATATATTGTAAAGTGTTATCTGTGTGAAGTTGGAAATGGGCTTCAATAATGGTAAACTCACAACAAAATTCTGTAAAATTTCAATCATCTAAAGATGTCCCTAATAGTGCTGCGTCACGTACTCCTCAAGTCAAGTCTCAGGGTCCTCGATTAAGCCAAACTCCATGCCAGTTTGTTCAAGAGACTATTGGAGATTACTATGCTGAGCCATTTTGTACAAATTTAGTTGTATGGTCAGAGAATTGTGATACAATGATTTGTAATCCATGACCAAGAGAGGGTTCTTTTAGTGATTTTCATTTGCAAATGCTAAAAGGTATGTGTATTAAAGGTTTTAAAAAGTGGGGTCCAGGTGGAGATCCAAAATGGGATAAGAAGTATATGCATAATGCAGCTATAGGATGGTTAAAGTGTGCTCAGTTATGGGTTGTTCCTGATCAGGCTACAAAGTATGTTCAGGCTTCTGCAGCATCACCTGCTTATGTGCCTTCTGTTGTACCATTATATCACAGTTTAGATAAAAAAAATAAATAAAAAAAAATAAAGATTTTTTGGAATATTGATACGGAGGAAATTTTAATGGCAATTGGTAGAAGGAACAGGCATGTTGGACAGATGGTTGTGAGTCCTTCTGCAATGGTGAGATGCACTGCAGAAAGTGATGTTGGTATGAAAGATGAGAAAGTGACTAAAAAGTCTGTGGATGTTGGTGCAGGGAATAAGCATGTTGTTAGTGTTTTAGTGGTGGATGAGGATTATAAGAGTCATGGTGTACTAGTTCACAGGCGGAGTTGATTGGTCTTACACATGCTTGTATTGCTTTTAAAGATCAAGATGTGACTATTTATACTGATTCTAGATGTGCCTTTGGAGTGGTTCATGATTTTGGTGTAATTTGGCAGGCTAGAGGTTTTGTTGCGGCTGATGGTCGAACTGTTTCTCATTTTGCATTGATTGATGGATTGTTGAGAGCCATACTGTTACCTAGATCTTTAGCTATTGTGAAGTGCAAGGGCCATGATACAGATCACTCTATGGTCAGGGATGGTAATGATTTTGCAGATTTGGTGGTGAAAAGGGCGACTGCCTCTTTTCCCCTATGGCCAGATTACAGTACTGTTTCTCGTGGCCAGGTCTTAACTGCACTGCATATACCTCCTCATACTGATGATATTGATATTCTTTCTATGCAGGCTGCATCATCTTCGGATGACTTAGCTTACTGGAATATACATTCTGTTACACCTGATGCAACTTCTGGTATCCTCAAGGATCCTAAAGGTCGCATAGCAATCCCTCAAGCTTCTTCTGTGTTACTCGTGCTACAGTTCCATGGCTATGGACATGTCGGACGAAGAGGGGTATTGGCTATGCTAAAATAACGATTTGTAATTAACAGGTAAGATCATACAGTTACCAATATTTTATCCAGGTGCTTAACATGTGCAAGAGTTAATACTACCAAACCACAGTTTGGTAAACACGACTACCTTCCTGCAGCGGAAGGCCAAATGTTAAATTTACAAATTAACTTCATGCATATGACAACGGCAAAAGTGGACTCAAGTATTTACTTGTCATTGTAGACACATTTTGACTGCCCAGTTAGGATTAATAGTGATAAAGGAACTCCGCTTCAGCAGTTACACAGCAGGTTTGTAAAATGTTGAGTATAGATTGGAAATTTCATATACCCCATCACCCTCAGTCATCAGGGCAAGTAGAAATGATGAATAGAACGATAAAGGAGAAATTGACAAAAGGAGGCTTGGGTAGCACACGTAATTGGCCAGACAATTTGCCAGCAGTTTTAGCTGAAATCAGAATGACCCCTAGTTCAACTACGGGTTATTCACCATTTGAAATTTTAATGGGGAGACCTTTTCCAACTTCATGGTGTAAGTTCAAAGGTGCTTCGATGGTGAGCGGAGACCTAAATGTTGTGTTAAATGTATTGAACCTTGTAGACGAATTGAATGGCATCTATGGTGATTTGTCTCTATCTCTTCCTCATCCTTCAGGTACAACCACACATCCGTTCAGGCCTGGAGACCAAGTCTTGGTGAAGTCCCTCTTTAAATCTGGAACCTTTGATCCACCATACAGTCCTTCAACAACCGTTGTTGCCATCACCAGAAGAGCTGTTCTGACCGAGGAGAACCAGATGTGGACTCGTGAAAGCTGATTAGAAAGATGTCCCATCAAGCACTCTGGATATTCCAAGCAAAGAATGATCAACCTCAGACTGATCCAGAATGAACAATAGTGCTCGGTGCACCCTAATTATTCTTCTTTCCATGGGACTTGGTTATGCGTTGATTAATATTATTTGATCCCAAAGAACAGTGATAGTAAAATATGTTATTAATATATTTCACTCTAAGCAGGCTTTATCTTCTTCATCATGGGAAACAGACAATAATTTTATTGGATCTGCAAAGAATTTATACCAAGCCCTAAAATTTAACTAATTGTTTAATAAACCTTAATTCGTCCAGGAGGGAGGGACGGTCTTATTATAGCCATGGCTCCCCGGAGATTTTCTTCAGAAATAACGGTTCTGACGTTTTTTTTCTTCCCTGAGTGCTATAATAGACATTTAATTAATTTACTGATATGTTATTCTTTCAGAATAAAAGATTGGAATTAAATGGATTAATGACACAATTGATTAAGTAATGTCAGGATGCTCTATTATAACAGCTGGCCGTTGATCCTGATTTGTATCTTCTTCTTGTTTCCCCCCCTGCACTGGATATCCTGTTAACACCTTGTCTTTGTGACTATTGGAAAGTGTTTGTTTAATCAAGTAACACCTTTTGACCAGCTAATGCCAAATGTGCTTTAAGTTCTTTGAAGATGCAATTGACAGGACATGACTGTATTATGTAAAGACAACCCCTTTTGGATGTGTACAGAATTCTGTTATAAGATCTGTGTTTTCCCCATTAAATTTAGGAGCAGTATTTTGTCATACACTTGTGTGACGGAGTACTGCCCTCCGAGCTCGTATTTCTGCTGTGTCCATTCCTTGTCTTCATACCTGAGAGAAAACATTGCTGTCTGCTGAATTTAAAAGACAACACCGTCTATCAATCATCACATTTTTAGATGCCACAGGCTGCATAGTTCAGGAATTCAGAAAACCATATATCCCAGGAATATTAGACATACACACAGGTAGATCTGCCAACTTTGCAGATGGTTTTATTTTCTGAGAAAAAAAACTTTTCAAACTTTTAATTTCTGAGAACTACAAATGCACATAGAAACAAGTGCTAACATCACCCACCAAGACAGTCTCGCTCTATCGGAGGCCCAAAGAGATCACAATACCACATCCACCAGCTAAGTAATGAAACGTAAAAACACATTGCATGTACAAAAACAAAAATTACTGCCATAGTTCACTGTACTTAAGTTTTGACATACTTTTAGTAATCACACATGGATATATAGATACATATATCCATATGTAAGAAATTGATATGCCAAACTGCAATATTGTATATAACTTTCTGTGTATGTGACTGCTTTCACAATTTGGGGGTCATCTACTTGATAACAGTGTGATAAGGATCAAAGCTTTCAGTTGCATTTCACAACACCGAGCTAAAACAAAAGCTTACATCCCTCCAGCAGTTCTCCTGCCAACCGGTTTTCCATACATGTTATCAGAAGAACCACGGTAGAATTTGTTTTCCCAAGCTATCCTGTCTCTAAAAGAAGCCATCCTGGCCAATGTACCCATAAACCAACCCTAACTGGTCACTTCTTACAGTACTTTACAGTATAGCTGGAGGGAAGAGATCAAAGGGAAAGACTTGTGTAAAGACAGAACTCTCTGGAAAAATGGGGCGGGATAAACAACTTTTGGGAGGGAAAAGGAATTCTGGGACTTGTAGTTAATGACAGCAAGAATGTGTCTTTAAAAGAACAACAGCCAAGGAGGTTTGGCACCTCCTCTCCTCTCTCCCCTCTTTGTCTCGTTTGGGCAGGACAGCGCAGCAAGCAGTGGTGGCATGGTGAACTGAGAGAGACTGCCCCAGATTACCCAATATGAAGGCGCAAGGGGAAGATCTTCATTTAAATGTCTAAGCATTGCCCTTTTATTATGTATCTTTTTATTATGTACTGGATATGGTTATAATGTATAATGTGTATATCCTTTTAAAATCTAACAGTATCCTTAAATTAATATTAACAATACATCTTATTATACACTTGTGTTTGTGTCTTATTTGTCCCACATTCCCTAAAAGAATATCCTTGTATGAGGGTCAAAATTTCTTACGCATATGTGGATATATTTACATGAGGTGCTTTTGTCAAAGCCATGGCAAAAAAAAGAGAAGAAACCCCATGTGCTTTTGTTTTTTTGAGTTTATTTCAAAGGACACTATATTGTGATCACTACTTCCCAAGTGCTCACCTACTTGTGTTGGTCAAAAGGAATGTTGGAATGTTGGTCAAAAGATCAGCGTTGTTTGTTAAAACCAGGTCCAGACAAGCGTCCATTCTAGTTGGTGCTTGTACAAGTTCTGACATGAAGGTGTCATTTAACCCCTTAAGGACCAAACTTCTGGAATAAAAGGGAATCATGACATGTCACACATGTCATGTGTCCTTAAGGGGTTAACAAGTTTAAAAAACCTAATTCCCTTTGCTGAGCTACTAGTCCCGCTGTCCCAATTTATGTCCGGGTAATTAAAATCTCCAATAATTAAAGTGTTACCCAGATTTGCAGCTTTCTTAATTTGCTCAAACAGCTGATGTTCCTCGTCAATATTAACATTAGGTGGTTTATAACATATCCCAACCAATAGTTGGTTTCCCTTCTTTTCCCCCAAAGTAGAGGGGGCAGCTGTGGTTTAGTAGAGGGGGATGCTGGGTTGTACTTTTTAAAATAAACCTATGTTTCTATAAAAATGTACGTTTTTTTTTTTAAAGTGGCCCATGCTAGACTTTGAGTTTGACATGCTTGATCTGGATGTTTGAAAAGTCATATTGATGCTGTGTTACTGACTTTCTGCATATCTTTTTAAGGATATACCCCTGCTACATGCTCACAATCTCTCCCTAACTCTATGTCTGTCTCTCTAGGGTTTATTTACTAAATGGGGCATTGTAGTAAGTGTTCTGAAGATCAGAATTACAAAATGTAGTCAAATAGTACTTTTTGGAGAGATTCTAAAATTCACCTGCAGTCAAAACTTGGAGGTTTGAGCCTAAATGTTACTATTCAGATTCCAGTACATTACAATACACTTTTTTTGTCAACAGACCACAAAATGTCTAGTGCAATAAACTATTCAAGCACGCGTTTGTATAAAATTTGACTGGGCCATATAAAAGTAAAAAATCTATACTCTATGAAGCATCACCATCCTCTAAAAGCATTGTCTTTAAAATCATATATAAAAAACTGGCTGCCCTGGGTAATCTATGCAATGCATCACTTGAGTGATGACATGCTGTCCTTATGATGTCACACCATATTTTTGGGGTTTTGCATTTGATGAGATTGTTAAGCTACAGAGGGAGTAGCACATTTTAGTATAGTGATTTGTATACATTCATTTCCAGAGAGGCGGGTGGGGGCCCTAAATTGGAATGTCCTCCCCCCTGGCCCCCAGCCCTGAGAGGTGGGTGGGGGACCTAAATACTAATAAGGGAGGGGTCCTAATGTCCTCCCCCCTGGCCCCGACCCCTGAGAGGAGGTTGGGGGCCCTAAATACCAATAGGTGGGGGGGACCTATTGTCCTCCCCCCCGGTCCAACCCCTGAGCAGCGGGTGAGGGCCCTAAAAAAAAAATGTTACCCCCCAGGGTGACTAGGGGTCCCCAAGCCCCTAGTCACCCACCCCCCCCAAAAAAATTAACCCCCTACACACACCCCTCACCCTAAAAATAATGAGGGGGGGACCTTTAACCAAGTACCTGTAAAAAAAATAAAACTTACCATTCAATGTCTTCTTTCTTCTAAAATCTTCTTTTTTCAGCCCCCAAAAAGGCCAAATAAAAAAATCCATAATAACCGACGCAATTAAAAAACAAACAAAAAAAACGAGCGCAATAAAAACCCATCCATCTTCACCCGGTGAAAGGGCTACGCGCAGACTGCTCTGCAGGGTGGGGGAAGGCTTATAAAGCCTTGCCCCGCCCTGCAATTAGGCTCAGAGCACTCTGACTGGTGGGTTTAAGCCATCCAATCAGAGTGCTCTGACAGGTAAATGAAGAGACTGACAGGTAGGTCTCTACATTTACCTGTCAGAGCACTCTGATTGGTTGGTTTGAAATCCACCAATCACAGGCTGCTCACTGTTTACTAGACATGCCCCTACTCGCGGTATAGCGAGAAGGGGCAGAATTTACTAATACTAAGTAATTTTTACTTAGTATTAGTAAATTTGGCTGAAAGATCAATTTAGGTCTTTCAGCCTTTTGGGAGCCCATGGGAATTAGGGAGTTATCTACTAAGTTACTGCAAGAGAAGTCCCGAAATTCCGAAATTCCGAAGTTCCAAAGTGTCGAAGTGCCGAAGTTGCTGAATTTCCGAAGTGTCGAAGTGCCAAAGTTCTGAAGTTCTGAAGTGCCAAAGTTCCGAAGTGCTGAAGTTGCCAAAGTTCCGAAGTGTTGAAATGCTGAATTGCAGAAGTCCCGAAATGCGAACGTCCCGAATTTCAGAATGCCGAACCGAAAATTTTCCCCATGCACCATAATGTGTCTCTACACTTTGCCGGCCCAGTAGTGATGGGAGTGAGCGCAGGACTTATCTTTTTGTATTTACTTTGTATCACACAGCCTTGTTACAATGCTGCCGCCCATCCCATGTGTTCCCTATTAAGGGTTAATAATTATATGGGGGTGTATATAAAAATTACCCCTCTCTGTCTCATTAGAGATATCTTTGCCAGAAGCTCAAGGAAGCAGGCTGAAGGGTCAGTGTTGAACCCGCTTTAGGGTCAGTTTAGGACCCGCTTTAGGGGGGTCTGCCTCCAATTGCCATTGGAGCAACTAAATTACCTCCATTTGTCTAAATATACATAGGGATTAAGGAGAGAGCGCAGGTAACTTTTTCTTTTTATTGGTTTTTACTATATATTGGGGCTGATGTGTACTGTAGTCATTGCTGCCGGCCCAGTAGTGATGGGAGTGAGCGCGGGACTTATGTTTTTGTATTTGTGTCTACACTTTTTAAGGCACCACAATAGTGATCCCACCGCCTTGCAGTTCTTCGGTATGCAGAATGTACGGAGACACTGGAGGGGTGGCAATTTGGAGTCCACGTTGAGCAAATGCGAAATGAGGTGGATATTTGACTTAGACACCTTGTCTCCAAGTGGACTCAATGTGGATTTCGAAATGGCAGTTTTAATTTAATTTCATCCTTTTATATGCACTCTATCTGTATGCTGGGTAGGAGCTTATATCTATTTTTATTTATTCTTATCCCTATGATTTTGTTGCAGGGCAGCACCCCTTCATGTCACGACAGAATGATCTGACCACTTGGAACCGGCAGAGTATAATGTCTAGGATCACAATGAAGAACCTTGTTGGTATTCACGCTGATTCACAGCAAGAGTGTGCTCTCATTGAGACTTGTTGTAATCAGTTAGGAAAAATTCAGCGGCAGATTGGAAAGGCCTCTAATTTATGCTTATCTATTATAGATGTCTCCTGTCAAATCCAGAAATCTGTATTATGTGGATTTATCTATGAACTTCAAACTTTTCACAAAAACATATGTGATTCATTGCTTTTTCAGTTACCTAATTGCGATATATGGTTGAGAGAGCCTCCTGTGATAAGTAGGGTGTATACACTTATCCGTATGTCTCTTAAAGAGATATCACATAAAAAATCTTTATCATATTTGCAGAGACAAGTGAGAGTAATGCACAATAATCTTGTTGCCTTGTTACCTGAAGTGCAATTTATTATTGATCTTGTACAAGAAAGAATGACTGTCTTTATGCCTGATAATAATGATGGTATTCCCTTTTCTGATGTACATAGCATAACAAATCCTCCTGACTCTGACTTGGGAAAATGGCTTGTTGGTCCTCCCGACTGCAAAACCGAAGTCCCTCTGGAAATTAAAGCTGAATGCCTTCCTGCCCAAACAAAAGACGAAGATGTTGAGGGGTTATACAGCACTGGCGATCCCCTCATGGACCAAGTCTTTGATGAACTGGGTGCTCGTTGCATAGCAGCTTTAGAGGACGAGCAGTCTGAATGGGAAGGTAGTACCAGTACGCAGTTTACTAATGTTGTCTCAGTACCAGAGACCCATAGTACCCATATATTACCGTCTCTTTTCTGCAAGATCCACTCGCCTATTCCCAAGGTGAAGCTACCGGCTACCAAGATGAACGATCTCAACACCGTTCAAGAGGGTACAAGTCTGGTCAGAGAAAGTCTCAAGCAAACTCTGCCCAACCACGAAGCAGAAACAGGCTCCCCTGAGTCTGCAACTAGAGATACGAATTCCTACCTCACCGTGCCAATTGAGGAGACCACCAGTGACCTTAACCAGGTAACGGGATCTGATCTGAAGGCCTGTCCCACAAAGGACAATGCATCCGAACTAGAAGAGTCACCTATAAAATGTGCTCCGGGTGATGCAAGTGACGACAAGATTGGACCATTGAAATTGGGGACCAATCTCGTTGAAGGTGAATCTCCTGTCAAAAAGTCACCACGTAGGAGACGTGGTAAACGACCTACTTCTTTCAAGACACTGGCTGAGAAGGCTGAAGAACCAAAGGTGAAAACTTCAGAACAACCAGTGGAAGAAGAGGCTATTGTGCCAAAGGCAGCTCATGACTTTGATGTGGGGAGGCTTGATGATTCCAATTTTAACCCTTCTACCTCTGGGGGTTTGAAGATTGGCACCCCTCTCACAACCGCAATTGTGGAAAATGAGTTGTCGCCAAGTAAAAAAGACAGTTATCTTCAAATAGAAGACAAAGACTCAGACTGGGTGCAACGTGACAAACCCGTGATGGATCAAGCCCAAGAGAAGAATCTAAATGAGACCAGGCTTGTTCTAAACCCACAGCCTGAAGAAGACTCTACAGTTCTTCAAGTTACATGCTCTGGTAGAACAATTTCTCTGCTGCAAGAGGAAACCCCAACTACCAAGCTTGTACCTGAACCAAGCGCCGAAGATTATTCTAATCAGCCGCTTAACCAAACGCCAAAGGAAAGGAGTGTAACCGAACAAG
The DNA here is from genome assembly GCF_036172605.1 of Pelobates fuscus. Taxonomy (NCBI): domain Eukaryota; kingdom Metazoa; phylum Chordata; class Amphibia; order Anura; family Pelobatidae; genus Pelobates; species Pelobates fuscus. The sequence continues at coordinate 246,761,859 of NC_086318.1, forward strand.
GAGGTACCTGTTCCCATGATGAAGGAAGCTCCTTCTATGACATTTCAGTTACCATGATGTCTATCACTCCACCTAAACTCCAGCAAGTATTAAATGAAGACTTGCCTTCAGTTGAAAGTCTATCTACGACAAATAAAGAACTACCTCGAGCTGAGTTCACAAGGGAAGAAGAGAATGATTTCATTAACCAGGTATCTCTAGCCGCTACAGAAAAATGTCAATTTGAGAGAGAGTCGTCTCTGCTTCGGTTAGCCCCGTGCTCGGAGAAATTTGGGGAACCGTTCCTTGATGCATATCTGCGGTCTGTGGAGGAAGGCTCGCAGAATGTTCTTGATCCTGTACCTATTAATTTAGGGGATTCTCCTTGTTTGGTTCCAGTGGTACCTACCCAAGATTACGCAGAGACTGTTCTCCCTTCGACTGAAGTTGCATCGCAGTCTTTGTTCCGAGGATCCCACAAGCCAGAAACCAAGTCAGACCCAGGACTTCTGAGTGATGAACCTGTTACTAGCAATAGTCCCAGATCTAGTGGGTTAACACATTTGTCGGTCACTGGTATGGAGTGTTTCTTATCTTATGTGCCTTTACCTTCTGTTTCTGTGTCTGCCCTTCTATTGCTAAATGTTACTCTACAGTCCTTGCTTTTGTATGTTTCTATTCTGCCTCGTTGGTTTCTCCCATGGGATTGTCCACCTCTCATTCCTCCTAAGCCTCCTCCTTGTTTTCCTCTACTGGTTGGGTGACCCTGATTTTCTTCTGTCACCCGTGGGGGATCTTAGGGTTTTGGAGCGCCGGGAGTCGCTCCTTAACCCCTTAAGGACACATGACATGTCTGACACGTCATGATTCCCTTTTATTCCAGAAGTTTGGTCCTTAAGGGGTTAAGGGGGGGGTACTGTCACGACACTCCTTAGTCGACATGCCCTCGTGCAGTACTCGCACTCACCACTCTTTCTGTTTGGCACTGTTCTCATTTCCTTTCGTTAGGCACTACACCTGGCCCTTGTTTAGCACCTATATATTCTGGTTTCTCCCCTCACTCCCGGTCAGATCATTATCCTCTATCCTCGACCCTGTACCTGCTGTTTCCTGGCTCCCATGATTCTGTCTCCTGTGTCTTGTTTCCTGAGTATCCTGAGTATCCTGAGTATCTTGTGTTTCCTGATCTGGTGTTCCGATGTCCTTATGGTCCTGTGTCCTGTGCCTCCTGTTCCAGTGTTCGCCTGCAATGTTCCTGTCTAGACTCCTTCTCCAGTGATTCTGACCTTGCTGCATTATTTCTGTGTGACCTGCTTAGGACTTTGCCCCTTGATGTTCATTTTGTACTTGGTGGCTGCACTAACCTGACTAAGCCTTTACCTTTGCCTAGGACTATCGTGGACTCTGCCTGCTCTATTGTATATATTGGGTTATTGTATATATTTATATATTTGTGGCATTGTCATATTTTGTTTTGTATATATTATATATATCTATATCCTTTTGGTTTGCCTTAATACATTTTCTTTATTACTCCATTTATCGTGTCCTAGAATTATTTCTCTGCTAAGTTGGTTCCCACACTTAAAGGGACAGTGCTGTTGCAGGGCAGCACCCCTTCATGTCACGACAGATTTATTTTTCAAAACATATTTGTGACTGCCCGCCTTGCACCCCGACCAGGTACCTCCGTCAATCTCTGCTTCCTAGTACTTGCGTACACCATAAGAACTGTACTGGAACACCATAAACACCGTAAACCCCACGAACCGCAACTGCTTGGTTGGGATCTTGCTGTCCTGCACCCACCCTAGGCACAAAACCAGGATCCAGTATCCAGTGGGTACACCTCTCCTAGTCCAGAGAGCATAGCAGAAACAGCTCTTATAAGAGCTAGTGATTATACTCAGGGGAATATTGTGATATAGCAATCCCCAGAGTGAATATAGTTCTCCAATCGCCCAAGCATGAGCCAAGATGTGAAGAAATCCCTTTTTATATACAATATTTCTTCCCTATTCATTCGGTAGATTTAACTACCGAACAAAGACCACCCCCCTGGCTCATTAAACTTCAAAGACTGCTTCACTTGAACCCTCTATCTGTGCGGCCAGCGTTCGTACTTCCGAACGCCACATGGGTGAGAAAACCGCGTCCATCTTTTTTTCAGGTGAACAAAGGCAGCGGGACTTAGTCGTCGAGTGTCTGGAACTCAAATCGGACACTCGACTTCCCGAACACCGGTCTCAAACAAACGAACGCTGGATCTATATTTCCCGAATAGCTAGAAGAGCGCTATTCGGTACTTTTGTGTATTCAAATGAGGGGAACAATCGCTGCTAAGAGCCAGGGGAATCCATTCGTGGAATTGTTCGGTTTTTACCCTTTTACTGAATAGACCGGCAAAACCACCCAAACTCCTGGAACTGTTTTGGGCAGCCAGCTCACGGTTAGCCGTTCACAAAGGACTTCCACACTTTTTGAGAATCCCTGAACCGATCTGGGTGAAATTTGAATATGTTGTTCACCCAGATCGGGGCTATCAGGGGACATATTATTTGTGGGGATACCCCATGTATAAAGGGGTGTTCTGAATGTTGGGGAAAATTTAGATTTTTCTGCCTGGAGATAATCAAGTTATTACTTTATCAGACTTGATTATCTCCAGGACTAGGGGAGTGAATTGTGTGTTTGTGCTGGGTGTGTTTTACGTTTTTACTGTAACTGATTGGTTATACTGTGTCCCTCCCTGTGGGATGTCCCCTTGCATGGGGACTTGCATAAAAGCCTGTGTGTGGTCATTAAAGCGAGTTCTGTTGTACCCTTCTTCTTGACTTCAGCTGATGTTTGGGGATTCGTATTAAGGGAATTATCTTATAAAGCTATTTGTATTCGTATGGATTTCGTCTATTTCAATGACCAAACGGAGAGCTATATTCACTGATGCTCTGGCGGTTCGGGAGGAAACTACCGAATGACGTTTAAATATACTAGGTTTCCTTACACAAGACTTTATGAAGGGGTAAACAAATCTCAGTTTAATGGGAGCCACATGAATCCCCATGCAAGTGGTACGCCCACATGGACCTGATGGTAGACTGATTTACAACGTCAGAGACCAATAACAATGAGGTTACAAGGCATGACACTCCCACACACAGCACACAATCCCTCCACTCTGCCTGAGAGATAATTGAGTCAGATACTGTATTAACTCAATTATCTCCAGGCAGAAAAAAAACACATATTTCTAAAAACCCCAGAAGTACCCCAAAAACACATAAAATCCCCACAAATGTTACATCCCCTGATAACCCAGTTCTCCGTGACTAACATATCCAAAACTCACCCAGATCAGTTCAGGGTTCAGGAATTCTATGGAAGTCACATTTTGACCAACCGCATGCATGGTCCCATGCCCAAAACAGTTCCAAAGAATCAGGCTGTGTGGTTGGTCTATTTTGGGAATTTGAAATAAAGTTCAAAATACCGAACGTAGCCATTCGTGAGCAAAGTCAGTTTATGGCTCTCGTTCATGAGTTTATTCTTACTGAACACCGTTGGACTCCCTTTCGAATAGTCGAACATCCATGAAAGATAAATATTTAGTGGTGTTTGTGCTGTCGAGTGTCTGATTTGAGTTCCATGAACTCGATAACCAAACACCGCTTATTGTACTTGCGGCTTAAGATGGCCGCTGCCATGTGTTCGAATGCTGCTTCGAACCACTTTGACCGTTTCGGGAGTTCGAAGTACCGCTTCGAACCACTTCGGGAGTTTGAAGTGTTAGTGTACCAGTCCAAAAAGGTACAAACAGTGGTTTCAACCAGGGTTTAACACAGGGGTCATAGTCACAGGGTAGGAGGCTGGAAAACAGACCCATCTAAAAGCCAGTGGCGAGGTTAGGTTCGTCACAGTATTATATATTTTTTATATTTAGATGTTTTTATGGTATTTTGTTTATCCTACCTCTCCAAAACATATATATTTTTCTCTTTTTACAGATTTATATCACATATATAGTCATGAGTTATAACAATCTCATATTCATATTTTAAAATGTATTGTTTTTAATAGTATTATTATTTAGTTTTTATTATGTTTACAATAAAGAATGTATGTTTAGCTTTTATGTATAAATATAAAAGCAGCAACGATCTCTAAGTAAGGGCACCATTGCATACAACAAGTATTGTGTCCCAAATGAAAAATGCCAATACTTCAGATCCCTTTAAGAACTATATTGAACCCGGAAGTGACCCGAAACCGGAAGTGATCGAATACCGCGAAAATTGCACAAAAATTCAACACTCCCAGGCTGCTATTTAAACAAACACGGGGAATGAGGAACTATGCAGCTGAGGAAGACCTATATAGTTGAAATGCGTTGTGATTTTACTTTGGACATTTTTAATTATTTGTCTGCTGCTATATCCTGCTTTCTGCACTTTATTGAAGTAAATCCATTTGAGAAAAACTGTCAAGTTTCCTGAATATTTGGGAGTAACAGAATTCCATGATTCATTCCAGCACCTTTATTTGCTGATAAGCCATCACAGCCCGAGCCTGCTATACATGGCTCTGGGAAGAGTGAGTGACCCATTACCTCTGTGTACTTAAATATCTATATATATACAGTATTACACTGTATACAGTTTATTATTTTACAGATAAGCAGAGACAAATTGTAAGGTCCTCCTTGATATAAGTATATCACATTGTGTGGTGGTGTTTTTAATTGCGCACCCTGTACTTTGTACTTGCTTATGATTTTTGTGTGTTTTCTGTTAATAAGATTCTGTAATTAGGCCCATCCTAATTGTCAGTAACAGGCCGAATGGTCTCTTACCCTGTGTAGGTGAGATTTACAAGCAAATCTGCAAATGGCCTCCCTATTGAAAAGCATTCACCAAACACGGACCCTCCCAGGGCAATAGAACTCAGGGCTAGAAAAAAATGTGTGACCACTTGATCCCAAAGCGGAGAGTGATCTCAGTGTGTTACGACTTTCTCCTCTATGATTCAAAACACCCTTTACTGAAGTATTTTACATATTGGGAAAATATTTGGGAAACACTATCCCTCAGACTCAGTGGTTGAAAGCATTTCAGGAACACAGAAAACATACACAATGCATATCCCACCTAGAACTGATCAGGAAAATGGCCTCCAGATGGTACTTGGTGCCCACGTGTTTAGCCTGCATTTATAAAACGACATCAGATAGATGCTGGAGATGAGGCATCGAAAGGGGCACCATGAAACACATATGGTGGGAGTGCTCAGGGATTAAACTGCTCTGGACAGACATAGTTAATATGAAAGGAGTGCGGGTGGGTCAATTGGTACAACCTACAGAGGAATTATTTTTGTTATTCATGCTCCCGAACATGCTCCCCAGAGAACATCGCACCTTGACATTCCATGTTCTGATAGCAACCAACCTGCTGATAGCTAGGGGATGGAAAACTAGGCTAGCCCCCAAGAAAGAAGAGGCAATAAGGCAAGTCACACTACATGAGATGTACAAAAAGATAGCCATTTTAAACTCAAACAGAAGACGCAATCTTGTTAGACGCATGGGCACTATGGGAAACAAGATTTGGTTCTATGCAAAATACTTTCACATGTATAAAAAAAAAGGGATGATATGGGTGATCAGCGCAAGGAGGTGGCTACTGTCTCAACACACGAGGACAAATCACCAGCATACGCTATATGAAATAGGATATAGGCTACGATTTCACAATGCGACACACAGACCAATCATTTACTTAATGGGTGCAGACTAGCCCCCTGGTATAAAGGAAGACTAAACTGAAACTCCATAAAGCCTTTCCTGCATCACCGGGGAAAAGCGTGCAAACGTTGGTTCACCTTATCAGATAGACAATATAATTGATGAGGATGGATAAGCTAAGGCTCTCTGGGAGCCTCTCCTCACAATTCTCCAACTTGTGTCTTCTCTATTCCTTTACTTCTCTCTTCTGAATATGTTGCAGAGTTGATGTCACAAGTTCTGTGACCAGTAATAAAAGGGGGTTAGTGTTACCCAAATTGATACTCTATGATTTCGTGATGCATTATAGTATGATATGAAGGTTCACAAATGTTTCTGTACACTGTAAATTGTACTGCGTACGAGGGCTAATAACGAGGTTTGTCCAGCAAATGTAAAAACAAGTAACACGCTATGTCAACATTGTTACGCATGACTGTGGTGCACGAATACCTAATAAAGAATTAAAGATCAAAAAAGATAAGGTCAGGAACTAATGAAATTATTTAGAAAATTGGGCAGACTAGATGGGCCAAATAGTTTTTATCTGCCATCTCACTCTATATTTCTATGTTTCTGTGAAATAATTAAAATAATAATTAGTTGGCTAGTAAAACAACCAAGCAGGCACACGACAGTCAAGTCTCATGACAAGAGAGACTTCTCTCGATAATTAACCCTTGAATTTCACTACACGAGAATGCACTATTTTGTGAATTTGCTGAATGTTAACTTGCTTTCCTTTGACATTACTTGAGTGATGTAATGCTGTCCTTATGATGTCACAATTTGTATTTTAGTATTAAGATGAGGAAAACCACACTGGCTGCCAAAGTGCCAATGTGCTTTTGGAGTGTGGAGTGGTTCTTTAAAATACTTTATGTTAACTGTCTGCTTGTCGTATCCCTGGCTGCCGCGTGGAATTTGCAGTCTCAGGAAAGAGACACACGGCACACTCAAGGTCTAGGGACCCGGTCCTCTTCTATTATACAGGAAATACTGCATATTTATCTCTGTCCATTCTAGATGCCACGTGGCATATTTAGGATCATGCCGTTCAATGTGCTTCTCACGTCAAAGTGTAACTATGGCAACCCCACATGTAGTGTAGGCATCCTTAAAGTTACCCCACAAAATACTATATTTTTTATTATAAAAAAGTTTAAGGGTCATAATTAGGGGACACTTCCTGCTCCTTTCCCAAGTCACACACCTTTGTGTGATTTGACACAGGATGCTGCTGCTGTGTAATAGTGTTTAAATTTAATATATATATATCCATTTTCCTGGTAGTAGTCGCCCTGTAATTTGAAAGAGCATTTTGTTATTGATCATTATTCCCGTTACTGACCGAGCTTTGTTTTGACCATTCTTTTTATTTCGTGACCTTGGCTTCTCTCTTTGTTTATGTGTACTTCTGGAATCCTTGACCTCTGCTTGTTTTCTACTTCAACAAAGCAGTGGTGAAATGGATATTGATATTTTCGAATGATTTAAGGGCCTCAGATGACCCTTAAGTGGTGATAGAAACAATAAAAGTGGAAAACCCCTTAATAAACCTCTTATACTAGTTAGGAGAGATGGCTGCCAATTTCTTAGATTCCATTTGGAAAACCGAACCTGATATCAGATCTGAGTCCAGTCAAATTGACATTTCTTCAATTTGCAATTCATTGACTATTTGTACATGCGTATGGTAAGAATGCAAGTCAAGAGAATGTACTAGCAGGTCATCCAGATTTACAATGACAAAAATGTGAATGTGGTCTCTTAGAACATCTTGGAATATGGCTGGGGCATTACATAGACCAAAAGCCATTAATGTATACTTGTAGTGTCGGCTTCTGTTATTAAAAAGTATTTCTCTCATGACCAGATTTGATTCTTACCAAATTCTATGCATCCCAAAGATCCAATTTGACTTGGGAACCCTTCAGACTGTCAAATAATTCAGAAATTAAAGACAGGGGATAAATATTGTGGACAGTGATTTTGTTTATATAACCAGGTGATTTTGTTTAGACCTATATTGTCTATGCAAGGCCTTCAGGCTCCCTCATTTTGCAGACAAAAAATATTAAATCTTGGACCAGTGGGAGAAGAGGAACATCTAATAAAGCTTTTAGCTAGAGCATCCTGTAAATATGCCCCCACAACCATGCTCTCGTTCACTGGTAAATGGCACACCATCTCTTTAAGGGGTATGCAGCCAGTTAGAAGTTATATGCACAGTCATATGGACAATGTTGAGGCAGTTTACTGGCCTCCTTTTTATCAAAACTGCTCTGAGATCATAATACTGTTCAGAACTTCAGAAGAAAGTTGAGCAGCAGTTGGAACATGAATAGCCATATGATAGCTGAAATGTATAATGTAGCCTCCCTGACAATAATATCTCTGCCACTAATGTTCTCTGCTGCTCTTAACTCAATGAGAGCCATAGTGTTTAGTGTATTACCCTACCAAGATAGAGATATAGGAAGTAGAAGCATTTCTTTTTTTTATTAGCTACTAGGGAGGACATGTTCATCACACCGAAGGCTTGTCCTCCATTTTGCCTAAGGTTTGGGAGTTTTCTGAATGCATAGGACAGATTATGCTGAGGTCCTTTTTTGTCATAGTATAGTCAAAAACCCTCTTTTCTACAAAATTGCTTCTCTTCCTCAATCAATTTGGTGAGTGCTAACGTCATGGTCTCTACTATGTCAGAAGTGGATGGCTCAGAAAGAGGAAACCTGGGAGCTGAGAGTAAGACTGTTTTCTTTTCTGTTTCTTCTTGATTTCTGCTCAAATCTTTCACCAATATGTGATAACTATGTAACAAACTTCTTAATTCCTCTGGGTTATATCTGGCTACAACCTCATCCAATATATTTTATGATAAACCATTGGTAAATACATCTACAGGGGCCTTGTTGTTCCATCTAACCTCAGATAGTTGCGTAAGAAAGTCAAAGGCATATTCATGCAATGATTTGGCTATCTATCAGTAAGAGTGCCTACTTGGGGAAGTAGGGGGCCATGTAAGTGACAAAGTGCAAGGGTATGTATCTTTACATAGTGTTCCAAAATATCAATAAAGACAATTTGGCTAGTAATAAACACCTGAGTATGGGGGTGGGAGGGGGAGGGGAGGGGGGTGGAGGTTGATGGACTGAGGAGAATTGTTGTTTGTTGTGTTTTTTTGTTTGTTTTGCTTTGGGTGGTTTGCATTGGACAGTTGACTGACCTTAGGAAAAAAAGGAAAACATGTATTTGGAAGTTGCAATACGGAAAATATGAGTATATATGTATCTTCAATGCTATCAGCTCAGTCTTGAATTAGAAAAAGAAAACAATAAGGAAATAGGACCAAAGAGCAGAATCTCATAAGTGATACACAGTGCACCTAATAAACATGAAGAGATCATAGAGGAGTCTATTAATAGAAAAAAAGCTGCTTTAACTAAAGCCTAGAAGGCACAATGGTCTAATTGCTCCAAACAAGCTCTGTTTACATCACTGGACCTTTTGGGGCAATCTGTTCTCTGCCAGGATAGAGAGAGTTTCTGCTGGTGCAAAGGTAGAGTTGGCAGATACCACATTCCACTATTTCCTAGTAATACAGTGAAGCTCCTCTCCTCTTACACACAAGCTTCTAGAACATGCCCCCTATTTACGTTTTATTTTTACAGTGTGAATATATTTGTGAAAGGAAACAATTATAGAGAGTCTGGGCCCACATAATTGGTGGAGGTGACAAACTGTGTGAGGGATATGAGTGGAGCATGCACACCTGGGGAAGATAGGCCAGAAAAAAATGAATATATATAAATAATAATAAAATAATAAAAAAATAATAAAATAAAAAATAATAATAATACAAAAAATATTAATGAAACAAAAAAACAATATTAAAATAATAATTAAAAAATAACCCCCCACTAAGGCTCTGCATCACACTCTGCATCACACACACACACACTGCACTCATACACACACACTGCACTCATACACACACACACTGCACCCATACACACACACTGCATTCTCATACACACACTGCATTCATTATATACACACACTGTAAATAAATGTTCAATTAATACAATTTTTTTAGGATCAAATTTTATTTAGAAATTTACCAGTAGCTGCTGCATTTCCCACCCTAGTCTTATACTCGAGTCAATACGTTTTCCCAGTTTTTTGGGGTAAAATTAGGGGCCTCGGCTTATATTCGGGTCGGCTTATACTCGAGTATATCCGGTAGTTATGCAATTAAAATTCCATTTTAAATTATATCTTCCAATGCCTGGTAAGGATGGCAAAATGGTTGACCGGAAACTATACAGCTGGCAGGTATTCAGTTGGTATCCTGGAAAACACAATTAAAAATGTGTTGATGCAGAAAGTAAATGCTTGTTTGCCTGAGTGATAGAGCTCACAGTGCATCAGATATATGTTAAAGAATCAACTGAGATACAAATACTGCTGCAGGGAGTGGCATAAGCAGTATTTTCAAGCAGACAGCTGCTCTCACTTTAGTGCCTGTTCTCAGAAATCTGCAAGCAAATGTCTGTCAAAATACAACTATACTGACAATTTCCCTTAAGCTTTTTTTCTAGGTTGACAAAAAAAACGTAGAGCACAGAAATTCCTAAACGTCTGTCCAGAGTACTAGAAACTGAATACCAAAGTACCCCAAATCAGTCATATATTTACTGGGAAACTAATAGTTGCATTCTATTTCTTTTACAATGTCATTTGTCCTGTGGTCAATATGAAGGTATATGTACAGGTGATACTCGAAAAATTAGAATATTGTGCAAAAGTTCATTTATTTCAGGAATGCAACGTAAAAGGGGAAACGAATATATGAGATAGACGCATTACATGCAAAGCAAGTTAGTTCAAGCCGTGATTTGTCATAAGTGCGATGACTATGGTTTACAGCTCATGAAAACCCCAAATCCACAATCTCAGTAAATTAGAATATTGTGAAAAGGTGCAATATTCTAGGCTCACAGTGTCCCACACTAATCAGCTAAGTAAGCCATAACATCTGCAAAGGGTTTCTGAGCCTTCAAATGGTCTCTCAGTCTGGTTCAGTAGGAATCACAATCATGCAGAAAACCATCATTGACACCCTCCATTAGGAGGGAAAGCCTCAAAAGGTAATTGTGAAGGAAGTTGGATGTTCCCAAAGTGCTGTATCAAAGCACATTAATAGAAAGTTATGTGGAAAGGAAAAGTGTGGAAGAAAAAGGTGCACAAACAGCAGGGATGACCGCAGCCTGGAGAGGATTGTCAGGAAAAGGCCATTCAAATGTGTTGGGGACTTTCACAAGGAGTGGACTGAGGCTGGAGTCAGTGCATCAAGAGCCACCACACACAGACGGATCCTGGACATGGGCTTCAGATGTCGTATTCCTCTTGTCAAGCCGCTCCTTAACAACAAACAACGTCAGAAGCGTCTTACCTGGGCTAAAGAAAAACAGACCTAGTCTGTTGCTCAGTGGTCCAAAGTCCTCTTTTCTGATGAGAGCAACATTTGCATCTCATTTGGAAACCAAGGACCCAGAGTCTGGAGGAAGAATGGAGAGGCACACACTGCAAGATGCTTGAAGTCCATTGTGAAGTTTCCATAGTCTGTGTTGATTTGGGGAGTCATGTCATCTGCTGGTGTTGGTCCACTGTGCTTCATTAAGTCCTGGGTCAACGCAGCCATCTACCAGGAGATTTTGGAGCACTTCATGCTCCTTTCCGCAGACGAGCTTTATGGGGATGCTGACTTCATTTTCCAGCAGGACTTGGCACCTGCCCACACTGCCAAAAGCACCAAAGCCTGTTTCAATGACCGTGGGATTACTGTGCTTGATTGGTTAGCAAACTCACCTGACCTGAACCCCATAGAGAATCTATGGAGCATTGCCAAGAGAAAGATGAGAGACATGAGACCGAACAATGCAGAAGAGCTGAAGGCCGCCGAGATTGTGGATTTGGGGTTTTCATGAGCTGTAAGCCACAATCATCACACTTATGACAAATCACGGCTTGAACTATCTTGCTTTGCATGTAATGCGTCTATCTCATATATTAGTTTCCCATTTTATGTTGCATTACTGAAATAAATGAACCTTAGCACGGTATTCTAATTTTTCGAGTATCATCTGTATTCTTTAAAAGAGTTAACATAGATCTGTTTTATGGAATGTAATCATTATAAAAGACAGTTTCTGTCATTAAAGGCACCACGAACACTTTATTTAACTTAAGTTGTCTGGGTAGTCTGTAGTTTTAACCCTGTAAGGTAAAACATTACACTTTTGTATATAGCTTTTGCAGGGGAGTTAAAGAGACAAGTATTACTTTTAGAAAACTGTCTCATTCAAAAGCTATAGATTGGATGAGACAGAGCCCTGGCTCTCCAGCCTTAAAATATCATATAAATATGATTGTTTTCTCAAACCTGCTTCTTTCTTTTTTTTTTTTTTTTTTTTTAATTCTTTATTTTTGTGGTGCAGAAAGATATGACAGCGCTTATGTGGTACCCCAACGGCATTCCACATGAGTATCAACGACAGTAATAACAGAGGGGTACATGGTATACTTGCACCTTTTTATATAATAATGCAGGATCAGTTCTATTGCGAGTAGTTTATGCAAAAAATAAGTACATGAGATAAGCGCAAGTTAATAAGGTTATTCAAATAGATTAAACAATCAGTAGTTTCCTTGGGCTTATATAAGATTGTAACTAAGCAGGTTCACGAGTAGTGTGGGGGTAAACAGGGTTAGCTTGTCGTGCATATGTTATAAAGAAAGCATTATGTTGCATGTCTAGTGTTTTGTGACGGTAGAGTGATCGTGTGTCTCGCTTGTGTAGGGCCTGCTGGGCTAGTGCTAGGTATGGTATGCTGTACCTACATAGGCTTAGGGCTCCGAAGAATAAAAAATATTGCTATGTCATGCTGTTAAATAAAGCAGCATCGCTTTGCAATCTAACAGTGTATGTAGGCTTAACTTATAACCTGTCAGATTGTGTTGTCGTCTTAGGCACTTGTAAAACATTCAAGTCAGATATGACATCTAGAAACCAATAACAGATAAACAGTGATATAAACAGCTTGCCGGAACAGTGATGAAGCAGGATAGTCCACCCTTGAGTCTGAATAGTTCTCGTCCTTCCAGACAGCTCTGCTGCAATGGTTGTGCATTACTGGAGCTATGAGGACTCGATGAACCTGTGTCAGTGTCTCTTTCAACCAACGCCTTTTGATGGGAGTATGTCGGAGCCCACTAGTGGTCCGCGGGAGGCCGCTGATTCATCAGGCCTCGTGAGGGTATCCTCCGTGCCCCAGGCTGGTAGGTAGGTCTGCGTCGCTTGATCGCACAGTCGGCGCTTACTACAGACCGGCATTTCTCCCCATGTGGGGGTAACGGGAGATCTGATGGCATGCTTCTTCCTGTGGCGTTTGAGCCTCCGTTGGAGTGGGTGATGCTTTCGGGAGTTAACCCATCTGGCCTTCTGCCCAGTATGGCGGCTGCTCCCTGCTCCGTGCAGCCTGGTTGTCTCGTGTGCTGCTGTTTGGCGCTCGGTGGTCAGCCAGGCAGACGTGCAGTGCTCTGGAGTGCTGCTGGGGCCCTGGGGTTGTCCGGCGTTTTCCTTGTCGCTTGAGTGAGTGCAGGAGCCTGCGCCTGGGTTGGCGCGCACATGTCGGTGCTTGTGTGGACAGATGCCCGCCTGAAATACCTGTAAGGGGACACCATAGTGGCGTCTGCGGGTCGTCGGTCGGATCCACCCGGCCACCGCCCGTGCCGCTTGAAGGTTGGGCATACCCCTGCTGCATTGCAGTTCAAAGAAGGCTGTGCAGAGCCGGTCCAGGACCTCTAGGGAGGGAGGCTGTGGATGGTTGCTCGTGGCTCCTGTCCGTGAGCTGCGCCTGGCGGCCATCTTGGACGCGTTCCCAAACCTGCTTCTTTCTTATGCTTTTCACACCCACTCCAGGGAAGACACTGATCTAACCAACCATTGTCCCACCTCTAGGAGTCCTGGAAAAGTGCATTGGGCACGACTGACAAATGTGGAGTTGGAAGATGTCTTCGCCTTGCAACATCCTGACAGGGGGGAAAGAAAGGGAGCCTGATCAGTGTGATAAATACAATGCAGGCTTCAGTATCAGGTTTCTTTCCCCTTCTGCTGCACAATGATCCCCACGTTTAGTGGAGTTATCCAAAACTAAAATGGATCGGTAAGAGGGAGGGGGCAAACTCCATTAGCTGAGAGGTGAGCCCAACCATGCAGTCTGACAATGCAAGTTTATAGTAAGTTTATAAATGTTTATTACATACTTTACAACATTTTTCTTGCTTTATTTTGGTTTGTATATTTGTTAAAAAGTGTTGCATGTCCCTTTAAGATGCCTCTAGTGGCTCTCTTCCTAAAATCACTAGAGGTGCTTCTGTGCTGAGAAAAATGTTTGGCTCAGTATGGTGACTTGCAACGGGGAAGCGTTTGATAATGTCAGCCAAAGAGGCCAAAGAGGTGGTACTGGCAGTAATAAGAGCAGCAAGGAGAGGGAAACAAAATAAGTTAAACAAAAAGAAACAGGAGTGGTGGACACATAAACTGTTAGTAGGAGATGATAGCATTAAGAATACATATTTGCATTCCTAGCACTATAGTGTTTATTTAACCACTGGAAATCGAGACTTACCAAGAAACCTTCCACTACTGACCTGCTAAGAATAATAACAGCAATAATAATAAATATTTAATTTCTAATGCTGGAGTTTACATTTTTCACTAAACCTTTGACTTAGATTTTGCCATCTCCCATTGTGCACGGACCTCTGTGAGTGGAGGGGGCATAATGTAATTTCCGCCTCTCTGGACTATCTCTGCATGCTGCTTGGAGCTCCCTGTTAGACCAAACAGAGAAACTTAAATATCCTCTACTGAGGCCCTTGCAGTCATGCTACTATACTGGACAGTGGGGGGAGAATAGACAGGCGAGCGAAGGTACACATAAGGTGATGTTCAGACACATAAGTGGCAAATGTAGTTTAAAGGTGCACAATGTGAACACAAAATGGAATGTTAGGAGACAGGGTTCAGAGACACACACAAGGGTAAGAAGGGGGCTAAGAAACAAGCTGGAGAGGGAAGTTAAAAGACAAACAAGTAGGTTTAGGGGGGTTAGCAGGAAACAAATGGTTAGAGGAAGGAGATATAAGGAGGGTCAAGACACAAGGCAGATAAGGGGATGCAGAGAGGCACAAAGGGGATTGGAGCTTCATAGTTTTGTCCCTGGTGAGATAGTATAAGCTTATATTTTATTCCAGGGGTAGGCAACCTTTTAAAAGCACTGTGCCGATATAGGATTGTGATGTCCCGTAGCGCGACGTTCCTATTTTTTTAAATTGAGGTGTATATGTTGCCATATTCTGCTTGTTTTATTTATACTGCAGTTGTTTTGTATCGTTCTATGTGCGTATATGAGCTATTATATTGCAAATGTTCATGAGTAGTTTGTGGTATCAGTGATGATACCTATGAATGTGGGCTGTGTATGGGGGCACTTGTGGAATTGTGTGTGTATGTGTGTGGATGGATGTCACATTGTGTGTTTGGTAGTGTGTGTATGTGTGGGGCTGTTTGGGGTATTGCATGTGAGAGACTGCATGCAGGGTTGTGTGCATGTATGTGGATTGTTAGTGGTGTTATGTTTGTGCGGATTGTGTGTATATTTGTGTGTGGCCTGTTTGTATTATTTGTATGAGGGAAGGGTTATTCTGCATTTCTTGTGAGAAAATTACACGACTAGAGGGGCAGGAAAAACCTGACCCCAGAGTCAAAAGTGGACTAAATAAGTAATATGGGCTTAACCCTTAAAAGACAAAATTGAAAAAAGAATAACAAATCTTTCTCTGAAAAAAGGGGATCCCAAGTCAAAAGACTATGGGTAACGATTCTCAAAAAACGGTTAGATTACCCACATATTACATGTATAACCCACTATAATTGGTAAGAAACAAAAAATGTTAAAATAAACTTTATTAGTATTTAAAGGGCATATCTACATAATAGTAAAAAAAGAAAAAAAATACAGTGAAAAACACAAAAGTGACATGTGAAAGTGTAATATTAAATAGGAGAAACCTAGGGGGTCTGCCTATCTGGCTTGTATATATCAATCACTGCAAGCGTGAGAAAATATACTAAGTCTTAATCAACATTAACCGACATTCAAGTAGGGGAGCATTTGGGAAATAGTGATCACAATATGGTAATTTTTTAAATAAACTCAAAAATGCAAAGGCACGTGGGGTATACTAAAACGTATAATTTTAAAAAAGCCAATTTCAATAAGATTAGGGCAGCTCTACAACATATCGACTGGCATAAACTCCTTAGTGATAAAAACATTGAGGATAAATGGAAACTATTCAAACAAATATTAGAAAGGTACATTTCTCAGTATGTACCATTGGGTAATAAATATAAAAGAAACAAATTAAAACCAATGTGGCTTAGTAGAGAAGTAAAACAAGAGATTACAAATAAGAAAAGGGCATTTAAAGCATTTAAATCGGACACATCAGAGGCATCCTTTATAAGATATAAGGAATCCAATAATGCTTGCAAAAACGCAATTAAAGTGGCTAAACTAGAAAATGAGAAATTGATAGCCAAAGAAAGCAAAACCAACCCCCAAATGTTTTTCAAGTACATCAATTCTAAAAAAAATAAGAAAATGAAAGTGTAGGTACACTGGAAACAGAGATGGGTTTGTTAGCTAATGAAGAGCAGGAAAAAGCAGAATATTTAAATAACTATTTTTCTTCAGTATATATTAATGAGGATCCTATGGCAAATGATTGCTGCAAAAAACTTGCAGACAACTTGTGATTGGATAACTTGAGACAAGGTGCCACAGCTATTAAAGAAAATTAATGTAAATAAAGCTCCAGGGCCTGATGGTATTCACCCACGAGTACTTAAGGAGCTAAGTGGGGAAATAAGTGAACCTCTGTATTTAATTTTTCAAGATTCTTTTGTTTCAGGTATTGTATCAGAGGATTAGAGGAAGGCAGATGTTGATCCTATATTTAAAAAGGGTTCAACATCCTTGCCTGGAAATCATAGACCTGTAAGCTTAATTTCTGTGACTGGGAAAATATTTGAAGGGCTATTAAGGGATAATATTCAGGAATTCATTGGGAAGAACTTTGTTAATAGCAATAATCAGCATGGTTTTATGAAACATAGGTAATTTCAAACTAACTTAATTGCATTCTACGAAGAAGTAAGTAGAAGTATAGATCAGGGTGTTGAAGTGGATGTGATCTACTTGGATTTTGCCAAGGCATTTGATACGGTTCCTCACAATAGGTTAGTCTTCAAACTAAAAGAAATTGGTCTAGATGAATATTCTTGTTGTTGGGTAGAACATTGGCTTAAGGATAGAGTACAACGAGTTGTCATTAATGGTAAATTTTCAGGCTGGACAAAAGTGGTAAGTGGTGTCCCTCAGGGTTCTGTTTTGGGACCGCTTTTATTTAACATATTTATATATGATCTTGAAATAGGCATTGAAAGTTATGTATCAGTGTTTGCAGATGACACAAAACTTTGTAAAGTAATAAAATGTGAGCAGGATATTGCTTTGCTGCAGAGGGATTTGGATTGATTGGGGGACTGGGCACTAAACTGGCAGATTAAATTTAACGTAGAGAAATGCAAAGTTATGCACTTCGGGGTTAAGAATGCACAAGCAATTTACACCCTCAATAGTAGTGAATTAGGGATAACCACACACGAGAAGAATTTGGGAATTGTTATAGACAACAAATGAAACAGCAATATGCAACGTCAATATGCAGTTGCTAAGGCCAGCAAGGTTTTGTCATGTATAAATAGGGGCATAAATTCTCGGGATGAAAATATAATTTTGCCTCTTTATAAATCGCTGGTAAGACCACACCTTGAATATGCTTTTTTACAGTAAGAGCAATAAGGATATGGAATTATCTGCCTGTAGAGGTGGTTTTGGCAGAGTCTATACAGATGTTTAAACTGCAATTGGATAAACACTTGCAAAAACATAACATACAGGGATATCATTTCTAAATAGCGGGGTATTGCTTGATCCAATGAGACATCTAACTGCTATTTTGGGGTCAAGAAGGAATTTTTTCCTAGTTTGTTGCAAAATTGGAAGCGCTTCAGACTAGGTTTTTTGCCTTCTTTTGGATCAACAGCAAAAATATATGTGAGGAAGGCTGAACTTGATGGACGCAAGTCTCTTTTTAGCTATGTAACTATGTAACTATGTAACCCAAGTAGAGAGAAAGTATCAAGAAAGACAGCTGTTTAGTAATAAAATGTTATTCCAAGTGGAAGGTATCTGGGATTAGTCCAGGTAGCTAACCTAGGTAAATACTGCATCTGAAGGCACCTAAACCAGGGTTAAAGCATACCCCATAGACTCCATATTGAGATACCTTTCTAAAGGTTATAATCCATAAACCTTACTCTCATACCAAGGGTGGTACAAGTGCTTAGAGGTAAAGGAAAAGGTAAATCCCAACCATAAAAAAGTCAGAATCAGTCACACAGATCCTAACACACCCCAAATCTCTCTAGCTGCTTCGAGGCAGCTCTAAAATAAAGAAGCTAAGTTTACTATCCTGCCAAAGTGTGGGATGGCATAGCCCCTAGGAACCCCTAATTAAATAGAAATCGCCTATAATGGCATCCTCCTTGATGCGCGTTTCAGCGCTATGATGCGCCTTTGTCAAGAGAATATCTAGCAGTGTGGGTGGCTTCCCTAGGTTCCATTGGGGACCAGACTGGCCAGGTATAGGTCATGGACAGGAGCTGCAATAGCAGCTGCGGGCTGCACTACTCCAGTGTGGATTCCCATTCACAAGAGCTGGGAGGAAGTGATCACTTCCTCTAAATGCTGCAATGCATAACTTGAGGATTGTCCTTCACCACCTGTTCGTATTAGCATATATCTAAAGTTTCACTGGCACTCCAGATAGGCCAGAGCCTGTTTGGCTCTAGCAGCCTTGAGGGCCATGCAAAGACTCCTTAAGTGCCGTGCATGGCACACGTGTCATAGGTTGCCTACCCCTGCTTTAGACTAATGCATATAAGCTTGATCCTGTAACTAAAATAACATACTTGAAAATGAGAGAAATCTCAATGTATCTTTCCTGGTAAAATATTTTATAAATAAATAAAATATTAGAAAAATCATAAATTATATATATATATAAACATTCAAATTTTGCCTCAACAGTATCTTAAAGGATCACTATAGGGTCAGGAACACAAACATTTATTCCTGACCCTATAGTGTTAAAACCACCATGTAGCCCCCCTGGGACCCTCATGCCTCCATAAATATAGCAAAATCTTACTGTATTCAAACATGAAGCTGTAACTCTGCATGCTATTTGCCTCAAACAAACAAGCAGTCTGCTGACATCATCAAAAGTGGTAGTCTGATCCAATCACAATGCTTCCCCATAGGATTGGCTGAGACTGACAAAGAGGTAGATCAGGGGCAGAGCCAGCACAATTCAAACACAGCCATGGCCAATCAGCATCTCCTCATAGAGATGAATTGAATCAATGAATCTATATGAGGAAAGTTCAGTGTCTGCATGCAGAGGGAGGATATACTGAATGTTTGGATGCATTTTAGGCAGCCATGACCCAGGAAGGATCTCTAACAGCCATCTGAGGAGTGGCCAGTGAGTTATCACTAGGCTGTAATGTAAACACTGTATTTTCTTGAAAAGACAGGGTTTACAGCAAAAAGTCTGAAGGTAATGATTCTACTCACAAGAACAAATTAAATAAGCTGTAGTTGTTCTGGTGACTATAGTGTCCCTTTAAATAAAATTTAAGTAAAAATGAATGACAGTAATGTAATTAACTCCTTCACAATCAATTAATTTGAGCCCACAATGGATCTTATTTGGTGTTATGTTGCATATTTGTATGCAGTTGCATCTTTTTCCTCTCCTTGTCTTTTTTCTCTAGCCTAATAAAAGTTAGTGAGGCGAACAGAGTCAGTTTGGGTTACGTTAGAATTTGGAAATCACACAGTAACTCATGAAGTTGTGATTTATAGGCCCCCAGGACTAATAGAAGAGGTAGATAATCTACTAGTTGAGGAAATAGCTAAAATGACAATGAAGGGGGACATTATCATCATGGGTGACTTTAATCTTCCTGATGTGGACTGGAAAACCAAAATAGCTGCTTGTGCCAGGAACACACATATTTTAAACTCCCTGCTGGGATTGTCTCTAAAGCAAGTTGTTGAGGAGCCAATTCGTAAAGAGGCCAAACTAGATTTAGTGTTAACAAATGGAGATTTGGTATCAGATATTACTGTAGGTGAAAGTTTAGGATCCAGTGATCATCAGTCAGTGTGGTTTAATATAAGAACAGTGACTGAGTCACACCACACAAAAACAAAAGTTTTAGTCTTTAGAAAAACAGACTTTTCTAAAATTAGAATATGTGCAAATGAGTTATTATCAGACTGGATCAGTTGAAATGGATTCCAATAGAAATGGGATTAGTTAAAGGTATATTAGTACTTCAGCAATACTGTGCTTTTGAACTTCGGCACTTGGACACTTTGGAACTTCGGAACTTCGGCACTTCGGAAATTCAGCTATTTCGGATCTTCAGCAAATTCAGCTATTCGGACATTCGGAAGAATATTCAAGTTGATGGATTTCTCAGAAGTGTAATTCACACATAGTAATTTAGTAGTCTATTGATTAAAACAAACGTCAAAAGTCCTTCAATACTACAAATTCTAAATGACTAGACCAGAACGCAAAGCATGCAACTAATATTTTTATTTGAGAAAAAAAAACATTTGAGAATATGAGTAAGATTTTAACTCAAAGTGACTAGCTTTGAAAAAGGAAACACAAATTTGGGCAGTGTATACTGAATACATAATAACCTCAAACTGTATAAACTGACATAAACTGAAAACTGAAGGCTTCAAGGAGTGTCAGTGGATTAGCAGTTAGACAGCATGCCTAAAGCAACAGGGTCACCCCTAAGGAGTTACTTCACTTCCCTGTCCTAATGAATATTCAGCCTGTTCTCTGATTAGAGTAGAACCCTTACAGAATAAACAGGGAAAAGGAGAAAATGGCAGATGACAAATGCCTAACTTCTCAGAGAGGAGACCGCAGATGATAAATCTTTGAACACCATATAGTGTGGAAATCAAGGACTGACCTGGTTAGATTGCAAAGACTATTTGCTCTTGAGATTTAAACGGAAGACGTTAATTTATTTATTCTGCAATGACACAATGTAAAAGCATGTTACAATTGTAAACTCATATACTGACCTGTAATGTCAGACAGCTAACAGGATTACACACAATGCTGACAACAGGGGGTGACAGACAGTATTCCAATAAGGGATCCAGTGGAGCATTGGGGCCTGAATGTACAAGACCCCTTAATAGCCTGTATTGACTGCCCTGTTTTCCATCTTGAATGGAAGCACTAGGAGGAAGTGATGTCAGATTCCTTCTTCCAGCACTTGCAGAAGCTGCACATAAGTTTACAAGAGGAGCCTGTAGCCCGCACGCCAAGGCCCTGTGCCTCTTGGTCACTTACTTTAATAAACAAGGTAAAATCAAAAATAACTGTAGTTTACCCAGTTGTTTTATCACTCTTTACCTTTGAAGTTGCATGCATGACCCTGAGTGCAGTGCTCTTGAGGGGAGATAAAAAAGAAAGAGGGGAGGGGATGGCAGGTGGAGGAAAGAGGAGAAAAGGGAGAAAAAGGAAAGAGATAAGGGAAAACAACAAAAGAAGGAGGAAAGGAAAAGCTAAATAAAATAAAAAAATAATAAAAAATAATAAAAGAACAAATTGATGATAACTAAAGGAAAAATAAGAAAACAATAGAGAAAAGAAATAAATAAAGAAAAGAATAAATATGAGAAAAAAAAAATAAAAATAAGAAAAAAAATAAAGAAAAATTATAGATGTAAATAAAATAAATATAAATAAAAGTAAATATAAGGATAAACATAAAAATAATAATATAAACAAATATATAAGCAAAAATAAATATAAAAAATATATTAAAAATAATTTATTATTTACTTTTATTTATTTATTTTATTTAGCTTTTCTTTTCCTCCTTCTTTTGTTGTTTTCCTTTATCCCTTTCCTTTTTCTCCCTTTTGTTCCCTCCTTCTTTGTATTCCTTAGGAGTTCTTTTTTTTTTTTTCCACTTTCTTGCAGCCTTAGTGTCAGGCATGCGCCTTAGTACTGGTGTTTCGCACACCTGTTTTCTCCTTTGGCTGCACGCATGTGCATATATATCCCAGTTCGGCACATTACCATGGGGTGCATACAATGCACGACTAGCAGTTTGTGTTCTCTGTTCGAGCGCTCATGCGCATGAACTTGCAATTGATGAGTGCCGTTCGTACGTATGAACATGTGAACAGGCATTAGTTATTTTAGGATCAGCCCTCCTCTCTATTTTTTTGAGCAAGTGGTTCAGCATTAATGTAGTCTGATCTAGTCTGATCTGGTATACATACGCTCTTCCTCTTGCGTTCCACGGAACAGAAAACACTTTTTTTGCATTCCATTTTACCCCTTAAAAACGGAGGGCGTACTATTACGCACTATTCTAAGCGGCTTTAAACGCTGCAGGGCATAATAGTACGCCCTCCGTTTTTTTTTTTTTACTTACCCGGTCAATGGCGATCCCACGCCAGCGATCGCGGTTGGGGGGACTCCCAGGGAACCCCCCGCGTCTGATCCATCCTCCTGCAGCCCCCCCCGGCCATGTGAGAGTGAGGTTCTGGCGAGTACCTCACGATCACATGGCCGGGTTAGCTGCCTGCTGCATTACCAGCATGGGGACTGCCTGTAATGACAGGTAGTCCCCCTGCTGGCTGGAAATAAAATAAAATAAAGTTAAATAAGTGTAAAGAAAAATAAATATATATATATATACTTAGATCATATATATATATTATATATATATATGATCTAAGTATATATATACACATATACACACACAGACATACACTGTCTAGGTGTATTTTACTATTAATATATATATATATATATAACTATATATATATATATTAATATCAAATTACACGTAGACTGATACTGATTAAATATAATTATTGTTATATATATTTATATATAATATAAAAAAATATATTTGTAAATACGTTAAAAAATAAAATTTAAAAAATAATGAAAAATAAATAATAAAACAATATATAGTGTTATTTCGTTCTGCGTGTATTGTGATATTAATATATATATATATATATATATATATATTTATATCAAAATACACGTAAAACGAAATTATATATATCTATATACATAAATATATACGTATATATCACTATATAAATATACCTATATATAAATAAAAATATTTTACAAAAATTATATATATATATACATATATATACACAAACGTATATATATACAGGGAGTGCAGAATTATTAGGCAAATGAGTATTTTGACCACATCATCCTCTTTATGCATGTTGTCTTACTCCAAGCTGAATAGGCTCGAAAGCCTACTACCAATTAAGCATATTAGGTGATGTGCATCTCTGTAATGAGAAGGGGTGTGGTCTAATGACATCAACACCCTATATCAGGTGTGCATAATTATTATTAGGCAACTTCCTTTCCTTTGGCAAAATGGGTCAAAAGAAGGACTTGACAGGCTCAGAAAAGTCAAAAATAGTGAGATATCTTGCAGAGGGATGCAGCACTCTTAAAATTGCAAAGCTTCTGAAGCGTGATCATAGAACAATCAAGCGTTTCATTCAAAATAGTCAACAGGGTCGCAAGAAGCGCGTGGAGAAACCAAGGCGCAAAATAACTGCCCATGAACTGAGAAAAGTCAAGCGTGCAGCTGCCAAGATGCCACTTGCCACCAGTTTGGCCATATTTCAGAGCTGCAACATCACTGGAGTGCCCAAAAGCACAAGGTGTGCAATACTCAGAGACATGGCCAAGGTAAGAAAGGCTGAAAGACGACCACCACTGAACAAGACACACAAGCTGAAACGCCAAGACTGGACCAAGAAATATCTCAAGACTGATTTTTCTAAGGTTTTATGCAGCACTCTTAAAATTGCAAAGCTTCTGAAGCGTGATCATCGAACAATCAAGCGTTTCATTCAAAATAGTCAACAGGGTCGCAAGAAGCGTGTGGAGAAACCAAGGCGCAAAATAACTGCCCATGAACGGAGAAAAGTCAAGCGTGCAGCTGCCAAGATGCCACTTGCCACCAGTTTGGCCATATTTCAGAGCTGCAACATCACTGGAGTGCCCAAAAGCACAAGGTGTGCAATACTCAGAGACATGGCCAAGGTAAGAAAGGCTGAAAGACGACCACCACTGAACAAGACACACAAGCTGAAACGCCAAGACTGGGCCAAGAAATATCTCAAGACTGATTTTTCTAAGGTTTTATGGACTGATGAAATGAGAGTGAGTCTTGATGGGCCAGATGGATGGGCCCGTGGCTGGATTGGTAAAGGGCAGAGAGCTCCAGTCCGACTCAGACGCCAGCAAGGTGGAGCTGGGGTACTGGTTTGGGCTGGTATCATCAAAGATGAGCTTGTGGGGCCTTTTCGGGTTGAGGATGGAGTCAAGCTCAACTCCCAGTCCTACTGACAGTTTCTGGAAGACACCTTCTTCAAGCAGTGGTACAGGAAGAAGTCTGCATCCTTCAAGAAAGGCAGACTATGACTTTTTAACTTCACAGCACTGTATTCACTTCACATGGTTTGGGGTGTATTACTGAGGGGGGAAGATTGTTAGCCTGATTGGAGCGTTATGTAGGGCATTGAGAGCTTTTCTTTGTTTAATCGACTATCTTAACTGAGGATGTACCTCATCACTAGTAGATAGCATTTAGCTACTGTGTAATATTGAGTTAACCTTATCCTCCAGTGTAGCCGTTTCTATTGTGACGAATATGCCTCTTTACCTGTAGTTAATACCTCCCCACAGAGGATTGATTCAATCTCAGCATACTGTGGGGGTTTCTTATGCTACATGGGGTTTAAGAGTGACCCTCTATAGAGCCACTGTTTGTGTGCATCTATTTAGGCATTTTTGAGAGCTTTTTCTCTGCTCACAACGACTACCTCAACTATGGATGTACCTCATTATTAACAGACAGTATTTAGCTACTTTGTAACTTATAGTCACTTTATCCTCCAGTATAGCCGTTTTAACTGTGACGAGTATGTCTCCTTACCTTTAGCGTATACCTCCCTACTGAGGATTCATTTGGTCTCAGCATTGTTTTGGGGGGGTCCCCTATGCTATATGGGTTTTAGGAGCAAGCTTCTAAATAGCCACTGTTTGTGTGCACCTATTTAAGCATTATACATACCGTCTATTTAAGCCTCTCCCTTGCTCCCTGAGCTATTTATCTATCCTCCCCCCTGTTTTTTGAGTGGGTTTATATATATTTTTTACTCACTTTTTTTCTTTTTTGTTTGTTTTATATTGTTCATGGTTCTTTATACCGATTAAATATATTTTTTATTTTCAATACTACAGTGACAGACAATTCAGTTCTATATCTCACAAGTGTTCTCTGAGACATTCTGTCTGAAGTCTACACTTTTTCCATCCTTCAAGAAAAACATGATTTTCATGCAGGACAATGCTCCATCACACGCGTCCAAGTACTCCACAGCGTGGCTGGCAAGAAAGGGTATAAAAGAAGAAAATCTAATGACATGGCCTCCTTGTTCACCTGATCTGAACCCCATTGAGAACCTGTGGTCCATCATCAAATGTGAGATTTACAAGGAGGGAAAACAGTACACCTCTCTGAACAGTGTCTGGGAGACTGTGGTTGCTGCTACACGCAATGTTGATGGTGAACAGATCAAAACACTGACAGAATCCATGGATGGCAGGCTTTTGAGTGTCCTTGCAAAGAAAGGTGGCTATATTGGTCACTGATTTGTTTTTGTTATGTTTTTGAATGTCAGAAATGTATATTTGTGAATGTTGAGATGTTAAATTGGTTTCACTGGTAAAAATAAATAATTGAAATGGGTATATATTTGTTTTTTGTTAAGTTGCCTAATAATTATGCACAGTAATAGTCACCTGCACACACAGATATTCCCCTAAAATAGCTATAACTAAAAACAAACTAAAAACTACTTCCAAAAATATTCAGCTTTGATATTAATGAGTTTTTTGGGTTCATTGAGAACATGGTTGTTGTTCAATAATAAAATTAATCCTCAAAAATACAACTTGCCTAATAATTCTGCACTCCCTGTATACACATATATTAATTCTACATATATATTTATGTAATATTTTTACATAATTAGGTATCTTAATTAATTACAATTAGCGGGACCTGGCTGACAACCCATGCCGAAAGTATAGGGAATTTAATTTGCTAGCACTATATTTAACCCTATAACTTTCCAAGACACAATAAAACCTGTACATGGGGGTTACTGTTTTACTCGGGAGACTTCGCTGAACACAAATATTAGTGTTTCAAAACAGTAAAATGTATTACAACGATGATATCGCCAGTAAAAGTGACGTTTTTTGCATTTTTCACGCACAAACAGCACTTACACGGACGATATTATTGCTGTGATACTTTTTACTTTTTACTGTTTTGAAACACAAGTATTTGTGTTCAGCGAAGTCTCCTGAGTACAACAGTACCCCTCATGTACAAGTTTTATGGTGTTTTCAAAAGTTACAGCGTCAGATATAAGGCTTGTGTTTCTTTTTTTTCACATAAAAATTTGCCAGATTGGTTATGTTGCCTTTGAGACCCTATGGTAGCCAAAGAATGAAAATTACCCCTATGATGGCATACCATTTGCAATAGTAGACAACCCAAGGTATTGTAAATGGGGTATGTCCTGTCTTTTTTAGTAGCCACTTAGTCACAAACACTGGACAAAATGTGCGTTTTTTTGCATTTTTCACACACAAACAAATGCTAACGCTAACTTTGGCCATTGTTTGTGACCAAATGGCTACTAGAAAAGACTGGACATACCCCATTTGCAATACCTTGGGTTGTCTACTATTGCAAATGGTAGGCCATTAAGGGTGTAAATTTAATTCCTGGGCTACTATACAGTCTCAAAGGCAACGTAACCAATCTGGCGAATTTCAATTTCAAATGTAACGTGCTATACTTGACCCTGTAACTTCCCAAAACACCATACAACCTGTACATAGGGGGTACTGTTTTACATGTGAGACTTTGCTGAATACAAATATGTGTATTTTATTACAGTAAAAGCAAACAGTATTATGACATTGACAGTTAAAATGTCACGTAGAACTAAAAAAAAAATTTCTTATTTTCTACCATTTTTTTTCATATTAAATTATGTTACATAGCTAAATATTTGATATTAAATGAAAGCCCTGTTTCCCCTGAATAAAATTATATATAATAAGGGCGAGTGCATTTAATATGAAAGAGGTGAATTACGGTTGGACAGACATATAGCGCAAATGCCAGGTTTTGTTTACGTTTTGTTTACAACGTGTACATTTGGCTCAGTCCTTAAGGGGTTAAACGGACGTTGTTCCTTGATACTTTGATTAGCGTTTTTTGTTTACTTTATTTTATACTTTATTTCTATTTTCTCCTGTCTCTCCTTCCTTGGACACACACAGGTAAGCTATTAATGGATTAATGTTTTATGTATTTTTTTGTTATTTGCATAATTTGTGTTAATTACTAATGGTAATGAGTTATTTGTAAGTTAATCGTTTGCACTGTTTGATATATATACACTTGTTTTGGCTATGTGGTGTTAGCTTGACAAAGACCTCATAGTAGGTCGAAACGTTGCTGCTCCTTTATATTCTATTAAAACAGCCTGCGGCTTAAACACCTTGAGTGCCTGGAGAATTTCTTGTTTAGCATTTATCTATTGGGCACATGGGTTTAAACAGACATTAATAACAATTTCCCTGTCATGTACCATATATGGATAGCCCCTTAATATGCTACAGCAACCCTAGAGAAATCTAACCCATCCAAGGTCCGCTGTATCTTACCGGGGGCCCTCAAAAGGCACAGAGGCAAAGGTACCCACTCCAATATTAGCTACCACGTCATGAAAACCAGGCGGGAACAGTAGAAGGGGCAGTCCGGGTCAACATGAGTGAAACAATTCTACAGTACCCCCTTCCTCCAAAACCACTCTAAGTTGTATCTCATGACATCATAGCTATGCATAGATATACAAATTCAGACCTGCGGGTACCAGTACTCAAGTGTATATAGTAACGTGTGCACTAAACAATATGCATTAGCCATTTGAATATCTTTGGTATCCCCACACACACCACACAGCAACTCCAGAAAGAGCTAACCACTCCATGGCCTGTCGCAACTCACCGGGATCCTCTAGGAGGCACAAAGGTGGAGCCGCATGCATCATTACTTCAATACCCCCTCCCCCCCAAACCACTCTTATCCCTGTCTTGTGATCGATTAATTCATGAGAATATAGAAAAAAGTAAAAGAATTAGTTGCGCCAGTATGTTAGCTGCAGCATTTCACTCCGGTGGTCTGGCGGGTGGAGCAGTCAGTGCTTGATAGTTCCCGTGTTGTCATCCCCCTCTACAGCCCCAATGTCAACCTCTGTACAGCTCTGTGTGTCCCCTATCTACAGCGCTGTGTCCCCCCTCTACAACCCCTGTGTCCCCACGCTACAGCTCCTGTGTCTCCCCCTCTACAGCCCCTGTGTCCCCAAAGACCTTGTAAAATTGGGGCTCACCCACACAGTGTAATGTAAAAATCCCCAACAATTGTGTAAGTCAGCCACTGCATATAGAATAAGTCAGAATGTCAGGGAAATGCAGACAAGCCAGGAAAGTGGAGAAAAGGGGGTGGGGGGAGGTCAAATGCTAACTATATAAAAGCTTATAGAACAATTATGTCCACCAAGCCCTCCACACCCAAAATAGCTATACTCACACATTACCTCTTTAACCCTTAACCCTCCTAACCACAGCTCTTAAAAACACAGCACCTACTCTCCTACTAATGTTCTCACTTCTATTTTTCACTTTCTCTCTCACTCCCCTCATCATTAAAATCTCTCTATCATTTCACTTACCTGTTCCTGCTAACACCATCTTCATTGCTCCCTCCCTGCTCCCCTCATCTCTGTATTCATCACACACACTTTACTCATACTTATCCAGCCTTTCTCCACACACCCCTCCTAAATACCTTAAATACAAGCTCTCATCCCCAACATTTAAATCTTACTCGCACCTTCTCTTCCTTTCCATCCTACTACTCCTAGCAGCAGGTGATGTCTCTCCAAACCCTGGTCCCTCCACTACTCAGCCACCTGGTATAAACACCAGAAACCACAACAACCTAATACCCATTCCATGTAATTCTCACTATAATTCCTCTTTTAAAGCTGCCCTCTGGAATGCACGCTCTGTGTGCAGCACCTTTAAATCTACTTCCATCCATGACCTATTTATCTCACACTCCATAAACCTACTTGCACTAACAGAAACATGGCTCTCTCCCTCGGATACTGCTACCCCTGCCTCACTGTCCTTTGGTGGTCTTTACTTTACCCACAATCCAAGACAAGCGGAGATTAAAGGTGGCGGTGTAGGTTTTCTTCTCTCACCCCACTGATCCTTTAAAACCCTGCCCACCCCCCCCTTCCCTCTCTTTCCCATCATTTGAAATTCATTCAATTCGCCTTTTCAAACCCTTCTCTGCTAACATTGCCGTTATCTATCGTCCCCCTGGTTCCCCTCTCCTCTTCCTTGACCACTTTGCTGCCTGGCTACCCTACTTCCTCTCTTCCAACATTCCATCCCTAATTCTTGGAGACTTCAATATTCCCATTAACCCACCTTTAACCCCAGCAGCCTCTAAACTACTTTCAATTACTTCCTCCCTTGGACTATTGCAGTGGGCTAATTCTCCCACTCATGTAGCTGGCAATACCCTCGACCTTATTTTCTCTTATTCATGTACATTATCTAATATCTGCAACACTCCATTTCCTCTCTCTGATCACCACCTCTTATCGTTTGCTCTCAATTACCCCCTCACCCAACAACGTCAGCCTAACCCCCCTCAGCTCAGGAGGAACCTTAACTCTATTGACCTCCAGCAGCTGTCGGCTGACATTGATTCACTGTTATCCATCCCTTCCCTCTCCTGTCCCTCACTGGCCATCTCCACATATAACACTACCCTCACATCTGCCTTGAACACTGCAGCCCCACTCCAAACATGCACCTCGAGGAGAACACGACCCCAACCTTGGCATAATAAATCAACACGCTATCTGCAGAGTTGCTCCCGCTGTGCTGAACGCTCCTGGAGGAAGTCCCGCACCCAGGCAGACTATCTTCATTATAGATTCATGTTGCTTTCATACAGCGCAGCCCTTGCCCTCGCCAAACAGTCCTACTTTTCCTCTCTCATTAGTTCATGCTCCCGCAATCCCAGACGTCTCTTTGACACTTTTAATTCCCTTCTCCGCCCTGCTGTGGCCACCCCCCAAACTAACCTTACAGCTGATAGCTTTGCATGTTACTTTACTGACAAGATTGAACAGCTAAGGAAACAATTCTCCCCTCCTTGCCGTTCTCTTTCTCAACCATACATAAATCATGCTTTTCCTACCCTTCAGACTTTCTCCCCAGCTACTGAACAAGAGGTGGCTGTGCTTCTCCATTCCTCTCGCCCCACCACTTGCCCACTCGATCCTGTCCCATCTCACCTCATCAGATCTATCTCCCCTTGTCTTGTGCCTATCCTAACACACATCTTTAACTGCTCTCTCTCTTCTGGCACTGTTCCTGCTGACCTTAAACATGCCACTGTAATACCTATCCTGAAAAAAACATCTCTTGACCCGTCCTCCCCCTCTAACTATCGTCCCATATTCCTGCTCCCTTACTCATCAAAGATTTTGGAAAGACTTGTCTTTACCCGTGTGTCTCACTTCCTTAATTCCAACTCTCTCCTTGACCCTCTTCAGTCTGGCTTCCGCCCTCTCCACTCTACTGAGACCGCTCTTATCAAAGTGACTAATGACCTAATCTCCGCTAAATCCAAAGGTCACTACTCCATATTAATTCTCCTTGACCTCTCTGCTGCCTTTGACACAGTTGATCATGCTCTCCTCCTTCAAACTCTTCAATCACTCGGTCTCTGTGACTCTGTCCTTTTTTGGTTTTCCTCCTATCTCTCCCAACGCTCATTTAGTGTCTCCTTTTCCAAGGATACCTCCTCCCCTCGCCCTGTCTCGGTTGGAGTTCCCCAAGGCTCTGTCCTTGGTCCCCTTCTATTTTCTCTTTATACTGCCTCTCTTGGAAAACTTATTGCCTCTTTTGGATTCAACTACCACCTGTACGCTGATGACACTCAGATATACCTCTCCTCACCGGACCTCTCCCCTGCCGTCCTGCAACGTGTCACTGCTTGCCTCTCTTCCATCTCTGACTGGATGTCATCACGCTTTCTCAAACGTAACCTCTCTAAAACTGAACTCCTTGTCTTTCCTCCTCCTAATACTGATCCTCCTCTCTCACTCTCCCTTCAAGTCAGTGATATCCACATAAGTCCATCCCTACAAGCGCGCTGTCTTGGCGTCATACTTGACTCTGGTCTCACCTTTCAGTCTCACATCCAGTTTGTTGCCAAGTCCTGTAGGTTCCAACTCAAAAACATAGCCCGCATCCGCCCCTTTCTTACACAAGATGCTACCAAGGAGCTTGTCCATGCTCTAGTAATTTCCCGAATGGATTACTGTAACCCTCTCCTGATTGGTCTCCCCAAAAGCCGTATTGCCCCGCTACAGTCTGTAATGAATGCTGCAGCTAGACTGATTTTCCTCTCCAGTCGGTCCTCTCACACCTCGCCCCTCTGCCAGTCCTTACATTGGCTCCCTGTATCCTATAGGAGTCAATTCAAAGTGCTAACCCATACATTTAAAGCACTGAACAATTCCAGCCCCTCTTATATCTCTTCACTGATCCAGAGGTATGCCCCTCCTCGTACCCTCCGCTCTGCCCGCAACCACCTCCTGACCGCTGCTCGCACCCGTACGGCCAACTCGCGCTTGCAGGACCTCTCGCGGGCGGCTCCTCTCCTCTCCTATGGAATAACTTGCCTACTGCCATCAGACTCTCCCCTAGTCTTCAATCATTTAAGAAGGGCCTTAAAACCCATCTCTTCAGGAAAGCGTATGGCCTCCCAGAGTAATCTCTCCCTTACATACCTGTCTCTTGCTCTCTCCTATGGGACAGTGCTTTGCTCTCTCCTCCAGCTCTGCTTCACTCCTACTTGATATTTCCTATCCTAATGTTTCTAATACCCCACCTCCTATAGACAGTGAGCTCATTTGAGCAGGGTCCTCTTCAACCTATTGTTCCTGTAAGTTTTCTTGTAATTGTCCTATTTATTGTTACATCCCCACCCCTCTCAAAATATTGTAAAGCGCTACGGAATCTGTTGGCGCTATAAAAATGGCAATAATAATAATAATAATATAAAAGACAAAAAGGAAGTAAAAGGTGTTTTGGCGCTTTTTGTGTATAAAAGAATAAAAAGGTGTAACACTAGGTGTATTCCTTATCACCATAAATACAAATTGTAACAATAAAACCAGGTGTTACCCCTTAGTGCATATATATATATATATAAATTATTAGGCAAGTTGTATTTTTGAGGATTAATTTTATTATTGAACAACAACCATGTTCTCAATGAACCCAAAAAACTCATTAATATCAAAGCTGAATATTTTTGGAAGTAGTTTTTAGTTTGTTTTTAGTTATAGCTATTTTAGGGGAATATCTGTGTGTGCAGGTGACTATTACTGTGCATAATTATTAGGCAACCTAACAAAAAACAAATATATACCCATTTCAATTATTTATTTTTACCAGTGAAACCAATATAACATCTCAACATTCACAAATATACATTTCTGACATTCAAAAACATAACAAAAACAAATCAGTGACCAATATAGCCACCTTTCTTTGCAAGGACACTCAAAAGCCTGCCATCCATGGATCCTGTCAGTGTTTTGATCTGTTCACCATCAACATTGCGTGCAGCAGCAACCACAGCCTCCCAGACACTGTTCAGAGAGGTGTACTGTTTTCCCTCCTTGTAAATCTCACATTTGATGATGGACCACAGGTTCTCAATGGGGTTCAGATCAGGTGAACAAGGAGGCCATGTCATTAGATTTTCTTCTTTTATACCCTTTCTTGCCAGCCACGCTGTGGAGTACTTGGACGCGTGTGATGGAGCATTGTCCTGCATGAAAATCATGTTTTTCTTGAAGGATGCAGACTTCTTCCTGTACCACTGCTTGAAGAAGGTGTCTTCCAGAAACTGGCAGTAGGACTGGGAGTTGAGCTTGACTCCATCCTCAACCCGAAAAGGTCCCACAAGCTCATCTTTGATGATACCAGCCCAAACCAGTACTCCACTTCCACCTTGCTGGCGTCTGAGTCGGACTGGAGCTCTCTGCCCTTTACCAATCCAGCCACGGGCCCATCCATCTGGCCCATCAAGACTCACTCTCATTTCATCAGTCCATAAAACCTTAGAAAAATCAGTCTTGAGATATTTCTTGGCCCAGTCTTGACGTTTCAGCGTGTGTGTCTTGTTCAGTGGTAGTCGTCTTTCAGCCTTTCTTACCTTGGCCAGGTCTCTGAGTATTGCACACCTTGTGCTTTTGGGCACTCCAGTGATGTTGCAGCTCTGAAATATGGCCAAACTGGTGGCAAGTGGCATCTTGGCACCTGCATGCTTGACTTTTCTCAGTTCATGGGCAGTTATTTTGCGCCTTGGTTTTTCCACACGCTTCTTGCGACCCTGTTGACTATTTTGAATGAAACGCTTTATTGTTCGATGATCACGCTTCAGAAGCTTTGCAATTTTAAGAGTGCATCCCTCTGTAAGATATCTCACTATTTTTGACGTTTCTGAGCCTGTCAAGTCCTTCTTTTGACCCATTTTGCCAAAGGAAAGGAAGTTGCCTAATAATTATGCACACCTGATATAGGGTGTTGATGTCATTAGACCACACCCCTTCTCATTACAGAGATGCACATCACCTAATATGCTTAATTGGTAGTAGGCTTTTGAGCCTATATATATTTCATTTGCCCTTTCTTGATAAAGACCAGTTAGAGGTTGAAACATTGATTTTCTTTGTTATGTGAATTTTGATTTATGCAAAATCCAGTGAGTGCTCTCATTTTTCTTTTTTCTTTTTTATATTGGACCGTGTAGCATGCTGGTTTGATTATATGTGAGTGGATATTTAGGAAGACTGCTAGATTATTGATTATTGTATATACAGTATCTCACAAAAGTGAGTACACCCCCCACATTTTTGTAAATATTTTATATAACCCATCCACCTCACAGGTGTGGCATATCAAGATGCTGATTAGACAGCATGATTATTGCAAAGGTGTGCCTTAGGCTGGCCACAATAAAAGGCCACTCTAAAATGTGCAGTTTTATCACACAGCACAATGCCACAGATGTCACAAGTTTTGGCCGAGCGTGCAATTGGCATGCTGACTGCACGAATGTCCACCAGAGCTGTTACCCCTGAATTGAATGTTCATTTTTCTACCATAAGCCGTCTCCAAAGGCATTTCAGAGAATTAGGCAGTACATCCAACTGGAAACTCTTGTTCAGTATTAAATCATTAAAAAAATATTTTACACTGAACAGAAGGACTCCTGTATAATATAACAATAATATAACAATATAACCAGCTTTATGAGATGAAGTATTTACATTTTCTACAGCGTCCCTTAAAGGGGCACTATAGTCACCAGAACCACCCCAGTTTAATAGTTTAAGGCTCTGGTTCTGGTGTCTATACCATGTCCCTGATGACGGAGCTCTAAATGCTGCATTTTTAGAGAAAAGGCAGTGTTTACATTGCTGCCTAGTAACACCTCTGGTGGCTGTCACTCAGATGAATGTTCCCCACAGAGATGTATTGATTCATGTGTAATAGCCTCCCAATGCTCTCTTTACATCTAAACCAACAGCTTTCAGTTTGTACAGTACGCTTTTATGCAAAACCATATAAAATGCCATAGGAAAATCCAAGAAGATCACATCAACTACAACAACCATAACTATAGCCCTACTCACCTCTTCATGACCTGCCTTTCATAAAACCATACTAATTCATATTAATTATATTGTTCACAATGAATTCCTGCATATTATCCTATTATCTTTTAATAGCCTTTTAAATATTTTTCCAACTAGTGTTTTTTGACTTGAATATTATCGCTATTTTCCAAATGCTTCCTTACCTGAATGTTTGATTGTAGCTGTAATAAAATATTGATTATTACAAGATCAAGAGAACGTTCTATTCTAGTTAGTGTTCATACTAATTGTGACATGAAAGTGTCATTCAACAAGTTCAACACAAGTTTCTCTTGTTAAGTGAATGTCTGACTAAGTAAAATCTTCAATGATTAAATACTTACTGAGATATACAACCTTATTAACCCCATAACAATGCGTGATGGAATTATTCCATCATGGTTGTGCTTCACTTATGGACTAGGGGCCAGTGAGTCCATAAGGCTGCACAGTCGGGCGCCACAGCACAGGGGCGCAAAAATCCGAATGACTCAGGTTTTTCACATCACCTGTCTCCCTGCAGTCAGCACAAAGCTGGGGATTTCTGGGAGAAGACTCCTCCTGAGATCATCAGGAGAGGCTGACTGACTTCCCTGGCTGCCCTGTGGGGGGGGGGGGGGGGGGGGGGGATACCACTGCCCTCTCTACAGCTCCTGCCCCCCCTTTACAGTTCGTACCCCCCTTTATAGTCCCTGTGCCCTCCCTTCAACAGACCCTGCCCACCCCTTCTATAGCCCATGTGCCCCAACCACAGCCCCGTGTTGTCATCCCCCTCTACAGCCCCTGTGTCACCCTCTGTACAGCTCTGTGTGTCCCCCATCTACAGCCCCTGTGTCCCCCCTCTACAGCCCCTGTGTCCCCCCTCTCCAGCCCCTGTGTCCCCACTCTACAGCCCCTGTGTCTCCCCCTCTACAGCTCCTGTGTCCCCACAGACCTTGTCCCCCTTGTACATCCCATACCCCCAACCACAGCCCCTGACCCCTTCTAGAGGCCCTGTGCCCCCATCTACATCTACAGCTACTTTCCACCAGGAATAAGGGTGTCTCAGCCCCTGTGGGGTTTTTGGGAGGGGGAGTGGGGCAGCAAAATGCTCCTTTGCCTGTGTTGCTAAAAATACTTGCACCGGCCCTGTAGGGACCCATGACAAAATTATTTGATACAAATACACAAAAATAAGACCTGCTCTCATATTCCCAATACACCTGGGAGTCAGCAATGACCATAGTACACAACAACCCCAATACATACAATAAAAAACAAAGAAAGAGTTTGATAGCTAGTGCTCCCCTCTATCAGCTGGCTCCAGATTTAGTGGCTCAGACTGATTAATGCTCAGTTTGCAACACTCAATGTAAGCACTGCAGACAAGAATTTAAATGCTTATTTTACATGGCCTCCTTGGGCTTCCATACAACTGACCTGCCTGCTTGTCTACTTTTTATTGTGGAAAATTAATGATAACAGGTGGTATGTGTGGCATTACATGTCGTGTTCAAAATCAACTTTGAAAATGGTGTGTGTCAATTGGACATGTAATTTTTGTGTTAGTGATTATGCTAAGCTGTGTTACTTTAACTCGGGAGGGTACTGCTTAAATTAGCTGAGTTGTTTTTTTTCAATGAATTATGAAGTTATTTTGGCTGTTGAATTTGTAATGCAAAAAATAAATAAATGTGTCAATAAACCTGCTCTGTGGCTGTAACACAAATGATAGGGCCTCTTTGGTCCTTTTTTTATTTTTGTTATTTTTTTTTACAAAAAAACGTTGGAAATCATCAGAACATCATGATTTGTTTGCTACTCTTATCAGAAGCCATTAACATATGAATATTTATCATATGATAGGTTATGATTAAGAGTGGCCTTAGAGTAATTTTAGCAATGCACAATTATGTTTATTTAACCCCTTAAGGACACATGACATGTGTGACATGTCACGATTCCCTTTTATTCCAGAAGTTTGGTCCTTAAGGGGTTAAAGACAAAACAAGTCTAAATGTCGCTCCTACAGTAAAAATAGATCATTATTCAATTTATGCTGAACTAAATAAATGTATAAATAAACTATGTGTAATAAAAACATCTAAAAATTAATGTTGTCCTAGCTGCTAACAAAGGTAATGACTATTTATATAATGTATTAAACTATGGTTCATCTTTTGCTTGGAGTGTTCATGGAGTATTTTCTGTAACACAGTTAATATTGAGCCCTTCATGTTTCCACCACTAGATGGTAGCAGACTACCAGTTGCATAACTGAAAATTGTACGGTGCACTAGACATCATTTGCAATTATATATACTATTTAATTTATCTATTTATTGCTAACTGTAGCAAGCATTCCTCAAACATTACTCCATTCCTGATACCATGTACTGCTTTCTGCTCGTAAATTGAACTGGCAGTGTGAAAAGTTAAAGCACTGATAGAACTTTGCACAGAGGTTGCAAGACAAATCTGTATTGTTGTTTTTTTTTTTTTTTTTTAAACATGTAATTTATTAGTTTTACATTACAAGAAAATATAGATAAAGTTATGCCCAAGTGGGTATAGGCAGACACGCAGGGTCGCAAATAAAACATTGCATAATATTACACGTGATCAACATATAAAGAAACCTTGCCACTAATGCCTGCCAATTCGATATACTCCTGTGTCACAAATACTACAAGGTTTCTACCTATATATTAGGAATAAGCAGTATGTCCAAACGTTGTCATGTGTGACTTGTGCCCACTGGACTACCAGACATTGCACTATACATTCGCTCATAATACCCAAAAGGAAACATAATATAAATACTACAAAGGAAAGTAAAAAGTAAAGGAAGCAAAGAAATAAAACAGAACAAGTTAAACAAACCCTAACAGCGGGCAGGCACAACTCCACTACATGCCACAATACCTTGTGCCATTGCCAGCAAGATACTGTAGAAGTCTACGTATGTTTGGGGAGAAAATGTGGGGCTTACTCAGGAGCAACAAAATGTCATGATGCACCAATGGATTAGGCCCATACAAAGGCAGAGCATATCTTGTGAGAATCCCTGCTACCCAAAGGTATACAACTATATATATTTAAGGTAGATTATAAGCGGATGCCAGGGCCGAACATGGTAGGATCTTATCACCTGGTAGTATATCACCAATTTTTTTCTATACCCAGAATTTTTTTCTATACTATTTTAGCTAGCACACTCATTTTTAAGTGACCAAATAATTGGACAGTTGACCATGATCACGTTCCATCTGTCCCTTGGCTAAGTGTGGGATGTCTATACAAGTAAAGGAGACTATCATTAGTTTGAAGTAAGAAAAAAAAAGGAATGCTTTGGTGATTTCAGGAACAGCAAAATGTGTGGACACTTACTGATGACACCTTTGGTGGATGATAGCAGAATTCTTTCCTCGGTGAAGAAAAACCTAGCCAAGTAAAAAACACACTCCAGGAGGTAGGCACTTCTCTAAAAACCCTCAATAAAGAGCAAACGTCATTAAAGTAAATAACAAAAGTGGTGAACTTCAAGAGTGGAAAGGATAGATTAGACTTTTCCAGAAAACTAAATAAAAACTTCTCTCCAGTTTTGCTGTAAATGTTGAGGAGATTTTCCAGGGCAAACCTCCCCCCCCGCCCCCCTACCTCAGCATTGAGGTATTTGTACCAAAAATAGCACCTGTTTGCCTCTTTGGACTGATGGGGAGAAAAAGAGTATGTGAGGGAATGAATTGCTGATGATCTAAGGCATACTACCTCATCTGTGAAACATGATGGAGGCAATGTAATGACATTTGCATCTCCCCCCTCTGTCAGTCCCTACACTAGCTTCTCGGAAGATAATTTAAGATTCTGGTACTTACCAATTCTGGTGCTTACAAATCTCTATATAACCTTGCTTTTACTTATCCTCCCCAATACACAAGTATGTAATTATTGTGTACTTATTTTATTATTATTTTTTTTAATTTCTGCCCATCATTATTGTTTTTATTCTTTTTTTAAAACAAATTTTGCCAGTGTATGTGTATGTAACAGGAGCATTTTTAGAATTTATCTATTATTGTTGTTGTATTACATAATTATTTATTAATTTTCATTTAAAATATTGACTTTTGTAACAGTATGCATGTGGAACATTTTTAATATTTTAGGCAATATTCTCCTATTGTTTATATTCACATTGTCAAGCATTGGGACAGCTGGTTCAATACAAGGTTTAGTATTGTAGCCAATGATATCACAAGATTATTGGACTTTTTGGGCTATTCACACCAATTTCTTGGACATAAATATATACTGTGGACTGACGCATAATTACGGCTCTGATGTCATTAGGCATCCCGGTCTGAAGTCCCATCTCCCAGAAGCACTGAAGTGGTGCCCAGTTTCTGGAGTCATTCGCAACTGGAGTCTGACAGTAAGACAGAAAAGAAGCCAAACCGGAGGGGCCAGAGAGAGTCAGAAGGGTTTACCTGCCTACCTGCATTTTAACATTGTTTAATAAAAGGTTTTGGATTTCACAACAGTCTTTAGACTTCATACATTTATTGAGAGGAGCGATCTTAGTTACTGCAAGCTGTACTGTTCTTCTTTTGCAAGTGTTTTTCTTAAATATTTGATCCTATGATTAGTTTCAATAATATTACCCTACTTGTTTTCTTTTGTTTTTCTCTTCTATGATATACGCAACTTGGACAACGTAAGGCATATCAGCTTACTAAACTTAGTATATGTGAGCAATCGTTATGTAAGTAGAGAGGGCAGTCTGTGTGTGTGTGTGTGAACGGGCAGAAGGTGTGTTAGGGGGCAGTGTGTGTGTGAGGGGTGTAGTGCGTGTTTGTGTGTGAAGGGAAATCGATCTTAATGTCTCCCCCTCCCTTCTTTTTACCTTTTACCAGGGAGGGGGGACATAATGCTGAAAGCCCTGGTGGTCCAGTGGTGGCATGTTCACTTTAGCCTGCAGCTTCTCCGGCTGCAGGCTGACTCTCCTGTTTGCACAGTACTTTATTTGAGAGTTACCATGTAACGTGCGGCAACGCTCTGACCAGCCTGCTCGTGGGAGGAACACAGAGCCTCCCAGGCCCTTCCCTCCCTCTTCCATACGTCATGAGGAAGCCGGCGACACCGGCAAAACGCATTGACGTAATACGTGGCGGCGGAGACTTCTCGGAGGAACTATACAACGCTGCCTGTTATACAGCAAAATCGGATCAATGCATCCCACGTACCGCAGCCCCTCCGAGCCGTCAGCTCCATCACTACCATTGGATGTATTTTAACAAGCTTATCAGTGAGTGTGAGTAATGGCGTATGCCGAGTGTACTCACAACTCTATTCTGTAAGAGACAGTGTGTCTATTATTTTATTGTCACTGATTTTAATTGAATAAATTTACTTGCATCTTATTAGATTCAACATAGACTGTCATTCATTGCCATTGATCTTTATTTAAATATCTAGTATTGGATTTCTTTATTCTAATATATATGGGCATTTCTATGGTAACCTATGTGTACTAAGTAATCTTTACTCTACATCTGTTTATTGCAACAGTCTGCACTATTATGTGTATGCATGTTTTTCTTGAGATGTGTCGATCTGGTGCCATCTACTGATCACTAGTATAACTACAGCACCTTTACTTTCACAGTAATTTAAATTTGTTCCTGGTTTTTCACCTAAATACTGGTTTTACCACGCTGCTCCACTCGTATTTACATTACTATTCTTAATTTTACATTGTGTGTGGGGTACAACACGTGAGTGTGTCAGCAGCATTTAAAAGTTTATAAACATATTTCATACCAACTCTAATTATTAACTATTTACTACTATTTAATATTGCACTAATTTGAGCACTCCAAAATCAATCAAATTTCCTTTCCTCCCTCTGCTGGAACTAAGTGCCAATAGGTCAGTGAGGGAAATCTTTGATCTCCTCACCTGCCCGAGAGAGCTTACAGCAATGCTGGCTCTGCATGGGCCAGCAGGGGAGATGAGAGGATCTCCACTGCCGGCCTTGGTTCACTGGGCGTTTTCTGCAGAACCCACCACCACCTCTGCTTCAGAAAATCAATAACTGCAAAGGATTTTCAAACAAGTGTTAACAATGATCATTTTAAAGGGACACTATAGTCACCAGAACAACTACAGCTTATTGAATTTGTTTTGGTGAGTAGAATCACTCACCAATTCAGAGAAAATGCAGTGTTTACATTAGAGCCTAGTGATAACTCCACTGGCCACTCCTCAGATAGCTGTTAGAGATCCTTCCTGGGTCATGGCTGCCTAAAATGCTTCCAAACATTCAGTAACTCTGCCCTTGTGGTGGAATCTCGGTAAAAATAAATTTAGTAGGCCGAGATTACCACGTGGCATGTGTACGTGCATATGCTGACGTATCGATCAGTTGGTTGCACGAGGCAAGATACGATCAGTAGTGTACGGAGCATGTGCAAGAATACAGGATGTAGTATTCCCCTCCTCCATTGTGCTGGACAGGCCATGCGGTCAAGCAGGAAGTTAATTCTTATTTGTATTGATTGGTCAAGAGAATGTGCGGGTGGAGCTTAATATGGGAGGAGTTATGTGCCTATATAAGGAGCCTGCACTATTGTCCGGGGCTCAGAACTTGCTGTATTTTGGTGACATTAGTCCCTCTGAGTCCCGATCGGTGATCCAATAAAGAATCTCTTCCTTCCTGAAGAAACCTGTGTCCATCTCTCTGTGCTTGGCTTCAGTCAGTTTCTCCGGTATCATTTGGTGCATTGGCCGGGAAGCTCATCGTTCAACGGTAGCTGAGAGGCAGAGGCGTGAGACGGTCTATCTTTGCCCACGTTCTCTACGGCTGCACCCCTGAACTTCTGCGTGGACCTCCCTTCGTCTCGGCGCCACTGGTCTGTTGTCCAGGAGATCATCGGCCTCTACGTAAGAAGTGCTGTGGTGTCCCCGTCAATGAGTGTGAACTCAGGTTCAGGAACGAGGAGGTAAGACGACCGCTGTTTTAGACGGCGGACCCACTAGGGGTATACCGATTGTGCGGTAGGCCCAAAAGGGGTTTAAATCTGTGTATGGAATCTGCCCCCTCTGTCGGAGGGAAGGAGCGAAGGCGCACCGCTCAATCGAACGCTCTTTAGTAAGACCGTTTGATTTGGTTTGGAGTCAGGCGGGGTCCTGTGTAAATAGCCCTAGCCGGGCACCGGTGTCTTGTCTAGACTAGCGTTCTAGGGTGTATATTTTGTTCGCTAGGTCGGAGGGACCGGGAGACTAAGCGGCGTCTGTGTAAATTCGGTCCGCTAGATCTCAACCTATCTTGGCTAAGTGGGAAGGCGTGTAAATTTGGAACCCACTAGATTTTTGATAGAGTAAATAGACTAAGAGGGTTCTGTTGTAAATTCCGCCCTCTAGTTCGCTATATGTGGTGCTTGGGCAGTGTGGCTAACCAAAACGGGTGTAGATAGTTTTAGGTAGTCCATTCAAGGTACTGGCCGATAGTTTAGTTGGGATTGTATATGTGTTAAAGATTGTTAGTAAAGTGTATATCTTGTTAGATAGCGCGAGCTCAGCGGTCTAGCGAGAGTGTTAATAGTGTGTTGCTGTATCATAGTGCACGGTACCATAACCCTGTATATTTACTGACACTGTATATAAGTACTAATCATTGTCGTCTATTGCATGTTTAACACCATAACCACTAATAATTGTATTGTGACCTTAAATTGTGCTTTGACCTATGCTAACCGTACTGTAACCGCTATTTGTAAAAGACGATGTTACTGGGGTGTGTTATAGACGGGTAATTCATATATAGAGAATTGTATAGTTTCGCCAAAGGGCATAATATTGATTATTCTAGTGACTGGTGTAACAGCTGTGTGTGTACGGGAATTCCCTGAGTGTTTATTGTGTTATTGTGTAAGTTTCACTTGGTAACCGTACCACGTGGTGCTGTTGCCGAAGGAAACGGGTGTGACTGTTGAATAGAACGCGTGCATAGTATTCGTTGTCAACGACGTTCCATTGATAAGTATGGGCGCGTCGGAGTCAACGATTTTGGATCCCTTAGGTTGTATGGTAAAGAATTTTAAAAAGGGATTTAAAACATGTGATTTTGGGGTTAAAATGTCTCCTGTACGTTTGGTCACTTTGTGCACTAGGGAGTGGCCTACTTTGGTTGCGGCATGGCCGCCACGTGGTAGTTTGGATCCAACTCTGGTACAGCGTGTACACGTGGCTGTATCAGGTAGGCCTGAACTTTACGGACAGTTTCCATATATTGATTGTTGGAGACAGGCCGTAAACGACTCGCCAAGATGGATTCAGATATGTCACGAGGAGCAATGTCGCCTCATGGTGGCCAGGACTTGTTTGTCCACTAGGACTATGGTTAGGCCCATTTTGGACACGCCCCCTGAGTCCGAGATCCCTTTGCCGCCCCCTTACTTCCCTATAGGAAGAGGTGACGCGAGTGCAGGAAGTTCTATACCCCTTCCCTCATTGCCCCCATCCACTTCCGCTTCCTCCTCCAGTACAGAATCCACCCCCCCTCGTATTACATCTCCCCTTCCGGAACCAGAACCAACCCCCGTTAGATCTGAATATCCTGATTTGGCGCCACTTCAAACTTCCGGTCAAGCTTCTTCTAGCTCGGCTGGGAGTATTCTATTTACCAACTTTTCCCAAAATCAAGCTCCCACATCCTCATGCCTTACCACCCCCCGACTGGAACCTCTAACCGACGCCCCTTCACGTAGCCCTATACTAACCCGACAACTGACCGGTACCCAACAACTCAAACATTACCAGATGCCCCTTCGTCTGAATCCTGGGTCAGCCTATCTCGATGCCGCAGGTCAAATGGCATATGCTGACCCAGTCTTCGTATATGTCCCGTTCACGACTACCGATCTCTTGAATTGGAAGACCCACAACTCCTCGTACACTGAGAAACCACAAGCTATGACCGATCTGTTCACCTCGATAGTTCAGACACATAATCCGACATGGGCTGATTGCCAGCAGTTATTAATGACATTGTTCAATAATGAGGAAAGGACTAGGATTAACCAAGCGGCCATTAAAGCGCTAGAGGATGAAGCCCGTGCTT
Organism: Pelobates fuscus; assembly: GCF_036172605.1. Taxonomy (NCBI): domain Eukaryota; kingdom Metazoa; phylum Chordata; class Amphibia; order Anura; family Pelobatidae; genus Pelobates; species Pelobates fuscus. Next base: position 246,805,981 of record NC_086318.1, read on the forward strand.
TAAATCAAGCCAATCCAGCAGCATGGGCCGCAACACATTACCCTAACACCGATCCCGACTGGAATGTTAATGGCGCAGATATGGTTCAGTTAAAAGCCTATAGAGACGCTATAATTGCTGGCATGAAAGCCGGAGGGAAGAAAGCTATTAATATGTCGAAGACAGTTGAGGTGATTCAGAAAAGTGATGAAGCGCCCAGTGTCTTTTATGACCGATTATTGGAGGCATACCGCTTGTATACCCCCTTTAATCCGGAAGACGCTGATAATTCCCGAATGGTAAACTCCGCCTTTGTCAGCCAAGCTTACGGAGACATTCAGCGCAAGCTGCAGAAGTTAGAAGGGTTTGCAGGTATGTCTATCACCCAACTAATGGAGGTAGCGAATAAAGTGTACATGAACAGGGAAACAGAGACAAAGAAAGAGGAAGAGCGCAAGATGCGTAGAAAGGCAGATATGCTAGCGGTAGCAATCGCAGGCGTAGATAGACGGGGAACAGATCGAGGCAATAGTAGATGGAATAGGGAGCCTTTGAGTAGGAATCAGTGTGCGTATTGTAAGGAAGAAGGGCATTGGAGAAACGAGTGTCCGCAAAGAGAGCAGTACGAGAGAGACCTACCCAGGGCAGGTTACGGAAACTTTAGAGGCAGAGCAAGAGGTAGAGGAGGCCCCGGAGGGAGCAATGGTAATAGAGGAAGTAATGGGAACAGAGGAAGTGTAAGGGAAGATAGGTACTATCCAGCAGCGCAAAGGTCCCGCGATAGAGAAGGTAGGGACTTTGTAGGATTGGCTGACACGGTCATGGAGGACTATTGATACCGACCGGGCTCCATCCCCCTTGGTCGAGCGGAGCCTATGGTCGATGTGTCAATAGGGGGAAAAAGGAGTGCGTTCATGATCGACACTCAGTCTAGTTGCTCCTCCATCTGGAAGAACTATTACTGTAATAGGAGCAACTGGAAGAAGTGCTGCAAAACCGGTTCTTAAAAGTCGACTCTGTACATTGGGAGGCCACGCAGTAAAACATCAATTCCTTTACATGCCTGAATGTCCAGTCCAATTGCTGGGACGTGATATGCTATCCAAATTACAAGCGCAGATTACGTTCCTACCAAATGGAACAACATCCTTAAAGTTTAATGGACCTTCAGGTATTATGACATTATCCGTACCAAAGGAAGAAGAGTGGCGACTTTATACAGCGTTGACTAGCCAAAACCCTAGGAGTGATGAATCCTTATTCAACATACCAGGAGTTTGGGCAGAGAACAACCCACCAGGACTGGCCCGCAATATTCCACCTATTAAAATCGAACTAAAACTTGGGGTTTATCCAGTGAGCCTAAGACATCACATCCCGCAGAAGGCTAAGAAGAACATCCAATCTTATCTGGATAAGTTCATACGGTATGGTATCCTAAAATTCTGTACTTCCCCCTGGAATACCCCATTGCTGCCTGTTCAAAAGCCCGGTACAGATGAGTATCGACCTGTGCAGGACTTGAGAGCAGTCAATGATGCGGTTGTTAGCATACATCCAGTTGTACCCAATCCATATAACCTGCTTGCTTTAATTCCGGGCGGGGCTACTTACTTTACAGTCTTAGACCTCAAAGATGCCTTCTTTTGCCTCCGAATTGCCGCAGAAAGCCAATGTATCTTCGCTTTCCAATGGGAAAACGCTGTGACGGGCTCAAAACGCCAAATGACCTGGACAAGACTGCCCCAAGGGTTTAAAAATTCACCTACCCTATTTGGTTCAGCTCTAAGTCAAGATCTATTAGATTTCGAGTCCATCCCAGGAGAGTGTGTATTGTTACAATATGTAGATGACTTGTTGATAGCAGCAGTTACAAAGGAAATATGTCAGCAAGCAACACACGATCTACTACACATTCTCTGGAAGGCAGGATACAAGGTGTCTAGAAAGAAGGCTCAGTTGTGTTTGCCAACTGTCAAATATCTGGGATTCCATATCTCTGAAGGTCAAAGAATTATGGGGCCAGAGAGAAAAGAAGCTGTGTGCCAAATACCGATACCCAAGAATAGAAGACAAGTGCGAGAATTCTTGGGGGCAGCAGGCTTCTGTAGGATATGGATTCCCAGCTACGCGATACTGGCAAAACCTCTGTATGCAGCTATCAAAGGTACAGAGCACGACCCCTTCTTATGGACTCAAGAACAGCAAACGGCATTTGAAGATGTGAAGAAGGCTTTGATGAGTGCCCCAGCATTAGGTCTACCTGATCACACACGACCATTCTACCTGTATGTACACGAGCAAAGAAGAATGGCTGTGGGAGTATTGACACAGTACTTGGGATCATGGCAAAGACCTGTTGCCTACATGTCCAAGCAACTGGATGCAGTGGCCAGCGGACTTCCACCTTGTCTAAGAGCCGTAGCTGCAGCCGCCCTGCTAGTAGCTGAAGCCGATAAACTCACTCTGGGTCAAGAACTTTATGTACGAGTCCCACATGCAGTACAGATGTTGTTGGATTACAAAGGAAATCATTGGTTTAGTAACAGCCGTATGACCAAGTATCAAGCAATGTTGTGTGAAAACCCAAGAGTGCATTTAGAGACTGTTAATACCTTAAATCCAGCTACCGTTTTGCCACAACGTACTGAAAGTCAACATGATTGTTTGGAAGTGATGGATGAAGTATTTTCAAGTAGACCAGATCTTCGTGATTTTCCCATCCAGAACCCCGATGTTCAATATTACACAGATGGCAGTAGTTATGTGAAAGAAGGATGCAGGATATGCAGTAACAACGATAGACAAGGTGATAGAAGCTCGGCCACTGGCAAAAGGAACATCAGAACAAAAGGCAGAATTGATAGCACTGACACGAGCGTTACAATTGGCTGAAGGTTTAAGAGTGAACATCTACACGGACTCCAAGTATGCGTTTTTAACCACTCATGCCCACGGAGCTTTGTATAAAGAAAGAGGACTATTGAATTCAGAAGGCAAAGAAATCAAGTACGCAGCTGAAATCCTACAACTATTGGAAGCAGTGTGGGAGCCGAAAGAAGTCGGTATTATACATTGTCGAGCGCATCTGAGAGGAGATGGTGATGTAACCAAAGGAAATCGGATGGCAGATAGTGCAGCTAAGCGTGCCGCTGAATCGGGAAGACAGGAGTATGTGGAGCATATAGCTGCTCTTATACCAACTCCACTGTCTCAATGGATTCCAGTTTATACAGCTCAAGAAGAGGAGTGGCTAAAAACTGAACCTGGAAAGTATTTGGAGAACAGATGGTATCAGTTAGAAGATGGAAGAATAGTCATTCCAGCATCACTAGCGGTAGAAATTGTCCAAAACTATCACAACGGGACACAACGGGACACATTCTGGGAGAGACAGTACCGAAGAATCTCTCAGAAAACATTTCTACATACCAAGATTGTCCAACTTGACTCGCCATTGTACGAAGATGTGTAACGTGTGCTAAAAATAATGCAAGGCAAGGACCAGTAAAGCCACCAGGAGTCCAGTTTATGGGGGGACTCCCCATGTCCGATCTACAAATTGACTATACAGTAATGCCTAAATCTGGTGGACATCGCTACCTACTGGTAGTTGTGTGCACCTATTCAGGCTGGGTAGAAGCATGTCCTACTCGTACAGAGAAAGCAGGAGAAGTTGTGAGATTCCTGCTACGAGAAATAATACCCCGATATGGACTACCCTGCTCTATAGGATCGGACAATGGTCCAGCTTTTGTTCATCAGTGCCTACAACAACTGACTCATATGCTTGGTACCCCTACAGCGATAAAAGTAGCCGAAGTGACTCCGTGGATACATCACTCCAGGGTTAAACCAGCAGCAGTCGATTCTTGGCAAGCTACAGCAGATCCAGAGAATCCCTGCAAGATCCGGTTAAAGCGCACGACTCAGTCGGAGTGACGAGGAACCTTGTGGATTACAAATTTTATTGTTTCAGAGATTTGGTAAGTGAGTGTGAAGGCCATAATAAAGCCTGTCCGCTCACCGACGTGTAGTATATAAATCAGGAGAAGTCTCAGGAAAAGTCTCGAAGGGACCCCTGTGAAGACGAGCAGAACTCCATTCCCTGCAGCCCTTACATCCTGGAAGCTGAGGTGCCTTCGCACGGACGAAGACTGAGGATGACGACGAAAGATGTGTTTCTAATAATGTTTTTATATGTGTATTTTTATATTCAGGAAGGTAGAGGTACCGACACTCCTAGCTGTGAGGTATGCATTAAGACTACAAGAACAGGTAACCATATTTCCCAGACCCTAATTTGGCATTCGCAATACGAGTGTAAAGGAGATGTATCAAGATGTAGATACTTAAATATAGAATATAGTGTGTGCCATTTAGGAGTAGGAGAACCTAAGTGCTTCAGTCCAGAGTATCAACCCCGTACGATTTGGTTGACTCTCAGGAATGGAGATCCGCAGGGGACCCTAATTAACAAAACGGTATTAGAATCCGTATATTCTTCAGGTGTTCTGCTATTTGATGCGTGTAAAGCGATATCAAGTGGTAGAAAGCCGTGGAATGTATGTGGGGATCTTAGATGGGAGAGAACGTATGGGTCTAACGATAAATATATTTGTCCCAGTAGTAAAAATAAGTATGTGAGCCCTAGATGCCCAAATAGAGATTATAACTTTTGCCCATATTGGTCTTGTGTGGGGTGGGCAACTTGGGGACAGACAGTAGACAAGGACATGATTGTGACTAAGTTGCCTACCAGTCCATATTGTAAGTCTATGGAATGCAATCCAGTCCATATACTTATAAATAACCCTGACAAGTTCTTAGATAAATATGGTAATTTATTTGGGTTTCAAATATATGGGACGGGTTTAGATCCTGGGACAGTATTGTTTATAGGGATAGAGACTGATACGGTATCCTCCCAAACTCATCAAGTATACCATTCCTTTTATGAAGAGATGAGCATAGATAATAAGATCCCCCATAATGCTAAAAACCTGTTCATTGATTTAGCCGAAAGTATTGCCGGTAGTCTTAATGTTACCAACTGCTATGTGTGTGGAGGTACTAACATGGGAGACCAATGGCCTTGGGAAGCAAACGAGGTAAAGTCTGGTTCTGAGGCAGTTGACCAATTAATATCTACACAAGCCGATTATCATATGAGTGTTAGAGGTAAATCTGAGTGGAGATTAAAGACCTCCATCATAGGTTATGTTTACATAGCGAGGAAAGGAATGATGTATAATACTTCTGTAGGAGAATTAACTTGTCTAGGGCAAAAAGCTTATGATGATGATACAAAGAATACAACTTGGTGGTCGGCTTCAAATGTCTCAGAACCATCTAACCCGTTTGCAAGATACGCCAATTTAAAGGATGTGTGGTTTGATCTATCCATCACATCTAACTGGAGAGCCCCAGCAAATTTGTACTGGATCTGTGGTAAGAAAGCCTATTCGGAGCTGCCACAGGACTGGGAAGGGGCATGTGTGTTGGGTATGCTCAAACCATCCTTCTTCTTGTTACCTATTGAAACAGGTGAGACTTTAGGTGTTAAAGTGTATGATGTGAATCATAGGAAGAAAAGGGGACCCATAGAGATAGGCACCTGGGAAGATAATGAATGGCCTCCCCAGCGTATTATAGATTACTATGGGCCAGCCACGTGGGCAGAGGATGGTACCTTTGGTTATAGAACCCCAATATATATGCTCAACCGTATTATAAGATTACAGGCAGTGGTTGAGATCATTACTAACGAGACATCACAAGCGCTCAATCTTCTAGCGAAGCATAATACCAGGATGAGGACAGCAGTATACCAAAATAGATTAGCTTTGGATTACCTTTTGGCAGTAGAGGGAGGTGTATGTGGGAAGTTTAACCTGAGCAATTGCTGTCTTCAAATAGATGACGAAGGGCAAGCAATAGCTGAGCTTACTAGCCATATGGTTAAACTAGCGCATGTGCCTACTCAGGTATGGAAAGGGTACAATCCAAGTAGTTGGTTTGGTAGCTGGTATGAGTGGTTTGGAGGGCTTAAGGCAGTGGTAGGTGGAGTCCTACTGATTTTAACGTTGTGTCTACTCCTGCCATGTCTTATACCCTTAGTAGTTAGGTCTGTGCAAAGCCTGATAGAAAATATAGCAAAGAGGAAGGCTGCTGCACAGATAATGGCAATTTATAAATATAAGGCTCTAGATCAGGGAGAACCAATGCAGGAAGATGAGTGTTGAAGATTCACATCATAGATAAGTCTGGTCTGGTTCATGGTAACTTGCGGTGTATGCAAACCAAGGTTAAGTGATGCCTCAAGTAATTGTGAAATATCAAGAGGCATCAAAGGGGGGAATGTGGTGGAATCTCGGTAAAAATAAATTTAGTAGGCCGATATTACCACGTGGCATGTGTACGTGCATATGCTGACGTATCGATCAGTTGGTTGCACGAGGCAAGATACGATCAGTAGTGTACGGAGCATGTGCAAGAATACAGGATGTAGTATTCCCCTCCTCCATTGTGCTGGACAGGCCATGCGGTCAAGCAGGAAGTTAATTCTTATTTGTATTGATTGGTCAAGAGAATGTGCGGGTGGAGCTTAATATGGGAGGAGTTATGTGCCTATATAAGGAGCCTGCACTATTGTCCGGGGCTCCGAACTTGCTGTATTTTTGTGACATTAGTCCCTCTGAGTCCCGATCGGTGATCCAATAAAGAATCTCTTCCTTCCTGAAGAAACCTGTGTCCATCTCTCTGTGCTTGGCTTTCCTCATAGAGATTCATTGATTCAATTAATCTCTATGAGGAGATGCTGATTGGCCATGGCTGTGTTTGAATCATGCTGGCTCTGTCCCTGATCTGCCTCCTTGTCAGTCTTAACCAATCCTATGGGGAAGCACTGTGATTGGATCAGGCTACCACATGTCAGCAGACTGCTTGTTTTTCTGATTCTAACAGCATGCCGAGTTACAGCTTCAGGTTTGAATACAGTAACATTTTTACTATATTTATGGAGGCATGAATACATGTTTGTGTTCCTGACCCTATAGTGATCCTTTAAGTATAATTGTTACTTTGGGCAATTACTTTTGAGACCCTGAAAATGGGCAGACTGTATAAAAATTACTCTAAGTGTTCATATGCTATATTTCTCAAACCTGTTGAATTAAATCTTACAGTCTGCACTTCAATCATATCCTGATTGCTTTATTTTCAAATTCATTGTGGTGGCATACAGAGACAAAATTGAAAACCGTGTCCCTGTCAAAATAATTATAGACCTGAAGCCAGGTCAGTTTATGTTTTGATATTGTGGCTTCTACAGAGCTAACATGTGAGCAGTGTTTGTTTGTTTTTTGTTTCAGCTTAAATGAAAAAGCTAATGTATATGTAAAATTGTAAATGATAAATAGAAAAATAAATATAAACAAATTTAATGGAAATATAATTTCCTGAATTCATTTTTTTTTTTTTGTGTGTGTGTGCAAGATAATCCTGTGTGAAGTTCAATATACTTCAAGCCGTAATAAAGGAGGGGGAAGAGCATTGCTTCTTGTAGGTAGGGTAGAGGTACCATATTGAGGAGATTGATAGTTTCATAGTCCTTAAGGAAATGTGATGATAGCTCCAGATGTAGTAATTGGTTTCATAATATTTCCAGCTGTACGTGTCAGGATTTCCACCTCTAGATGGCATTGTTCTGTTGTATTCAAGAGTGCTGTGCACCATTCCTGTGTCAGTATTTACACAGGGTCCCCTATTCAGCAACAGTCTAACAATGCTGAGCATTAGACATGTACAATTCGTTTCAATCCGAATATGAATTCGGACGAATTTCGGGCAATTCAGACATTCGGTTACTTCCAAATGTCCGAATTGCCGAAGTGCTGAATTGTCGATGTCCCGAAGTTCCGAAATTACCGAATTTCCGAAGTGTCGAAGTTCCGAAGCACAGTATTGCCTAAGTACTAATATACTTACCTAAATGTTTGTTTTTTTCTCAAATAAAAATATTAGTTGCATGCTTTGCGTTCTAGTCTAGTCATTTAGAATTTGTAGTATTGAAGGACTTTTGACGTTTGTTTTAATGAATAGACTACTAAATTACTATGTGTGCATTACACTTCTTAGAAATCCATCAACTTGAATATTCTTTTGAATGTACGAATAGCTGAATTGCTGAAGATCCGAAATAGCCGAATTTCAGACGTATTTATAAATATAATTTGTTTTATACTGCTGTACACGTGGGACATCACTGAACACAAATATGAGTGTTTTGAAAACAGTAAACTGGGTAATTTTTATATCAGTGAAAGTGCAGTTTTTGCGAGAATACAAAAATAAATAAATGTCAACACTAAGTTTGCCCACGGTTTGTGACTACTAAAAAATACTGAGAAAACAAGGAGTTGGCTGCACTCACCTGAACATGCTTAAATGGGGTGCCGCTGGGTGCCAATAAGTACAGTAAAAATGAAAATCCACCGCACTCCCTTATCTACTAAACAGTTACTTTGGTGCTGACCAATTTTGTACGTATTATTAAAAACACATAAACTAGACAAATAATGGGGGTTTAGTTACATTATATGATCATTCATTGCATAAGCCTTCCACAACGTCAATGTACCCCCTCTTTGGCATTTTATGATCAAATATTGTAAAGCGCTATGGAATCTGTTGGCGCTATATAAATGGCAATAATAATAATAATAATAATAATAATAATATAATGTAACTAAACCCCCATTATTTTTTATCTAAATTACCGTATATACTCGAGTATAAGCCGACCCGAATATAAGCCGCGGCCCCTAATTTTACCCCAAAAAACTGGGAAAACTTATTGACTCGAGTATAAGACTAGGGTGGGAAATGCAGCAGCTACTGGTAAATTTCTAAATAAAATTAGATCCTAAAAAAATTATATTAACTGAATATTTATTTACAGTGTGTGTATATAATGAATGCAGTGTGTATATGAATGCAGTGTGTGTGTATGCAGTGTGTGTATGAGTGCAGTGTGTATATAATGAATGGAGTGCAGTGTGTGTGTATGAGTGCAGTGTGTGTATAATGAATGCAGTGTGTGTATGAGTGCAGTGTGTGTATGAATACAGTGTGTATGTATGAGTGCAGTGTGTGTATATGAGTGCAGTGTGTGTGTGTATGAATGCAGTGTGTGTATGAATGCAGTGTGTATATAATGAATGCAGTGTGTGTGTATGAGTGCAGTGTATGAATGCAGTGTGTGTGTATGAGTGCAGTGTGTGTATAAGTGCAGTGTGTATGAGTGCAGTGTGTGTATAAGTGCAGTGTGTATGCAGTGTGTGTATAATGAATGCAGTGCAGTGTGTGTATATGAGTGCAGTGTGTATATGAGTGCAGTGTGTGTGAGTGCAGTGTGTGTGAGTGCAGTGTGTATATGAGTGCAGTGTGTATGAATGCAGTGTGTATATAATGAATGCAGTGCAGTGTGTGTATGAATGCAGTGCAGTGTGTGTATGAATGCAGTGTGTGTATGTGTGAGTGCAGTGTGTGTGTGCAGTGTGTGTGTGTGAGTGCAGAGCATTGGTGGGGGGTGGGCATTTTATTAATTATTATTTAATTATTATTTTAATATTTTTTTAATGTTATTATATTTTTTTAGGTAATAATTTTTTTTTATTTTATTATTAATTGTATTATTTTTTTATGTTATTATTATTTTAATATTTTTTTTTCTTATTATTATTTGTTTTATTATTAATATTTTTATTTTTTCGTCCCCCCTCCCTATTTTTTCGTCCCCCCTCTGCAACTCTCGTTTTATTATTAATATTTTTATTTTTTCGTCCCCCCTCCCTATTTTTTCGTCCTCCCTCTGCAACTGTCGCGGCCGCGCGGAGCGTTGCCACGGTAACCCGTGGCAACGCTCTGACCCCGCGGCTCTCGCGAGAGTTGCAGAGGGAGCTGACCTGGGAGCTGCACGCACCGGAGGAGAGAGAAGGGAGCTGACAGGAGCTGCTGTGAAGGTAAGTTATAGCTTCCTGCCAGCCCCCGGTCCATGTCTGTATTATGGCAATGAAAATTGCCATAATACAGACAACTGACTCGAGTATAAGACGAGTGGGGGTTTTTCAGCACAAAAAATGTGCTGAAAAACTCGTCTTATACTCGAGTATATACGGTAGGTGTTTTTAATAAAATTGGTCAGCACCAAAGTAGCTGTTTAGTAGATAAGGGAGTGCGCTGGATTTTCATTTTTACTGTACTAAAACATACTGGACATACCCAATTTTTAATACCCTGTGTTTTCCACTTTTACAAATGGTATGCCAAGATGGGAAATATAAGACAGATATTGCACTAACGCTAAACCTAGAACCAAAATAAATTTAGTTTTTTTGCAGAAAACACCAATATGAAGCTAAATCGACCAAGCGGGTCTCAGCCAGGGACGTATTTGCAGCGAGGCAATTTCCAGGGGGCGGCAAAAAAAAAAACGTCTCCAAATGCCCAGGCAAATACCTTGTTAGCCTGGCGGATAACAAACAATCCAGGCAGACGGGCGACTAACTAAGAATCCACGCGGGCGGCGCTGGCGAGGGAGCAATGATTCGTGAGCTCTCTGCTCAGTTGTGAGCTCTCTGCTCAGTTCCCTCGCGCACCGCAGAATGATGCTTGGAGACGGAATATGACGTCATATTCCGGCTCCCGGCATCACTCTGCGGCGCGCAAGGGAGCTGAGCAGAGAGCTCACTAATCAGTGCTCCCTCGCCAGCGCCACCCGCCTGCATGGATTCTTAGTTAACCGCCGGCCTGCCTCCCTTCCTGTCTGAAGGGACCCCAGGACCAAAGGTAGGGAGGCTGGGTGGATTTAAACTAACAAAAAAAAAGTAATCGGTTAATGTTTGGGGAGGAGGGGCTGTCAGTGTGTGTATGTCTGAGTGATTGTGTGTGTCTGGCTGTCAGTGTGTGTATGTCTGTCAGTGTGTATGTCTGGCTGTCAGTGTGTGTATGTCTGTCAGTCTGTATCTGAGTGATTGTGTGTGTGTGGGTCAGTGAGTGTGTATGTGTCGGTCAGTGAGTGCGTGCGTCTGTCAGTGTGTGTCCAAGTAATAGTGTGTGTATGGCATTGTTTGTCAGTGTATATGAGAGTGTGTGTCTGTCAATGAGTGTATGTGTCTGTCAGTGAGTGTGCGTCTGTCAGTGAGTGAGCGTCTGTCAAAGTGCGGCCTTGACAGGAAGGGGTGGGGAAAACTTTAATTGGGGGGTGCCTGAGCACTGTCCTGCCTAGGGCAGCCCAAATCCTAAATACACCACTGGTCTCAGCAACGAAAAACTAAGAAGGTAAGAGAAAAGTCAGTTGAGGCGATATCTGGATCAATTTTAAAGTATGTTGCACCTTCAACATCTACCATAGTAGGTGAAAGTACTGAAGACATTCAGTCTGTTGAATCCAGAGGTGAAATGCCTGAAGTATCTTCTCAAGAAGCTTTATATGTGAAAGCACAAGAATTGGAGAAGATCATTTTATCTTCAAGCAGTGATAGTGATGTAGACGAAGGAGATGCCAGCAGAAGCCTGCATCAGCATGATGATGATGATGAAGAAGAAGAGGAGACTGTACGACTGTCAGTTTATTCTGATGTTGCTGCTTGGCCAGTTCCAGTTCCAGATGTTTTAAGAGTGGACCTTATTAAGAGGGGAAGTACACCTTTCCAAAATAGAGATGGGCCATTCAGTCCTGTTGAAAGTCAAGGAGAGAGATCAAAAGGGAAGAGTCGACAGATGACCACTGCATGGTTCTATAAGGCTCTGCCTAATGGTGAAAAAATTCTTAGAACGTGAATGGTGTACTCTCCATCAAAACAGAGTTTGTTTTGTTTTTGCTGCAGACTTTTTGCTGTTGATGACAAAGTAACAGGGGCATCCAGTTTTGTTACTGGATTTCAAATGTGGTGGAAGCTGAACCAAAAGGTGTCTGACCATGAGGCTTCTGAGCAGCATCTTACATGCTTGGAGAAATTGAAGACCTTGAGAGCAGGATTAAAGCTACAAAAATGCCTTGATCATGTCCATCAAACAACAGTGGACAGAGACAAAAGGAAATGGAGGGATATTTTGCATCACCTGCACATAAAGAATCACTGTGGCTGAACATGATCATATTCTTAATATGCATAGAGCTCATCAATCAATCTGAGGCCACTGCATGCAGCATTCATGAGTGATGCAAATAGAGCATCAGTCAGTTTGGAGCCACTAATTCTGGCCCCAACTTACAGAGGGGATCCCCAAATGAAATTACTGGTTATCAGCACGGAAATGGTCCCTGCTAGTAAAATACAGCATGATGGAATTATTCTGTCATGGGTGTCAGGGTACCTGTAGTCTCTACCCCTGAGACGGGTAGAGACTTAGACGTTTTTCCATCCAGACGGCATGGTTCTCCCGTTCCTCGCGGTCCCCTCGCGCATGTAAACGCCGGCCGCGAGAGAGCTATGCCTTTTTGTAACGTGACGCTCAATAGTCGACGTCATGACGCTATTCTTGCCCGACCTGTCAGTCAAATCCCGGACACGAATCAGGTCTCGGCGGAGGCGTGATTAGTCTCTAGAACCAGGGTATTTAAGGGAGCTCTCAGCATTTGCTCATTGCCCTGTCGTGGTTCTAGCCAGCCTAGTCACACAGTGCTCTTGTATTCTCTTGTCTTTTGGTTCTGACCCGGCTTTGTTATTACTTACCTGTCTTCTCTGTTATCCTTGACCCGGCTTGTCTCTCGCTTACCTGTCTTCTCGTTCCCTCGACCTCGGCTTGTCCCTGACCATTCTATACGTAGTATTACGTTAAGTCCGGCCATTCTAAGGTCCGGTATACGTATCTGCTACTCTTTGTACTCTGCGTGTTGGATCCCTGTCCCGATCCTGACAATGGGTCCTTAAGGGATGGACAATCAAGCTAGAATAATTCAGTCATACGTGGGTAAGGGTTTAAGCTAGCAGTCCCGGCACACAAACCTGGACTGAAATCACCTACCTGCAAGTCTATGCCACTAATAAAAAATAGAGAATTGGTCCATGATACAAAATGTTTACTTTTTCAAAATACCCAAGAACATTCCATTAGCTGTGCTGAAATACAACTTCCATTATCCAACAATTTCTGAGCTCTGTCAGTATTATATATGTATACACACATATACGTACATTAACATATTAATCCATCTTTCTAGCTAGCTACCTGTCTAATGATCTAAAGTTAGATATGTACATCTCCTTTTAATTATATAACTATAGATCGATTGAAATAGAGAGAGAAAGACATATCACTATCTTTAACTACCTCTCTATACTATGCACAAATGGTATAACGATGCTGAGATCAACTTACCCAGTAAAGTTTGCAAGAGGAACCTTGAGCTCTTCTGTCTATAACTCATATCTATTGTTGACATATTATTGTACTTCCATAGTGCTTATGGCCTGTGTACCTCTATTTTAATCCTGAGCTCTGTTTTTCTAATATATCTATGAACCTACCGTAAGTTGTTCTTTAATTAAGCTAACTGTCAACCTAAAGGTCATACAGAACTTTGTTTTTTTTTTCTAGTCTCTGGTGACTGTTGTGGGGGAAAAATCGGGGGGCGGTGGTGCATAACAGCTGTAAGGCTGTGACATGTTTGAAAGGAGAGTGTGTGATATCCATTTCAAGATTTTCCTAGTCTTGATGTCAGAAAAAATAGATTTTATTAAAAAGACAGGAGACTCCAGCAGCAAAGGTGATTTTTTAATAAAGTTTAGTGAATAAAAGACAAAAAACAGAGTAACTGAGATGGAACACTCAATACCCAATCAGAATCCGGCATAGTCTATATAGTGAATGATCCCCAATATTCTTCCTCTTTTGAGCTGCGAATCTAGAAGAAGTATCTAGTCTCTATTATTTATTGATCTTAATACAGAAAGCAAAGGTTGTGATCAGCAAGGAGATTTCTAAACATAAATTCTGGCAAAAAGCGGTCTTTTGCAGACAATTATGCATAAAAACCAAATCATCCAGGTATTTTTAGTAATGAAGTCAAATCTCATGATTCTTAGGTCAACATTAATTACAATAAGTTTCAGCTCAACACAGCAACTTCAAATTATATTTTCTCTAAACTAGCCTGGTGTCAGCAAAATAAAATGTATTATAAATAGAGATGTCCCGAATAGTTCGCTGGCGAATAGTTCCTGGCGAACATAGCTTGTTCGCGTTCGCCACGGAGGGCAAACATATGCGATGTTCGGTCCACCCCTATTCGTCATCATTGAGTAAACTTTGACCCTGTACCTCACAGTCAGCAGACACATTCCAGCCAATCAGCAGCAGACCCTCCCTCCCAGACCCTCCCACCTCCTGGACAGCATCCATTTTAGATTCATTCGGAAGCTGCATTCTTTTTTTTTTATTCTTTATTTTTGAAGTGCAGTGAACATACACGTAGTGACAATGACATATGGTGCAATGCAAAACGTTGGAATACAGACTTAGAGTTATGAAACAAAATGTCAAGAGGAACTGCACATTTTTAAAATATAAAACAATCATGCTAGGTAAACTTGTTTTGATATAAGTGAAAAGCATGGCATAGGGAAATCGTCAGACATGTTGAGAGTGTTCGTAAGTTTGAATACACATGCTTGAACTGAAGAGGGGTAAGGGGATTAACACCACCAGTTATAGATCAACATGTGTGAATCAGAATATCAAAACTAGAAATAAGTAGACTAAATAACCTCTTAGTGAGTGCTGTTAAATGCTAGACAACTGACTACACCTCATAACAAGGGCATTTTAGATTCTCAGCAGCAGAGATGTTTTAGCCAATTCCTCTGACATACTTCAGAGAGTGGTCGTCTCTACTCGCATCCATGTGCCGCTTAGTAGTGCTTCCACCGCCTGCCGGGTGCACCAGAGGGTCGCTCAGACCATGAGGGTCAGCAGGTCGGCGCATCAGCACCCTTGCTCCCCGAGCCCAGTCCACTGTGGAAGAAGATGCCTGGTTGCCCCCCAGCCCTCCAGCTTCAGTATAAGTAACCTGTGAGGTTCTGGGATCGGTCCTGTTCATTCGTGGGCGGCTGGTTGGCGTGCCATCCCCCCTGGCTCTCTGTTCCGAAGGAGAGCACAATGCTGGGGCACCTCTGGAGATCTCTTCCATCCTAGGTGAGGTGAGTAGCAAAGCCCTCTGCCGTGATTCAATCCGATTCCAGAAGGCTGCACAGAGAGCATCAAAGGCTGCATAGAACTTAGCTTCCCAGTGTGGGCTTGATTGCTCTGTCGGAGTGGCGGCCATCTTAGCTGTGACATGATGGCTCGTTTTGTTAGGGTGAGTAGTGGCCATTTAGCCTTGTGGGTTACTTTAGCCTTTCCCTGGTGGGGACCGGGATAACCCCCACCGTTCCAGAGGGGGGGGGACGGGGCTGTAGATATGAGGTGCAGACATGATGAGAGCTCCAGGCCGGGACATCGTCCGCTTCTCCCTGCCACAGAACCCCCAGAGCAGATAGGCCGCAGGACAGTGCGTAGTCATAGGCTGCTACAAACATGATCGGGTAAGCTCCCTGGTGTTCAGGAACAGGTAAGTGTTCAGTGAGCAACCTCCAAAGGTATTATTCCCTCTGTGGGTCTCACTTTGCAGGATGTATGCAGGGAGCTCACTTCATGCATGTCCGTCCGCCATGCTGGCCATGCCCCCTCCCCCCCCCCCCCCCGGAAGCTGCATTCTTAGTGAGAGGAGGGACAGTGTAGCTGCTGCTGATTTAATAGGGAAATCGATAGCTAAGCTAGTGTATTCAGTGTCCACTACAGTCCTGAAGGACTCATCTGATCTCTGCTGTAAGGACAGCACCCCATAAAGCCCTTTTTTGGGCTAGAACATCAGTCTGCTTTTTTTTTCTGTGTAATCTAATTGCAGTTGCCTGCCTGCCAGCGTGTGTGTCAGGCTCACAGTGTATACTGTGCCCACTTGCCCAGTGCCACCACTCATATCTGGTGTCACAATAGCTTGAATTTAAAAAAAAATATATACTTTTTTGACTGTAATATAATAGCAGTCAGTTTCCTTCACACGTGTGCGTTTCAGGGCCTGCCAGGGCACAGTGTCACACCAGTGCAACTCATATCTGGTGTAACAGTAGTGTACATTAAAAAAAAAATAGAAATTTGACTGTGAAATAATAGCAGTCAGTTTCCTTCACACGTGTGCGTTTCAGGGCCTGCCAGGGCACAGTGTCACACCAGTACAACTCATATCTGGTGTAACAGTAGTGTACATTAAAAAAAACCTAGAAATTTGACTGTGAAATAATAGCAGTCAGTTTCCTTCACACGTGTGCGTTTCAGGGCCTGCCAGGGCACAGTGTCACACCAGTGCAACTCATATCTGGTGTAACAGTAGTGTACATTAAAAAAAAAAAACTAGAAATTTGACTGTAAAATAATAGCAGTCAGTTTCCTTCACACGTGTGCCTTTCAGGGCCTGCCAGGGCACAGTGTCACACCAGTGCAACTCATATCTGGTGTAACAGTAGTGTACATTAAACAAAAAAATAAAAAAAATTTGACTGTAGATTAAATAGCAGTTAGTTGTCTGCAAGCGTTTGTGTCAGGCCTACAGCATCTACTCTGCCAACTTCTGCCAGTGCACAGTGCCACTCATATCTGTTGTCACAGTAGCTTGCACGCATAGTACCACTAATCCAAAAAAAAATGACAGGCAGAGGCAGGCCACCCCACAGGGGCAGTCGTGGTCGGGGTGCTGTGATTCCCTTTGGCCCTAGAATAATGCCCAGTGTTCAGAGGCCACGTACCCTGAACTCGAAAAGTTCTGAGGACATAGTTGACTGGCTAACACAGAACACCCAATCTTCTACAGCTTCCGCTCGGAACCTTGACGCACCATCCTCCTCCAGCTTAGCTTCGGGCACCTCTCAAGTTACCACTCGCCCACCTGCCGCCACCACCAACACTAGCACCACAGCCGCTTCACTTGATCTGTCAGAGGAGTTATTTACACATCAGTTGGAAGAAATGAGTGATGCGCAACCATTATTGCCAGAGGATGTAGATAACAGGGATATGTCTCAGTCAGGCAGCATTACACACATGGACGTACAGTGTGATGATGATGATGTTGTACCCGCTGCTGCTTCCTTTGCTGAGTTGTCAGATACAAGTGAAGCGGTTGATGATGACGATGCGTCTGTGGATGTCACGTGGGTGCCCGCTAGAAGAGAAGAACAGGCGGAAAGGTCAGATGGGGAGACAGAGAGGAGGAGGAGGAGGAGACGAGTTGGAAGCAGGGGGAGGTCGTCGCAAGGAGCTAGTGGCACAGTCAGACAGCATGCATCGGCACCCAGGGTCAGCCAGACAGCACGCCAATCAACGCATGCTGTTGCCACCACCAGAATGCCGTCATTGCAGAGCTCAGCAGTGTGGCATTTTTTTTTGTGTGTCTGCCTCTGACAACAGCGATGCCATTTGCAACCTGTGCCAAAAGAAACTGAGTCGTGGGAAGTCCAACACCCACCTAGGTACAACTGCTTTGCGAAGGCACATGATCGCACATCACAAACACCTATGGGATCAACACATGAGTACAAGCAGCACACAAACTCAAAGCCGCCATCCACCTCCTGGTCCAGCATCTTCAGCCACGTCAACCACTGCTGTCCTCCTTGCCCCCTCTCAACCATCCGCCACTCCGTCTCTCGCCTTGAGCAGTTCCCGCTCATCTGCCCACAGTCAGGTGTCTGTCAAGGACATGTTTGAGCGTAAGAAGCCAATGTCACAAAGTCACCCCCTTGTCCGGCATCTGACAGCTGGCTTGTCTGAACTCTTAGCCCGCCAGCTTTTACCATACAAGCTGGTGGAGTCTGAGGCGTTCCAAAAAATTGTAGCTATGGGGACACCGCAGTGGAAGGTACCCGGCCGAAATTTCTTTGCACAAAAGGCAATCCCCAATCTGTACTCGATTGTGCAAAAGGAAGTAATGGCATGTCTGGCACACAGTGTTGGGGCAAGGGTCCATCTGACCACTGATACCTGGTCTGCAAAGCATGGTCAGGGCAGGTATATCACCTACACTGTGCATTGGGTAAACCTGCTGACGGCTGCCAAGCATGGAATGCGTGGCTCTGCAGAGGAGTTGGTGACACCGCCACGACTTGCAGGCAAACCTGCTGCCACCTCCTCTACTCCTCCTACTCCATCCTCTTCCATAACCTCCTCGGCTGAGTCCTCTTCTGCTGCTGCGTCTTGCTCCACATCAATGGAACCCCCCCCAGCTCCCCAGGTACTATTCCACATCCCGGATACGGCAGTGTCACGCCGTCTTGGGGTTGACTTGCCTTAAAAAAGAGTCACACCGGACCAGCACTCCTGTCCGCCCTGAACGCACAGGTGGATCAGTGGCTGACTCCGCACCAACTGGAGATCGGCAAAGTGGTTTGTGACAATGGAAGAAATTTGTTGGCGGCATTGAATTTGGGCAAGTTGACACATGTGCCGTGCATGGCACATGTGTGTAATCTGATCGTACGATGCTTTGTGCATAAGTACCCAGGCTTACAGGACGTCCTGAAGCAGGCCAGGAAGGTGTGTGGCCATTTCAGGCGTTCCTACATGGCCATGGCGCACTTTTCAGATATCCAGCGGCGAAACAACATGCCAGTGAGGCGCTTGATTTGCGACAGCCCGACATGTTGGAATTCAACACTCCTAATGTTTGACCGCCTGCTCCAACAAAAAAAGCAGTTAACGACTATTTGTATGATCGGGGTGCTAGGACAGCCTCTGCGGAGCTGGGAATTTTTTTGCCACGTTACTGGACGCTCATGCGCAATGCCTGTAGGCTCATGCGTCCTTTTGAGGAGGTGACAAACCTAGTCAGTCGCGCCGAAGCCACCATTAGTGACATCATACCATTTGTTTTCTTCCTGGAGCGTGCCCTGCTAAGAGTGCTGGATCAGGCCGTAGATGAGCGTGAAGAGGAAGAGGAAGAGTTGTGGTCACCATCACCACCAGAAACAGCCTTATCAGCATCGCTTGCTGGACCTGCGGCAACGCTGGAAGAGGATTGTGAGGAAGAGGAGTCAGAGGAGGAATGTGGCTTTGAGGAGGAGGAGGAAGACCAACCACAACAGGCATCCCAGGGTGCTCGTTGTCACCTATCTGGTACCCGTGGTGTTGTACGTGGCTGGGGGAAGGAACATACCTTCAGTGAGATCACTGAGGACGAGGAACGGGACATGAGTAGCTCGGCATCCAACCTTGTGCTAATGGGGTCTTTCATGCTGTCGTGCCTGTTGAGGGACCCTTGTATAAAAAGGCGGAAGGAGAACGACCTGTACTGGTGTCCACGCTACTAGACCCCCGGTATAAGCAGAAAGTGCCTGAAATGTTACCGAATTACCGCAAGTCGGAAAGGATGCAGCAGTTCCAAAATAAATTAAAAGTATGCTTTACACAGCGTATCAGGGTGATGTCACAGCACAACGGGAAAAAGGGGAAAAGGTGAAAGTAATCCTCCTTCTCCCACGGCCACGCCGGCAAGGACAGGACGTTTTACAGACGTGTTGTTGATGGAGGACATGCAGAGCTTTTTAAGTCCTACGCATCGCCACAGCCCTTCGGGGTCCACCCTCAGAGAACGACTCGACCGACAGGTAGCAGACTACCTCGCCTTAACTGCAGATATCGACACTCTGAGGAGCGATGAACCCCTTGACTACTGGGTGTGCAGGCTTGACCTGTGGCCTGAGCTATCCCAATTTGCGATAGAACTTCTGGTCTGCCCCGCTTCAATTGTCCCGTCAGAAAGGACCTTCAGTGCAGCAGGAGGTATTGTCACTGAGAAGAGAAGTTGCCTAGTCAAAAAAGTCTAGATTACCTCACCTTTATTAAGATGAATGAGGGATGGATCCCGAAGGGACTGACAGTGGGCGATACATTCGACTAAAAAAGGCCTGATGAGGGGGACGTAACAGGGATTAAACTGATAAGAATAGTACTGCTTAACACACCACTCCTATCTGGTCGCACATTAGATTACACGTGCAGTGCCCCAAATTTGAAGTAGGAGGACCAACCAAGCATCTTTTTCCATCTCCCGGTTCCTAAAATCGATGCCATATACACGTCCCCTGATAGGGGACGTAACAGGGATTAAACTGATAAGAATAGTACTACTTAACACACCACTCCTATCTGGTGGCACATTAGATTGCATGCGCAGTGCCCCAAATTTGAAGTAGGAGGACCAACCAAGCATCTTTTTCCATCTCCCGGTTCCTAAAATCGATGCCATATACACGTCCCCTGATAGGGGACGTAACAGGGATTAAACTGATAAGAATAGTACTACTTAACACACCACTCCTATCTGGTGGCACATTAGATTGCATGCGCAGTGCCCCAAATTTGAAGTAGGAGGACCAACCAAGCATCTTTTTCCATCTCCCGGTTCCTAAAATCGATGCCATATACACGTCCCCTGATAGGGGATGTAACAGGGATTAAACTCATAAGAATAGTAATACTTAACACACCACTCCTATCTGGTGGCACATTAGATTGCATGTGCAGTGCCCCAAATTTGAAGTAGGAGGACCGACCAAGCATCTTTTTCTATCTCCCGGTTCCTAAAATAGATGCCATATACACGTCCCCTGATAGGGGACGTAACAGGGATTAAACTGATAGGAATAGTACTACTTAACACACCTTATAATAACGCAGAGAGAGGCAACGCAGAGAGAAGAGTCTGAAGAAGAGGAGTCAGAGGAGGAAGGTGTCCCAGGGGGCTTGTTGTCACCTTTCGGGGACCCTTGGTGTTGTACGTGGCTGGGTGGAGGAAGAGACCTTCAATGACATCAGTGAGGACAAGGAACGAATCATGGCTAGCTTGGTATCCAACCTTGTGCAAATGGGGAGTTTGCGGTTGTGCAAATGGACTGTTTGCAGTTGTTTGCGGTGCGTTAAACGGGGAGTTTGGTCTGTCACTGTGAAGCGGGCGTAACCCTTACACTACCTGATCGATACAAAATCATACCTGATGTTTTAAAGCACGTTATTCCAAACAATTTAGGAATGTTAGGTGATTTATGCCCTTTATAGATTAAAACCAGACTCTGCATCAACTGTGTAATTTTCCATGGGAGTTTTGCCATGGATCCCCCTCCGGCATGCCACAGTCCAGGTGTTAGTCCCCTTGAAACAACTTTTCCATCACTATTGTGGCCAGAAAGAGTCCCTGTGGGTTTTAAAATTCGCCTGCCTATTGAAGTCTATGGCGGTTTGCCCGGTTCGCCCGTTCGCGAACATTTGCGGAAATTCGCGTTCGCCATTTGCGAACGGAAAATTTTATGTTCGCGACATCTCTAATTATAAACATATAAACCTGATTCTGAGTGTCTGCTACCAAAGTAAAAAGTATGAAGGAGATAAAACCTGATTTTATAGAAAGACAGGAGACTCATATTATGCATTAACATTCTTTACTTAACTCCAGCAGCAAAGACATTTTTTTCAATAATGTTTAGTGAATAAAAGACAAAAAACTGAGTAACTGAGATGGAACACTTGGTAGCAAATCAGTATTCAGCATAGTCTATATAGTGAAAGATCCCCAATATTCTTCCTCTTTCGAGCTGCGAATCTAGAAAAAGTATCTACTAGAGTGAACTCCAAGGTTAAGAATGAAACTCCAAACAGGATTTAGCTTAAACATAAAAAAGGGTGGGCTAATGGGAGAGAAACAACTCACCTCCTGTCTTTAATAAAAATCTATATTTTCTGACGGAAAATTTTGAATCTTATAGCAAGACAGGAGGCTTGTATTATGCATGTTAAAAGCTCAATAATCATTGAAATATATATCAAATACATAGTTAAGATATTACAAAATTATTTTTGAAACATGCATGCTAGGTGTAAAATAAAACGGTTTAAAATGTAGATTCTGAAGACCAAGTTGCAGTTTACAGATCTGATAAAGAGCCTCCTGCTTGAAACACTTTAGTTGTCATAGTTCAGGGGTAGGCAACCTTCGGCTCTACAGATGTTGTGGACTACATCTCCCTTGATGCTTTGCCAGCAATATGGCTGTAAAAGCATTATGGGAGATGTAGTCCAAAACATCTGTAGAGCCGAAGGTTGCCTACCCCTGTCATAGTTCCTTTTAAAGAGTGAGCTCCAAACACTGAAGTATCAATACTTGCCAAAGACATAGTTTGTCTTACCCATCTGGCTAAAGATGTAGAGGAGACAGGCAGAAAAGGTTTACGAAAAGAGATTAGCAATTGAGAAAAATTAGAATTTCTTATAGATGAGGTTTTAAGCTCATATGTTTGAAGACAATTGACAACACATAAAAAAGGATGGTTAGAAAAAGGATAGAACAAAGAGCGGAGATTCATTTTGGTACGTCTAACAATAGAAAAATTAACACCATCAGGAGTATATTGTCTATTATTTAGGTCTAAAGCCTTAATGTCAGAAACTCTTAAATTAATTGAGGCATAGTAATGTGGTAACCTTAAACAACATCAATTTTAAGGATAAGGAGTCATTGTCACTCCACGATTCTATTAACTGGAGTACCAGAGTAACATCCCAAGTAGAATAATATTTAGTGCATGGAGGATGCTTAAATCTGATAACCTTCATAAGTCTGCAGACTAAGGGATGTTTGCCCACAGCGAAAAATTCAATAGGGTCGTGGTTTGCTTAGATAACTGATCGATAGACATTAATGGTGCGATAAGCTTTGCCTGAATTAAATGAGGCTGACAAATTTTTTTAAATGTTTGCTAAATCTAAATGTACAGGACCCACAGCCCATGCACCAATTAAGCCAAATTTTCCAGGCCGATCTGTAATTTGCAGTGGTACCTGGTGCCCTTGCTTCTGAGAGAATGTCTCTAGTTGAGTTTGAAAATTCACTACGAGATTTGTATGACCCGAGATGAGAAATGCTATTAAAGGTAGTTGGCCTGATATTACTAGAAGATGAAGATTTCCATCCGGATCACGGAGAACATCCCAACGCATCTGTATGAGTTGTGGGTAATCTATCAGCATGCTGAGAAGCTGAGGGAACGATGGTTGTGATGGCCAGATAGGGGTTATTAACACTAGGGTTGATTTCTGAGACCATGCTTTCAGAAGTGCCCAAGATATCGCAAATAGGGAAATGCATAATTGACTCCATCTTTCCAGCATTGGAGGAATGCATCTTGATCTCCTGCCTCTGGATCTGGACACCAACTAAAAATGTTTTCCAATTGGCAATTGAGTCGTGATGCAAACAGTTCGTATTGAAACAGACCCCACAGGGAAAGTAATCATTAAAAGATGCTGGGATCCAACATCCAGTCACTGGAAATGGGAATTCCAATTTGCAACTGTATTGGAGAGGCCGGGAAGATATTCTGCTGTTTCAATCAAAGCAAAAGTGCAAAAAATCTTTGGCAATGTCCGCCAGTTGCTTGGATTTTGTATCTCCTAAACAATTTATGTATTGGACTGCTGATATGTTGTCCATTTTGAGAAGAATACAACAATGGGATTTTTGTTTCGCAAAGCTACGTAGAGCGAAAAATTCTGCCATGAGTTCCAGGCAGTTTATATGCATACTCATACTCTTCTAGAGACCATTTACCTCCCATAGACTTGCCTCCAACGGGCTCCCCAGCCTACTTGACTCAAATCGGATTCTATAATCAGATCTGGCAATTAAGTGAAAATGTCTTTCCCGTTCCAAATTTGAACGTGATCTGACCACCAGCATAGTTCTGTTCTTGTCTCTGGAGTCAAAGAGATCTCGTCTGAATAAAGGAGATCATTGCGTAGATGTTCTCTTTTTAATCTTTGAAGGGCCCGGTAGTGAAGGGAACCAGAAAATCGTTAAAGCCGATTTCTCATAATTTATTACAAAGCCAAGGCTTGTTAACAGATTCAATGTCCATTGAGAATGTAGTTGAAGAGTTTGCCCACTCTGTGACATAATCAATATGTCGTCTAGATAGATTATCATTCTCACTCCCCTGCTTCGAAGTAGGGATACTACTGGTTTGAGCAATTTGGTGAAACACCAAGATGCAGAGGATAAACAAAATGCCAATAATTTGAATTGCCATTTCTTCCCTTCCCATATGAATTGTAAATAATGACATGAATGGTGAATAGGTACCATGAGGGACGCATCCTTCAAATCTACTTTGATCAACCAGTCGTTGAGTATCAATAGGTCTTTGAGATAATACAATCTGACAAAATTGTTTAAATATTTAAAATTTATGACTGGTATGTGACCAGTATCTTTCTTGTTCACCAAGAATAAATTGCTTATGAAGCCTGGACTGCTCATGGGCACCTGTATGATTGCATTTTTTGAGCATAAATTTAATATTTCTTGACGGACCAGAGTTAGGTTTGGATGTTACCGGGAAAGGTACTTTTTCTTTGAATGGGATATGATATAAAATCTATTTTGTATCCCAGAACTGTGTCTAGTATCCAAGAATTGTTTGTAATCTGACTCCAAACATGGAAATAATGAGTGAGTCTGCCTCCTAACCCTTCTAGGGAAGAAAGGGGAATTGTCGTACTTACCGGATGAAGATCTGAAGCGAGACATTCCCCGATGGCCTCTTGAGCTCTGAGGTCTTCCACATAGTGGGAAGAATGGAGTTGTTTGGTGAAAGGAGCGGCTGGACAAGTGGTTCCTTCCTCTTCCAGCCCTTCCAAAAACCTTAGGGTTGAATACTTTCCTCATAGATGACTGAGCCTTATCAAGGGAGCTAAATAAATTGATATATTTATTAATATCTTTAATAAAGGATTCTCCGAATAGGAGACCTTCAGCAACTGGTCCAGGTTCAGAAGTGGCTAAATTCGACAACTGAGGGTAAATTTTCATTAAAATAGACCCGCTGCATTCACTGGTCAGAGTTCCTTTAGCATTCTCCAAAAAGAATACAATGCGTTGGGTCCAACCTCTCAAAATATCAATGCTGGGAGGAATTCCACAAGCTTCAGCTTGTCTAAAGTCTCAAACATTTTTGCCACGGGACCAGATATGTCCATTAATTTATCTTGAAAGATTTTACTGATCTGTCAATTCCTTTACTTGAGTTCTTCCCTGATTTTGTTAAAAATTGCACAACAGTGGGATCTAGGGGTCTGTGCGACTCTCTTAGACAAAGTTGGTCTTGAGCATTCAGCTCCTAGCTTATTTCTAGCCACTTGGTCAAGGGGTTTCCTCAACCAGCTTTCAAGATATTTGGCTACACTAGCCATGGGACACCATTCGGCTGTCCTAGGGTGCTTAATATTGTCTGGGTGAAATAATGGTTTTCCATTATAATATTCCCTTAATCAGATTTAGAAAGAAGCTCAAGTGCCTCTGAAACAGATGAATAATTTGAGGAAGAATCAGATTCCAATTTTTCATCTGCTGAGCTTGAAGATGAGTCATCATTCGAGGAGGTTTTATGGGAGTCAGGTTTGCTACTGTGAATTGTCTTTCGATCTTGTCTGTCTTCCTCACGAGCAGAGGGTCTTTTGGGTGGTTGATTGCACTGTTCAGTTCTGCATGAGACACTCATTTTGTTTTGGTCTTGGTCCTTCCCCATCTTATGTGACTTAGCACAGCCAGGGGATTCAAAAGGACAGTCAAAGCAGTGTTTGCATTTCTGGGTGGCCTTCACAGACCTCATGAATCCCTGAGCTAAATTCCACAGGTGACCAGAATTGGGCTGAAAGAGTATTAATTAAGTGAGTCTTATCACTAGGTTTTGAATTGCTTATGGCCTGGGCCACAGATTTTGCAATTGGTTCTTGCATGGAAGACATAGCAGTATAAATTGCAGATGAAACTGATTTGTGAACGGATAAGTCTACAATATTTTGTAAAGAATCCTCAGTGAGGATTTCACAGTCATAAGTAGAACCAGGTTTTTTTGACCGAGAAGAAGTTTGTCTAATTTCTTTAGAATTCTTTGTTCAATATTGCAACAAATTGTAATTTGTAATTACTATTAGTAAATAGTAAAATAATGTTGCAAAAGATTAGGTAAAATACTGACAGGAAAGTCAAATAATTTCAAAGTTATAATAATTACCTACAAAGAGCAACAAAGTTGTAGAGAAACACTGTGCTGAGGTAAAGTCATCAATCTATGAAGGACTAACTGAAATCACTCGTACAGTGATTCGCATGAAAAACTGGCAAATTAAACTTAACAGTGAAATACACGTTCGTACAAAAAAAACGCGAACGCGAGTATGATAAACTAATACAAAAAAAATGAATGGCTGCAATTCGCAAGAAATCTACTCAAATCTACTCATTCAAAATAACTGAATAGTAACAATTCAAATGAAAACTACTGAACGCGGACAGACCATGAACTCAATTCAGATGAAAAGGCCAGTGTATATAAACCAAATATATATATATTTAAACAAAAAATAATAATATTGATTATAATACTGATTGGCTACCAAGTGTTCCATCTCAGTTACTCTGTTTTTTTGTCTTTAATTCACTAAACTTTATTGAAAAATGCTGGAGTTAAGTAAAGAAAGATAATGCATAATACGAGGCTATAAAATTAGGTTTTATCTCCTTACTTTTTACTTTTTACTAGCAGACACTCATGACTTGGAATCAGATTTATGTTTATAATACATTTTATTTGCTGACACCAGGTTAGTTTAGAGGAAATAGATTTGTTTTTTATGCATAATTGTCTGCAAAAGACCGCTTCTTGACAGAATTTCTGTTTAGAAATCTCCCCGCTAATCACGAGCTTTGCTTTCTGTATTAAAATTAATAAATAACTTTTGGTTGTACTTGCGGTCTTGATGAGGTTGCTGTCCAGGGACACCTGTCAACAACAGGAGAAAATGTATTCATGCTTACCATACTTTTCTTTTCCTGGTCAAAGGCCATCGCAGCACAACAATGGGTTAGCTCCTCCCATCCCCAGATAAAAAAAAAGAACCTAATTAAAATAAGTGCATAAGTACACCCTCCTACCCCATCAGCCCTCAGTCTAAGTTCGAAAGCCAAATCCAAAGAGGGGGGGACTTTTGTGCTGTCATGACCTATGACATGGAAAATATGAATACATTTTCCGGGCAATACCCCTAGTAGCATACAAATGGGTAACACCCAAGCAAAGACCAAGAGAGGGAAAGAAAACATTTATAAATATGTATAAACCAAAAGTGTATTGAAAATCAAACGTGAAAACATTAAGCCATCATTTAGTTAAATATCCAACATTTTGCCAAATTTGTTTTACTGAGCAGCTCTAACGTCCAATTGGTAATGCCCGATGATAGTATTAATAGAGAACCACAATGCAGTCTTACAAATCATATCAGGTGAAGCTTTAGTCGCTGCTGCCCAGGAGGAGAAAAGTGATCTAGTTAAGTGGGCATTAAGTCCATCTAAGACAGGAACCTGCACAGCTTGGTAAGCTTGAATAATAGCTGAAACAATCCATCAACCGATTGCATCCATGGATGCTTGCAATCCACTCCTTGCTCCATTTGGAATAACAAAAAGCCTATTAGAAGCGATCCACTGTCAATGTAGCTCCTGAGACATCTGACTAATTCCAGGTCTGAAGATTCTACTGTGTCTTCCTGGGCTATGCTCAATTCAGGAAGAACTATATTCTCATTCAAATAGAAGGAAGATGTAACCTTAGGTCTAAATTCTGGTACAGTTCTTAGTATAACTCTATTAAGATGGAGAACTAAATAAACTTTCTTTGGGGAGAGCCTGTAGTTCCGAAACCTGTCTTCCTGAGGTCAAAGCTACCAGGGGGACTGTTTAATTGGTAAGAATGTGAGTAGAGAGACTCCAAAGGTTTAAATGGAGCAGATTTCATATCCTCCAGAACGAAAGGCAAGTCACATGTAGGATAAACAATCTTTATAGGAGGGTGAATATTAAGCACTGATTTCAAAAATGTGGAAACATCTATGTCAAAGGCCCGTTTGAAATTAGTGAGCACAGATAAGGCCAAAACATGTACCTTCTTGGGTATGTAACTTAGTCCTTTATGCAAACCTGCCTGAAAAAACAAGATATCCTTGGCGCATATATTATGAACATCTATACTTTTGTCACATCCTGTTCCTGGCAATGGCTTCTGGTATCCAGTGCTCTTTTTGCAATTCTTGCTTAGTTTTCTTGGTTTTTCTGTTTTTTTTATTCCATGCCTGGTTTCTTTATGCTGGGTTTTCTGGGTTAATTCCTGTATTCCGTTCCTGGAATTCCCAGTCTCTTGGATTCCTTTAAATGTTTGCTTTATGTTGCCACACCCGTTCCTTTTCCATGAACCTTTTGTTTCAGTTGTTTCCTGCATGCAGTTGCTACAAGTCCTCTGCCCTTTTCTTGCAGGTAAGTGCTGTTTGTGTTTATTATTGTTTATTTAGTCATGCATATCTAGGTAGATAGGACCCACCTTAATTGGAGGACTTTGACGCAGTTGGTGGGCTGCATACATCTTATCCATTTATGTATGTCTAAATCTCCAATGTTTTACATATATAGTACTTAGTTATGTCTCCTCTTGTTTTGCCTTGTATCTCTTGTCTTGTTTTATTTTGTCTTGTATTCCCAGTTCATGTACAGTCCTATCCTGCCCTGTTCTTGTTTTCCTCATGTCTTGTGTACATGTTCTGGGTTCTGCTTTCTGTCCTGCTCTGGTTCTGGGTTCTCCTAGTTTTGTCTTATTTTCTTGTTTGGTGCCTATTCTAGTCTTTCCTTGTTTATGTACTGGATACATATCTGCTGCAGAGCCTCCCTATCCAGTTCCTGAGAGGTCTGTTTCTTGTCATCTGGCACCTGGGATCCGCAGTAGCTGCATCAGGGCCTTGGCATGTGACTGCACAAATGCTGGTGCTCAACGCCAAGGGGCGTACTGTTACCCTGCACCAGGTCCTGAATGTCTATTTCCACACAGTGACTCCTAATATCAAGATCCTGCATACTGGGTCCCGGTCACCGGACCGCCACCGCTGACAACTTTTGGATTTTGGCCAGGCTAGGAAAGCATCCCTTACTCGATAGTAGGTGGATAAGGGAGAACATTTCCTCGATTTCATCAAAGTGTTTACTACATCTGGGGATAAAATTGTTGTTTAACCTCTCCCTTTCAACTTATGGAGGAACTGGGGGAAATGCCTACCTCCGTACGAAGTCCCATTTGCTGAATAGGGCATCCCTCCTGATGCTTTATGCTGACAGTAAGATGATAATGATTAATTTCATTATTACATTTATGTGTCTGTTGTACTTATAGTTTTTTTTTAATAATACTAATAATTAAATTAAATTATTTAACCAGAAAAGTTACACTTGGGCTTTTTTTCTAGAATGTCTTGATGTCTAGATCAACCCAACATAATCATACTTATTTTATTGGCCTCAGAATAATGGAGGATTGTGTTGACCTTTCTGGGAATTGAATATTTCATTTAAAATACCATACGAGCCTTGTCCACTGATGTATCATAACCAATAACAATGAGATTCATTTAAAGTAATTATATTTTCAGGACATATCTGGGATTGCCTTTTGGTTCATCAAATGACATGAAAACTGCTCAGGTCTTTGTATAATGTATTTTTTATCTGGAATGTGCAGTATAGATATTAATTGTGAGTATGAATCTGCTTCTTGTTTCTATAACATTGTCTCTTTAAGGTTATTACATATAATAGCATTTATTTTCACTTTACATTTAATATGCTTTCATGGTCACTTTAATCAACTGAGCTTCTTGTACTGTATTTGTAATGGTTTGTGAGTTAATTTTGCAAGAGGTTTGTTAAGAACTCCAACATCAGAATTTAAATTCAACCTCTAAAAGATAACCTTGTTTTGCCTGGTTGTCTGTACATTCTACTAAATATGTCTGAAATGTGAGTCTATTTGTCACACATTCACATTCATCTTTGTTTTTTCCAAATATGATTTTGTTTAATATAGTGTAATTTAACAGCTTGTTTAATTATCAAGAATAGTGTTTCAAAAATCCATTAGGATTACATGATGACACACAGTGTTCATAGGTACATTCTGGCTGATGGTTGATAGGGGGCACTGTAACTCTATTCTTTATTGGAATGCTGTTGCTTTAGAGATAAATAGAACCTGCAGAGGGACAGATTTTACAAAGAGATGAAAGGAACCAAATAATGAATCCCGATGAAATTTCCTGGGGATAAAGCGTGGTAGGATTGAATTACAGAATGTCACATGGTGATAGGTGAAGGGGGTTTCAAATGAAATGTCCTTCGTTTTTAATCAAAGTTCAAACTTATTACCAATATCTTCCAACACATGAATGAAAGGACTAGTAATCTAAATTGTATTGTTTTTCCTACGCTAATTGTAAATATATGACACAGAAGACCTTGCACATATATTTTCTCCATGCAGCAGAATGCTAAAAACCAAATGCAAGCATAAGAACCAGAGCAGATAAAATGAGAACTTTGAAATAACACAAAATTGTATTGTGATTATCTCAAATGTGAATGCTAAAATAATTGCATGCTAAAAATGCAATTATCATACTGAATTGAAATAATTTTTTTTTAAAGAAATACATCTCATACATTGTAAACATAATGATTAAATGAAAATAATAATTTTAAAAAACCTATAGGGTCAGGAACAAAAACATATGTTTCTGATCCTATAGTGTTAAAACCACCATGTAGCCCCCCTGGCCCTCTCTTGCCTCCCTAAATATAGTAAACTCATACTTGTATTTAAGCATGAAGCTGCTGGCTCTGCTCCTGTCTGCCTCAGACATGCAAGCTGTCTGCTGACATCATCAGAAGTGTTATTCTAAGCCAATCACAATGATTCCCCATAGGATTGGCTGAGACTGTGAAGGAGGCAGATCAGGGGCAGATCAAACACAAGTCAAACACAGCTCTGGCCAATCAGCATCTCCTCATAGAGATGAATTGGATTAATAACTCTCTATGAGGAAAGTTCAGTGTCTGCATGCAGAGGGTGGAGACACTGATATGTTGTGATGTACACTAAGCAAGACAGCTTAAGGAAGCAACTCTAGCAGCCATCTGAGGAGTGGCCAGTGACGTTATCACTAGGCTGTAATGTAAACACTGCATTTTCTCTGAAAATAGTGTTTACAGCAAAAAGCCTGAAGGTACTGATTCTACTCACCAGAACAAATGCAATAAGCCGTAGTTGTTCTGGTGACTATAGTGTCCCTTTAACTGAGCCCCGAACATCTTTCAATAATAGAGCACGAGAATATATGTTTTTGTATAGAAGAAACCTTTCATAATGTAAGACACTACTTTATTAAGTAAAGTGGAAATTGAGTAAAATTGGTAGATAAATATAAAAATGATGACAGTATTCTTAATTTTTAGGACAATATTTTCAGTGTCCTATTTTTATAGTTCAATTATTTTGGATTAACATTTGTAATTGTATTGATAATTCTCCATAATTCCCAGATTTAGGAAAGAAATGTAATGTATAAGAAATGTACAAATGTATGTGGTGAATTGAAATGCAAATTTCACCTCAGTCCCAGTTCCTTAACTTCACTTAACCACAACTTACTGGCATTCCACTATTTCCATTGAGTACTTTATGCCAGTGGTGTAGTGTGGGTTGCCAACACCCAGGGCAAGGCAAGTATTGTGCCCTCCAACCCGTGGACTCTTTGCACTTCACTGAGTCCCTTAACTGGCACCTAGGTAGTCTCACTCCTCATTTCCTACAAGCCTCTTCTTCATGATGTAAGTCACACTGATAGTTGTGTATGTGACGGAAGTAACCTCGACACTGGTTTTTGGAGGGGCCTGTTTGCTAGCCTCTTACCCTGTGACTATGGCCCCTGTGTTAAACCCTATTTGAAAACACCAATTGTGCCTCCTGGACTTATAACAGACTCTGATCGTGCAATTGGGACTATATGGGTCGTTTACCGAACAGCCGCACAAACTGGAGACCACAATGGAGCTTGTTAAGCTTAATTGATACATGGTTGCAATTCCACCTCTGTGGTCTAAGTGTTTGTCTGGGTGGTCGCAATTCCTATGGATGACCACGAAGTGGCGGCCAACGTGTTTGCATGGACGAAAACCGTGAAAAGACTACAGGGGGTCTTAGCCGCAAATGCCCTCGAACTATTTTTGGCATGAAAACCTCAC
The DNA here is from genome assembly GCF_036172605.1 of Pelobates fuscus. Lineage (NCBI taxonomy): Eukaryota > Metazoa > Chordata > Amphibia > Anura > Pelobatidae > Pelobates > Pelobates fuscus. The sequence goes on from NC_086318.1 coordinate 246,838,226, forward strand.
AGTTCCTGGTCGGTCCTCCAGCGGCACTTAGCCGCGATTCTATGGAACTATTTTCAGCTATGGGACCATGCCTGTGGTCGGTAAAAACTATGACTTTCATAAAATTTCTGAGCCCCTGAACTGATTTGGATGGTTTTTGGATATGTTGGTCACCCAGATCAGGCCTATCAGGGGATATAACATTTGTGAGGTTTAATGTATTATTAGGGTACTTTTGGGGTGTTTTAAAAAGTATGCTTTTTCTGTTCTTGGAGATAATTGGATTAGAATTAGTACAGTTACTGATCCAATTATCTCCCAAGCAGGAAGGTGGGATTGTATTTTTGTTATGGGAGTGTCGGGCATTTAATCACTGTTCTTATTGATCTGTGTCTTTGTGTTGGAGTCCCCAACAAGGTCCTTGTGGGCGTACCCCTTGCATGGGGATTCTCATAAAAGGCCAAGTGTGGCTCCCATTAAATTGAGATTTGTTTACCCCTTCTTGGAGTCTTGGCTCATGTTTGGGGGATTGGAGAACTACATACACTCTGGGAATTGCTATATCACAATACTCCCCTGAGTATAATCACTAGTTTTTATAAGAGCTGTTCCTGCTACGCTCTGTGGACTAGGAGAGGTCTACCCACTGGAAGCTGGATCCTGGTCTTGGATCCAGGGTGGGTGGAGGACAGCGAGACCCCAACCAAGCTGCGGCGGTTCGTGGAGTCTACGGTGGTTATGGTGTTCCAGTACAGTGCTTATGGTGCCCACAAGTACTAGGAAGCAGCGATTGATGGAGGTACCCGGTCGGAGTGCCAGGCGGTTGTCACAGTGTAATTTTTAAAATCCACCTCATGCCCAAAGTAAAGTGTATAGTGGATTTCAAAAGTTAAGCAATGTAACTATCAGTGCCACGCTACTAAAGAACCATTATGATACCATTTAATAGGTATTTACATTGAAATTGAAATTTTGCACCCCTGCAAATTTCACGCCACTGTTTTATACTTTGATTCCAGACCCTCATTCCTTCTCAATTTCAGTATTACCTTTAATACTTGATCTGCACATGTTCCCCCCTTTCCCTTATGTTTTTACTTGCAAAAAGGCTTCACTTTTTACCTGCTGTATACTCGTTTATCTTTATAGTGATCTCTTTACATCTCTTCTCCTCTGAATATATCGGCAAACATTTACTTGACAATTCTTCATAATTCTCAGGTTTATCAAATAAATATCAATAGGAGTTTATTCACTAAACATGATATTGACAGCCCAGTCAAACCCATTATATTGGTGATGGCCCATGTTATATAGAATATATGTTGTAAATGCAGGGAAACACCAGTGAATCAGCTGGCCTCTGATAGCCCATGACTAACGTTATACCTGCTTTAGCTCTCAGTTTGTAACCAAATTGTTTGTAGCTAGCAGGCATAAACCTATTTTATTCCCATGATTGAGACATAGGCAACTGCCATTTTTCAATATGTTATGAAATCTGTAGTAGTGGATACTAAGTTTGCCAAGAATGGTATATTAGCTATTTTAATATTTTATACTTTTTAGATGTTTTTATTTCAAAATACATGAGCAGGACATGGTGTGCATTTTCATGAAGACATTAGATGAATGAAGACATATGTGACAAATGCATTTACCTAATGTTTGTTTTCTTTGTTTGCTTGCTTGTTTTTATACTTACCGTTAGTACATTTGAAAAGGTCTTCAAATGCCATGAACCAATGTCAGGACAATGCTTTATAATATAAAATAAATTGTCCAGTTGCATAATTTGTAAATATACTTGCATAAATCAGAATGCAGAGTTAAACAACTTTTGAAAGGATTTATGCACCTGCCCTTTAACTGAATATATAAAGTCATACACAGTGTTCCAAAAATATCCATCATAGTTTTCTTCATGTTTTTGCAAATAAGTACTGTTATGACTTTTTATCTCTGAAAATAAGCTAGAATTGCATAATATTAAGCTATTAATTTGAAATAGTATATTATCTTTCCATCGTAGTCTCTAAAAGGTGAGAATTAAATTACACGCATAGTACAGCAAACGGTCAAACTGAACAAAGGATAGCCACAGCTTAAAACCGGTCCTTTGGGATAAATTTGAGAGCTTATTGTCTCTTCTTGCGTCTTTTTTGTCATTATACATATAGAAATCATCCATAAGCATATCCCATTCAAATTGATGGTTTAAACCCAAGATATCACAACGTAACCCATCAGTAAGTTATTATTGGTCTCTTTCTTGGCATGCTTTGGTGAATAAACCTGCTAGACATTTTCTTTACTCTTTGGAAGACTACTAGGAGTGCTCACAATATCACACTGTACATTAGACAAATAGAAAGTAACAAATTGTACCAATGTGCTGCAGCTCCGAACTTTGGGGATTTAATAAAATACCTGTCAATCTAGAATGTCTGTCTGTCTATCTGTGTATATTTCTCTCTGTCTCTCTCTCTCTCTCTTTCTCTATCTATAGATCTGTATATTTTTCTATCTCTCTATCTAGAGTTATAGTTTCCTCACGTCACTGTGAATTTTATCATCTATTCTTATAAACATAAGTCCATTTTGACTAGGAGATGACTTTGATGACTCCGTCAATTCTGGTCTCCCTTTAAAATCAATGTAGACAGCACCCCATGTGAGCATGTTTCTCCTATTGATCTATACAGGGTCGGCGCAACCGTTAGGTGAACTAGGCATTCGCCTTGGGCGCCGGCCTGCTGGGGGCACCCACTGGGATGTTTCCTGGTGGGCTGCCCCTGTCTGGGGCACAGTGCTGGGCGAGCGGCTCTTGAGCCATCAGGGCCGATCCTCAAGGTGCCCGAAGGTGGGGGCGCAGTGAGGAGCCATGTCACAGGGGGCCAGAAGGTGGCCATCTGGCCACCTCAGGGTGCCCTCGAAGCTGTGCCGGGTAAGGCAGAGCAGGCACCTGCTTACCTTGATGGCAGGTGCCTGCTCTGCCAACAAATGTCGGTGACCGGCGGAGAGGGCCCAGCTAAGGAGAAGCCAGGCGATGAGGGAGGCTGTTCTTGCAGCCTCTCACTCCTCCCTCATGCATCCTCTGTGATGTGGGGAGCCTGAATATGATGTAATTCCAGCCCTGGCATACTAAACAGCGCGCTGGAGGAGTGAGGAGCTGCCCCACACTTGACCCCAGGGAGGTAGGGAGGCTGGATGGGCCTCAATATATAAAATTGTGTTTCTGTGTCAGTGAGTGTTTGACTGTCAGTGAGTGTCTGCCTGTGTGTGTCTGTCAGTTAGTGAGTGTTTGTGTTTGTGTGTGTCTGTAAGTGAGTGAGTGTATGTCTGTCAGGGAGTGTGTGTGTGTGTGTGTGTGTGCGTGTGTGTATATCTGTCAGTGAGTGAGTAGTATGTCTGTCAGTGAATTTGTGTGTGTCTATGAGTGTATGTATGTCAGTAAGGGTGTGTGTGTGTTTGTGTGTGTGTCTGTCAGTGAGTGAGTGTATGTCTGTCAGTGAGTGTGTGTGTGTTTGTCAGTGAGTGAGTGTATTATACTGAATGTACAGCAGTCTTTCTTCAGGCTTAAGTTCATATGAGAGAGGTTAGATAAAGGTGTATTCAATGTAGGGAGGGTAGGAAGGGGGGGGGGGTGGGTGGGGGTGGGGGTCTCCAAACATTTCTAATGTACTATCATGTAAACTGTGTTATATGTATTGCCAAAATATTGAAAAATGTGCTAGGGGGAGACCTAATAATCAGACTCTAGTTTACAGATACAGAAAAAGCAGTGAGGAATCTAAAACACTATTAAAGAAATAATGTGAACTCACACTGGCTTAACATACAAAACCGCATCATGTTTATGTAGATAACGAATGCCATGAAAATACATGTCATGCTAATTAAAGCATGTGAATAATGAGACTAGACTGCTCCTATGTAAATTTATAGTAAAGTATATATTAGGCAGCAAGTCAGTTCTTGAGGTTCATATGTTTCAGAAGCAGGAAAAATTGACAAATTAAAAGATCTGGGTGGTACGCAGTGATTAGTATCTACCAAAAGTAGTGCAATGAAAGAAAAACGGTGAACAGGCGTCAGGGTCATGGGCGTAAAAGGCTCATTAGTGCACATGGGGAGCGAAGACTAGCCAGTCTGGTCCAATCACACAGAAGAGCTACTGTAGCTGAAATTGCTCGAAAACATAATGCTGGCCATGATAGAAATGTGTGAGAACCTTCACAGTTTGCTTTGTATGAAGCTGTGTAGCAGCAGACTGGTTTTGAGTACCCATAATGACCCTTGTCCACCACCAAAAGTACCTTTCAAGGGGACATGAGCCTTAAAACTGGACCATGGATCAATAGAAGATCTGATGAATCATATTTTCTTTTAGATCATGTGGATGGCCCATTGTTTACAAATGTTGAAGAGATGGCAACAAAATGCATTATGGGAAGTAGGCAGGCTGGTGGAGGCAGTGGTGTCCTTTAGGCAATTTTCCGCTGGGAAACCTTGGGTCCTGGCATTCATGTGGATGTTACTTTCACACGTACCATCTACCTAGAAATTGTTGCAGACCATGTACACCCCTTCATGCCAATGGTGTTCCCTGATGGAAGTGGCCTCTAATGCACCCTTCCACACTGCAAACATTTTTAGAAGTGGTTTGAGGAGCATGATAAAGTGTACAAGATTTTGGCTTGACCACTGAATTCCCTAGATTTGAATCCAATTGAGCATCTGTGGAGTGTGCTGGAACAAAAAAGCCAATCTATGGTGGCCCCACCTCAATTTGCAAGACTTAAATGATCTGTTGCTAATGTCTTGGTACCAGATACCACAGGACACGTTGAGAGGTCTTGTGGAATCCATGCCTTAATGCCTCAGAGCTGTTTTGGCAGCACGAAGGGGGATCTACACAATATTAGGCAGGTGGTTTTAATTGTGGCTAATCAGTGTATGTTTATGAGATGTGAAAAAAAATATATCATTAAATATTAGAAATCCACATCTATTTAACCTGTAAACTTGGTGACTCCATCTTAGCTCCTTGTCAGTCATTGTTATAAGCACAGTCCTTTGCACCTGGCAGTCAGTATAGAGTAAGCAGACAGAGAAGAGGAGAACTATTTTTTTTTTTCTGTTTCCACTACACATTTGCAATGCTTGTTTTGCCTTGTCTGAACTGGAATATGATGCTACTTGCTAAGCTTTTAATATAACTATAAATGAAGACAGAGCACATTTTGTAGATGACTTTACTGTGTTACCTAACTGTGTAAATGCCAAGGATGTTGCAGTTTCTCTTTATACTTTTCACCAGCTCATATGCTACCGGGTCCAGTTCTAACAGTTATATTCAAACATTTGTAGTCAGGTCTTATGAGTTATATTATATAGTACATTGCTGCAAAAACTGACAGCGCAACATTGCATAGATGAACAGTTCAAAAAGGAAGTGTCTAGACCCTGACTGTGCACTTTTTTTTTTTTTAGTGACACCATCAGATACAATAACAAAAAATCCCCGCTGTTGCCATGTTTTTCTTTAACAATACAAGCTTTGTTAGTGTGTTTTGTGACGAGGTGATAATACTGTAAATAAACAGGGCTGCCCTGTCCTTCTTTGAAAGGCAGCTGTTTGCCAGTCGAAAACAAGTTTAGAAGCAGATGTTGTTTAGGCTTTGAAAACACTTGACACGGCCGTTTACTTTTTAACAAAAAGAACGTTGAAACCTTGGTGCATGCAATTTACATAAATACAATTATTAATTAGATACGACATCTAAGCCCTAACTAGCAAAGGAGCAAGATAGGCTCCTGGCTGAACTCATTTCAAATGGTCTGAATAAGCTGCTCTCAGGCGGGTCATATAATTTCTAAGACAATAACCCTATAGTGTGGTACAATTTAAGTTGTTTGTATAGTTCCATTATATTTTATTTCTGAAGAACTGGAGGAGACAAATGTCAGGCATTCAACTGATGGAATACAACTCCCATTAATAGTTGAAACCCAAAAGAACTGTAAATCATGAGAAACGTTCATGGTAGCTGTGGCCCTTATGGTCCAGTATTTGAGTACATCTAATGTGCGATGTTATCAAATGCAAGGTGGGCTCTAAGCCCTATGGGGACCTTAATGAGCTTTATACTGCCTCCACGATACCATAAACAACCGACAGGCTTTATTGAATAACAGAGAGGGTGCAGCTAACTACAAACACAATTAAAGCACATTAAAGCTCTGGACAACATTCTCAAAGGCTTGTCATCAATTAAGCTAATCACTAAAATCTCAATGTTAGAGATACAGGATTAACACATATACAAGGTTATTTACTAAAGTCAGAATTCAAAGTAAGGCCAGAGAAGCCAAACTGAAAGCATAACTGACTTAGAATGTTTTTCCAGTTCAGCTATTTTAACCTGTTATTTTAACGTTCACTTTTGTGAATAAACCTGTTAGTGTAAGATTGAAGCTTTCCTACCTTTAGTCAGGAGAGACCCACTAAGTGAATGATTATCATATATAGCAGAGGTGTTCCCTCAGATTTTTTAAAACTACAGCTTCAATGATGCTTTGTCATTCCAATGGCATTCTAGAGGCATGCAAAGCATCATGGGAGTTGCAGTTTTACAGCATCTGGAAACCTACTAATGTGGTTGTCCTGCTATCCTTCCTCAGCCAAGGAGTGGTTCTCGATTCCCCTTAACTATATAAGCTTTTAATAAACCGCTTTTATTTCCAGTTATATTATGCATATATAATTTAGGCAATTTATATATCATGTCTGTTTGCTTAAATTGTAACATTTTTAACTTATTCTAGTTTGGAATTAATTTAATTTTTAAAAATCTCGTTTATCAAGTCATGGGAAATGTTTACAAGAAAAACAAATGTAGAAAAAAATAAAATTTGTTTCAAGTGGAAGAGTTTTAAACTCCAGCACTTAACGGCATAGACATTCGTGCTGATAAAATATGACAGTAGGTTGGCTTCTGTTCTGCTTTTTCTCACAATCACGCGGGAAATCAACTCAAGCCTATTCTCTTTATACAGAAATGCATTTATTTACATGTATTAAAACAGAAAAGGTGATGAACTGCATTTCATACATGCTCTGGTTTCTATCAATCAATTCCAGAACAATTTTAAGAAATGTTTCCCATCTAGAATTTTCTGTCTCCCTGTTCTGTTCATATTTGAAATATATGAGAACAATTCTGCAAATATTTCAATGGCTTTCCATGAAAGGGTTAAATAAATACTCCAGATAGATGATATATTTTATATGTAAGGGTATAATATATATGTATATATATATATATGGATAACTAAATAGAAGCTTCCAATGTTTCTACGTGTTAAAGAAGAGCAAATCACGTAAATACCATTATGGAAACAGATTGTCCGTAGCTAAACTGCCTGCTGTATAGCCTGGCAGATTAATCTTGAATCAAAGTCCCCTCCCCACACAGACACACACATAGCACAGGCTGATGGCTGAACTGCACTAGTAATTCTCTCTCCAGAGCGGCTGCAAATGTAATCTGGAGCAATAAATAAAAAATAACCTACTCTGGGTATTGTGAAAGGAAACAAGCAGAGGCTACAAGGAACTATTTTACCATGTTATAAAAATAAATAGGAGGGTGGAGTTACAGAATGACAGAGAAAACCACAACGGATAAATCAACCTGGAAAAATATTGAGTTTCTTTTAAAGCATTGACGGCTGGAGGAGTGAGAAGTGTGTCTGGTATCCCAATGATGGAGACATAGCAGGAGGAGGAATGAAAAGTATCCAGAAAAAAAGTGGAAGGCAGAGACTTTCAGGATTTCTCTTGCATATTAAAGCAGCAAGACTGAATGCACCGTGAGGTATGGATTTAAATAAGTAGAAATTCCAGGCTTCAGACAAACTTGTTTGCGAAATACTTAGCACCATGGCATAAGGGTGGTGCCTTAGTCTATCAGTGATATACCATAAAAGCAATAGACAGCTGAGGTTAAATCGGTTCATCCTTTAGTGGAATTGAAGAAAAGCATTTTGGAAGAATATACATTTACGTACTTTTTTTTCAAATCTGAACAAATTGGATTGATGTGGATTGAACAATTTTGGAATTTAAATACCAACGCAATAGAAGAGTCTCATCTTTGACTGCAGAATGACACGTACTATCATGTACCTGGGCAATGCTTTATGTGATGATTACTGGTATTTCTGATTTACTGGCTGGTTTCTAGAAAAACTGAAATATCCAGATAAGTTGCTTTTATTTTTTTATAATTTTTTTTTAATATGGCTTCTTTTTAGAATACTTTTTCTTTTGCGAATAAGCACAATAGATTGCTTTATTTTTTGAGATTTTTTCCCCACATTATTTTCAAGGTTAAACTGATTATTCCAAAATGTGTGCCAATATTGTATACGAGTGGCTTAAAACTTTACAGCTTTCTCAGTACACAGAATCTTTTGTGGATAATGGTTATGATGATTTGGAGGTTTGCAAGCAGATTGGTGACCCTGATTTGGATGCGATTGGGGTAATGATACCTCAGCACCGCAAAAAGATACACGATGCTGTCCACAGACTAAGGGAAGAGGAGAAAGAAGCTGCAAATGGATTATATTTTACATTGGAGCCACAGGTAGCCTCCCCTACGCCTGACATCTACACCAGCCATTTGGTGGAGCAGTATGAAACCAAAGCCTGGAAAGAGGCTCAGGGACACAAACCGGTGCAGAGGAGTAACAAGACCGGACACCTTAGCAAAAACCTGGTTACTTATCCAAAACTGAAATTAAAGATCATGATAAGGGATAAACTAATCCGGGATGGAGTCAACCTCAGCAAGCCACCTTTCTCCAAAAAGGTAAGAAACATGTAAAAATTAAAATGTTTCACATGCCAATAGCTTTGAAAGCCGGTTTGGGAGCAACACTGTTCTTGGGCAATGCAAGAGTTACTGTTTTTTTCCTAGTCATGCCTCCCTAAATCACTTTGTGTAGGTAATTGTTGCATTATCCCATTGTACAGCGCTACGGAATTTGCCGGCGCTATATAAATAATAAAATGATAATAATAATAATTATCTGTAAGGGCTTGTGGGGGCAGCAGTGAGTTAATTTATTTAACAAGATCTTTAATAATGTATTATACTGTATCTACTTTGTATTTGACTCTAAAGATTTGATGACGGTATATAATATACTGTCTTAATGGAAGTAGCAGCCAGGAAACATTCCAAGGATAGGCAGAGCTTCAGAAAGTGGATCTTGCTGAGTGGTACTAGTTACAGTTGTACAACTGCAATCTACATACAATAAACTTTCTAAGATCAAGCTTTTAAGGTGAATAATGTTTGTGCTTTGTCTGTACATTAAATTTTACTTGATTTTAGGCAATACCCCCTACTTGGCAATACACTTAGAAAAGCACCTCTCAAACAGGGTACACAATAACATTGCTCATATATGTTGCAGTGCCATTTTACAGTCACACACTTCATATAAGAACTATGCAATCAAGGCTATTTAACAGTAAACAAACAACGCAACTCTCCCACCTTTTGTAGTCTGGCAGAGGATCATGGGAGTTGTTATTTAACTGGGAAGACTAAGCCATATCTTACACGCTTGCATTGTTAAATCTTTGGGGATTTCTTAGGGCCCCAGGAGCACTGGAAATGCATCTTCTCTTCGTTAATGCTCAGCAGGTCTGTTCTCCCTGAGCTTTGTGTTATGCTAACAATTTAAATCTAATTTGAAGAGTGAATCTCATTTGCCATAGAGCTGGATTTTGTTCTTAAGATATATATATATATATATGTGTGTTATCAAAGCAGATCTAAAATCAGTTAGAAACACGTCTGTCCTGAAAATCTATCTTGTTTTTTTGGCAAATATTGAAAGGAGAACATGTGATGCGGATCTGATTTGCACGTGCTTTGTTTTATAGCTCATGCAATGTAATACTTTTTGGAGGGGGGTAGCATTATCACATTTTCACTGAAATATGTTTGTCGTGGTAAAGTCTTCAAGGCTACAGATACAGAGCGTATCTTATTCTAACAAGGATATAATAGCAGTGGGATTATCAAATGTGTCTTTTTTTTTGCATTCCAAGGATGTTTTCACTAAAGCGTACCATGAATTCTAAATGTATGTTAAGGAATGCATGCATATTTTGCAGCTTAGAATAAAGCAGCACAACTTCACCCTGAAACATTCAGAAAAGGTTTTTTTTTCTTACAAATATGGTTATGGGGGTTGGGGTGGGGTTAATGTCAAGATATGTTTTTTGAGTAAAATAATTCAACTGTACACATTATGTGTCTGCAAATAAAAATGGTAATCACATAAAAATGGTAAGGACCTGTAAGAGCAACAACTGTTCAAATGTATAAACGGGAAGAGGGTACATTTATTAGATGACTTCTTGCATCTTTATTTTCAGCCATTCTGTTCTGGGATTTTCTGTGCTGTAAAAAGTTTTCATGTGAGAATATCCAGTCTCAATACTGTCCCTTCTAGTTTACACATGTAAGGCCCATTTAAATAACTTAGTACATTCCAACCAAGCCTAGAGGCAGAAATAGAGCTAACATGATCATGCTTAAATATTAAAAATAGTAGAAATATATCTCCCTCGTTGTCTTCATTTTTAATAGCACCTGTCATACAAAATAACATGGCATCACTTAATAGATTATAAACGGTACTAGCCAAAATTCTATGCTTGTGTAATATGTTATTCCATGGTGGATATTGCAATGTATCTTTCTTTTTAGCAATGACAATTATGTATAGACTAACAATTGGATGCTCCAGTACCCATGTGATTGGTATAATAGTAGAATATACCTGCATTTGCATGCATTCTCCTTGCTTTGTTTATTGCTGCAAGCTGTTTTTAGGGTGACTCACTAAAGTACTTACTAGGAGTTCAAAGTGAATTTCAAAATAACGCCAAAGTAGAACAATTGTCCAAGTATTGGAAAATTATTTTTCATTCCTAGAAATTCTCAGTTTAGTGAATATGCATTTTGGAGCAAGTAAATATACAATTGAGTTCATCAAGCAGGAATCAAATGTAGGGTGAATACAAAATTACATTTTTCTGTTGATTGGTTATCATAATCTATAATAATATTATAATATACATTTTAACACCTTAAAGACCACATGTTACACTTTGCTGTGGGAACTATGACATATAGGAATATGATCTTACAAAGCAGAATTGAGGCAGATTAGATCACTGGTTCTTAAGGGGTTAATGAATTACCATCCACACATTTTGGAACTGGCAGGTACACAATATCTATACACTGTCTTACTCATCGCTATATAACCTTCTCAACTGTCAGCTGCTACAAACCTGTCGTTTAAAAGGTTAATTCTTTACAAGGCATGGTTTTCTTAATAGCAGGTGTAATAACAGATGTAGGGATTTGTGAAGGTTCTACTGGATTGTAGCAATATGTGGCAAGTAAATGAATAATACATGCAAGTTCTATGCGAAATATTCACAACTGTGCAAACTTTAACCCTTGCAAAAGGTCAGTGTCCTTCACTGCATATGTTACTAAAGAAAGTTAAAGTGAAGATGACTCATTTAGAAGTACTTTAATTTGCCCAATCAGTTTGACAAAGTAAGTCAATGAGTGAACTGGTTTAGTTACATATGTGTGTCATTTGTAAAGGAAACCTTACCGCTAAAATACACTGTGAAATTATTCTGTCTGAGGTAACTAAACACATTATTACCCCAAATGTATGTGAGCTGGGTTCACAAACCAAAGCCATATGGAAATCAATACATGCAAAATAATCATATTCCAATATACATTGAAAATATTTAGTAGCCCCAGTGGATGGTGGAAAAAATAACAATTTGCCCAAAATGTTGCACGTTTGTTTCATCTGAGAAAGCAGATTCAGAATGTGATATTATACATATCTTAATATTATGAATAGGAAAATAGATCACTAGGATCAATGTGTACATGCTGAATTCAATTATGATTATATCTCAGAGGAGACAGCTGCCACTTTGCCAATAAAAGAGAAGAAGTTTTAATTTGTGAGCAGTGATATTTTTTCATGATGTTTGGCAGTACACAGTTTGGTTAAATATCACAGGAGGCAAAAAAAAAAAAAAAACTAACAGGAAATATAAACACTGGATGAACAAAGCGTGTTTTTTTTTTTTTTTTTGCTTTGCGTGGTTAAAGGGACACTCCAGGCACCCAGATAACTTCTGACCATTGGAGTGGTCTGGGTGCCAACTCCCACCACCTTTAACCCTGCAAGTGTAATTATTGCAGTTTTTATAAACTGCAATATTTACCTTGCAGGGTTAAGTCCTCCTCTAGTGGCTGTCTATCAGACTATGCATTAGGACTTCCAGCATCACCAGGTCTAATGCGCACACGGCCATTGCCGCACATGCGCATTAGGTCTCCCCGCCTGCTGACGTCAGAGTTTACCATTGACTTCAGTTTATAGGACCCTGAGACTAGCAAAAGGTTATTTCATCTACTCATTGATATAGTGAGAGCTAAACCTGCAAAATTCTGCTATGCAGTCGCCATGTTTGTTGGGCCAAACTTGCTTCACTTCTGATTTAGTTTACTACAATTTCAATTTTATTGAATAAGCCCCGTAGAAAATGTGCTCTGTTTCTTCATATGCATACAAGGGAAGCATACACATTTCATACTCCTCAGTCCTGCCATTCCAGGTTTGTTCTCTGGTGTCCCCAAATGTCTCAAATAAGCAAACTGCGAGCATAGATTAAATGTGCTTACATTGCACAAATAAAGTGCTGACACTGCTCAATTTTAGGAGGACCTACCTATACCATGTCATCAGTGACATGCACTGCATTATTGGCACATCCCCTAACTAACCTGTTTTGCAATTACTCTTATATTTTATCACATCAACGCATAGAAATCGTAGATCTTTTTTATTTATTACATATATTATGTTCTGCTTATTATGTAATGTACTCCACTGAGAACCTTATTATCAAGTTATGCCAAGTAATTTGAAAAAGGACTGGCTTTCCTGCCTTCCCAAACTGATGACAGGAGTCCAATGAAAACTTGAAAATAACATCAATGCAAAATGGTGATTTTGTGCAAGTGGACAATAACCTTTTTGAGTTTTGCTACTGTTAGGGTGTCACAAAACACCACTATTCCAAGCATGCATGGGTTAAAGGTTTAAAAAACAAAATCACTATTTTTCTGCACAAAACTGAAAACAATTATGTAAAAATCTTTCTTAACCTCACCACACCTATCATAGCTACCACCAAACACCACAAAGGCAATTTTTAAATGGGGCACTTTAGGTTATTCCACCAAATCAAATTTAAAAACCTACAGTTTAGTCAAAACACATATAAAACCAGAAGTTATGATATAAGTCTCTTCTGTAACAAGATTCTTATATCAGACAAAGGCAGAACATTTGTTATTAAGACAAATGGTGACAGTGCATACATATAAAATAAGTTACAAAAAACTGTAATTACAGCAGATACAGATAAAAGAAAAACAGTGGCATTTATCAAAATAACCTGATACTCACTGTTTTCAAGAGTGTTTTTTTAAGGAAAATATAAATCCACTTCAAATTTGAAAGCTGTTGAAGCGTTCTTTAGGTTTTTAGACTATATTGGATATGCTTTTTTGCTAATCCCATTTACAAAGCTTGGAGGAGGGGCAGGAGTTGCAGGAATTCCAGTTTTATGAGTGGCAGCTAATGTATTCGATAACCTGGCTGAAAATGTACAAAGCTATATCCTTATGTACAGATTCTGCTGATATCTTTGTGACCAGGCCAGGTCATCGTGGTGAATCCAGATAATTAATTTAAGACAAAACATGACATATATCTCATACAGAATGCCCCCCAAAACAAAATATCTTCTAAAATCACTTCCCAAACTTCAAGTGAATGATCCTTTTTGCATTAAACTTGCAATATACATTATAAGTATGGTGACATTTCACAAGCCCTCTCTGACAGCCTATTTGACAAGGTAAATATTACTGTACCTCAGAGATCAGTCAGAAAATTTCTCCAACCTGTTTGGTTTAGGAATAGGAAAATAAAACATAATTGCTGTACCATTTCAGAATTTTCCAGACACCAACAAGATTCAACCCATTGCTTTCTCCTTATAGGTCTTTGTTAAAAGCAGCCAAATTAACACTTACTACACTGTAATCAATCATACCACCTAGATTTGGTAACCATTTCATTCACTACACACATTAGTTAACCATATTTTGACATTGAAACAATGAATACAAACGTTTCTGAGATTTTAAAGGGCTAAATCTCTGTTGAATCGATTGATATACCTGAGATTTACCTGTGCTGTCCTATTTCATTAATTATCAGGTATCACAGGTATATTATCAGATATCACAGGTAAATCCCGATGGATCAATGCATTCTGACATAGATTAAAAAGAATTTGATTAGTTTGTAACAGCTGAAATGCATTTGTCAAAAGTCTACAAGTCAGATGTGATCAAAATAAAAAAAAATCTGTGATCTTAAATGAATCTACACTGAATTTGTAATTTATTCCATTAAAGTGTAGCATACATCTCAACAGCCCTGGATTCAGCAGGACAGTCCCAAGCAAAATCTGGTTCTGGGTTTGATCTCTGGTGTCGGACTTCTGGGTCACCAGACAGAAGACCCAAATAAGTCAAAGGTATGAGTGCACCTTTAGACAAGTTAGTGCTCTGTGCAAGGACTACCCTGGATGGGGGGATGACATTGTATGCGGCAAATGGTCCTGCCCTTCATATTACTAAAAATCCCTCATATTTTCCTCCAAAAATCATACTTTTTAATGTTGCCAGGTATGCTAAGGGACTTGATTTTTAGATCACTAACTAAAAAAATGTTGTTTACAAAACAAATACAATATCAATATGTGATTGTGGCATGCAGTTATTGGTTTGCAAGGGCTTTAAGCAATAATGCTACATGAATTTGTTACTGAGATGTAATGTCTGTCCATATCCAAGATTTTCCACATTGACCATTTTATATTGACTTGTGGGGATCTAAAAACACAATTTTCTAAGGTAAAATTGAACATGCATATATATTACATTTCATATTTTAATATAGTTTTCTATAAAAACAAATATAGGCCGGTTAAGACTCTCATAATGACAGGTACAGTAAATGAAATTTTATGACATTAAAAGCAATATTCCAAGTCATTTTTAAGTATTATTTCCCTTTAAGCCTCAGATGTGTTCATGGAAGCTTCTCTGGGCAAATTAAATGGGCTAGTCTAATCAAAAAGGGATCATACAGTGTGCGTTCATTTCTTGAAGCTGTTAAATAATTGTCTGTGGCGTCACAATCCTATAATCCTATATTAAATGCTTTGTTGCTAATACAACCCTGTAATAAAAGTTAAGTATCATGCATGCAATGGATGAATACTACATTATATGAAGGTTTAAATACAAAAGTAAATATTTGATATCATGCTAGTTATATTGTTGGTGATTTCTTATTTTCAGTGTTTATGCAGATCTGCCAAGATGTGTATGCAACTTAAATATATAGTATCACTTAATTTTAAGTGTTACTGCTCTTTTAAGACTAATGAAAAAAAAAAAAACAATCACGTCAGTGAAAGTTTCCACCAATCTCTCTGATTTGCTTTTCTTCTATGGGGACAATTTGTCAGCCTGCTAGAGGGGTACTGATAATGAGTTTAGCTTCCTCCCTTACTGTATACCAGTGGTAGTCAACCTTTTTCTACCTACCGCCCACTAATGCATCTTACTTGATGGAAACATTTTCTTACCGCCCACCAGTTTTCGCGCAAGTGCGTAATATTTTTTAGGAAGGAGGGTGTTTTAAAAAAAAAAAAAAAAATTGTACATACAATTATCTTTTTATTTCTACTTAATGCGTGTTTATAATGTTTTTAACTTTATAAAGTTTAATGAGAAAACAATAAAGTAAATTGAAATTACCTTTACTAGTGATTAATGAGATCCATGAGGTTGATGCTATGAGACTAAATATTTGATATCTGGTTCGATTTTCATAAGGAATAAACGAAGTTCTCCTCTTTCGGTGATATTCAGATGACTTCTCTGTTTGCTCATAATATGATTTCTCATCTGTGCGTCAGCTCCCCTCCTCTCCCTCCTCAATTCCTCTTCCCACTTTTTTTTCCCTTTTTTCTATTTTTTAACCTTCCTTATAGCAATGCCCAGTAGGAAGGCTGAGCTAGGTAGCCCACTTACTGTTACTTACTATAGCCCACTATAACAGACAGGCACACATACATACATACATACATACATACATACATACATACAGACACACACACAATACACACATACATACAAAAGACACATACATACAGACAGGCACACATACATACATACAGACACACAGACAGGCACACATACATACAGACACACACACGGACAGGCACACATACACAAGACACACATACATACAAACAGATAGGCACACATACATACAGACACACACACACACACACACACACACACACAGACATGCACACATACATACAGACACACACAAGACATACATATACACATACACACACATACAGACAGACACAAGACACACATACATAAAAGACACACACACACACACACACTCATACAAATACACATATACATATACACATATATACAGACACACAAACAAGACATACATACAAAGACACACACATACATTGACACATACACACATACATACAGACACATACAAGACATACAAAGACACACACTTAAAAAAAGACATACATACACACACACGACATACCTACAAAGACACATACACACAAACAAACACACACACACAACATATTTTGGTCACCCTCCTGTTTCCTACCTTTTAGGTGCAGGAGGGTGACTTTCCCTGTGGTTCAGTGGTGGCTCAGGTGGATGGGAGTCAGAGTTCCCACTCTGACTCCCTCTGCTTCCTCCCGCGCGGTCTGTGTGTTAGCTGGGAGGAGTGACGTGCAGTCACATTCTCCCAGCTCTGTGATGTAATCACAGGGGGCCCGGTCGCGCTGTTAAAGCGCCCAGCGCTGACCGGGCCCCCTTACAATCCATAACCATTGGGTAGCCCTGACAGCATGGGCCACCCGATGAACTCCTGCGGTTTGCCAGTCGCAGGTACCGCCAGCTCGCACCCGCCCGCCCAATCTCTCAAAATAGGGAAATTCCTACCGCCCACCTGGAATCCTGAAATGCCCACTAGTGGGTGGTAGGGACCAGGTTGACGACCCATGCTGTATACAAACATCTATAGCTCAAGATAGATTGGATGCTTTCTAGCAGTTGAGGAGAGTAGCATGTGCTTAGGGTATGCTGTATGGCTTTCTTGCAATAAGAGGTCTGCAATTTACAGAGGTCTGTTCTTACTGTATGTAGGCATTGTTCAATATATATATAAAGATCATTTTAATGTCTGAAATGCAACATACTGTAAATGATGATTAAAATCATTAATTTTTTTACCCACTTTTCTGTAAAGGATCAAAAAATACATGAAATATAATAATTACATCCCAATGTGTTAGATATCTAAAGCAAGCTATGAACAACATTTTTTCAAAGAATTTTTTTCTAAACAAAAATAACTCCGCATTGAAAAAATATATAGGCGATTTAACAGTCTTCACAGCACCAGAATTATGTGTTCAGACACTTAACAGTATTGTACTTCAAGCAATGACAAATATTCAATAGCATTAGTCAGCAGAAAATTCCGGTAACTAACATGCACAATCCCAGTAGATTTATAAGACTGCTATAGATTGTCTTGATAAACTGCATACCTAATATTTATTTTAATATTTTAAATGATGTAGAACAGTGGTGCCCAACCTTTTTTGAACCAAGATCTACTTTTAAAGTTGCCAGCCCGAGGAGATCTACCAGTTCACACAGGAAGCCGTGTCAATTGCCTATCAGTGCATTTAACATGCACACAATAAACAGAAATAATCAGATATCATAAAAAGTAGTTTGTGAGTTGCAAAGCTGTGGCAATAACTGTATTTCCCTACCTCAGTGGGACTTCTGGCATTGGGAAGAGGCAGCTAGTTTCTCATAGTCAGGGCAGTAGGAGCTGGTTGCAAGCCTTAGGCAGGCAACAAGGTGAATTGTGTCATTGTGGTTCTGTACTTCGACTTGATGATTTTCATGTGAGAGAAAGCAGTCTCACACAAATAAGTTGATCCAAAAAGTGCAGGCAAGTTCAAGGCACATCTTCTGAGGTTGGGATATTTTTGTTCCTGCAGCAGGTCCAGAAGTCTCCTTTCTTGCCGGCTGTTGCCCTGTATTTGATCTTAATATCATTTTGCAGTGTGAGAATCTCACTCTCAACAACAGAGCTATCCAGTTCAAACAGTGCTGCTACTTTGGAAGCCATGTAATCCACATCGATCCCTCCCCAAATGGAAAACACAGATAGCTGGCAACAGGCTCAGTGGATGTAAAGTCAGTAAAATGCTTCTCAAATTCTGACAAGATGCTCTGAACTTGCTCCTCATAACATGCACTGTCAAGATGTGCAGAATCTTTGCCATGACGCTGGAGTTCTGTTTGCATGTGAGAAAAGTTTTGCAGGTCACAGTGTTGCAGAATACTTGAAAGCAGTTGCAGCTTGCTTTTAAATGTATTCACTGAGCCAGGGCCGGCGCTTCCTATAAGGCGAACTAGGCAGCCGCCTAGGGCGCCATATAGGAGGGGACGCCCTGCACCCCCATCGCCAGCCCTTTAAATGCTGCAGCCACCTGAGCGCTCTATAAAGAGCGCTCAGGCGGCTGGCGCACTGCCTCACCTCCCTTCCCCTGTAGCGTGGCCGAGCTCCTCTCCGGTCCGCGGTCCCGGCCGGACTGACAGGAAGTGCACACTCAGTGTGCATTTCCTGTCAGTCCGGCCGGGTACAGGAAACAGAAACTCCTGTACCGCGGACCGGAGAGGAGCTCGGCCACGCTACATGAAGGGAAGGTGAGGAGAAAAGGGGGGGGGGAGAATTAGAGATTACAGGGAGGCGGGGAAGAAGAGATTACAGGGAGGGAGGAAGGGGGAAAGAAGAGATTACAGGGAGGGGGGAGAGATTACAGGGAGGGAGGGAGGGGGAAAGAAGAGATTACAGGGAGGGAGGGGGGAAGAAGAGATTACAGGGAGGGAGGTGGGGGGGAAGAAGAGATTACAGGGAGGGAGGGGTGGGAAGAAGAGATTACAGGGAGGGGGGAGAAGAGATTACAGGGAGGGGGGAGAAGAGATTACAGGGAGGGAGGGGGAAAGAAGAGATTACAGGGAGGGAGGGGGAAAGAAGAGATTACAGGAAGGGAGGGGGGAAAGAAGAGATTACAGGGAGCGGGGGGAGAAGAGATTACAGGGAGGGGGGAGAAGAGATTACAGGGAGGGACTTCGAACGGGACTTAGTCTCTGGAGCTGCAAGTTCAGTATGGAAGAAGGTAAGGGTCAGCGGTGTTCGTGTATTTGCGCATCCGATTTTAGTTCCACAGAATCTTTAGCATACCCCGCTGACCGCATTCGAATGAACAAAGATGGCCGCCGCCACGTGTTCGTTTGCACTAACTGCGGCCACCCAGCGGTCGGCAATTAACCTGCAGTAACCTCACAGCCTGGGAGGTAAATTGCCTGCATACTTTAACTTCTGGGTGGTCTGCCTGTGTGGTACTTGGTTCAGTAAGCCCTATTTACTGAACCAAGTGGGAGAAAGCCAGGGGCAAGTTATTTTACAGGTCTGGGGACATAGTCTTAAAGGGACATTGTTCAGCAAAGTCACAATATGTCCCCAAACGGTTCTTAAAGGGCCATACACACCCAATAAAAGTTCATAACTTTTCTGGGGCACAATCTTCCAGGGGCCATAGTCATGAGGAAGGAGGCTGGCAAATAGGCTTCTCCACAATCAAGGGAAGCAGGGCAATTTTCCATTTAAAGGGCCAGTTACAAATAGCAGTTTGTAACAGGGGGAGAAGAGATTACAGGGGGGGGGAGAAGAGATTACAGGGAGGGGGGAGAAGATATTACAGGGAGGGGGGAGAAGAGATTACAGGGAGGGAGGGGTAAAGAAGAGATTACAGGAAGGGAGGGGAGAAGAGATTACAGGGAGGGAGGGAGTGGGAAGAAGAGATTACAGGGAGGGGGGAGAAGAGATTACAGGGAGGGGGAGAAGAGATTACAGGGAGGGAGCGGCGGAAAGAAGAGATTACAGGGAGGGGGGGAGAAGAGATTACAGGGAGGGGGGAGAAGAGATTACAGGAAGGGGGGAATAAGAGATTACAGGGAGGGAGGGGGGGAAGAAGAGATTACAGGGAGGGAGGGGGAAGAAGAAGAAGAGATTGGAGGGAGGGGGGAGAAGAGAAGATTACGGGGGGGAGAAGAAGAGATTACAGGGAGGGGGGAGAAGAAGAGAAGATTACAGGGAGGGGGAGAAGAAGAGAAGATTACAGGGGGGAGAAGAGGAGAACATGGGGGAAGAAGAGGAGAACAAGAGGAGAGGGGGAGGAGAACACGGGGGGATGAGAACACAGTCAGGGGGGGTTTGAGAAGAACGTGGGAGAGGGAGAGACCACTAAAGGAGGTAGGGGGTGGTGGAGAGACCACTAGGGGAGGGTGTTGAGGAGAGACTGCTAAGGGAGGGTGGGGGGAGAGCAGAGAATACTAAGGGAGGGAGGGGGTGTGTGGAGGATAGACCACTAGGGGAGGGTGGGGGGGAGAGTAGAGACCACTAAGGGAGGTGGGGGGAGGAGAGTAGAGACCACTAAGGGACAGGGGAGGGGACACAATGCAACCCTTACACATAAAGACAATGAATCCTTTGCACACATACACAGAAACACACAATGTATCCCTTACACACACATGCAAACACACATTGCTTCTCTTACACACACACAGAAACACAATGCATCTTACACACACTCAACGCACCTTGAGCTGTGTAAGGGGCCCCAAAAAATGGAGCTGCTTGCCGTTCTCCCAGAACATTGAACTTTGTGACCACAGTTACAAACAGCCTCCAGAGATCCTGTTCTACACCAGACCAGTGGAGCCAGACTGCAGCCAGAGCCCATCACCATCCTCATCTGGTTGTAAGTAGGCAATCTAGTATATTATTAGTGACACTAATCTCTAATTTACCTCACATTAAAGGGACACTTTAGTCCCCAGAACCACTGCAGCTTAATGAAGTGGTTCTGGTGTCTATAGTTTGTCCCTGCAGGCTTTTTAATGTAAACACACACTGTGTGCAGCACTGGCGTTACTTCATATGGCAGATCATATGGGTAGGGCATTGTGATGTCACTGGGGGGTGGGCGGCAAATCTTTCTTTTGCCTAGGGCGGCAAAAATCCTTGCACCGGCCCTGGAGAGGGGGCAAGGAGGACAGCAGTGGGTAACGTGGCTGAAGATGCTGGACCAGGAGGAGGATGGCGGCTTTGAGTTTGTGTGCTGCTTGTACTCATGTGTTGATCCCATAGGCGTTTGTTTGTGATGTGCGATCATGTGCCTTCGCAAAGCAGTTGTACCTAGGTGGGTGTTGGACTTCCCACAACTCAGTTTATTTCACATCAGTTGGAAGAAATGAGTGATGTGCAACCATTATTGCCAGAGGATGTAGATAACAGGGATATGCCTCAGTCAGGCAGCATTACACACGTACGGTGTGATGATGATGATGTTGTACCCACTGCTGCTTCCTTTGCTGAGTTGTCAGATACAAGTGAAGCGGTTGATGATGACGATGCGTCTGTGGATGTCACGTGGGTGCCCGCTAAAAGAGAAGACGAACAGGGGGAAAGTTCAGATGGGGAGACAGAGAGGAGGAGGAGGAGACGAGTTGGAAGCAGGGGGAGGTCGACAACTAACTGCTATTCAATCTATTACAGTCAAAATTGTATTTTTTTTTTTAAATGTACACTACTGTTACACCAGATATGAGTTGCACTGGTGTGACACTGTGCCCTGGCAGGCCCTGAAACGCACACTCGTGAAGGAAACTGACTGCTATTATATTACAGTCCAATAAGTTTTTTTTTTTTAAATGCAAGCTATTGTGACACCAGTGAGTGAGTGGTGGCACTGGGCAGGCCCTGAAACGTACACTAGTGAAGGAAACTGACTGCTATTATATTATAGTCAAAAAAGTTTAGTTTTTTTTTAAATTCAAGCTATTGGGACACCAGTGAGTGAGTGGTGGCAATGGGCAAGTGGGCACAGTATACGCTGTGAGCCTGAAACACACGCTGGCAGACAACTAACTGCTATTCAATCTATTACAGTCAAAATTGTATTTAAAAAAAAAATGTACACTACTGTTACACCAGATATGAGTTGCACTGGTGTGACACTGTGCCCTGGCAGGCCCTGAAACGCACACTCGTGAAGGAAACTGACTGCTATTATATCACAGTCCAAAACTTTTTTTTGTTTTTTTTTAAATGCAAGCTATTGTGACACCAGATATGAGTGAGTGGTGGCACTGGGCAGGCCCTGAAACGCACACTAGTGAAGGAAACTGACTGCTATTATATTACAGTCAAAAAAGTTTAGTTTTTTTAAATGCAAGCTGTTGTGACACCAGATATGAGTGGTGGCACTGGGCAAGTGGGCACAGTATACGCTGTGAGCCTGACACACGCTGGCAGACAACTAACTGCTATTCAATCTATTACAGTCAAAATTTTGGGGTGCTCTCCTTACAGCAGAGATCAGATGAGTCCTTCAGGACTGTAGTGAACACTGAATACACTAGCCTAGCTATCAATTTCCCTATCAATTCAGCAGCAGCTACAGTGTCCATACTCTCACTAAGAATGCAGCTTCACAATGAATGTAAAATGGATGCTGTCCAGGAGGTGGGAGCGTCTGGGAGGGAGGGTCTGCTGCTGATTGGCTGGAATGTGTCTGCTGACTGTGAGGTACAGGGTCAAAGTTTACTCAATGATGACGAATAGGGGGCGGAACGAACAGCGCATGTGTTCGCCATCCACGGCGAACGCGAACAAGCGATGTTCGCCAGGAACTATTCGCCAACGAACAGTTCGGGACATCACTATTGGGCACCATTGGACTCCCCTAATCTATATAGTTTTTAATCCTTAGGCCCTCGCGTTTATTCTGCTTGTATGTATGATTTTAGATATTTTCCTAGACTGACATTATGATCTGTGTACTCCACTTCAAATAAAATATTCCTGGTAGGCTGCACTTAGAGCTTGTGTAATTCTACAAGATTTAAAAAAAAAGTGTCATCTTATCATTTATCCAAAATTGATGCATTCTATTTAATTTGTTCTGCAGCGTGAAAGCCACTAAATAACTCAGAAGCTCTCTAGACATAGATCATAAATTTCTTCTGCATTTCATTTTGTTTTAATAATTAGAATTCATTTTTAGGCAGAAAAATATATTCTAAAAGCTTTTTGGGGTGTATGACTAAGAAGATTGAATGTCAACATAGCTTTTTAGAAAATTGTTGCCAGGCAAGAAATTACAGCATAACAAAGAATGTAGGATGCATCAGCTTTGAATACGTGTCATAGCTAACATAGGCCTTGGTTTAATATTTTTTGATAATCTATTTAAATAATTTAATATTTTCAGATAAACTTTTAAAATGGTATTATATTTTGAAAAATATTTACCGTAAATCTTTTTTTTTCTTTTTTTTATATACGGTACATATTTTGTTATATATGATACCTTTTTCATTTTATTTTTTCCATGTTTGGTTTTTATTGAGTTTTAGCATGGTAAAAGGAAAACAGTGGGGGTACAGAAAGGAAAATGGGGTTGGGGGAGTTTGTTTACATGTCTCACAGTACAATAACACAAGTTTATACATTTTTGGAGTTGGACATTGTATACATTTCATGTTGCATATGGAGCGTAATACATACATTGTTCGACCATTAGTAAAATGACTTCATTGATGTTGGTAGTGGTTGTCAGTCACCATATCAACTGAACCGTTGGATGACTGAAGTCTGCCCTGGTGTGGTTGACTTTGTATGTGAGAACCATGCGCCTGTTGGGGATGGAGGGGAATAGGGGGTGGGTGGGGTGTGGGGGGAAACATACAAGTTCTCTAACTTGTTGCTTAACATGTTACTTAAGATGTTCTCTCGTCTTAGTTACTTAGGAAATAAGTCCTGTAAGTCTTGTGAGTAGGGTAAGTTACTGAGATAGGATACAGTTCTTGAGATAGGATAGGGATCACGTCTCTTGGTTATTTAACTTCTAGGTATTGGTGATTCAAGGTTAGGTATAAACCCGTTATGTTGTACTTTTAAGGTTTGTCACTGCCGTGCGTGATGTGTGCCAGCTTGCCCATCTTTTGTTATACTTTTCTGTTTGACCCTTCATTCTGTATGCCATTAGTTCATAGTCTGCTATGGAATCCGATCTATTCCATACCTCAGTGGGAGAGGGAGGGTGTCTCCTCTTCCACTGACTGGCTATGCTGGTTTTCGCTGCTGTTAACATGTTTATAAGGACATGGTTATTAGCATCTGACAACAATTCTGGGGACAGATGAAGCAGATAGCACTCTGGTGTATGTGGAATTTTACGTTTCGTTAGAAGTGCTATTGCTTTCCCTATCATTAACCAGAACCCACTCAATAGAGGGCAATTCCACAAAATATGGTGCATGTTGCCCCTGTGCTGTGCACATCTCCAACAGTTATGTGACACCAATGGATACATAGTTGCTAGTCTGGTAGGTACCAAGTACCACCTCATTACAATTTTACAGTATGCCTCCAAGTGTGATAGGTTATGGGATATCCTTCGTGTGGTCTGTCTTGCTTGTAGCCAGATTGGGGTAGGAACAATAATGGTAAGTTCTGATTCCCACATTTCCATATATTTGTGTTTTTGGAAGGGGTCCCTGTCGTTTATGGCGGTGTAGCACCATGCGGGGTTTTGATTGCGGACGTTTGCCTATGCAGTGTAGGCCAAAGCTTGTCAGTTGTGATTCCTCGCAATGACAAGTTTGTAGGGAGTGGAGAATATGTTTGATTCTTATGTATGTGAACACGTCTCCGGCGGGGAGTGTAAACTCCCTTTGGAGATCTGGGAATAATTTTAAGCCTTCCTCCGTGTACAGCTGTGTTACTGATTGTATTCCTTTTTGACGCCATGGTACCATATTGATGTTGTCGGAGAGCTCAGAGAGGGTTTGTATGGGAGCAAAGAATAAAATATTGTTTGCACCCATGAGTGGGCCTGCCCATTTCTTCCAGCTATTAAGTAAGAATCTCGTACTGATCAAGGGTCTCATTTTGTTTGTTTCCCATAACATAGGTGATTGTAAAGTGGATTTTATTGTGCGTGGGTAAATGCATGCGTTTTCAAGAGGTGCCCATATTGGAGGTATGATACGAGATAAAAAATTGGTCGCAAGAGAATACTGAGAACGGGCAGCAACTGAAATTGCCT
Organism: Pelobates fuscus; assembly: GCF_036172605.1. Taxonomy (NCBI): domain Eukaryota; kingdom Metazoa; phylum Chordata; class Amphibia; order Anura; family Pelobatidae; genus Pelobates; species Pelobates fuscus. The sequence continues at coordinate 246,863,748 of NC_086318.1, forward strand.
GCCCTTCGGTCGGTCACCGCTCAGTTCTCAAGCTGTTTTTTGCTCATCTTGTGCCATTACAGAGAGAACTTCTCTGAAACATATCAGACTGGTCCCACCCATACGGGCAGTCCAGATCCGAAATGCCAGCAAGTTCCCTCTGCACGAGAGACACAGCAACCCCAGACGATCGTTTCAGCCTTGTAAGGCATCATCAGTGAGGCATAGCTGATATCTCCCTAGGCACCGTGAGCAAGGTGTCCACGTCTGGATTATCCCTTAAACTTGTGGAGAGTAAAAAATTGGTCGCAAGAGAATACTGAGAACGGGCAGCAACTGAAATAGCCTGCCCTTTGGTCGGTCACCGCTCAGTTCTCAAGCTGTTTTTTGCTCATCTTGTGCCATTACAGAGAGAACTTCTCTGAAACATATCAGACTGGTCCCACCCATACGGGCAGTCCAGATCCGAAATGCCAGCAAGTTCCCTCTGCACGAGAGACACAGCAACCCCAGACGATCGTTTCAGCCTTGTAAGGCATCATCAGTGAGGCATAGCTGATATCTCCCTAGGCACCGTGAGCAAGGGGTCCACGTCTGGATTATCCCTTAAACTTGTGGAGAGTAAAAAATTGGTCGCAAGAGAATACTGAGAACGGGCAGCAACTGAAATAGCCTGCCCTTCGGTCGGTCACCGCTCAGTTCTCAAGCTGTTTTTTGCTCATCTTGTGCCATTACAGAGAGAACTTCTCTGAAACATATCAGACTGGTCCCACCCATACGGGCAGTCCAGATCCGAAATGCCAGCAAGTTCCCTCTGCACGAGAGACACAGCAACCCCAGACGATCGTTTCAGCCTTGTAAGGCATCATCAGTGAGGATTAGGGATAATCCAGACGTGGACCCCTTGCTCACGGTGCCTAGGGAGATATCAGCTATGCCTCACTGATGATGCCTTACAAGGCTGAAACGATCGTCTGGGGTTGCTGTGTCTCTCGTGCAGAGGGAACTTGCTGGCATTTCGGATCTGGACTGCCCATATGGGTGGGACCAGTCTGATATGTTTCAGAGAAGTTCTCTCTGTAATGGCACAAGATGAGCAAAAAACAGCTTGAGAACTGAGCGGTGACCGACCGAAGGGCAGGCTATTTCAGTTGCTGCCCGTTCTCAGTATTCTCTTGCGACCAATTTTTTACTATGATACGAGATAGTATCTCCAGCCCCTGTGCTAGGGCTGCTGTTTTATACTAAGCACCAATGTTTGGAATGCCAAGCCTGCCTTTGTCTGGGGATAACCAAGTTAGTTGTCTAGCTATTCTTGGCGGTTTCTTTTTCCAAATGTATGCGTTGAATATGTTTTGGAATCTATGTAGCAGTTTGTCACTTAGTGTTATAGGTATGGTGCGGAATAGGTATAAGACATGGGGCAGTGCCATCATTTTGACGGTGTTCACTCTCCCGAGCCATGATATTTCCAAGTGTTGCCACTTGTCCAGTTGTGACTGTAATTTGTGGGTTAGTGGGATATGGTTTTCTTAGGTCAGCTGGGAAGTTGATTTAGTTAGGTTTATTCCCAAGTATTTCAAGGAGACTTTCCTCCAATCAAAAGGGTGCTGTAGTTTGAGTGTTTGTAATGTGTGGGCGGGGATGCCTATAGGTAGTGCTTGTGTCTTTTTGAGGTTGTTTTTGTAGTATGAAACTCGACCGTGTAACAGGAGTAGATTCATCAGAGTTGGGATAGATCTCACCGGGTTTGTGAGGAACATTAGCACGTCGTCGGCAAAGAGTGCCAGTTTGTGGTGCCCAACTGGGGTGTCCAGTCCCTCTATTTTTTGGTTGGTTTTGATGTGGTGTATAAGTGGTTCTAAGCATAGTATAAATATTAGTGGGGATAATGGGCATCCCTGGCGCGTACCATTACTAATCTGGAATTTGTCTGATAGGAACCCCGAGTTGAAGACTCTCGCTGAGGGAGTCTGGTATAAGGCCTTAATTCCCCTCAATGTATGTTGTGAAAAGCCCATTTTTAGTAGAGTAGCATCCATGTACGTCCAGCTCAGGTTTGTTTACTGGTATTGGCCCAATTTATCAGATTGATAAAGTGTCTGGTGTTATCCCCTGCTTGTCTCCCAGGAACAAATCCTGCTTGTTCTCTGGAAACTAAATCGGTGAGGTGGGTCTTCAGCCTTGATGCCCATAGTTTCGCATATAGTTTTATGTCTGCATTTAGCAGGGATATAGGCCTAAAGTTTTCGCATTGCGTGGGTGGCTTGCCTGGTTTGGGTAGGGTGACTACATGGGCTTCCAGCATCTCCGTTGGGAGGTTTCCTGACTGCTTTATTTTGTTGAATAGTGTGGTGAGGTATGGAGTCAGGATTGCTTCTAGTTTATGGTAATAATTATTAGATAGCCCGTCCGGGCCAGGTGCCTTGTGTTTAGGGATGGAAATAATAGCTTTGCGGATCTCGTCTTCTGTGAACGGTTCATCTAATTGAGTGCTTGTTTGTGTTGTGAGTTTAGGTAGGGAAATATCTTTCAAAAAGTCCTCAATGTTTCTAGCGTTGGGATGTAGTAGTGTGGGATCATTTTTTTTAGATTATATAGCTTGTCATAGTAGTGTGCTAATTCATTGACAATGTCTAAGGGGTTGTAAAGTCTATCCTTTGTGGGTGATTCGATATAGGGAATTTTGGTTTGTAGTTGTTTGGTTTTCAGTCTATTGGCCAATGCTTTGCCCGCTTTGTTCCCATGTGTGTAAAATTTAATTTTGAGGGCTCTCAGCCATCTTTCGGTCATTAAAAGTTCTAGGGCGTGCACATCCTTCTGTATATCAGCAATTTGTTTTGTCAATGTTTTGGACGGGTTGGATTCATTCTGTTTTTCTAGGGATAACAGTTCTTGCTGTAATGTCCTACGTGTGTCGTTAGTGCGTTTTTTATGCTTTGATCCTTCTCTTATAAATATGCCTCGCATAACCGCCTTGTGTGCAACCCATATAGTTTGAATTGGGATGGAGTCCATTGCGTTAAGGGTGAAGTATTCGGACGCTTCTCTAGATATGGTATCTAGCACCTGTGGGTTGTCTAATAGGCCCTTGTTTAGTCTCCATTTGCCACTTCCCCTTACTTGGTGAAGAGACCTAAAGGTGATAATTATCAGGGCGTGGTCTGACCATGTCCGTTGCCCTATCTGTACTTCGTCTATGTTAACCAGGGTAGCCTTGTCAACCAGGCATAGGTCAATTCTTGTATACATTCTATGTACCTGTGAGAAGTAAGTATAATCTTTTTATTTCGGGTACATAGATCTCCAGGCGTCATAAAGGTTGTTGTTAAACATTAGTTTACTTAACTCAGTACAGTTTGCGATTGCTTGTGAGGTAGGGCCTTTGTTGTGTTCTCTTTTAATATCTAGTTCTGGATCCAGGGTGCATTTGAAATCACCGCAAATAATTGTGTGTCCTTGCCGTATTTTTTCTATTTGTTTCAAGGCTTTACGGGTGAAAGCAATTTGGGCTTCGTTTGGGGCATATAGTGAGACTATCGTAATCACCATACCATTCAGGTTGCCTACCAGAATTAGCAGTCTGCCCTCTCTATCTGTAAATCTTCCAGTCTCCTGGAATACCCAATCCTTGTGAAAGAAAATTGCAACTCCTCTAGATTTGTGGGGTGAGTAAGCATGGACAGCCTGGGGGTAGTGGCTGGAATAAAGTTGGGGTGGTTTGCAGGCGCACAAATGCGTCTCTTGGAGACATATAATCGCCGCTTTGGATTTGTAACCTTTTTCATTTTTTAATATTTTGATTTTTTTCTGTAAGTTTATCCAAAAATAATAAATCTTTAGAAAAGCTTATCCAAAAATATTAAATTGAGGAATAGCATGAAAGGTCAATTATAATGTAATAATTTATCTACCACCATTTTTTAACACAATTCTGATCTTGTGTACATAAAGTAAATTATGAATATAAAACCTCATGTTAGATAATTAAATATTTTTAATTCCTTCTGAGTCTATTTAGTCAAATGTTAACCAATAAGTTCTAAATAATGAAGCATTGGGCTTGTAGTAGTTGATGCTCTGAAAACTTCAGACTCACATCTACTGGTATTAGCAAGATCTTGGCATTGTTAGTAGACGGTAATTTTTTAATTATTTATTTTTACTCAACAGACAAAGCAAGTATACATTAACTGTTGGGCTTTCGCAGAAACCAACTGAGATACAGTTCGTGAAAAGAAAATACTTATCTGAACAATACAAACCGAACGGTATAACTTTCCTGGACCTTTTGTGGCTTGCCTCCTATCGAGGGTATTTTTATTTTATTGAAATATGTAGCAGGTTTGTCTATGAACCATGGAGTCCTTTTCAAACAGCCCGAGGGCTTATCTGTTCCTTCAAACCTTTCAATCATGTCTGGTAAAAATAAAAAATAAAAAAGAATGCCCCCCCCCCCTGAAATCAGGGGGGCGGCTCTAATGAAAAAGAGAAGAAAGCTCAAGCTAAGAGAGGAATAGAGAAAGAAACAAAAAATTAGTAACAGAAAGAGACGAGTAAGAAGAAGAAAATGGGCAGACGGGGGAGGGTGGAGGGGGGGGGGCAGAGGGCCTCCCACGGGTGGTAATTTCCTAACAAGGTCAGCTTGGAAGTAAATTAAACTAAATCACAGTAGTTCACGCTGCATATGGTATGTTTATTTGTAAACATATAAGATGTGAGTTGCATTTACTAAACTGTGGACTGCTAGATTTTAGAAGGTGATGATTAAATTGTGGATGTTGAGATTTTAGAAACGGATAACTAAATTGTGGATCTCTTGATGATTGCTGTTACAATTCCCATAAATAAGTGTTAGCGAAAAGCACAGCAAGTGACTTGGTAAAAGATCTTGCAGAGCACTGCTTAACAGTTGGAGATTCCATATAACATTACTCCTGGCATAAGGGATTAAAAGAGATTCCATTTAGTAATCCAAGGTATTCCTTAAAAATAGCTACCATAGACAAAAAAAGCAACATAACTAATTATGTGTTAAGCAAGACCAATTTTATCTGCATTAGGTCTTTAACAACATGTGGTATGATTTAAACGTTTACTGGTATTCCTCATTATGTAATAATAACTACTGAGTGCTGAGATTTTACGTGTGCTACTTGACATGCTTGGAGAAACATTTCTACTGACAAAAGAGAGTACATTAGGTGGCAAAAGTAAACACAACATAAAGGCCACTAGCAGCATGTATTATGTAAAAATAGCATTGAAAAAAATAATCAAGTGAAAATAGTTGTTTATTTGTTGTGAAAACCTCAACTCAACCCACTAGGCAGTCTTATCAGTGTTAGCACAGATGAGGGATTTCTATGCTGCTAATGTATCAGTCAAGAACTGGCAGCAAATTTGTATATGTTTAGATTCTGTATTGAACCAGGTCCCACAGTGTCCCCAATGTCCTCCTCCTGACTAGCTCCTATATTTTGCATAGATCCTAGTTTATCGAATTAGAAAATGCAATTCATGGTTATTAATGAAGAACATATATAAAAAATCTGCTGTAATTAAAAGAACTACTATGTTTCTGTCTTTGTTCATATTTTTTTTATCTATATTGTGATCAATAAGTCCCAACATCTAGTGTACAGTGTGACCCATAAGTAGGGAATTTAAAATGCAGAATTACATAGAGCTTTCTAAATAAGTTAATGCACTGTCATGTTTGCCTGCTTTCTTCCTTTTTATAGTTTGTGAATTGATAGTTTCTCCACAGAGACGTACACGGGAGGCTTTTCACAGATAGCATGTAGTTTGAAGTGATATATTAATTAGACCATCGATGACTACGTTTGGCACATATTTTTCTAAACCACATTTCCTAAGAGGCTTGGTCAGCCTTAGGGCTTGGCTTAAAAGGATTCTCTAAGCATAGTATCTGCTACAGCATGTTGTGTTTGGTTACAAGTGTCAACTGTATTTGAGTGGGTAGACACAAACGGAGGTTCCCTCTCAGTGAACGCATGGTCCAGCCCTTTGCCTACCAGACTGCTATTGTAAAATTTCCACTTCCACATTAGCACTGTCAAGTTCTTCCAAATGTGGATAACAATGATTGGCTGAAAGCACAAACTGGAATACTAAGCCAATCAATATTGGCAAATTAATATTGTCAATGTGGATGTGGAAATTCCGATTGAGCAATCCATCAAATGAGGAGTTGGATCACAGGGCCAGTGAAACCCTAGACAAGGGAGATTGCAACCGAGCCTACATGCATCTGCAGCACTACAAAATATCAGAATAAGTGCTCAGGTACTTCATAATACATACAAGTGTAGAAAACTGCATATGCTGCTCAAGACAAGATGGTCTTCACAATCAACCAATAAAAAAAGTACAATACACACAGTGCATAGGTAATGCCGAATAATAAACCCACACATTAAAAAACAGTGGAGATACAATGATCTCCTTCCATATGCTTGGGACACTGAAAAACAATATTTATATATTACAATAAGAAAGAATAAAGCAAGAGGGATTGTTAATAACTGGAATGGGAGTTCAGGATTGACAGATTAGTGGTTGATTTTTTCTTAGTTTTTATACACATGAACCTCTGCAGTTCAATACAGTCATCACTAAATAGGAAGAAGTGAGTATTGCTTTCAAATCTATTAAATATGTCATTTACAAGTACTATTTATTTTAAACATATTTTAGCAGGAAAGATACATTAAGATTTCCCGAATCTTCAAGTATGTCATTTTCAACATGCATTGCTTTAGGAGCTGTAATCGATTAAGACAAACAGTTGTGATTCTCGAAATAGCATTACTCATGTGACAGGTCATGTGAAAGAAGAAATCTGCAATATTAGGAGGAATGTATAATTTAATAAATTGGTCCTATGATAAGATTTGCTGTATTCTTTCTATAGACTGTTTCTCTGTTATTATTTTTGGTTGCTAATCTAACATAGAGCTGTAATATTTCATATTCAAAACAGCACATTGCAGATATCAGCAGAAATATACAGAGAATGAAATATACATAGATTAAACTCTGTACACAAATTCTATATTGTGCATTTGAAATGCCTTTGCTTAGTTACTTAGCTGTTCAGTAAATCACTTACTCATCAAACATGTAGTGCATATGAATTACTCTCTTTGTGGTATAATTTCTTTAACATTCCTTATCCATTGTGTATTTTGGCTTTGGCTATTAGCTGACATTTGTTTTGTAACAGAGATTAGATTGGCTGATATTTTTATTTATTTTACATTGACTGCCATTTCCATGTCTGTTTACAGCAATGGTGGTTCATTTGAACCCATTCAAAATCAATAGCTTGTAAGAATTGTTACAATAATATGAGTTTGCCTAACCCAACCCTCTAGAAGTTAAATTATTTTTTGTACTAAAATGTGTACAAATGTTTCCCAAATCCTGAAAATGTACCTGTCATTAGTTGCAGAAGCATTTCCAGCTCGAAAGATCCACAGCATTTTTGCTCATCACATATTTCCTTGTTAACACTGTGCATTGTTCAGTCAAATGCTTCTCGCAGAGAAGCATCAAAGACAAATGTATAGTCCAATGCTTATCACAGACATGGGTGGTTTTATTGAGATTTAGAGATTCATAAAAATAATAAAATAAATCATGGCTCAATGCATATCAATGGAGAGTACACATCATCACCCTGTAGAGAGCATGGAGATGCCAAACATGACAATCAGTCTCAGTGACAGCCACAAGTGGTGCTCATAGGAGGCAGTGTAAACAGTGCTTTTTTTAATTTTATTTTGGAGACTGCAGGGAAGGTCTCTTTGCACCAGAACCACTACATTTAGCTGTAGTAGTTATGGTGCTTAAAGTGGCCCAATAAATGTGTATAGTGTATTGGGATACAACTTTTTCATGTTTTTGTTCATATATTTGAGCCGCAGCCACTGATGCTGCGCAAAAGTAGTGGGAATTGACTGCAGGGCCTATTTCTGTGAGTTGTAAGTATTAGATCAGGTGCTGTTTTCATTTTGTCAATTTTTTTCTGAGATAAATAGTGATTTGCTACTATCTGCCTACCAACGGATGAGGTTGATTGGAGTTTATTACACATAAGCACTTTAGCAAGCGATAGTCTTACTGTCCTGAATACATGATGCATATTTTAACTCTTACCAGTCTCAAACAGGATTTCACTAAGAATGATAGGAGTTGTAGTCCAGTAGGGGCAGACAACTACTTGCTCAGTTTCGTTCTTAGAAAAAAGGGGTATAAATTCAAACAAAGTAGCTTGTGGGGTTTTCTATTTTACTCTGACCTCTGCATGTTTTTTTTTTTTGCTATATATTTGGTTTTTTTTTTATCAGAAAGTTAGAAAATCAAATTACCTGGCAGCAGGTGCTTTAACACTGTCAGTGTTATTTGCTAAAGTGAAAATTCAACGTGAATTTGAAATGTAAGGCCAAAGTAGCTGAGCTAGGAGCATGCATGACTTTTTTGAACTTAATATCAAATTAACTTTGAATTCTCATTTTAGTGAATGATCCTACCCAATCCTGAGCAGTCTGTTAGAGACGTCTGGGGTTAGAATGCTGTGTATGCTGACACCAAATACAAAAATTACATCAAAATGAAGTTGCCAGCCAGGAAGAGAATTTTCCTGCTGACTGATTGTCAGTCCAAGGAGGCTGCCCTAAACAAAGAAAAATACATTTGTCTCTAAAATGAAACTTTCTAAAATATAAGACTGCAGGGGAAGAGCTTTGCTCCAAAACCACTTCAGTAAGATAAAGAGGTCATGATGCATAAAGTGACCCTTTAATAAAATTTAGTAAATATGCTTTTAGGCTTCTATAGAAAAGGTACAATTACACAGATACAAAATACAAGACTCAGAGAATATAAGCTCGAAAACACCTGTGGGGGATTCCCTCACCCACACCTTACAATTATACCAAAAATGGTTGTTGTTTTTCTATAGAAAAGGTGACCGTTAAATTGTCATGACTATATCAACTTATTTAAAGATTTGCATCTCCAAGGTAATTTATCATAACATATATTGCTGTGGATAATGTTCCTAACACATTGCTCACATACAAGCTGTATATATATGTCTTTATTTTATTCAATAGTAGTAACATTTCCTAGAGAGTAGGATGCTGGCAAGTTCTGCATATAATAGTATTTTCAGGCTTAGGTTACCCTTTGTATCATATGTACCCATTTTGCACTATTTTTTTGTGTTCCCTTTATTCTTTTCTATGCATTTAACAAATCAAGAGCTCTTGTCTGAAGAATTCATGTCAACGATCCTTAATCCAGTGCATATCAGTAAATATGTGTTTCTTTTTCTTCAATGTTTTCCTCACCACTCAATCTATGTACACTTGCTATAGCAAATAATATTGATAATAAATTATTCAAACTAGACACTAACAGTACAGTAACTACTCTTGGATTACATGGTACAAGGTTCTTCATCTCTTACTAAATTATTTTATGTCCTGTGGCCCTACAGTCCATCATTTGAACGGCAGTATTTTAGATTCCCCTGATGTGCAGTTTGGGCTGCATCTCTTCAGGTGGAGGTAGAATCTGGTAATGTCTCTAGTATAAGTCTTGTATTTGTTTTCTTTATCTTCAACAGAGATTCTGAACATTTGGCATTCTTTAAAACTGTTATCTCATCCTGGGATTTTTTTTCTATATTCGATGAGTATATTATATACAGTTGATACTCTAAAAATTAGAATATCGTGCAAAAGTTAATTTATTTCAGTAATGCAACGTAAAAGGGGAAACTAATATATGAGATAGACGCATTACATGCAAAGCAAGATAGTTCAAGTCGTGATTTGTCATAAGGGCGATGATTATGGCTTACAGCTCATGAAAACCCCAAATCCACAATCTCAGTAAATTAGAATATTACATGCAATCAATAAAACAATGAGTGTACATAGAACAATATCGGACCTCTGAATAGTATAAGCATGCATATGGACTCAAGAGGAATACAACATCTGAAGCCCATGTCCAGGATCCGTCTGTGTGTGGTGGCTCTTGATGCACTGACTCCAGCCTCAGGCCACTCCTTGTGAAAGTCCCTAACACCTTTGAATGGCCTTTTCCTGACAATCCTCTCCAGGCTGCGGTCATCCCTGCTGCTTGTGCACCTTTTTCTTCCACACTTTTACCTTCCACGTAACTTTCTATTAATGTGCTTTGATACAGCACTTTGGGAACATCCAACTTCTTTTGCAATTACCTTTTGAGGTTTTCCCTCCTAATGGAGGGTGTCAATGATGGTTTTCTGCATGATTGTGATTCCTACTGAACCAGACTGAGAGACCATTTAAAGACTCAGAAACCCTTTGCAGGTGTTATGGCTTACTTAGCTGATTAGAGTAGGACACTGTGAGCCTAGAATATTGCACATTTTCACAATATTCTAATTTACTGAGATTGTGGATTTGGGGTTTTCATGAGCTGTAAGCCATAATCATCGCACTTATGACAAATCACGACTTGAACTATCTTGCTTTGCATGTAATGCGTCTATCTCATATATTCGTTTCCCTTTTTACGTTGCATTCCTGAAATAAATGAACTTTTTCACAATATTCAAATTTTTCGAGTATCACCTGTAGGGAGCTTTCTGTAATATCTTTGAAAGCTTCATGATAACCATTTGTAAACAAGAGACATTTTAGACTAGTGTTCACTGTCAGTCATGGTTAATATTAATTTAAGAATGTGTATTATTAATTAAGTGGTTAATGACATGTATGGTGATAGCTTTGAATATTTAGAATATACTTAAAGAGACATTCCAAGTACCATAATCACACAGCCTATTGCACTGGAGATAGTTGGTGAATTAAGTTCTTCTTAGGTTTTTGGCAACCTGTTTCCAAACGGAATAACAAGCATTGCATGTTTTCCCAGCTCTCTATATGCACCCCTGTAAATGCACCCCAGTACCCTTCCAGTACCAAGCTTACCTCTACAATTCCTTTGCGCTGCATGCAATACAATAATTATGGACAAATAATTAGGTGAACTTGACAGCTTCAACAGAAAGGCTAGGCTTAGGCTATTGTAGAATCCTTCGTCTTTTGACAAACTACTTGAAAATGGTTTAATAATATATATATATAGAGACTGTAGCCGTATTAGTCCAGTGATGTAGATGTAAAAAACAGATCAAATTCAGAACTTGTAATACATTTTTTATTGGACTAACAGAATTTTTTAATGACAAGCTTTCGGGAGAACCTCACTTTCTCAAGTCTGAAGCATGTCTGAGCAAGACGACACATAGAATTCAAACCTGAGTTATGATACAGGGGTTAACCCCTTAAGGACACATGACGTGTGTGACACGTCATGATTCCCTTTTATTCCAGAAGTTTGGTCCTTAAGGGGTTAAAGGACCACTATAGGCACCCAGACCACTTCAGCTCATTGAAGTGGTCTGGGTGCCAGGTCCATCTAGGGTTAACCCTGCCTGCTGTAAACATAGCAGTTTCAGAGAAACTGCTATGTTTACATATGGGTTAATCCAACCTCTAGTTGCTGTCTCATTGACAGCCGCTAGAGGTGCTTCCGCGCTTCTCACTGTGATTTTCAAAGTGAGAATACGCCAGCATCCATAGGAAAGCATTGAGAAATGCTTTCCTATGGACTGATGGAATGCGCACGTGGCTCTTGCCGCGCATGCACATTCAGCCGATGACGTCGGAAGGAGGAGGAGAGTCCCCAGCACCGAGGGAGCCCGGCGCTGGAGAAAGGGAAGATTTGTACATGAGTACAGATAAGACACAGGTTTGACAATTGACAACATTCTTGCCATATGTAGACTCCTAGCACTATAACCACTGCAAGAAGCTTTAGTACTTGATCATCTCCCTAATCAAACAAATATATATATATATATTTGTTTGATTAGGGAGATGATCAAGTACTAAAGCTTCTTGCAGTGGTTATAGTGCTAGGAGTCTACATATTTTATTACTGGCATATGCATTTTAGTGATTAGTAACAATTTGATTAGTTGTCACTTTTCTATGGTAAATCGATTTGTAATTGTGATCATATTTTATTTGTTTGTCTATTTTTAGTCCATTTGAATCTATTATTAACCTCTATGATTGTGCTTTGATAAAATGTTGTGAATCCTGTCACACAATAGAAAAATAGCATGCCATTTGCAAAGTAACATGTGGTATGCAGGTATGCATCATCTAACAATGTCAGTATTTTTCTAGTTAAACTAAAATATACTTACCATAGTTATGAGTTTAATAAATACATTGAAACCGTACATCTAGCAAATGTACATTTTATACTTTCTACAAAGTACAATTCCCATGCTGTAATATTTCAAATAGATGTGAGTTTCTCCTATTACCGTGCACCTTCAATGTTTCAGCTGCACAGTATTAACATCACTGTGTAAGATAGAAACCCTAACAATCCATTTCTAGAGGACAAGCCACAATACTGTACTGTAATCTGACTGGGTCCAGGCAATCAGTCCATGCTATTTCCCGTTGTAGCAATAGCCATGTGGTGGTTTTCTCAAGTCATGTAAATGATACAAAATATCAGAAAGTGGTTCTAGTGATGAACTTGAAATACATGAAAAATAAATGAAAACTTGCAACCCAGTCTTTGCTTTGTTTGTCTTTACTTTTCGTATGTTCCCTGTCATGTATATGATTTAACTTTGTTTAATCAGAGGTTTAAACATGTCGGCCATTAGGAAGGGTTGACTAGGGTATCGGCTCTGCACCCCACACCTTCAGGTTCTCTGTACACCAGGAGGTTTGTTTTGCATTGAATCCCATTTTTCAGTGACTGCAATTAAAGGGTTATGCCTCTCTCCAGTGCATACACCTCTCTTGCACTGCTGCCGTGAGAGCTGGAGCAATAGAATGAGACCAACATGCCATTACAATGGCCTTCAGCAGAGTGACTGAGATATGGTCAATGAGGAAAAGCATGATATCCAAACTGATGTACAGAGACCACCACGTAAAACAAAACCGTACATACAAGAATGACCAATAACTGTTATTTAAGTATGTCTTAACCTTCCATAAGTTTAATTTTAAAATGAAAGAAGAGCAATCACAAAAGCTTGAGTTCATATATATATCCCATTGTACAGAGCTGCGGAATGCGTTGGCGCTTTATAAATAAGAATAATATACACTAACTATATAGCGTGAATTTAAAAAAGACTGGCAATATCTGACTCAATGTTACATTAATTCACCTAGATTTAATACAAATAACCCACTCTTATCGCTTGCTACTGTGAGTTAGATATCTGATCTCCCTACGAAAAATATCCAAGTGGGATTATCTTCAACGTGAAGTGACGGCAATAAATCTGAACTATCAAATAAAGTAACATATAGAGGGATTTTTTAAATTATTTTTTATTATGCTAGAAACAAAGGCATGACACTTCCACTATAAATGAAGCAAATCAGAAAACTGAACAGAAAGCACATCTCATTTCCACTTTAAAACAAAAGAAAGTTTGATTTGTACACAGACACAATTATTACAACTCTGTTCTCTTATTTATTTCTTTAGCAGTTTTAAAGAATACATGGTTCCCTGGCAAGAAGTTCAACATACAGAATTTCTGATTTGATGAGAGAGAGGCTGGTGTGATGAAACAGAAAATCAAGATCCAAGATCCATTTACTGTGATGATTGTCATTTTAAAGTTGAGGAGAAGAAGATATGGCATGTATCTAAATTTGGTATAATCACACAATTAACTAGGTTGCTGGCCTTGCAGCAGTCTGATAAACCAGTACTCTGCAAGAAGAACTTGAACACTTGCGGTTTTAATATATTTACATGTAAGACCACATTCTGATATTCTGTTTTCGTAAGGTCTGTTACTTAGAACAGGCTAATAACCTGAAATTCAACTTTGGTTTTTAACTATGGTCCCAATGATGGTGGGCAAGCCTCTATGCTTGTTGAGCATCATGGGAAATGTTTCTCACATACAATTGGGCTGTCAAACTTAGGTCTCATTGACCTGGAACTTTTCAGTATTAATGTATTTTGCTTATTTCTGCTTACCTGCAAATACAACTTAACTAATACATTAGACATACATATTGTCAACATGACTGTGCTGAATAGACCAACTATGGAATACAGAAAGTGTTTTATTTGTAATGTTTGTGAAACAACATCATATTTAATAAACTTACAATAATATTAAAACATGCCTTTTTTTTACTGGAATCACAACATTTTGGGACTAAGTCTAAGCGAAGTAAGATAACCATGAATTGCTACACCAGCTTTACTTTAAAGCAAAATTTTATAGTCAAGATTATCCAGATATAGGAGATATGTAGAGATATAGGAGATATGTAGAGTTATTCAAGCAAATTGTATACTACCATAAGAATAATTATTCCACAATACATTCAAGGAGAACTGCATTTTATTGTTAAAGGGACACTCCAAAGACCTAAAACACTTTTGCTTGCTGAAGTCTTGTGTGTGTGAAGAATGTGTCCTCTTTTTAATTTTACAAAAAGCGCAGCTTTCAATTAAAATTGGCACTTTTAAACTTATCCTGGTTACACCCCCATGGCTGTCGGTCAGACAACCAATTATGTTACTTCCTAGTAGTTTATCTCAGGAACGCAAGAGGCAGGCAACTGCTCAGAGCACCTGCCTTACAAAGACTTCACACTGAGATGTGTGGTCTGGGGAAAAGGCAATATCTTGCCAAGGCTGCAGACAAGAGATATGCAGTGTATAATTAAATTCACACATTCTTTCACTGGGAGTTTATCTACTAAACAACTGACAGGGGAGTGTTCCTTTAATTAAGCAGCCGTTGGCCATTAAATACAGCTTAACCCCTGAAGGACACATGACATGTGTGACATGCCATGATTACCTTTTATTCCAGAAGTTTGGTCCTTGAGGGGTTAAAGAATGAGAATGCCAGGAATTATCTATGTATAGAAATAATAAAAAGAAATAAAGGCTGGATCGGAAACTGTCTGTCCTTCCATCCATACATTCAAGTCTAGGTCATTCAAATGTGTTCTGCCCATCTGACAAATGCATAAGGAGCAGTATGACATCTTCACATGTGACTGAACATATGATTTAGTAATTCTGATAAATCCAACTGTGTTAATAACATTCACATGTGATCATTTGATCAGATCCTGGAAATTACAATGTGATCTGAAAGCTCCACAGCTCAGCAGTAAAACAGTTAAAAAAAATATTCCTTATGAAAATTATTGGACATGGTCGCATTTGTAATAAACTGTTAATTTATAACCTCCTGAGTACCAATTTTATTAGCAAATTCTTGGAAGCTTGGAAGGAAAACTTGAGAAAAGGAACGGCAATCACAACCAGTCACATTGTATATTGAATAGCTATACTTTTGACCTGATACATTATCGCCATGTATAGGAAGAAAAAGTTCTCTATTTGAAGCCTGTGCTAGCATCATTAGTGACTCAATGCAATTCAAGGGAGTATTATGATCTCTAAGCAGCATTTAAGACTAGTTCAACAATCATATAGTTTAGAAACAAAACCAGAAAATGCAAGGTGTGTTCTAGTAAATGCAAGGTGTGTTCTAATAAAAGTAATAAAAAAAGATAATACAAGGAAACAACAGTCTAGCCAACTGCTTTGAATCATAAAAATATATTAAATTTACCACAACAATCAGTCCTGTATTGTGGACCAATTAAATCAGTCTTCCACAGCACAGGACCAATTGTTGTAATGGATATCAGATATTTTCATATGCACCAAAACAACTTTAGCCTAATGAAGCCATTCTGATGTATAGCTCATGCCATTACACTCACGTCTCAATTCTCTGCCATTTAAGTGTTAAATCAATTTTTTCATGCAGCACCAGCCACACTTTCCCTGACTCATTTTCATACAATCTCAATACACACTTTAAGAAAAAGGAAGTTTTGTTTAGAATTTCTTATCCCCTGCTCCTGTTAGTTACTTGCTAAAGCTAACAAAAGCCTCCCATGTGTGATTAAAGATAATTTAACAGAGCAGAGCAGTAGAAATAAACTTCAAATGTAAACAAACTGTGCTGAAAGATCTGATTGAAAATTAAATCTTTCTTTCATGGTGGCTGTAAGAGTCCAAGGAAGGGGACATGTAATGGCGGCATTTATCCCCCCCCAAAAGGATTATTGATTAGTTAGCCTGCAGAGGAATGAACTATACACAAAGCTCATATAATTAAAGGGATAGTTCAGTAGAATTCCATAACATTCAGTGACATAAATGTGGCCACTTCCAGGGAAGAGGCTTAAGTAACTAAAATACTAAAGAATCAGGACCTCATATTTTATATTTGTGACACATACTGAGTTAGATCATCAAGTGGATGACGTAATGTTTGGGTTTTATTTACAGATATTTAAAAAAAATTCTCAGAGGTTGCCTTAATCGTAAATCTAAAGGTGCTATTGGTTTTTAAGCTAGTAGATTTGGAATGTTTCATGGATCATAAGGCTTTTCATGCAAATTAGCCTCCTGCCAAGTTCTGAATAGGCATTTGGAAAGCAGGAGATTAATTTGCATAACCAGTCATATGATGCAAAATTGATGAATATATGATGAAAAATACTAGATTTAATGTTGAAAAACAAACACAAATATTTGCAGATTGATTTTATTTGTATTTATTTACTTTTAATTCAGCATTTCAGTATTAGATATACAGAGAGTAAAATAGGTTGATTAAATAAACCCCACATTAGGATGTGAATGGATTTAAGGTAAATCGTCGGTAAATGATATCAGCAGAGTAACACATTCAATAGATTAGTCAATTTATGTCAAACTGAAGTAAATGATAATTTAGATATGGTCAGTAAAAACTACTTTGGTTAATTAGTAAGCTGATCAAAAAGGATCACAGACAGTAAGGCAGAAGTAAATATATTTAAATGTAGTTATGGGGCTAAAAAGACCTGGTGTTAAGTTAAAAATACAATTATTTATAGCAGGTATGTGTACAATTTGTTTTTTGTTAGTTACCATTGTTAGAAATGTAACATAAAGCTGATGCCAACAAACACACAGCATTGAAAATGAATGCTATGTCATGAACTTATGAAGTAGGATATGGTCAGCCTAGGGATCAAACTGAAGACTTATAAAATCTATTCATACACAGGTTATAAAATATTACGCACATCTATGTTTTGCAAACCTAAACGAGTGTACAATAAATCAGTCAAATAGATTTTTCAGGAAATGGCTAAAAGGAATGTAAAGATTTGCTTAAAGCAGGTTCGTAGTAGTCTTGAAATTGGATTATACAAATGGTACAGTAACTATTTTTCTCTAATGGGATGAATGTGCTTCAAAAGTCTCACTGGCTCCACTTTGGTAGCTGACCCAGGATCATATAGTTTTTGCTTTAGATGAGGGCGAGACGGCAAATATGCATTCACCATGGTATAGGGGCATGTCAGATCATGGCTGCCTCCTCTATTGACTCTTATTTGGAGATTTATATACATGTTCCATTCCAAAATGTGATCTAAAGCACTAAAAGTAGGACAATCACCACAGAAACCAGTGGAACCAGGATATGCATGTCTTCCCTCATCTTTCTGTCTAAAGATGAGGGAAGTGCCCAAGAGCTATAGGAAACTGAAACTGGGGCATTAGCCACATGAAAGCAAAACTGGATAACTGTACTGTTGTGTGTGTGTATGTAAATATATATATATATATATATATATATATATATATATATATATATATTTTTATTATTATTTAATCAGACTCTTAGCAGCAAGTTCCTGCTAGGGTCAGCTGACTTTCATCTCACTGTTAACTTCACATTGAATGTAATAGGTCAGTGAGTGACTGATTGAGTCAAGAAGAACTGAGTTGAGGTAAACAATGGTGCAAACTCAATCACTAATTCACAATTATCCGCAAGACTCGGGTTAAGGTAATAGGACCTATTGTCTGAGAGGTAAAAAGGTATCATCAGTGCAGTACTGAGTAAATTAGGCAGTGAATTTCTTCAAGTAAAATTCTTAAAAGAAAGCAGGTATTTTAACATTAATTCTGAGATGGTCTTTATGTTTACTGTAAAAAAAAAATATCATAAAGTTTGGAATTTAGTGTGCTCATTCTGTGAGAGAGTTGCATGAATTTCAATTACCAGTTACTGCAAATCGTAATTTTTAGGTTTATATCCTCTGCAGTTCACAGACATTGTTTTTTTTAATGGCACACGACAAGCAATTTTAAGAACGATTTACACGCACCTAGTAATTACAAATATTCCATTTTACTTTTACATTATAATGATTTGTAGTTGATACAGTTGCAGTCTGTATATGTGTTGCTTTTTAGCTATAATCTATTCGAAAGACTTTCACTAAAAAAAAAAAGCTCTGAAATTATTGTTTTATTAGATTTAATCATTACATTTAATCCAGCCCTGGCATTAATTAAGAACACACATGACTTTAGTATCTCTTCAGTATATTCACTTTTCCTTTGGGGGCATTTTGGATAACTAAATGTTTTATTGTTAATAGACTATTAATACTGTGGCAGCCAAAATAGTCCATGAAGCCCAAAGCACATTTCTCCATAAATCAGCATTTCATCAATGAGGAATCAGAGCTGGCTCTCTTTGTGTTTTTTTTTCTCTACTTAAAGTCGAATAATATACAAGGTCATGCTTCAATACAGTTTATATAAATGTAATTTTAGAAAGTTTGTCCCTCAAAGGCATACTCAGAACCGTGGACACTGATTTCAGCATTGTTTGGCTATAGGTTCAGAATCTGACATTTATGAATTGTTAGTAATAAAATATAACAGATACAATCTAGGTGTTGGCAATCTCAAAATGTTATGAATCAGAAAGTATACTCTGAATGGATCATCACCACATAAAACATGGGGTGAGATGGCTTTGAAACACTGCTGTTTTTTGGTGGGTTAGCATTTAATAAACATATAAATGCATACAGAACAACACAAACAATAGGAATGCATGAGTATGTTCCCAAGAAATGGTTATGCAATCTTCTAATTTTACTAACACATAGTAACATAATACAATACTAATTTATTTAGACACATTTGTTTTTGCAATAAGAACAATATTAAAATCGCAGCCATTTCCAATTGAACATGAAAGAGAAAAATAATGATTCCTTTATGACTTAATATTAACCCAACTCTTAAGCCCCAACACAATTCCCACTTTTCCACCATGTGTTCATATCCATGTGTGCCCACTCTCCGTGTTCTTCCACTTGAACCTAACCTCCATATTGTCCTCTTCACATCAATCCTCCATGTCCCCCTCATGTGTTTGTGTCACCTCTTACATCTAGTTCCCCTTGTTTCACCTTGGTGCCTATGTGCTTATACCTTCCCTTGTATCTGTCTCCATTTGAGTCCCCCCCCCCCCCTCCCTGCACTACCTTGTAGTGAGGGTCTTGGGAGTAAACATGCTCTGTCAGGACTCTTCATGTTTAGTTCCTCATGCAATGCAACGGGGGCAGGGACATAACAAGACATCATATTACTACTCCCTCTATTGGAACATAAAGCACCCAGTGCAAAAGTGAAAGTCCGGTCAGCTCTCAGGAGGACTCTCATTCAATCTCTGCTCTATGTAAAAAGTACTACATAGTGCGACGCCTTACCAGGCCAGTGCTTGTATCGGGCTTGTAGTGTCTACAGGGTGTGGACATTCTGCTTTCCTACCAGGGCAGCAATTAATTTAGGTAGAAATAGAATGCCACTCCCTCTAGGTACCACCTGTCACCAAATGATCCTTAATGAGCTGGTTCCATGTGACCTTTGCATTTACTGTTGCCAATTCTGTTCTCTATAATTATTCCCAAATCATTCCCATTTAACAATCTTACTAACTCAATACCCACAGAGTATGATGTGCAATTTATTTGTGTTTCCAAAATAAACACTGTTTTTATTTTGTACAAATATAGAATCACCAGTTCTTACAAATTAACATCAACATTCATGAATGTATTTTTTTTTATTTTTTTTTAAACAGCACAATTCTACAAACTACGGTAACTTAAAAAACCTCTTATGGAGCATTACATATCTATATTTACACTAAATGGCAATTCATTGTGTTTAAAATAAATTAATTCAAATCTGCATTTTTAAATTGGCCTTCAAAACTGCAAACACAGTTTATTGGAAGGCATTAGCTATAGCTACCTTGCTGGCTTATTTGTCAATTGTCCCATGCAGATATATACAACTAAACCAGATGCCATGAATGTTATGCCATGAGAACTGTACAGTTAGAATCTGTACATATGAAAATTGGTCACAAAAAACATCAGCAGAAATCTATATAGTATAAAAAAAACTGCTGTTTCATTCAAACGTGAGGCTGTATTTAAACAGGTTTCACTTAAACAATTGTTAAGGAATGCATATTTTTGTAGTTTAAATATTTGCCTGTCTGTTATATCATTGCTTTATAGTTTGTTGTTAAATCAGTTAAGCTTTCAGAATTAAAGTATCTGTAATTAAAATGGGCACATCATTAGCCCAGTCTAAAACAGTGGCACCTATTGTTTCATGACATTTACAGAAAACATATTCCTGGCAAATATAACTGAGTAACCTATTGTTTAATATGAGAGATGCCCTTTTATAGAGTTATATAAAAACACATCAGCTAACATCTCAGACAGTTTGTCATATCTGCCTTGGTCAGACAACCTGAACTGTCATATATTATGTAAAATAAAGCATTTTATTAAAGCTTAAAACATTATGTTACTTCAAGCAAATACTACCCCAAATGGTATTTAGAATGGCTGCAATATGCTATGTAAAGTAATTGTAAATATATAAAGGATAAGCTTATGCATTTTCCTAAATAGTGGCTTTTAAAAGGTATTAAATGGTAATAATAGGATGAACAGACATGGGATAATGTTAAATATATTGCTATTTTATTAAGTGTATGTACTCTGACATTCTCAAGTATATAAATAAAGACAATCTAGTAACCCTTTCAATACCAAGAGATTTGCCAAAAGACAAAATGTCTAAAAAAAATGTATTTGCGTGTTCTGAAAAGTAATGTGTGAAGGTATTTTTGTCTCAGTAGTTTTGGGAATCTGGAGGTCAAGGCAACACCTTGAACTCTTTGTCATGTTCCTCAAACCATTCCTGAACAATTTTTGCAGTGAGGTAGGATGCATTATCCTGCTTAAAAAGGTCACTCCCATGAAAGGGTGTACATGGTCTGACACAATCTTTAGGTAGGTGGTACTTGTCCTAGTAAAATACGCATGAATGCCAGGACCCATGATTTACCAGCAGAACATTGCCCAGAGCATAACACTGCTTCTGCAGACCTGCTTTCTTCCCAAATCCTCCATTCCTTTTATAAAGTCCTGTTTGCATCAATGAATCCATGTCAAACGGCATACAGTGACAAGGCCCCTCTCAGTTGAAACTAACAATCAACAATCAATGCGTTTCATGTATAATTATTTTTATCAAAATCTTAATGGGAACACCACACATGACTTGTCGTTTTGGAGATGCTTTGACCCAGTCATCTAACCATCACTATTTGGCCTTTGAAAAAGTCACAGATCATTTTGCTTGCTTATTTTTAATTGCTCATTTCACTGACTGTTCACCTGCCTCCTAACACAAATCCCACCCCTTGTGCCATTGTAACACAATAATCAATGTTATTCACTTCACCTGTCAGTGGTTTTAGTGTTGTGGCTAATCAATACATATATTATGTACATATACATGCCCTAAGCCAAGGAGTGAAAAGAAGGCGGTATCTTAGGGTGGACAAGAGAGTGGGTGCAGTGGGAGTGATCAAAGGGAGGGAATGAATGTAGGCTGGTGGGGGTGAAATTAGGAAGGGAACATAAATGCTTCTGCTTGCAGGTGTGCTCCCAGTGCTACCTGAAAAGGTAGAATCTGATTATGTCTGTTTCTAGCACCCAGTGTGTGCTGACTACAAATGTAATTGTTGCACAGATTTAACATTAGTCAGCCTCAAACAGATTTCCGGGCTGCCTAAATCATGTATGCCAGTAGTGCAACTAGTCCCCGGATATCTCTGTATTTGCAGGGTTTCAAACAGAAATGCTGCACATCCAGTTTGCTTGCCCTTGGAAACTTGTAATAGCAGACATTGTCATGGAGGTTGGAGTAACCCTTTAGTCACTTGTATTACTGTGATGCACAGCGGTATGATACGTTTATGAAGGTCACTGCTGATCTGGTAACATGAAATATTCAATAATTCAAGTGAAATTCAGTGTTTAATGTAGGTTTCACATACAGTAATGTGAACATTTTGGGGTAATCCTTTTTAAATGTAATTTCTTAACTCTAAACCCCAATCAATTAACATAACTTAGCAAAATATGTATTTAGGACATTTCCTCACATTATGTTGGTGTATGACACAGCTCATATCTCCAAAGAGATATTTTGTCAAGTAAATATTAATATGTAAATTCAATCCATAACCTCACAGAATCCCCTATATGGCATATATTTTCTATTATTTACTGTTTATATATATATATATATATATATATATATTAAAGAATTGTGTCTTAAAGCCAACCTGAAACTATTATTTTTATAATAGGTGTAAAATTGAACAGGGGTATTTTAAAACTCCAGAGTCTCCAGCTAGCGATAATGCCTATGTTTTTTTTTTTTGATCATGTTATGGATTTATGATGGCTCTAACATCTTTCTATTATTTCATTTTGTTTGTTGTAGAAAATTCTTGTATTCAGATCGTGAGTAAGCGTACGCATGGGTTCTGAGATATTCAAACAAACTCCACGGAGCATGTCGAAAAACTAATTAAATGCACAGACAACAACTCAACTAATGCCTTGTTGCCTTGGTTACCACACATCCACATATTTTCTCCTTTGTGAAAGGCACTTACATGCCTTGAAAACACACAAGTGCACACATATACTTTAAAATGAACGGTTTACCTGCATTTATCTTAAATAATCATTTTATTGCAGAAAATTGTTTGGAATAAATAATTTTACTCTCCCAAGGTTTATTATATATATATATATATACACACAAATAAATAAATAAACATAACCACACACACACACACACACACACACACACACACACACACACACACACACACACAGAAAAACAGTTCTCAGTGCATATCCCATCTTTCAGACATTGCTATTTATTTCTATAAAAAGATGTAAACCTCTTTAAAAAATGTAAACATACTGCCATTATTGTGCCATTATTGTAAGAGGTTTGTCAAATCACCCCAAACATGCTCCTGAGATTGAAGCTTAGACTGACACAATTCAAACATGACTGTTCACTTAACACTGTTTTTCACTAAAGTGAATTGTTGAGCAAAGTAAATTACAAATTGTAGGCCAATCATTTTTATCCTGGTTAGACAGGTTTTTAGTTTGGCTATTTTGGCATAAAATTCTCTCGAGTATCTTGTACTCCCTACTACACAGTTGATTGAATAAAGCTCTGTGTATATGCAATATCTGGCAACTTTAATCAAAATTGGTCTGCAAAAATATCCCTCTCATTCTTTCCTCTTCTCTTTTATTTCATGCTAAAATTGATTATTCCTTTCTTAAAATGCCAATTTCTTTCCAACCCTTCATTTTGCTCTTTTTCCCTAAATCCCTCAAATTTCTTGCAAATGCAAAAACTTTTATCCACTAAATCACAGTTGCCTTCCTTTTATTACCACATGCAGCAGGATGTCCTGTTTGTCTGAAATGTTTCTGATCAAATAAATAACTCCTTTATTGCTTAAAGCATGCACATTATTTTATTTGATGCTGCTTACCGTCCAATCATCAACTCCAAATTCTTCTTTGACGTTTTTTTTATAATTACCATTATTGTACTATATGTGCCTTCTTAGTTTTACATAATTCCTAGATTTTGTACAGAACCATAGATAAGATATTATACAGTTAGGTCTGAATATATTTGGAAACTGACACACGTTTCATAATGTTGGCTCTGTATGCCACCACAATGGTTTGGAAATGAAACAACTGGTATGAAGTGCAGGCTTTCAGCTTCAGATCAAGGGGTTGAACAAAAATATTGTATTAAACATTTAGGAACTGCAACCATTTTCAAATAGTACCCTTATTTCATGGGCTCAATTGTAATTGGGCAAAATAACGTGGAACAAATGGACATCACTATAGGCTGGGTATTTGCCTTAAAAAATCCTGGGTTGCATTCACAGTATGTTTTGAGTTTATCTGTAAAGTGAAGCGCCATCAAATCAACTTTGATGAATTTGTCTGGGTCTGAGCAGAAAATATATCCCCAAACACTTCATAATTCATCCAGCTGCTTCGGTCTTCTGTCACATCATCAATAAACAGTGACCCAGTTCCATTGGAACCCATGCATGCCCATGCCAGCACCCTGCCTCCACCGTGTTTTACAGATGGTGTGGTATGCTTTGAATCATGAGCCGTTGCACACCTTTTAATACTTATTTCTTCCCATCATTCTGCTACAGGTTGATCTTTTTTTCATCTGTCCAAAGAATGTGCTTCCAGAAATGGACTGGCTTTTTTAGATTTTTTTTGTAAAGTATAATTTGGCCTTTCTATTTTTGAGGCTCGTGAATGGATTACACCTTGTGGTGAACCCTCTGTATTTGCTCTTGTGAAGTTTTCTCTTTATGGTAGACTTGAATAATGATATGCCTACCTCCTGGATAGTGTTCTTCACTTGGCTGGATGTTGGGAAGGGATTTTTCTTTACCATGGAAGGGATCCTATGATCATTCACCACTGTTGTTTCAGTGTCCAAATATTTTCAGACCTAACTGTATGCTGACATGATCCAGTTAAGTAGCACCAAGAAGGGTAGTTCTCTTGATACACTTATTTAAACTGCATCTTGCCCCATATTTTTTACTTCCCAACTCCACCTTTATTTTCCCCCCACCAAACTTATGTCAGTCTTATTTCTTCATCTCGTTTCACCCTTGAAAACACCTAGCCTTATTCGTTAAACCCTTATTTCTTCCAGCAACTTTATTATTCTCCTTAACGTAATCTGTATCAGAGCACTGACAGATCTTTATCACTACTGCCTTTCACCACTCTTTGCATAGCAGTGCATTCTCAAGCTCGAGAAGCCAGTAGAGAAGCAGAAGTGAGGTGATCAATGCCACATGGAAGTTGAACCAGTGACAGAGTTGCAGAGCTGTCACCTGTTCAAAATAGATATTTCCAGAGGGAGGAATGCATAACAAGTGTACCTTTGACATGTAGCTGCACCACAATCATGAAGGTCACTATGAAACAGGCTGGTACCACAGATCGCAAGTAATTATCAGACTGCACAAATACATATTTACAAAGTATTAGGGTAAATACTTTGCTTCACCCCTTGGTCTCAGCAACCATAGTGGTTTGGAGACACACGCACAAGGTTTTTCTGACCACATATCCTTGCCCAAAGATACCTCTATTGGACAATTCCTTGTTTGAGGTGGGTTGTAGGGGTGCTATGAAACTAATTCTCCCCGATAGGATGCACCTGGGAGTACAACATGTTGTCACTAATGAGGGAAAGATCTGCACACTGAGGAAGCTGTTACCTTAGGGACATACACAAAGGCCTGTATTTGCCACGAGGCTAACAAGGCATTTGCCTTGGGTGGCACTTTCCAGGGAGCAGCAAAAAAGCTGTCCACAAATGCCCAAGCAAATGCCTTGTAAGCCTCATTTTATGGGGACCCAAGAGCTGGCCATCTGCAGTGGTGCTGGAATATGTCGTCAGTCCAGCTCCCGGTATCACTAAGCGGCGTGCGAGGGAGCTGATCAGGAAGATCACAGCTCCCTTTCTGCTTACTTTGGCCCTCTGCCTGCATTCCTGGCTACCCGCAAGCCTGGCAGCCAGCCTGCCTGCCCACCCAGCAGCCCCACTTGACCCCAGGTAAATAACCCACCCAGCTCTCCCAAAAGAGACTGGGTGGATTTAAATTAAGAAATAATAATAATAATTTGTGAGTGTGTGTGTGTGTGCGTTTGTTTGTCAGTGAATGTGTATGAGTGTGTCTGTCAGTGTGTGTGTGTGTGTGTGTGTGTGTGTGTCTGTCAGTGTTTGTGTATGTCTGTCAGTGAGTTTATGTGGAGGCTGCAGTGGAGGAGTCCTGACACTAGAAACTAGGTAAGTAATCGTAAGTTAACTCAAAATTCTTTTAATTTTACACATTACATAATGCAGAATAAAAGTGTGCTTTGCCTTAGCTATTTCTAGTATCACTATGTATGTCTAGTAAGGTACCCTAGAATAGGCTTACTAGAATTATTAAATGAAATTACAATGTCTTTTTTTTCATTTGGCTATGAAAACAAAATGAGATGAAAAATATGACTAGAATATATTTAAATCAACTAACATTTATTTTGTATTTTTTTTATCTAGACATGCAACTCATTAAATTACAGCACAGGGTGTAGAGGTATATTGACAACATAATTTAATTTTATAAATGGAACATAGAACATAATTATCATTTTGGAATATTAGGTTTGAAAGTAATTATAATAAATACACAATTTATCAACTTTAAAGTAAATACTAGCAGAAGCATAAAGCCAATTCACTTATGTCCATACATATCTTAAATCAGAGGCATCAGCCATATTTTCCTACTACAGATTAATATTTCTATACATCCCAATATTTTTGCATTTTTTATTATGCCTTCTCTAAACATCCTTTATAGTTTCCAATATCATATTAGCACTATAACAGAGAACAGCAAATGGGAGTACAATAAAAACTGCATTCAAGAATAATGGATTCACATCTTCTCTATAGTTGGACCGAGGGGGCATTTATGCAATAATGACCTTCTAAAATTAAAATACCCAAGAATGTACAATATTCAGTCCTTAATTCTTCCTTCAAGAACCAATAGCCTCATTGTTAACCTACCCCTTCAAATACTAATAACTGTAGCAGCAGTAGCCAACCTTTGGCACTTCAGATGTCTTGGACTAAATCTTCCATAATGCTCTTACAGTTCTAATGCTGGCAAAGCATCAGGGGGATGTAGTCCACAACATCTTGGATGATGAAGGTTGCTAACTCCTGAACTATAGATATCCCCAACTTCTGTCCATCAATTATTTTATTTTATTTAGAAGAGCATTCAAATGACTTTCTGTTACCTAAGGGATATTATCCTACAAAATGATTGGTTACTTTTAGTTTAATATACCTTATTTTTCCATGTATAAGATGCCCTCATGTATTAGATGACCTCTATTTTTTGAACCCAAAATTAAGAAATCAATCTTTTAAACATCAAATAGAACAACTTGTTAGAGGTGACTTCTGAGGAGAACAACACACTTCTGATTATCATGCCTTCCCTGTGCTATGGTACTCTGTGAAGTTAGAGGCTCTAAAGTGCGTGCTGGGAGACTACAGCTTCCACAATATAGCAGGTGGTGTGAGAGCATGCTGGGACATCATAGTAGAATTCCCTCTGCTCTCTGATCCCTACTTCCTCCCTCATAAATATAAATCAGAAAGCAAGCCCTACCTGAGGTGGAACATACCTTAATATGGCTGCTGCTTTTATAGTTTGGCATGTCTCTGAAGCTCTGTTGGTGTAAGTTCTGATGTGTGCTAGAGCTACCACACATATAGGGACCTCTTTCTCCTTTCCATAGCTGTAACGCTCAATTGTTGATAAGATGGAAACAACTGCAGATTTCTGAGTTTGATAATGTTTATTACTTTAAATAAAAAAAGATAATCAAATTGAACTGTCTCTTTAATTCCTGGCAGGTTATAACCAGCAGCGGTGTTTGAAGTTGTTTTAGGATAAGGTAAATTTAGCACAACCAGCGATAAGTTCCAAATTAGGATGCAGATAATTAAGAAGTAGGTGTTGGAAACAAGATTATGAGTTGATGTGGAGCAGATAGCGAACCACTTAGATTTAGGATGGATATATATTTAGAGCCAATCTGGTTTACTTAACTTATGAAGGAGTGATAATCCAAATTGATGATAGAGATTCCACAGAGAATCGAGGTTGCAGCAGGCAAGAGAATATCCAAAAACAGTCCGAGGTCGTAGGAGAGGAGAAGGAGGGTAAATGATTAAACAGTCCGGGTCCGATACACAGTAGAAGTAAATATTTCAGTTTGAAGTTCGCGGGAGCTTTCGAGTTGATCCAGCACTGTGGTGTTGACGCGGACTCTCTATGAACCCTGGGAACGACCACGTCATAGGAGGGGGAGTGGCCGCGCTCCGAGAACCCGGAAGTCCACGGTTAGCGAATGCCGGAAGGTCTGACAGAACCCCCCTCATAAGAAGCAGCCACCGGATGCTGTCAACGAGGTCTGGATGGGTAGCGAGCATGGTACGCGTTGATAAGTCGACGAGCATGCACCGCGGAGGACGACACCCATGAGTCTTCGTCAACTCCGTAGCCCTTCCACCGGACAAGATATTGTAAGGAACCACGATGGATTCGTGAGTCGAGAATCCTCTGTACCTCGTATTCCTCTTCACCTTGCACCAGAATGGGATCAGGAGTAGTAAGAACATCCCTTTGGAAAGGGTCGGAGTGGTGTGGTTTAAGCAATGACACATGGAAGACTGGATGTAGTTTCATGGTAGGTGGAAGTTTCAATCTAACCACGTTTTCGTTGATGAGTGACAATATACGAAAAGGGCCAAGGAAGAGTGAACTTAGTTTCTTTGAGGGACGGTTGGTAACAATGTTTTTTGAAGAGAGCCATACTAGATCACCAACCTTGTAAGTAGGGGAAGGTCGTCTACCAGTATCAAAAAACTTTTTCTGAGCAGCTGATGCATTTTTAAGGTTATCACGTAACCTGAGGAAGAGGGCAGACATGAACGAGTTATGGTTGGAGACGTATGGATTAGAAGAAGGAAGTCCTTGATCGGGGAATGAAGAAGGATGGAATCCAAAATTTGAGAAGAATGGAGTCATTTTGCTACTAGTATGTACCGAGTTGTTGTAAGAGAACTCTGCCATTGGTAACCACGTGATCCAATCATCTTGTAAATGAGAGCAATAACACCGCAAGTATTGTTCAAGACATTGGTTAACTCTCTCTGTTTGTCCGTTGGTTTGAGGATGATAGGCTGAAGATAATTTACGTTGAATGTTGAGGGAGGAACACATCTCATTCCAGAATTTGGAGGTGAACTGTGTTCCTCTGTCTGATATGATTTCTTCAGGAAGACCATGGAGTTTCACGATGTTGTTGATGAATACTTTTGCAAGTTCAGATGAAGAGGGTAATTTCTTTAAAGGAATAAAATGGGACATTTTGGTGAAACGGTCTACCACTACCAGAATGGTGGTATGATGTTGCGAAGGAGGGAGTTCTACCAAGAAATCCATTGAGATGGACTGCCAAGGTCTTTCTGGAACAGGTAGGCTCAGTAATTGACCGAATGGCGGATGATGGTCAGATTTTGATCTCAGACAGGTTGGGCAGTTTTTTACATAAGATTCTATGGTTCTGTCCTGGCGAGGCCACCAGTAATATCTTTTAGACAGCTCCAGTGTTTTTCTTGTACCAGGATGACCAGCCAGAGGGGAATCATGAATCAAGGAGAGTATTTTATTCCTAAACAAGGGAGGAATGTATAACCTGTCCTTGAAGTAGTACAAACCGTCCTTTTTTGATAGATTGCCTTGTTTGGGAAGTTCAAGATCTTCTTCTTTGAGATGTTTAATATCATCAGTTAATGACGAAATAATACCTATGATTTTAGGAGGTTGAGTTTCGTTTACAGGAAGATCTTGGTGAATTCTGGACAGGGCATCTGCCTTTTTATTTCTGGATCCAGGTCTGTAGATGATTTGAAAATTGAAACGGGAAAAGAAAAGATTCCAGCGTACTTGTCTGGCAGAGAGTGTTTTGTTGGAATGAAGATATTCAAGGTTCCTATGGTCGGTATAAACAATTACAGGAGTGCGTGTGTCTTCAAGTATGTGACGCCAGTTTTCGAATGCAGCTTTAATACTTAATAACTCTTTTTCTCCTACAGGATAATTTCGTTCAGCAGGAGACAAGGATCGTGAAAAAAAAGCTACTGGATGGAGAGGATCTTGAGGCGTTTGGTGTTGAGAGAGGACAGCCCCGATAGCTGTATCAGAAGCATCCGTTTCCATGACGTAGAGAAAAGCAGGATTAGGTAGTTGAAGAATGGGTGCACTTGTGAATCTCCGTTTTAATTCATCAAAGGCTGCTTGAGCCTCTTCGTTCCAAGCAAAGGACCGTTTACTGCTATTGAGCAGGTTGAGGGGATGAGCAACCTTGGAGTAATTTTTAATGAACTTCCTATAGAAGTTGGCAAATCCCAGAAAACGTTGTAAGTCTTTAGTATTAGTAGGAGTAGACCAGTTGACAATGCAATCTATTTTGGAGGTATCCATACTTATTGAATGAGGGGAGATAACATATCCCAAAAAAGTGATTTCATTGACTTCAAATATACATTTTTCTGGTTTTGCGTATAATTTGTGTGTTCTTAATCTGGATAATACCCATCTCACGTGTTTTCTGTGTTCTTCAAGGTTGTTGGAGTAGATGAGAATATCATCTAAGTAAATGATGACACAAACGTCTAGGAGATCTCGGAAGATATCGTTAATGAAATGCTGAAAGGTTGCAGGGGCGTTACATAGCCCGAAGGGCATGACAAGATATTCGTAAAGACCATATCGGGTTCTGAACGCCGTTTTCCATTCATCATTGGCTTTGATTCTAACAAGGTTATATGCCCCACGAAGGTCAAGTTTAGTGTAGATGGTAGCTGTTCTTAATCTTTCAATCAACTCATTGATCAGGGGAAGAGGGTAACGATTCTTGATAGTTATTTTATTTAAAGACCTGTAATCGATGATTGGCCGAATAGTCTGGTCCTTGTTTCTTACAAAAAACATGCTGGAAGCGGCTGGTGAACAGGAAGGTCTAATGAACCCCTTCCGGAGGTTTTCATCTAGGTATTCCTTGAGGGTTTTTAGCTCTGATTCAGAGAGGGGATAAATATGTCCAAAAGGGATAGGAGCACCAGGAACAAGGTCAATCGGACAATCATAGGGTCGATGAGGAGGAAGTGTCTCTGCTTCCTTTTTACTGAACACATCAGCGAACTCTGAATAGATGGAAGGTATAGTGGATTCCCTAGTAACATGCAAAATGGGGATGTGCTGTAGACATGTTCTCTGGCAATATGCAGAGTTAAACGTGAGAGAGAAAGGAGCCCAGGTAATAAGTGGGTTGTGAGTCCGTAACCAGTCTATCCCTAATATTATAGGATAAAGAGGAGAATTTATGACATCAAAAACAAGAAATTCAGAATGGAGATAATTAGTAGTAGTCCTTAAAGGGACAGTTTCAAGGCGAATGGGCCCCGAGGAGATTAAGGAGCCATCAATAACTCTGACAGAGACGGAATTACGTTTTTGAACACAAGGAATTTTATTTTTTGTAACAAAGGATGAGTCCAGGAACACCCCATTAGCACCGGAGTCAATAATGGCCTTAGTCGTAATTCTTTCTTTGTCCCACTGTAATATGAGAGAGACAGAGGAAAAATGAGAGGTTGGTTTAGATGGAAGTACACTCATTATAGTCGTGGTAGAACCATGCTTACCGCCTCTTGGACGTTTCAATAGGGGACAGTCTGGGACAACATGTTCTTGCGAAGCACAGTACATGCAGAGGTTCAGTTGTCTTCTTCTGGTTCTCTCTTCTGGAGTAAGAGGACTTCTCACAACCCCTATTTCCATAGGTTCAGCGGGAGTTATAGGTTTCTCCGGTGCCTTTGAAGAGGTGAAGGGTTTTTTCCATAGAGAGCTAGTGAGTGATTTCTCAGCTTTTCTTTCCCTAAGTCTTCTGTCGATACTGATTGACAGTTGAATAAGTGTATTTAGTGTAGTAGGTAGTTCAGTTCTGGAGAGCTCATCTTTGACAGCTTCAGATAACCCAATACGGAACTGGTTACGTAGAGTTATGTCATTCCACTGAGTATCAGGTGCCCATCGTTTGAATTCAGCAATGTAATCTTCAACAGGCCGGTTTCTTTGCTGCAGTGTTCTAATGGTTAAATCTGCAGTCGCTTGTTTGTTTGGGTCTTCGTAAAGGAGAGACATGGCTTCAAAGAATTCATCCAGAGAATCCAATATGGGATCATCATTCTCAAGAAAGGAATGAGCCCAGGCCATGGGTTCACCTCTCAGAAATGAAATAACAGAACAGACTTTAGATCTTTCAGTGGGATATGATCGGGGTTTTAATGCAATCAACAACTTGCAAGAATTGATGAACTCTCGGTATTGGGACCTGTCTCCAGAAAATTTTTCAGGGTTGGAGACAGCAGGGTCACTAGCCGAGTGTGTAACTGTGTGAGGAGTATGGGTTTGCAAGTCCCTTACATAAGTAAGGATTCTTTCATTGGTGATCTGTAGATCTTGCATGCCTTGAGTGAGAGTATCCACTCTTTGGTTTAATCTGGTGATTTCAGAAGTGAGATCTGCTGTATCCATTAATTAGGCTGGATCAATCTGTAACGCTCAATTGTTGATAAGATGGAAACAACTGCAGATTTCTGAGTTTGATAATGTTTATTACTTTAAATAAAAAAAGATAATCAAATTGAACTGTCTCTTTAATTCCTGGCAGGTTATAACCAGCAGCGGTGTTTGAAGTTGTTTTAGGATAAGGTAAATTTAGCACAACCAGCGATAAGTTCCAAATTAGGATGCAGATAATTAAGAAGTAGGTGTTGGAAACAAGATTATGAGTTGATGTGGAGCAGATAGCGAACCACTTAGATTTAGGATGGATATATATTTAGAGCCAATCTGGTTTACTTAACTTATGAAGGAGTGATAATCCAAATTGATGATAGAGATTCCACAGAGAATCGAGGTTGCAGCAGGCAAGAGAATATCCAAAAACAGTCCGAGGTCGTAGGAGAGGAGAAGGAGGGTAAATGATTAAACAGTCCGGGTCCGATACACAGTAGAAGTAAATATTTCAGTTTGAAGTTCGCGGGAGCTTTCGAGTTGATCCAGCACTGTGGTGTTGACGCGGACTCTCTATGAACCCT
The DNA here is from genome assembly GCF_036172605.1 of Pelobates fuscus. Lineage (NCBI taxonomy): Eukaryota > Metazoa > Chordata > Amphibia > Anura > Pelobatidae > Pelobates > Pelobates fuscus. Next base: position 246,896,988 of record NC_086318.1, read on the forward strand.
GGGAACGACCACGTCATAGGAGGGGGAGTGGCCGCGCTCCGAGAACCCGGAAGTCCACGGTTAGCGAATGCCGGAAGGTCTGACAATAGCATTCAGAAGTGGACCGGCAGGAGAGAGGCCAGGTATGTGTGTGGGGCATGGCACACTGAAATGCGGCAGGCGCCATCTTAACTTGGGCCCCGTGCACAAGTGTTTTTTTAACCCCTGCAGTGACATTCCATGTGTAAGACGAGCCCCAATTTTAGACTAAAAAATAAAGTCTTATACATTGAAAAATACAGTAATTAGTTCAATAATAATATGAGGATGGCCAACGCATTTTAATTTATTTATACTTTTTTAATTTTATTTTTTTTATTTATTTATTCATGTATTTGTTTTTTAAAAATGGGGAAAATATAATGAGAGAAAAAAATACTAATTAACCACTAATTGTGTTTACTAGATACTAAATGTAATAGAATAAAACATGCTGTAAAATTGAGTGCAAAAATAAATAAATCCAAGCATGTTGTTGCTTTTGAAAACATTGCATAAATGTAGTGACATGCTAATATAGTGAGAATGTACTCTTGGCAAACGTAACACTGATTTTTCATGCTGTGATTTTGTTGAATGTTGGCCACATGTATGCCAGAATGAGCTAGTGGTATATTCTCAGGTGGAAATTAGTGTGAGCAGCACCTCCAGATTACTTTCAGACTTATTTGGAAGGAGGTCAGTCTGGAAACAAAGGTGTCAGCCAGTAATTAATATCAACCCCATCACTTTCAAAGTAGACAGAAATGAATTACAAATTGCTAGTGGTGCCTAGAGGCTTTCAAAAAAATTGGCTTCTGAGGTCGGAGCGTCACGTAATCAAACTTATCAAATAAACAGGTTCAGGTAGTAGGTAAACAATTTGGATAGTTCAATTACATTTGTGAGACATCTGTCATTTATAAATATCCTCACAAAGAACGTATTGGATAGGATTCCATAAAATAAATTGGCTGTTCAAAAATGTCCTTACGGATGTATTTATAAAATGTTCTTCAATCTGTCATATAAGTACTATGTCATGTTCCTGTGTTAATATTCTACTGTATTCTGTGGAACACATTTATCAAATGTTTTATGAGTAGCATATAAGCTCAGAGGAAGAATCAAACAAGATGATTTTTTAGATATAAAGACAACCTTTTATGAATAGTCTACAAAGAAGCTGACTTTTAAATGGCCTCAGTTAGCAATAATGTTCTAGTCAAATTATGTTCTGACATTCTGTATATAAAGGGTTGTATGGAATTGACAAATAAGTTTCAAAATCTAGGTCCAAATAACAGAGATAAAATAAAAACTGGGTTGGATTTTTAGATTTGTATATTTTGGCCAAAGGTTTAAAATTCCCTAGTCAATTCCCCCAACCCTAATTATGTTGTTTTAACAACATGATTAGTTGGCCTAGACCTCAATATATCTATGTTTGTGTTGTTTTACCCACTTATTAATTATATAATTGATTTGAAAATCCATTGTCACAAATGATTTAATACTATATTTAAAGATTTTTTGATGAATAGATAATACATGACCTTTTCCCTGTTAATATAGATGCAAAGGATATGGTTATTCACCAGATATCACAACTTCTACAATACACATGTAACCACATGTAACCACTGTGCATCCAAGTACAAAATCCAAACTTTGTTTCAATTAATTTAAAAATACAGAAAAATATTTAACAGTGTGAAGGAGCAATGCAGGATTGAACATATATTCTCATCCTCCGCAATATCGGTCTACAAGATATTGCTCTCTCCTGGTGCTCCTCCTACCTCTCCCAGCGCTCTTTCAGTGTTTCTTTCTCTGGCTCTGCTTCTTCTCCCCAACTCCTCTCTTTTGGTGTCCCCCTAGGTTCAGTCCTTGGTCTCCTACTGTTCTCCATCTATACTGCCTCCCTTGGTAAACTCATTAGCTCATTTGCCTTCCAATATAATTTCTATGCAGATGATACGCAAATCTACCTGTCCTCTCCTGATCTCTCCCCGTCCCTCTTGACTAGTGTCTCTGACTGCCTCTCTGCTGTTTCTAACTGGATGGCTGCCCACTTCCTTAAACTAAACTTGACCAAAACTGAAATTCTGGTCTTTCCTCCCTCAAGTGTTGTGTCTGTCTCCCTCCAAGTCAACGGTGCTACCATCAGCTCCACCACGCAGGCTCGCTGCCTAGGTGTTCTTTTTTACTCCGACCTCTCCTTCAAGCCTCATGTTCAATCTATCGCCATATCCTGTCATTTCCATCTCAAAAACATTGCGCGCATCCACCCCTACTTAACACCAGATGTGACTAAGGTGTTGGTCCATTCCACTGTCCTTTCTTGTCTGGACTACTGTAATCCGCTTCTCAGTGGTCTTACATCCGAGGCTCATCTTCCTGTCTGCCCGCACCTCCCATGCCTCACCCTTCTGTCAGTCCCTACATTGACTTCCTATAAAATATAGAGCTCAATTTAAAATTCTGGTTCTTGCTTTCAAATCTCTACATAATGCTGCTCCCACCTATCTATCCTCCCTTATACACAAGTATGTCCCGTCTAGGCCCTTACGATCTGCTGAAGACTTACGTCTATCTTCTGTCCGTACTCCCACCTCTGATGCTCGCCTTCAAGATTTCTCGAGGCTGAACCATTCCTGTGGAACTCGCTTCCCTCGTCCGTTAGATGCTCACCCAGTCTCCACTCCTTCAAAAAATCATTAAAAACCCACTTCTTCATAAAAGCGTATCAATTAAACTGTTAATAGCTCCCAACTGATTCCGATTCTGCAACTGTCACTAGTCTAATACTATCCTTACCTTTTTGTGTCATTTTACCCCACTCCATCTAGCATGTAAGCTCATTGAGCAGGGCCCTCAACCCCTCTGTTCCTGTGTGTCCAACTTGTCTGGTTACAACTACATGTCTGTTCGTCCACCCATTGTAAAGCACTGCGGAATTTGACGGCGTTCTATACATATCATAATAATAATAATAATAATATACAATACTGGTTTGCAATATACTTACAGTAAATAGTATAATTACACATCACTTAGGTGTGGAGACGTAACTGTGTATTCTTAAAAAACAAAAACAAAAAAAGAGTCAAATGCATGATGGGATATACTTTATCAGCACAATAATTAGGTAATTTAGGTAAAAGTATTATGAATATCTTAACAACTGCTGTATTAAATAAATTATTATAATGGAATGGCAGTTTGTGTTTTTTTTTTATTTATTAATAAGCATAGGATATTTTCAGGTGTCTGGATCGGTGGTCAATTCACTTAAAGGAACAACACAGTGTGAGCAATACACGTTCAATATAGTCAGCCCCCCTTACCTCAAGTTAAAAACGTGAGCTTACTTACCTATTTCCAGTGCTGCGGAGCTGTGTTGCGGCTGGCTCCACCCTCTCTACGCCCTTTGATGATCTCGCCAATTCAATGCTTTCCTACAGGAAAGCATTGGGAGGCTATTGCACATGCACAGCAAAACGCTGCTCTGCGCTAGTCAGCATCTCCTTATAGGGTGTACCTCATAGTGTGCAGCATTGACCCAGGAAGCACCTCTAGTGGCTGTCAGTGAAAAGGCAGTTTTAACATTAAAAAGTCTGCAGGAATAAGCTATAGATGTCAGAACAACTACATTAAGCTTTAGTTGTTCTGGTGACTATAGTGTCCCTTTAAAACTAGGTTTGTAAACTATTTTTTCTGACCCCTCACAATAATTAGTAGTGCATGCTTTACATACAAAATTATATTTTACTTAATACATTTTCTGCATATTTACTGCAAACGTGCTTTGTTCATTCCCAGTACCACATATCCCGATCAATTCTGCAACCTTGCAACACAGTTATCATGCTAAATACTGCAAAATAAATGGCCATATGTTCATCTCTATTAAACTCTATGAAGTGTGATTGTGCTGCAGTGATGTAGCACAACAGCTCATTGGGTAGGCATGGTGGGCTTTCCTTAGAAAACATACATATGATTTAATAATTGACTCATAAATAATAATTTCTTTAAAAGTATCTATAGAGCAGTAGAAGACAGAAAATTCCATAAAGTAGATTGCATTTCACAGATTGCCATATCACTAAAATACCATTGCGGATATTAATGACAAATAATTCATATTTAACATTTTGGTGGCTTGTCTCAAAATGTATCTTATAAAATATTGCACCTCATGCAATATGAAAAGGAACCCATGATTAAGTGCCACAAATGGAGAATTGTAGTGCTTTTCTGTGGCTTCAGTCATCTACCCAATTTGTTTATTTTGCAATTTCATAATTACAGCTGCAATAAAATATGTTTTTAATATTCCATCAAAGACCTCTCATTACTCCAGGATATCCTGACATCACACGCTACTGATCTTGCTGCTACTCTACTTACATTAGTGTTGCTTTTGACGACATTAACCCTTAAGGACCAAACCTCTGGAATAAAAGGGAATCATGACATGTCGCACATGTCCTGTGTCCTTAAGGGGTTAAACTAACATCCACATATCAACTGAAAACAGAATTGCAAAATGTAAGCTAAAATAAATCTGTGTCTAGCTCTAACTATAGATGAGTTGGAAAATGTTCAAGACATTATGAAATACATTTAGCAAGCTGGTCTTCAATTCACTACAATCTGCTGTTAAGTGAATAACCCCCAACTAAATCGTGAAAGTGATTCCTCTGAATTTGATGACTGCTGCCAATTTTCTGTGTGTACTCAGCTGTTTAAACGGGCAGGTATTAAGAAGCTAATTTAGCTCACATCTTCTCAGCTGGGTTTTCAGTCTGACCTTTTCTAGCATTTTAGCTTATAGCTGTGAATATAATATGCAAGCAAAATTACATAAATCTACCATTTACAGTGTATTTCTTTAAAGGGACACTCCATACACCCAGATCACTTCTGCCTAACCCTGCAAGTGTAATTATTGCAGTTTAACCTTGACGGGTTAATTCCTCCTCTAACAGCTGTCTATCAGACAGCCGCTAGAGGGACTTCCGTTATCTTAAAACACGAAAGTGTTTTAAACGACGTTGGGCATGAATGACCGAGTCCCCATAGAAAAGCATTGAATAATGCTTTCCTATGGGGAGGTCTAATGCAAGTGCACGCCCATTGCCGCGCATGTGCATTAGGTCTCCCCCGCTGGCTGATGTCTTCGCTGGATTTAGGTAAGTCACTGAATGGGTTTTAACCCCTTGAGCAACATGAGATGGGGTGTGGGAGGGAGAGGGGCACTGCAGGAACCTGCGGTGCCAGGAAAACGGATATGTTTTCCTGGCACTGGAGAGTCCCTTTAACCCCTTCAGGACGGAGTTAACTGTACACGTTCTGATCAAAACAAACGTAAACAAAAACTGGAATTTGCACTATATGTCTGTTCAACTGTAATTCACCTCTTTCATATTAAGTGCACCCAAACTTATTATATATAATTTTATTCAGGAGAAACATGACTTTAATTTCCCATGAACTATTCAGATATGAAACATAATTTATTATGAATAAAATGTAAAAAACTGTGAGAAATTAAGATTTTTAAAAAACAATTGTAGTTCCGTCTGACATTTTAGCTTTCACTGCAATAAAATGCACTTTTTTGTATTATTCAGTAAAGTCTCATGAGTAAAACAGTACCCCCTTTAACAGGTTTTACGGTGATTTGGAAAGTTACAGGGTCAAATATAGCACTTTCCATTTTTCCGTTTTTTTCACATTGAAATTTGCCAGATTAGTAATGTTACTTTTGAGACCGTATGGTAGCCCAGGAATGAGAATTACACCCATGATGGCATACCATTTGCAAAAGTAGACAACCCAAGGTATTGCAAGTGGGGTATGTCCAGTCTTTTTTAGTAGCCACTTAGTTACAAACACTGGCCAAAGTTAGCGTTCATATTTGATGTTGTGTGAAAAAAGCAAAAAACTTATATTTGGCCAGTGTTTGTGACTAAGTGGCTACTTAAAAGACTAGACATACCCCACTTGCAATACCTTGGGTTGTCAACTTTTGCAAATGGTATGCCATCATGTGGATAATTCTTATTCCTGGGCTACCATATGGTCTGAAGGCAACATTACTAAACTGGCAAATTTCAATGTGAAAAAAATGAAATGCAAGCATTATATTTGACTCTCAAAACACCAAAAAAACTGTACATCGGGGGGTACTGTTATACTTGGAAGACTTCACTGAACACAAACATTAGTGTTTCAAAACAGTAAAATGTATTACAACAATAAAATCGTCAGTAAAAGTGCCGTTCATCTGTGAAAAATGCAAAAAACTTAACTTTACTAAAAATATCATCGTTGTAATACAATTTACCATTTTGAAACACTAACATTTGTGTTCAACAAAGTAAAACGGGTTTTATGGTGTCTTGGAAAGAGTTACAGGGTTAAATATAGCGCTTGTGAATTACATTCTCTGCACTTTCTGCCTGGGTTGTCAATCAAATTTTAATTAATAAAATCACATAATTATGCTAAAAGATTACTTAAATATACACATAGAATTTTAATATATAAACATATATATGTATTTAAATTCTACATGTATACTTATGTAATCATTAATGTGATTATATATATTTATCTATCTATATATATATATATATATATATATATATATATATATATATATATTTGCGGTTATTTGTATTTTATATGTAGATAGATCTATATATAGAATGTCATTCTAAGTGTATTTTGTTATCAATATCAATATATATATATATATGTATATATCTATATATATATATTAATAACAAAATACAGTTAGAATTAAATTACATACATATATATTATTTTTTTTATTTAAAAAAAGTTTATTTATTTTATTTTATTTATTTATTATTGTAATTATACGTATATATAAATATAAAATATATATATTTATTATATATATAATATATATCTCATATATATATAATTTCATTTTAAGTGTATTTTAATACTAATATATGCACTTATATTAATATTAAAATACATACGTATGAAGTTACATATATACACATTTAATTTATTTTATATGTCTAATAATGATTTTTTTTTATACTTCCCACCAGCAGGGGGACTATCTGACAGTCCAGATCCACAGCTATAGGGGGCCATGTGATTGCTCATTGAGAGCGATCACATGGCCACTGGGGGCCTGACTTGCCCGGGGAGGGCTGCCTGGGCTGTTAGGCAGTCCTCCCGAAGAGGATCGCGACGGAGGTAAGTCCACCGGAGCTCCTGGGGGCTTAAGCTGTTACGGCGTTCTATGCCGCCGCAACGGCTTTAAAGCCTATTATATTGGGGACGGCATAGAAAATCAACGTTTCAGTCTGTATCACAGACTTTCATCAGGATCCTGATGAAAGTCTGTGATACAGACTGAAACGTTGATTTTTATTTTGAGCTAATAAAAGCTAATAAACGTTAATTTTTATTTTGAGCTAATAAAAGGTACGTTTTATTCATTCGACTTGGAAGTCCCTGGAGTGCTATCTTGTACTTTTGGCTGTATCTGTTTGCTGATAAGCACCGGGCAAGTACATCAAGGAAGGTGGAATGCATTACTATTTTTGTTATATATATATATATATATATATATATATATATATATAACAAAGTGAAGACAGGAGCACTCTCTTGGTTTTCCAAATGTATTAAAAAAAATAATAATCACCACCTCTACATCAATGTTTCGACCCTTCAGGGTCTTTATCAAGATCTTGGTAAAGAACCTGAAGGGTCTAAACGTTGATGTAGAGTTGGTGATTATTATTTTTTTTAATACATTTGGAAAACCAAGAGAGTGCTCCTGTCTTCACTTTGTTTATATTATTTGCTGGGAAGCACCCTGGTAAAAGGTACTGGTGATATTTTGTTAAGGTTGAGTGCCAGAGTTTGGACTTATTATATTGACTGAAAGGTTTTATTTGTTAAAATAGGAAACCGAGAATGCAGTTATATAATATGCACATCGAATAGAAGGCAGAGTGCTTTGTAAAGCTGTGCATTTAAAAAACAAAGCAAAAACACTCAAATTCAGAATAGTATTACTAATAGTATTAAGCAATATATACAGTTAATAGTTAAAAAGGCAGCATACATTGACTTAAAGGGACACTGTAGGAACTATAACCATGTGATCTCATTGATTTGATTATAGTGCCTGGAGTCCACTGCCATTGTCCCTCCATTCAATGGTAAAACATTTTTGAGCAGTTTAACTGAATGACCGTCTCTGGCTTCCCACAGCCTGGCCCTCACTGGAGGTATTGCTAAGGCAAAGATTACACACTTCCTTCATACCTGCAATGGGCACTATGATAGGCTGAAAACTGATGCTCTCAGTCAATCGCCGCCTCTCATTGCTGCTCAGGCATATACTTCCTCATTACCCCAAGCAGTACAGAAGGATAGGTTGGTGGGGATTCTCTTTTAGCTTGAAAATATTAAAAACGATTTAATGTTGAATGGAACAACACCACCATGGGACTCCAGACACTTTAACCATTTCAATGAGACAAAGCAGTTACAGTACCTATATTTTCCCTTTAATTGTGTATTTTTTCTCTTTCTGTTGATGATATGAAATAATTTTGCCAAAGGCTTATATGATTTCTGTAGTGACAATCAATAGTAGGAAACTAATGTTTTGACTACTATATAGTGTTCATTTAAATTGTGTTGTGATTGTGACCTGTGTATTAATAAGTCTTTTAACAGAGAAAGCATTTTTCAGATACCACCAGTGTCTGTAAAGCCTGATGAATGACAATGTCAGTGAGGAATATGTTTAATGGGAGGTGAGTAACCTTCAGTATACAAAGCAATCAAGAGAAATGTCATTGGCAGTCACGTTACATATTCATGAGAAGCTCATACCATGCAGGGCTGGTGAACTAATTACTATTGCTGAAAGCATTTTACCCACTAACATCTAAATCTATAGAGCAGTATATTTTCTCCATGTGTGTGTAACAAACAATTGAATATTCCTGGACTGTAATTCCAATCACATTACAGTTTAAATAGTCTATGACAAAATACTTCATAATATGTGAAAAGTATTGTCAATACTTAACTATTGCAGCACTGCACATTCTGATTTTTGTAACTTTTTTACTTTTCACTTTTGCCAGAATCATAGCAATATTTTTGTCCTGATCTTGTTTCATTGTTTTTAACCCAGCTTATTCTTTGGCGATTTTTGATCTCCTGTTTTTGTGTATCAGAACTTGATTGTAGAACTACTCTGTTTGTGTACCAAACACGGATTGTTCATCGACCTGTTCCAGTCCGTAATCCTGACTTTGGTCTGTTTGACTAAGTTTGTTCCTATACCAGCCTGTATTTTGTTTGTTACACAGTTCTGTTTATTTTCGTTGTTTTGCTTTTTTTGTGTGTGTTTGTCTCTGGACTGAAGTCTTTGTCAAGTTTAGTCCTGTTATTTCCAACTTCCTACATTGAATTAAGCCAGGCAACTCTAAGGTCCGCTAATGCGCCTCTTCTATGCCTTTGTTTTTGTCTCTCACTTTGCTGATCCTATCTCCAACCCTGAAAATAATGCATGTTTCACACGGTTACAGCTAACATCAAATTAAAAAAACACACGTAATTCTGTGTTCTGCCTACCAGTGTTACCATGCTTCTTGGAAACAAAAGGTCTAGATATACTTGTATTAACGATCTGTGATGTATGACCAAACCTCCTATTTGTCTTGCACAAGCCGGACGTTCACAGCACCATTTTGGTGCCACCACATGGTGTTTTGTCAGGCTAAGAGAAGGGATTCTATGAGATACTGTTTGTAATGTACATAGTTATCAGTGTGTGCCTGGGTATACATCTCTGGGTCAAGAGAGGGGGAGGGACAGCGGTTCTCTATGCAAGCATATAGTATAGTCAGGTGCTGTGTTACATTGCTAGAGTAAAATGTATTTTGTAGGTTAATTGAGTTAAATTCTGTAAGTGACCACCTGATGTTGGGCCCGGTAAGTCTACATTTGTAATTGCAATGTTGTCTACTACAGCAAAGGGCTGAGTTAATGCAAGGGACAGTGGGTCCAGATAGCTAACTGGCCGTTCAAGATAAACTTTTGTTGTCAGGGTGGACTTGCACAGGGGGAGGGGATCTAGTGTAATGAATTACTTTGGAACCGGTGCTTTCCTTTGTGTTCTGTTTGTCCAGCCCAGTACTGTATTCCCACTGGTGTAAATGTTTGTGCATTGTTTTTTTTACTATATGTTGTGATCTGTGTAAGCTGGATGTTTCTAATGTTTCTAAAATAAACTCACTGAGTTCTTCTGAGATGCCAAGAAGAAGCTTGTTTGTCTCTTCCTTGAGGTCTATTCATATTGCTTTTGATTGTTCTCTACAGAGGACTAATAAGAGTATTGGCAGAAGACTAGATAGATAGAACATGCTATTGTAACCAGATACCAGTGCAGTATATCCTGCATTGCCAGTGGATACACTACCAAAGTTGAATCCTAGCATTCAGTGGACCAGTTATTGGTGCAGGTTAGATAAAAGAAACCTACAAATGATAGAGTGCATGAACAGGTACACTTTCAGTACCAAAGAAGCCAGGGCCATATTGTCATACTATCCAAGAATCCAAGAAGTGACTTTCCAGAAACAGTCATATTCATATAATTTAAATACAATGCAAAAGATTATCATCAGAATGCACATGATTGGCTACTAAGAAGCATTTGCAATAGACATTTTATGGTGTGTTATACCTAAAGTTGAAGGTTCATCAGAAGTTTATTTTAAAAATCAGAAACCATTACGCTATTAGTGAAATTTCATGTCTAATAGTCTGTATTCTCATGGTTGCTGTCTAGTTATTAACAACAGCCTGTGCTTACTTTTTGTTAGGTTGAGGTTTTGGGGAAACGTATACATTGAAAAATAAGGGAGAAACACCAAATTATGTGTTGTGGGATAGGTCACCTACTGGGTGGAGGGCAGAGTGAATTTGGTACCAAATAAAGTTCAAACTGGATCAGGATTCAGTCCTGAGTAAGAAATGTAAATGAGAGGAATCACTAAAATTAGTGGAATGTCCAGGAGCTAATATTTGGAAGGCGAATAAAAATTAAAATTGAGATAAAAACTCTAAAAATGAGATTCAAATAAAATGCAGTAGAATAAAAGTATCACCACTGGGCACTAGACTATAGCTAGATTAACTCTTTTTTTATAGTTGCCATTTGCATCATTTACTTGTGAAACAAGATGTATTAAGGAAAAATAACATTATACCACTATTCAATACAGTCTTCAGTGCTTTTTTTTTGTGATCGATGAGTCATATAACTGCAAGTAGGTTTGGATATAATAAACACTGCTACACATGCCAATTATAGATATTTTGCTAATCAAATTGTCATTTATGCTAAATATAAAAAAGGTGGAAAAGGCTAGCGTGCCACTACGCACCGGGATGGAGAGTTCCAATCACTGATCCTTGCTGATGGAGTCAGAAATCAAAAACTTTCTTATAGAAGCCAGTTAAACAGTGATAATAATTCAGTTAACAAGCATAAGGGATATGTACATCACCATAATTCTCATCTCTTTCTCCATAATATGAATATATAATAAGCAATTACAGTACACCCCAATATTCTTACATTATATCCTATGAACTCCATTATGTGCTATTAGGAAAAATATTTTATTGTGACTTACCAAAAAAGGCAGCTGGCACATCTAGTCTCCCCTGTAGCATTACAGTGCTGTCCAACTTATTTAGTGAAGTTGGCTGGATTTGCTTGGACTGACTAGCTGATTGCCGAATTAAATAGGACTAATACACAGAAATGTATAATTGTTTAATGTGGCCTTTTATAGTGAATCGGAAATTATTTACTTCATCAATCCCTGCACAAACTTAATTTATCTACCAAATCCACATATGCCAGCCTTATTTCTTTCCCATACACTGAATTAATTTGTTCAGAAACCCCTACTCAACGCCATTGCCTTAAACCACTTATTATTCTTGCCAGCATTACTTGTGTCCCCTGATGTCATAATATTCCCCACCCACTCTCCCCAGCATCCCTCTTCTTCCTCAGCTTGTGTGCACTCTCCTCGTCCACCTCCCACCTCCCATATGCTATCTATTCCAGCTCAGTCTATTCCTCATTCCACTTCCCTTCTCATTAGTGTCCCCACTCATAATTCCATCTACTCTATCTTCTTTCTTCATGCAATCTCTTCTTTTCATTCATTCTCTTCCTTATTTCATATCCCCCTTCACTTCATCTCTACCTGCTCACATTATTTTTGTCTAATTCAGTTTCTTGTAATAAAATCTCTCTTGTTTTCTTCCTTTTTTATATTGTCTCCCTTACAAATGTCATGCCCCTTCTTGTTCTCGTTATAAATCCCGTAATTATTTCTTTAATCTTTTTCACGTCTTAGCAATTTTCAAGTTTACAGGCAGTAAACGCTGTATCCCCCTCTTGCATTGGTATGTTTGTGCTGGAACAGTGACAGGTCTTTATCTTAGGTCCCTGTCACTGCTACTCCTGTGAGCCACTATAATGATGTAAACAGGGTTTGTGAACAGGGACACTCAAGACCCCTAAAGCAATTTATCGTGCTAAAAAAAGCTTTGTGTGAAGAGTGTGTCCATTTTCTTTCGTTTTGCAAAAAGTGCAGATTTGAATAGAATTGGCACTTTTATAAATTAAAATGGTTATTGCTCAGAGAACTTGCCTTGCAAAGACTTGTCATTGAGTGGCATTTATTGTACAGCTACAGAAAGTCTGGTTAGAAGGAGAAGGTTTGCAAAGGCTGCAGACCAGAGAACTGCAGGTACTGCAAGCTGTTTTTAGATTTCCCACCAATAAAAATGCATAAATAAATGCATGTAAGGAAGTTTTCATTTGGGGTATATCTGCTTAACAGTGATTATTATTTATTTCGCATTTGGGCAGTGGAGTGTCTCTTTAAGGGATGACAAGTATGTGGCTTTGTCGTGGGCTGTCATGGAAAAATGGGGAACATTTAAACATGCAGAGGCAGTTGGAGCTATTTTCCTCTCAATATGAGATGTGGATAATATTAAACAATATTTACAAAACAAGGTTACACTATTTTAGGGATTTCCTTCCTCGCACAACTTGGTACAAATGGTGGTGTGATACATTTTAACTTTAACTTTTACACTTACATTGATTAGAAACAAACACTCTCACCAGTGATTTGATAGTTAAAACTACTGACCCATGTTCTGTAGTGATGTTCTTCTAGGTCACCCTGAAATTGCCATCCAAATTCAATTTTTTTGTGTTTTTTTTCTTTTTTCTTATTTTTTTGCGGAATATTCTGGAATTCTCAGTCAGACATCAAATTAGAGACATACCACAATCAATATTATCTTATGAATTTCAATCAATCATCATTTACACTGTTCTTGATGTATAACATGGCTTTTAAAACACAGCATGTAGAAAATATCTACAAGTAAATTGGCATAATAGTCCTGTGATTGCATCTAATACCCCACTTAGAACATCTTACCACAAGGAATACACAGTATGTAGCCAACCCCCTCTGCTTAAAAAGTGTTAATCATCTTCAAACATGCAGACATATCGACAAGTGCTCCTTAACTATACACTATTGTGCATTTATTGAAAAGATTGATTACTTTCTGGAACCGATATTTTTTCAATCAAATAACATTGTAGCAACCTTGATTATTTGACAGGACATGGAAAAGAAATCCACACATTTAACCACAACTATATTTAAATATATTTATTTTGTCTTACAGTGGTGGCCAGGTAAGGGATGAATAATGTTTGTGGTATTACCTCGTGTAATCTAATCCATGGACTCTGCTGAATTTATCCATGACCAGAACATCTGTGAAATGCATAAGAACTTGCATGTGAACATTTCTTGTTCCACATAACAGGCACCTCATATATTTATCCCTGAGACGACTATCAAGGGCAGTGATGGTATCTGTAGCACAGCAGATGTTTGTGAGCTACACTTCTCAACACACATCATTCTAAGGTCAGGAATCAATGTGACTGTTTATAAATCGTGAAATGGACAAGAGTCCATAACCACTTGTAACCAAATTAGGAAAGCACGTCTAAACCCATGTCATCAAACATCAAACTAGACATACTAAATTCAGTGCATTGACTTCTTCAAAATGCATGTTCATCTAAACATGCATCCCAATTGTATTATCCCCCTGCATCTCACGTTTAACAGTATAGGCAGAAACACGCAGTCATTTCATTAAATCGAAGAGCTTTTAGATGTGTAGTAAGAATGTTACATAATGGGTAATTAACTACCAGCAGACAACTTTGCACTAGCTTGTTGTATTTTTGCCATTGCTTAGCTTATCCTTTTAGATGTAACTTAATGGCAAAAGTATGGCACATTTCTCGCTGTTTCAAGAAGGCTCCCTAGATGGTAGTCTATTTGGTCATTGCCAATGCACATTTGTTGTGAACTTATGCAGGGGCAGATCCAGAACCTGAATGGAGAGGCACTGCTGGATTTAGTGCCAGAATTTATCTTTAGAAAATGGACACATACATTTACACAAACACAGATACTAACAATACTTACAGGTCTGGAAATACTTGGACACTGACACAAGTTGTTAACGTGGCTGTTTACCAAAATAGCTTTAAATTACGTTTAAATAGTAAATATGGATTTTGTCAGGGTACCTGTGGTCTCTACCTCCGAAAGAGGTAGAGACTTAGCTGTTCCTCCATCCAGACGGCCTGATGGCTCCCTTCCCCACGGTCTATCCGGTCATGCAAGGCCGGCCGCCAGGGAGTGACTGCCTTTTACAGCATCTAGGCAGGAAGTTGTCATCAGGACACTCCTCCGGAACGACCTGTCACTCAATTGCTGCAGGACCAATCAGGACGCCTTGGAGGCGTGGTTACTGCTCTGAACAGGGTATTTAACAGAGCTTCTTTCATTAGCTCATTGCCCTGTTGTGGTTCTAGCTTGTTCTAGTCACTCAGTGCTTGTGTATTCTATTATCCCTTTTGGTTTTGACCCGGCTTGTTTACCTTACTCTGCTTATCTCTGTTACCCTTGATTCGGCTTGTCTCTCGCTTACCTGTCTTCTGTTACCCTCGACCTCGGCTTGTCTTTGACCATTCTATACTGTACTACTTACGTTAGTCCGGCCATTCTAAGGTCCGGTATACGTATCTGGCTACTGTTTGTACTCTGCGTGTTGGATCCCTGTCCCGATCCTGACAGATTTACATCCCTATTGGAGGGAATACTCTTACAGCTCTTTAATGTGTAGCCCCCTCTTTTTCAAGGGACCAGGAGTAATTGGACAATTGACTCAAAAGCTGATTAATGAACAGGTGTTGGCTATTCTATTCCAATGGCACTGGGTCACTCGTGTTTATTGATGATGTGATAGAAGACAGAAGCAGTCGGGTGAATTCTGACGTGTCTAGGAATATATTGTCTGCTCAGATTCAGCCAAATTCAGCGATGTTGATTGGATGGCACTTCACTTTACAGGTGGGCAATGACCCAAAATATACTGCAAAAGCAACCCAGGAGTTTTTCACGACAAAAATATTCTGCAATAGCCGAGTCATTCGCGTGATCTCAACTCGATCGAGTATACATTTCACTTGTTGAAGACAAAACTTAAGGCAGAAGGACCCACGAACAAACAACAACTGAAGACAGCTGCATTAAAGACATGGCAAAGCATCACAAAGGAGGAAACCCAGCATTTGGTGATGCCCATATGTTCCAGAATTCAAGCAGTCATTGCCTGCAAAGAATTCTTGAGAAAGTTTAGAAAAATTAACATTTTACCATTATTATTTTCTTCTTTAATAAAATTAAAAACAGACAACTATGATACAGGTGTAGGTTTTCCAGAATAGGCTGATTTTTAAAGAAACAAAATGATATGTATGTAGCATAATGTGATAATCTACTTGCTATGTGTGACCGATACTTGTAATGCTGTCAACTCAAAATAAAGAATAAAAAAATATATATATATATATACATTTTAATAATGCTTGTGCTAATCTGTCCAATTACATTTGAGCCCCTGAAATACAAGGGGACATTGTATGAAAATGGTTGCAATTCCTAAATGTTTCATAGGATATTTGTGTTCAACCTCTTGAATTAAATCTGAAAATCTGCATTTAAGTTCCATCTCAGTTGTTTCATTTCAAATCCATTTTGGTGGTGTACAGAAACAAAATATGAAAATTGTGTCAGTGTCTTAATATTTCCAGACCTAACTGTACATTGACAAATACTGACATCTACTTTCACACATACACAAACTCATACGTATGACCAAACACAGATATTAACACATAAAGACACAAATATATATAGAACCCCACATAGATTGATGCATAGATTCATATACAACACGACTTCAGGCATTTGGTGGTGTGGTCATGCATATAGCCCCTACTTTTGAGATAAATGCAAAATTTCTACTTAGTATTAGTAAATTTGGCTGAAAGCCAACAAAAAAAAAATATGGGGCGGACCGAACATCGCATATGTTCGCCATCCGTGGCGAACGCGAACACGCTATGTTCGCCAGGAACTATTCGCCAGCGAACCGTTCGGGACATCACTACTCCTGACTTCTAGGTGGGAGCATTTGCCCTGGTGCTCTTCCCTGGATATATGATTTGTATTGTACTGTAAATAAAACGTAAATAAATATGGTGTAAATACTTGAAAGTGTACATTACCTTTATGAAATCAATCTTACGATGAATTGATGTCTATGATAGACATGGACTGAGTTTTGTAGGACATCTGGGCTTGTGATATACATATGGATTATTTATGAATTGAGAGGAGAGCCTTGGTGTATGCAAAGTGGAGAATAGAAGCTGTGAGGCTTAAGAGGAGTCTTCAAAGGGCATGGGTGGCATAAAGGAGGGTTTCAACATAAAGGAAGAATGTGCAAGGCATGAGGACTGTAACGTGGCAAGAATTTAAAGAACATGATGCAAATGAGAAGAACAAGAGAAATCAGATTGTTTTACTGAGTCAAAGACATTCTATAACATTTAGCGATATTAGCCAATACTTTGCTTGACCGAGAATTGTGGGAGTTAGATTGAGTTAGACTGTTAAATATGCTGGATTTATCTTTGGGATAGTCTTTTTTTTTAACTTACTGTATCCTTGATATATATGCCAGCATTACCCTTTCCTCCATTTACCTATATTATGCATTACTTTTATTCTTTGCCTTGCCTTTCCCTGCACTTTTTCCTATATTCTTACACATATCCAATGTTTTTTTTTCTGTGTAGTTTGTTGCCCAAGGGGAATATAACTGGAAAGTAAATTGCCCAATGGTTTATAGGTACATATTATTTGACTCGAACATATTTTTACGTTCCATATTCTTATATATTTAGTACACCGTATATCATTTTATAAAATGTACATTGTTCTACATATACAGACCAGTTTGAGAATCAACTGGTAAAAGGGCTCTTTGAAATTGTGTACGTAACCCATAATACCATAAATCCATACTTAACACTAAGCTCTCTGTTTTTCATATTAAAGATTGGAGGTCATAAATAAAACACAATCACACGATGCAAGTAAAAAACATAATGCAAAACACATTTAGAGATGGATTATTCATTCAAAATCCTGATGTAAATGTATAATTTTGAAAATGAACACTTGCAGATAGCAATCTGCAGAGTTTAGAATAAATAAATTAATGCAACCAATCAATTCAAGAACTTGGGGCTGGCATCAGAATTCAAAGTATTATTTTGATTTGCATCATTAATCTGTACATTTCTGTTAAATAAGTGCATTGTCTTCTACAGTCCCTCATACAAACTGCTGGTGTGTTTTTTTTTCCATTTGAGCTGTTTTGAACAAATGAGCAGACTGTAATGTTGGTTCTGCTTAATGAAGATTAGTAGAATTTAATTAGCTTCACTAACTCCATCACATTTATGAAATAGTTTAGATGAAAAGTGAAATATAACTAAAAACTCAGTGTTTTTCTTTACTAATCATTGAGTTTTTCAAAGGAATTGGATAATTAATTAAGGAGATTAGGCACATTCTTAACTGATTAGCATGGTAATTTTGTTTTTTGATTGAGGTTGGGAATCCTTAGGGAATGCATCAAACAAACTTTGATAATGGGGTCAGACATGCTATCACTCAATACATGCAGATGTTTTGGCAGCAATACATTTGTCAAACTTTTACAATACTCAAACCTATAGTGTCAGAAAATGTTAATTATTATTTATCACATATCATTATACAGCTGCTCCTCCCTTGCTGCAGTCTAGTCTTTATTAAAGAGTCACTAAATGCAATTTTCATTCTTCCTCCAGCATTATCCTATAGATTTTAAGTAAATTATCTCGGAAAAGCTATACTACATGAACATACATCAAAATATACTTTTTGTGATTTTTTTTGTTGTTGCTTGTCTATTTCTTTAATTGCCCTATTGTTTGGGCTCTACTGCTAGAGAATTTACAAATATATATGAGCCTACCTGTTATTATGTAGAATAGGTTACTAAAGTGGATCTGTCACATACAGGGGTGTTTGTATATTTCACAAAGACCCCTGATACTGAAAGATCAGATGTGGTTGTGGTGAAAATAGATACTTTTACTTACCTCAGGCTGTTCTTTACGGCCATTATCTAAATGCTGCTGTTTTGTTTGGTTTAGTTGCTAGGAGCCACAACAGTGCTGTACTCTTGCCCGTGCCAACCTATTGTACCATGAATTAGGGCATGGGGTGGGACACTATGTCCTCTCCAGTTAATTATTTAAATAGGTACAGCACCATGAGGGACCTCTTTATTGGATTAGCCTCCAAGCATCAATAGCTACCCAATCTCTAGTCTTTTCTTGCTGTTTAGTAGACATGCCTCTATTCGCAGCACAGCATGTAGAGCAAGCATGCCAAACTCAAAGTGTGGCAAGCACCACATAAACAAGGTTTAAGTTTATGTGGGCCGCACACACACACACACATACTCACTGACAGACAGACACACACACACTGACAGACACACATAAAACACACTGACAGACAAACACACACATACTCACTGACAGACACATACACATACTCACAGACAGACACACACACACAGACATACACACACACATACTCACAGACAGACACACACATACAGACACACACACGCACATACTCACACATACTTGCTGACAGACACACACACTCACAGACAGACAGACACACACACATACAGACACACTGACAGACACACACTCATAGACACACACAGACAGACACTGACAGACACACACACACACATACTGACACACACACTGGCACACACACACACATGCTCACTGACAGACACACACACACACATA
The DNA here is from genome assembly GCF_036172605.1 of Pelobates fuscus. NCBI lineage: Eukaryota > Metazoa > Chordata > Amphibia > Anura > Pelobatidae > Pelobates > Pelobates fuscus. The sequence continues at coordinate 246,916,465 of NC_086318.1, forward strand.
CTTACTGACAGACAGACACACACATACTCACTGACAGACACACACACACATACTCACTGACAGACACACACATACTTGCTGACAGACACAACCGCACTGACAGACACACACACACACACACACACTGACAGACACACACATACTTGCTGACAGACACACACATACTTGCTGACAGACACACATACTCACTGACAGACACACACATATACTCGCTGAAAGACACACACATACTTGTTGACAGACACACACACACTTGCTGACAGACACACACACACTTGCTGACAGACACACACATATACACACACACTGACAGACACACACACACACACTGACACAGACACATACTCACTGACAGACACACACACAGACACACTGACACAGACACATACTCACTGACAGACAGACACACACACTCACACATTCTTGCACACACATACTTTACTGGTCCTTACCTTATGGAGCCAATAGGGGCATCTCCCTGGTGTCCTTCCTGCTCCTCACTGCTCCTGTGCGCGGTTTAGTGATGCCGGGTACCGGAATATGACGTCATATTCCGGCGCCAGGCTTCAAATCAGTCGGTGCGCGCGAGGGAGCAGTGAGGAGCTGGAACACTGAGCTCACTCGCAGCCCTCCTCCCCGGCCGGGTAAGTGTTAGCAGAGTAGGCACCTGCAATATGGGGAAAGCAGGTGCCTACTCTGTTATAACAACAGCATGTACTCGCGGCTCACCGGGCCGCAAAGATGGTCCTTGTCGGCCGCATGGGGCCCGCAGGCCGCGAGTTTGACATGCTTGATGTAGAGGCAGAAGGGAGCCACTACATATCAATACAAGGTCCATATTGATCCCCAAATGGTAAAGGGAGGCATGGGGGATTTAAGAAGCGAAAGGGAGAACACCTTCTATTTTTAAATTTTACAAATGGGGAGCTGCTCCCTCCTTGTAATTTACTAAATGGAAGGTCTTTGTTTTATTTTTTTGTCATTTCTTTGTTCATTCTTCTTTCGGACAAAAACATGATTGTCCAGTGTTGGTGTATGTCTCGTGCCGGCAAAGCTTGTCATTATTTCGGATATGTACTATACGAGCAGGATACGTTTCATATGCTTATGGTATGTGTTCTCTCTGTAATGGTACAAATGAATAAAAACATTTTTGAGACCTGAACTGAAGGGCAAGCTATTGAGGTTTCTCTTATCTCTCATATTCTCTGTTTTTGTAGCAATGCAGTTACTTAGGCTTTTTGTAAGTTAAGAGTAATCCATATGAGGACCTCATTGATGAGGACCAAATAAGGCCATATTTATTGTCTGGAGTTGCTGTATCTCTCAGGCAGGGGGCACTTGTATTTCGGTTTGTGGTTACCCTTGAGGGCAGGATCAGTCTGATATGCAAATTGCATAGGTTCTCTCTGTAATGGCACAAGTGAGCAAAAAATTTGAGACCTGAAAGGGAATTAATCGAATGGCAAGTTACGGAAGTTTCTCTGAGCCAATATATTTGATCAATGTAATCTCTCCATGTGAGCTCGAGTTAAGACACATCCTCAGTATATATGACTGATACAATCTCTGTGTATGAACTGGAAGGAAAATGTAGCTTTTCCAGCTTTTCCAGAACACATGCACTAAATACCTATTATGGATTGTGGAATCTCTACTAGGTTTTTTAAAGAGCCTTTTGCCCTTGTATTAGAATTCTCCACCCACAATTATGTTTCAGGATAAGTAATTAAAGGGACACTATAGTCACCAGAACAACTACAGCTTAATGT